>NC_044322.1:29532878-30195074 GCF_007399415.2 Gopherus evgoodei | reverse complement strand
TTTTTCCTGATATTGTTGATGTTTGTTTAGATCCCTTTTCTGTTCTCTTCAGATTCTTAGACCATGCCCATCACTGTGCTATCTGAGCACTCTTCACTAGTACACTAAGCAGCTGTCATGTGGTCTTTAATTTTCTCAGACAACTGCTTTAGTTCTTCAGAAGCTCCACCAAGAGTATAAAATCCTGCCCTTTCATGTCCATTTGCACGGTATTAGCTACCAGACAGCAGAAAATATGAAAATACTCCATTGTGGATACCCTCTCCACTTTAATGCTTTGCAAAATGTTAATAGACATAAAAGTTTTCTTACAAACCTGAAATGTAGGGCAAATTTGCCAAAAAACCTCAAGAATCTTTGGAATTAAATAGGACCTTGATTTGAGCAGACTGCCCGTTTTATAGTTTTGAACAGAAAAGTAGTGAAGCAGGATGGTTTTGCATTGTTCCAACATGAAATTAAAGAAAACTGGTTTGTAGGAGCCCAGAACTCAAGGCAGACAAGTACACATGACTCAAAATTTAAAACAGATTGGCATGAACCACTGCAAACCGAACTGGCCCGTCATCACGTTGTATGCATTAATTCCTTTTAAAAGCATCTCTCAATCAAATTCTTTGATAAGTGATTCCATCAGGCACACCACTGGGCTCCTCACAAAGGAAGGGCAAATCAGTAATCATTAATGTAAATGAATACAGCATACTTTAATCAAATGTCCGTGTCTGCTTTCATCTAACTTGCTGAGATAGACTTGAAATGAAAACACAATTGCCTCTGTACCCAGTTCTCTATGGAAATAAGTAGAATGGTTGTTCCAGAGAGAAATCTTATATTCTAAAATTGAAGAGAGCATAGGCTCAGCCCACTGGGAAGAAAAATCCTGTGGATGATCTCAGTCCAATTCTTTATTCTGCTAGGACTGAGCCTGTGCCATCCACCCAGCATGTGCATACCTCTGAGAAACAAGAAATCAGTTTCCCCATCTCATTGCTGTAACTGATGAGATGTGAAATGAGTTTCCATGAGGGATGAGCACCCCTAAGGCAGTAACTAGAATTTGTCACAGTATATAAACCTTCTGCACAAATATTGTTCTGTGCAAGACAGCTGAGAGACATTTAAGGAAAACGGAAAGTATTGAGGCCCATTCTTGCACCTTTTACCCACCTCTTGACTTGTCATACAAAGGCCTTTTGCCTTTTTCTCTGTGTATCAGAATGTTAACAGATATTCTTTTCTCTTTCCTCCTATTCTAACAATTTTAGAGCCCCTCTGCCTAAATTTCAGGATGGACAATGAATAGCTTAGGATCTGAGAGGTAACAGAGAAGAGTCCAAGCCATAAGGTTAAGAGTATTATTAGCAGTGGTATTTTTTATTTTGTGCTGCACCTGAGTAGCTGCTAGGCCACTCAGAATACATAGACCAAGACTGGACCTTATCACAAGCTGCAAAAAAACAGATTTCACCAGACACAACATAGCGAGAGTGGGTAGGTGGGTAACAAAACAATTCTGAAGAGCATGGGAGAGAACAGATGAAAATCACAGCACTAAGGTAATGTGGTCACTGATGTTTGGAATGCTGCAATAAGGAAATGTTAGGTTTTCTTTAATAACCAATAAAATGTCACCTAGTTGACTGCTTTCTCACTGCTTTTGCAGAAGTGAGCCTTAAGGAGGCAATGGAGTGAATAAAGGGTATTGGTCTCCTCTGTCTGCTCAGGAAGGGATTTCCTTACACAGGTGGTAGTGTGGAATATGGGAAATCATGGGAGAATTGGACAAGTAGGTAGGTGGGTAGGTGGGGCAATGCTGTAAGAAACAAGAAGGGATCCCTGAGAAGGGATTCATTCAGAAAGGAGTTGATGTGGTCAGATCAATGGGCAAGAAATGTGATCTGTTTGTTTAGGGGTGGGGTTTGTATGAACTAAATGGGCAGTGTGTGTGTGGGAGAGAGAGAGACTTTAGGAGGTAAGTTGCAGTGATCAAGACGAGAGAATGAGAGCTTTACAGAATTTCTATACAGGCAGAATAGAAATGCAAGGAAGCAGCAGGAGGAGTAGAGGATGACTCCAAGGTTACAAGACTGAGTGACAGTGAGGATAATGTTGTATTCCTCAGAGATAGAGAATGGGTGGAGAGAGGAAATAAGACTTCAGTTTTGGCCTTATTGAAATTTAAATTGATGGTGGTGACGTCAGTGAGACAGGCTACAATGCAGGTTTAGGTAGAGTGAGAACAGTCTGGAGTGAGAAGATTTGTAAGTGCTTCTTTGAGTCCCTGTGGGTATTCTTTGTGGGGTGCACATGCACTCTATGCACTCGGGACTAGAAGTTCTTCAGTAGCAGTGTCCATTGGGCTGCACCCTTCATCTCCTCATGCTCCCAACTAAGGGCATAAAGGGTGGCACCACCTGAGCACCTATCCAGGTCCTTTCTACCGCCTTAGGTCTGAGGTGGAAGTCTCCTTTGTCTACTCTTTCCAGCATTCCCGCTTGATCTTCTAACCTGCAAAAAATTATGAATAGTTTTTATATTTGGATAGTTTAGTTAGTTGAGGGAGACTCCCCAGTCCCTGCATTAAATCCCTCACCAGTTGGGATGCCTACTATGTCCAAAGTTCCAGGCTTCAAACCTTGTCTTTCCTGCCTCCAGGTCTTCCTGGTGAGTGACCCGCATGAGAGTTGCCTATGCTGCCTCAGGGAACACACATTCCCCCAAGGTGCAATATTTGTCACACTTTTCCCCCATGTACCAGGCAGTCTTGAGAATTCAGACTCTGGAGACACCTTGTGGAGCTATCCATGAGGCCCCATTGGACCCTGGGCCTTCCACTCCACATCTAGCTGACCTGAGCCACTGGCTGGCACCCCTCCAGTTCCAGCATCCACTGGTTCAGAGTCCTCCAGTCTCAAGGACTCTGTGAAATGAAGGCACGATGCAGGAAAGGGAAAACACCTTCACAAGAAGAGGGATAAAACAACCCAAAAAAAACCCTCCAAAAAGAGGTCTACCTCTCCCCTTCCTCTGGCACCATCTGAGAATTCACACCCCAGATCAGGGTGCATCTGGAGCTCATAGAGAAAGGCCAGTACCAATGGTACCAGGATCTATTAATGCCCAGAAATCGCACTCTGAGAGGTCAGGTTCAATTCTGGCACTGTGGAGGGACAGAAGGGACCATTCTCCCTCTACACTGTCAATACCAATCCAGTGAAAGTCCACCACTTCTACGTTGGCACCACTGTATCTGGTCAAACTCAAGACATCTGCCAGCTCTCCTCTGGTTAGCATTTGAAACACTCTTCTTGAGGGTCCACAATATATATGAATCCGGAATCTCTGATCCTTTTGAATCTAGTTCTGCTGAGAGATGTCCCAACTCTGTCAACTAGGTATTCCTGGTCCAAGATCCAGCCATCCGGTGGAGGCCCCGGCATCATCAGCACAGCACTCACCAACTCCTGTCTCTGATCAGTTGGAGTCAGGTCATGTGGTACCAGGGCCGGCGCTTGCATTTAGGCGGCCTAGGCAATCACCTAGGGCGCCAGGATTATTAGTGGGCGGCATTTTGCCAGAGGGGGCGGCAGGCAGCTCCGGTGGACCTGCCGCAGTCATGACTGTGGAGGGTCCGCTGGTCCACGGCTCCGGTGGACCTCCCGCAGGCACGACTGCGGCAGCTCCACCAGAGCCGCGGAGCAGCCGACCATCCGCAGCCATGACTGCGGCAGCTCCACTGGAGCTGCGGGAGCAGCGCGTGGGGCGGCGAAATTGCAGTGCGCCTAGGGCGCTCAAACCCATAGCGCCGGTCCTGTGAGGTACCATTGACCCCTGCCAATTCCTATTTATGAGACAAAAATGATCTGGTACCAGCAATCTGGCAAAGAACCATCAGCCCCGTCAGAGCTTCCAGAGTTATCTTGGATGTTGTTGTGACCTCACAAAGCTGCACTACTGGCCAAGGAACCAATGGGTCCCACTTCCCTATTCCTGTGGGGCCCACTTCTCTATTCCTATGACCTCAGTCACTGGTCATATTAGGGCTTCTGAAATCCATACTTTGGGGCATCAGAGTCTGAGGTCCCTGCACATCACTTCTAGCAATGGTCTTCCAGAGAGGAGTCAGAGTCCCCACAGGAGCCTTTGATTGAGGAGACAGTACAGCTGGTCCAGCATGGCAGACATGCATCACCACACTCCTCCTTCCTTCAGCCCTAGCCACCTACCAAGAAGGCATTTTGATGGGAGATCCAAGAGCCATCAATCAGTCTCCGTAACACCTGTTACCTTTCCCCCATTTGGTGGCTGCCTAGCCTATTTTCTACCAAAGTAGCACTTTATCAAGTTGAACACATGGGTCTCGGACATCATATTGACTAGCTACACTCTAGAGTCTCTGTGTCCAAAGCCCCAGTCCCCATCCATTTTCAGGGACGTCCCTCACGAGAGGATTCTCAAACAAGAGGCAGACTCCCTTCTCCAGCTGGGGTCAATACAGCCTGTTCCCCCCTTATCACAGGAGGAAGGAAGGGCTTTGACACCAGATATTTCCTTACCCCCATCCTGCACGTCAGACAGCTGAATGTCTTCAATCAACAGTCAAAGCTCGGGATGACCACTTCAGACTCGATAAGCCCCTCCCTGAATGAAGGCAATTGGTGTGTGGTTTTGGATTTGAAAGACATGTATTTTCTCAATTAAATATTTACATAGTTCACAGGAGGTTCCTGTGGGTGTAGAGCACTTCCAGTATAGTGCCTCTCAATGGCCCTGAGGGTTTTTACTACAGTACTCGCCATGATGGCTGCATGACTTCGCAGGCAAGGCAGCCCAATATTTCCCTACCTGGATGGTTGGCTTCCCATGAGTCAATCATATCAAGCAGCAAACACCTCCTCACTTGAACTCTTTCATGCTCTGGGGCTGCAAGTAAGTGCAGAAAAGTCTACATTAACCCTCACACAAGTTACAGAATTTATTGGAGTGAATTTCAACTCAATCAGGGCAAGAGCTTGCTTACCTCAAGACTGGTTCCTTGCAATGAGGGATCTCATCACCCAGTTTCATCTGAGTCCTCAGACAACAGCCTGGCCCTGCCTGGCCCTGCTAGGCCATATGGCTGCATCCACCTCCCCATTCACAGGGCTACATTTACAGTGCTTTCAGATCTGGCTTAGGATGGTCTATGCTCCAAGCAGAGACTCTTTGAACAAAAAGGTCTCTCTTCCCCCGAACATGCTTTTGTTGTCACTCACCTGGTGGAAAGGAAAAAGTCGGGGGGGGGGGAACTCCCCTGAAAGACTTTGATTCTGGTTGCTTTCCATGCTGGGACAGAGGGCACATCTAGACAATCATATAGCTCAGTGTTCCTGGTCTCTGCTTCAGGTAGTTCACGAGGCATGCGAGGCATTCCTCCTCATTATTTGGTCTACACATGTCCAAGTCAGATCAGACATAACCGCTGTGTACCACAGAGATCTGCCCCACTCTGCAGATAAGTGGTCTAGCTGTGAAACTGGTGCATCTGGGATCAGATTACCCTTTTGGCAGTACACATTCCACCCATCAGTAGTGCAGTACATCTTCCATCTCTGAGATATCCCATCCTGAGACATCTTTGCAAACCAGCCAGAACAAAAAGTGTCCAGCATATTGTTCCCAAGCTTCAGCATCAGAAGGGCCACCTCCTTGGTGCAAAGGTCAGACCTGCTGTGGTACACCTTCCCTTTCATACCCTTGCTACCTCTCATCCTTGGGAAGATCAAGCTCGATGAGGCAGAAGTGATCCTGATAGCTCTCTAGGGCAGAGACAGTTCTGGTTCACTACCTTCCTACAGTTGGCCTCTCCCTCAGGCATTCCCCTTCAGCCATTCACGCACCTACTGTCTCAGAATAGAACACAGACTGTTGGAGGGCCATCCACCTCAGTACAGCTTCCCTCCATCTGGCAGCATGTTTTTTGGATGGATAGTGACCATCCTTAACAGTAGCAAAAGACCCTCTACAAGGAAGTGCTGTGCCACCAAGTGGAAGCGGTTCTCCCTGCGGTGTCAGCAGTGTGACTTGTCTCCTGAGAAATCAGGAATCCCTCTAATTCAGGAATATCTTCTCTCATTAAAGATATTGGGCCTGTCTGTCCATTTCTAAGCGTACATTTGATAGCTATTGATGTCTTCCATCATCTGGTGGAGAACTGCTCTGTGTTCACCCATCCCACTACTGTGAAGTGCCTGTAAGGTGTCAGAAGTCATTCCTTCCTGTATCTAAACTTCTCCCTGTTAGGGAATATTGTTTTTTCCCCCATTCTTATGAGCCCACCACTTGAACGCTTAGGATATCTCTACACAGCCTGCAGCAGCCAACCTCCCAGGGTTGTCGGGTTTGGGCTTGTGGGGCTCACACTACCATGCTAAAAAATAGTCATGTAGGTGTTATCTCTCAGGCTGTGACATCTAGGGAGCGAGGTGAGCCTGCTCTGGCTCTTGCATTTCTCCACTGCTTCCCCTGTGGGGCCCAGCTCCTGCCCGCTACTCATGCTTCTCTGCTGCTTTCCCCGCCCGCCTCTCAGGCCTCTCCACTGTCTTTCCCCCTCAGCCCCTCCCACCCACCGCTCACTCTGTTCTGCTGCTTCCCCCATGCCGCCCCCACCTGCTGTTTGCCTTCTCAGAGGGCAAAGAGGGCACAGAGAAGTGCAGGTAGTGGACGGAGGGCCCCACTGGGGAAGGGGGCAGAGAGATTCATGGGCAGCAGGTGAAGAGGCATGAGAGGCGCATGGGCAGGGGGTATGGGGGGGTGAGCAAGGGTGGTGGCCATGCAGGGGCAGGTTTTGAGGCAGAGCAAGGGTCTGGCCTTGGTCAGGTGGCACCCCCCCTTCTAGGGAGCTTCAGGCGCTCAGGCACAGCGTCCCCAAATGTGGGAGTCATGCGCTCCCCAGGCTTAACTATGAGATCTTAGCTGGATATTGAATATGGCTACATTTATGTTTATCCTCAGAGGACATTCTCTTTATAGCACAGAGGACATCTCTTTATAGCACAGGACATAGAATTTCACCCAACGATTCCTACAGTGGAAGGAATTGTTCTTCCCTACTACCTTGTCTACACTAAGAAATCCATAATCAAAACTCACCTCCACTATACTTTCACCAGTAGTAACAAAGGTAGAAACTGTAGTGCAAGTAGGGCTCGAGTGCTAGATTACACACTGGAATAAATGCTTGAGTTCTCTTTAGACTACAGCTTCCACTGCTCCTATTATTGGTGGCAAATGACTGCTATGAATTGCTTCCATAGATTCATAAAGCTTAAATATAGAAGGGACCATTATATTGTCTAGTCTGGCCTTCTGTATATCAGAGACCTTTACATTCCACCAATTTCCCCCTATACCTAACCCAATAACCCATGTATGGCTAAAAAAGTTTCCAGAAAGGCATCCAGTCTTGATTTGAAGCCATCAAGAGATGGAAATCCACCCTTGGTAGTCGATCCTTCCCTTGGTCATTTGTTCCAATGTAATTATCCTCACTTTAAAATAAATGTGTCTGATTTTTAATGGGAATTTGCCTTCAGCTTCCAGCCATTAGTTCTTGTTTATGCATTTCTCTGCTAGATTAAAGAGCACTTTAGTACCTGGAATTTTCTCCTTTTGAAGGTATTTATACATTGTAAGCATGTAACCTCTCAATCTTTTTCATAAACTAAACAAATTAAGTTCTTTAGTTCTGTCACTGCAAGGCATTTTCTCCCACCTTCGAAGCATTTTTTTCTGCATCCTTTCCAGTTTTTCAATGTCTTTAAAAAGATGCAGCCATCAGGAATGTATGCACTGTTCCAATATTGGTCTAAGCAATACCCTATAGAGAGACATAATTACCTCCCTATTTCTACTCATTACTCCCTGTTTATATATCAAAGGATCACGTTAGCCCTTTTGCCACAGCACCGCAGGAGCTCTTGCTTATCCACTATGACCCCTAAATCCTTTTCCAGCTGGTGAGCTTTTGGCCACTTCAGAAGTCATTGCCTCAGAAGCTACTGCTTAGACAGGTGATCTTTTTTCCCCCTCTAAATGACTTCTTTCTCCTGCTTCTCATTCATTTTCTGTTTTTCTTCAACTATTTTCAATGTATCCTAATTCCACATAAGCTCAATGAGCAAGATCCTTTGGCAGGGTAGAACAGGCAAACATTCTTTTTTTTTCCACCCTGAGAAAAACTCTGCAGTTGCCAGAGAGTCACCTGACCTTGAAATCTTTGACTCATTTGAATACATCTACAAAGCAAAAATAAATAAGTTGTTTAGCATGTTACTGTGCTGCTACATAGCCATTTGTATGAAAAAGGTTACAAGGCTATAATAACCTCTTTTATATTGCCAATAAACACAAAATCCAGCTCAGTGGTTAAGTTTTCTATCTGATTCTGTTTTATTAGTGTAATGGTTTTATGGCCATGATTAATTCAGTGTTTTTATGTGATGAATCGAGCATAGCTGTAGTTATACATGCTATGTGAGAAAATAATCTGAAAGGCTGAGCTGTCTTGCTTTGCTTAGTAGAGACCAATATTGACATGAAAACCATGAGTTTATTACTTTTTTCACCAGTCCAAAACCAAATACTTTTGGACTATTCTACTCCTTTTTTATATCCTTAAGTTCATGACACTAAAAATACTACTGATGTCACAAAAACAAGAAGCAGATGGTATCATGGAGTTACCTTCCTTGAACTATTCTAATTAATTCAATAGTGCCTCACCTTTAAAGAAGTGACCAGGTAAACCCTAAAAAGCTGCTTTATTTCCAGAGCAAAGGGTTTTCTTTCAACAACTGTGGTCACCAGAATTGGCCTTACTACTTTATTCTTTTCAGTTTTCCTGTGTTTACCTGAACCTAAGACTATTTGATGGAAGCTATACTGAAAGCTTGAAACGTCAGCTCTGTGATCAGCTAGTAAAGCAGCTCAATTTCCATTTTGTTCAAACACTGCTTTCCTGTCTTGTCTGGGAAAGTGTCTGCCAATTCATTTTTCTCCTCTTATCAGCAAAGCGCATATACTGTGCTCATGTTTCTTAATACAAAAAAGAGGGAAAATCCCCAAGCTGCCAGGAGGTCTGTTAGCTTAAATAGTGCCCAGATCTCTGGTCTCATCCCACTGCATGCATTTCCATTTGCTCTAAAATGAAAAAGTAAATCTACCTAGCTGTGATCTTGCAAGTGTCCATCACTTGAAATTGTCGGGTTTTGATGAAAGTCTTCTTTAAATAGATAATTTTTATTGTGGGTTAAGCACCAGCATATGTATTTGATTTTAAAAGTGTGTTTCAAAAAGTATCTTTGAAGCTGCAGTCCATTTTCAGCTCTGAAATAATCTCCACACGCCTATTTGGTTCCATTCATGAATGTTTCAAATGGCAACATGGCCAAGTAAACTTCCTTTATGATGTATTGTTTACAGGGAGACAGTTGGTATCTGAAAGCAGTGTAAACCCAGCAAATGGGGTAGAAGTAAGGTAGAAGGTGGGTGGGGAAAGACGGAAATGGAAAAAGGAAAGTCAGGCAGAGGAACGTGTGAATTCCTGAAAAGAGGGAGGGAGAACAGAGAGGAGCATGAGAGGCAGTATGACCACACAGGAAATGAGGAAGCAGGCGTTCAGAGCTAGCATCCAGTTGTCAGACAGAAAATAATGTCCTGAGTTCAACTTTTAGAATTGAGTCTCTTGGCACCATTAGTGTCCATGGGTTCTGAAGTGTTTTTCCTTGCCTTGCTTTTGCTCCCCGCAGTCCCTGCTGCTCTTGGATGCTTGATCCACTCTAGAAGCTTCTGCTCTAACTGCATGATCCCACAGAAGTGGGGAGAGGGGCTGAGCTACGTGAGGTGGTACAATCTAACGAAACACATTGGGCTAACTTTGGGAGGTTCTGTATGCTTCTGCGTCCAGAGGAAGAGATACGCTCATTCTAAAGTCACTGGAAGCATTCTGACAACTTCTGTCTTTCCAGGTGCTGAAATTCATCCCTGAGTCAGGCCATCCCAGGAGGAAGGGCAGAACCAAGAACAACATGGCCCTAGTGGATATTCAACTGGAGCATCATGAGCGCTGTGATTGTGTCTGCAGTTCAAGACCACCCCGATAAAAACAGAACAAAGCACACTATTTGTAGCTCAAAGGACTTTTTATTTTAAGCAGGAGCCATCAGAGAACATTCTTCCACTGATAAGCAAACTTTGCTAGTAGCCTGCATTGCGATGAGCAAAAATGAATGCTGTGTTTCAGCATAGCTATATTGATTAGTGCCATGGCAGCTAAAAAGTTATATCATAGATTTGTTTATTAGCAGCCAAGAATATAGAATTAAGTTTAGCAATATATTGGGACAGTTGAGACTTTCAAAGTTGACTATGGGACTTAACCACACAGTTCCCTCTGAAATGTAATCAAAGCTGTGTAGCTAAATCCCCTTGCTGGTCGTGGAAAGTTTCACTGAGATATTTGCGCTAACCTTGTATATCTGTCTCTCTCTGAGTCTGGCACATCCACATCCAAATTCTGCCCTCATTTATACCTGCTCCAACTCCATTGAAGTCAGTAGGGTTACATGAATCTAAATGAGGACTGAATTCAATCCAATATTCATACATAATGGTTAATCCAGCTCCTAGGTGGCACATCCCCTTTCTCCTTTGAAACACACACACATGGCAAATAGAAAACATGAAATAAATCTAGTGTGAAGTCAAATTGTCCAGTCTGTATTCAAACAACATACTGAAATCAACTGGTGCTTTGCACAAGGATATGAACCTGAGTGCCACCATTTTCCATTGAAGTCCTGCCACCTAGTAAAAGTTGTGTATAATTTCTTGGGATCGGGCTCTTGGACATTTTCATCTTCACTGTGTTGCTAGGTAGACAGTCAAACCAGAACAGCTTGGTTACTGAAAATACCCACTCTTCTTGCATGTATATTCAAGTTGGGAACAAAACTTCAGTGTTCTAGCTTTTAAAGAACAGATCAAATATCACTGTTGTTTGTATTTTTTTTAAATAAGGAATACTATAATCTTGCCAGTATATACAGTAATCTTAGTTGTTTGATTTTAGTAGTATATATTGCCATGATCAAACTCTTGGCACTGAGTATCTCTTGGACTGCATTTTGCTGAGGCATATTAATTCATTACGCCACACCTGTCTTTTGAAAAATTGTCAGCATTCATTAATTTTTGCAAAAAGAATTATTCACCTCTTGATAAAATAAGCACCTTAAAAGCTATAGTATAACTTCCTATGCCTGTTAAAAAATGAACGGGCTCTGACTACAAAAGGGGAAAAAATGCTGTCCCAACTAGCTTTAAATACTCTGAGATATTGCACTGAAAGTTGTCCAGTGTAAATGTATGCTAGGTATAAATCTGGAAGACAACTGAACTTTTGATTGTGAATGTAAGAGAAAATGGGGTGGAACATTTAATGGCCAGGGATCTCTATTTAATAGTATACTAAAGCTGCATTTGTTCTGTTTCATGTGTGTTGCCTCTGTGTTCCTGTCTGTCAGAAAGAGAGAAGTAGTTTTACAATAGTATTTCCTACATTAGCTGAAATTGGCACATGCAATCACATAATATTGAGAACTTTTAAAATTATTGGGTTTTAGTAATAAAATCAGAGCTATAGTTAAAAAATGCCCTTGATGCTCTGAATTAATTCCTTCATCAAGTAAACTCCATTACCTGAACTTGGTTTTATAACTTTTATCAACTCTTTCCAGAAACGTACCCTCTAAATATTGTGAGTATTACTTTCTCTACTCTAGTTGAACATTTAAGATGTTTTTGTTTGGATATTTTAAAAATATATGTATATTAATTTTTCCTCTCTAGCTCCCAAAAGTCTATTTTAAAAGGCGCTTGAAGAGTGAAATGGGAAGTGATTCATCATTTTTCAAAGCAATTCACTTTAAAGAACAGCACTGAGACCAAAGATTGCCAGATATGTTAGTTGTGTCAGGGTTGTTCAAAGGCAATTTCATTCTTTTTCTGACTCTAGCTTAATAACAAGAGTGGCCAATCTTACTTATTTTAGAAAAATCTGCATTTGACACCAGTACAACCACTCTCCTTACTGGGCATTCCTGACTGACCTGTGGCAGGAATAGGCATGGTCTTCAATTTGTGGATTTGTTTTATGAGCACATGGTGTCATGTTACTTTTTGCTTTATCTTATTCATTGATTCCCAACCCTTTGGGGCAGCTCTGCCAGTTTATCTGACTAAGTTCTCAGCTGTGCCAACCAGAGACTGCAGAATTCAATTAAGTGCAGGCAATAATGGTACGCCAGGGCTCAGCACAGAAGCTTTTCATTTGAGTAAGAAGGAATCTTGTGTGAGATGTCAGTGAGACAGCTCACGAGTTTAAAGTTAGGCATTTGTTTAAGTACTTTGCTAAACTGGGGCTTAAGTGGAGGGGAAAAAAACCCTCCTATTACACTTAGCACTGATTGGGAATCAGTGATCAAATGGCTACCAGTTGTCATCATCATTTGCTATGAAGATGATGGTTTCCATGCCACAGGCCAGTTGAGAATAAATAGGATTCAAATTTGTGCTTTGTGTTGAAGCGGTAAGCGTAGCGTGATTGAACAAAACAAAGCTTCTAATAAACCATGATCCAAGCTGCAATAACCCATGATAGAGTCAAACAGCAGAAACACCCTACCTTTTTATTTATTGCCAGAAAATGCAAAGAAGCATGTTTCTCTCTCCCTTATTTTTCATTCATTGTACTTTATAATAGCTTCTACATTTGTAATAGCTTCTACAGTGTTTATGTATTATTTTTAACTTAAGAATCACCTCTTCAAAAAAGAAAACAGCTAGAATTATTTTAATTTTTTTGGTTCAAGGAATTTGAAACCCAAAATATAAATATAATTTTCAAAGGAACCGTCAATAGAGCCATAATTTCAAGCAACTCACTACTTTTTTATTTTGTGTAAGCTTCTAGGATAGAACATACTTTCTCAAGTGCAATTTATATATATATATTGTTATCAATTAAATGCAGCTTTTATAGAAAGGCTTTTCTACCGCATTCAATATATAATATTTTTCTTTTTTTCTTGCTGAAAAATAAATACTGCTTTTGAAAGAAGCAATTCTGAGTGATTTCTGGGAGCATCATTAGAAGGTGCACAGATTAACCTGAGGTCACTAACACAAGATATTTTTGACTGTTTGGAATGGTTCCCATGGGGAGCTTCAGGGGTCCTTGGGCCATGAGGGAAGGTGTGACATGCTCTGTTGGAATGATCCAGCACATTCTCCTCACTGCGGTGGGCCAGCAGAGCCATGGGCCCACTGTCTCCCAAATAGTTCCCTGACCCTCTTCGGGTTGATTGGAGCCTCTGGGGGTCCTAGAAGTGAGCATGCTCTGGAGGCCATAGCTATGCCTGATTTGTGCCTGGGGAGGCCAAAGAGGGAAAGCTCATTAAACCTTTGCTCCCCGCTTAGAGTTGCCCACTTTCTAATTGCACAAAACTGACCGTCCCTTCTCTGAGGCCCCACCCCTGCTCCCTCCAACCCCGCTTCCTCCATCCTCACTCTCCCCCACCCACTCACTTTCACCGGCTGGGTAAGGGGGTTGGGGTACAGGAGGGGGTGTGGGCTCTAGCTGGTGCTGTGGGCTCCAGGGTGAGGGCCAGAAATGAGGGGTTCTGGGTGCAGGAAGGGGCTCCAGGGTGAGGCAGAGGGTTGGGGTGTGGGCTCTGGAGGGGAGTTTGGGTGTGGGAGGGGGCTCAGGCTGGGTCAGGAGGTTAGGGTGTGGTCAGGGATGAGGGTTGTGGGCTCTGAGAGGGAGTTAGGGTGCGGGAGGGGGTGAGGGTTGCAGTTGGTGGTGCAGACTCCAGGGTGGGGCCAGAAATGAGGGGTTCAGGGTCCAGGAGGGGGATCAGGGCTTGGCCAAGGGGTTCGGGTGCAGGAGGTTGTGCGGGGGTAAGGGATGTGGACTCTGGGAGAGAGTTTGGGTCCAGGACGGGTTCGGGGTACAAGCTCCCAGAGGCGCTTATCTCAAGTGGCTCTTGGAAGCGGCCATGTCCAGCTCCCAGGCAGAGGTACCAGGAGACTCCTCACGCTGCCCATGTCCACAGGTGCCGCTCCTGCAGCTCCCATTGGCTGAAGTTCCCAACCAAAGGTTGCCGCGGAACAGGCGCTCAGGATGAGGGCAGTGCATGGAGCCACTGTGACCACCCCTACACCTTAGAGCCGGACATGCCATGCGCTTCTGGGAGCCACGCAGAGCCAGGACAGGCAGGAAGAATGCCTTAGCCCCACTGCAGTACCAACCGGACACTTGGCAACCCTACCCCTGCTGGACACAAATATATGTAAGCTGCCCTTCTGTGTTTCATTCAATGTCAAACAACCAATTTAACAATGTTCAGTTACTGAAAATTGCTACATAGACCCTCAATCTTAGTAGATACTGTATACCAAATACACTGTGGGCGAAGCACTGAGGCCTTTATTTAGTTTGTACTAAGCCCTTACTCAGGCAAACTCCAGTGTTTGAAGGCAAACGCTGAGTAAGGGCATCAGGATTTTGCCAAATTAATTCTGCATCTTGTAACTATAGCATTACCTTATCAAGATACTGTTCACAATTCTACAATCCAATCCTGCAGCCCCTGCTCACACAAGTAGCCCTTGTTCACTTAAGTATCTCCATTGACTTCACTGGAACGAGGTGCGAGACAGAACTACCCATGTGAGCAACGGTTGCAGAATTAAACCCTTATTTTCTTGTTCAAGAAAGGAATCGTGCTTCCTCTTCTTCAAAACAACCATCCAAAACTAGAACCGTTTCCTAAAAGGAGGTTATTCCTGGTCTACAGTGAACTAAAGCAATGTTAATTGGACTTAGGGAGAATATTTGCCCTTCATGAATGCATAGTGTCCCTCAGCTTGTTTGAAACTGAACAACAGCTGCACAGTGTACAAGGATGGCATGAAACTCTGACCGTACATTGTTACATAATGGATACACTGTCTAACTTTATCAGATTGTCCTTGTACTTATGTATGTAACAATGCTTTTATAAATATTCTACACCAGGCCAAGCAGTTATATTTCTATTCAGCTGACACAATGTACAATATCTATGTTCATTTTGGGACTGATGTCCTTGTTGAAAACTAACCATTTTTTGAAAAATGTTGCATATAGCTTCATTTAGAAAGAACACGCAGTATTCTTTCAGTCAACTTAATATACATTCAAAATCCTGTGGTAAAATAGCATCATACAAATGCCCTTAATATTTTTCTTGCTCTCTTAGGGAATGCACACGTCTTCAGTTATAGTGCTGCAATGCTAACTCAACAGATGTCCAATTTGTGAGTATTCTCTTAGGGACTTCACTGCAGCAGTTAATGAAAATGCAGAAATTAGTATTGTGGTCTCTTAGTCTAGAAAATATAACTTTGTTTATTGACAATCCGGATCAAATATGTATGCTAGGATACAGAACATTTATAATTTATCTGGTTATTGACATTCCTTCAAAATCTGCCTTAAGTGTTTAAAATGCAAATTAGAGCCTGTATTTTCTTGCAAAGGCTTCTCTGGCAAATGGAAATTCCAAAACAGCTAATATTTGGCCATGAATAGTAGAAAAGGAACATTTAGACTTTGAAGACACATTAACTTTGAGAACCAGAGAAATTCAGAGTTTTTCTGAAATACACTTGTAGCTGGCAGACATGCTGTTGGAAATGGAGTTTTAGGAAAACACTTTATTTATAGACATAGTGCTCAAATAAAGTTACTGCAGTGCAGATATAATTGAACTAATTACACAGCAAAAGCCTATTGTACTAGGTATTCCAAATTCTAAGCCAAAGAACCCTTTACTGTTCAGTTGAAAGGATTTGAGTTTCAAGATTATTATACAAAGAACTGAATACTTAAAAATAATTAGTCTGGTGAAATGGGATGTCTTAGCAAAATGAAAGTTATCACATGTACACAGAAAAAGTATTCTTCCTGCAAGGGTGAAGCACTGGTATGTAACACACATCAGTGGTGTCAGCACCTTAAAAAAAATTGGAAAAAATATATTCACAAAGCTGCACGTGTCAAGGTTCCTTCCCCACTCTGAACTTTAGGGTACAGATGTGGGGACCTGCATGGACACTTCTAAGCTTAATTACCAGCTTAGATCTGGTTTCGCTGCCATCACTCACAAGCACTACTTTTCTTGCCTGGATAGTCTTGAGAGACTTCACCAATTTCCTGATGAACACAGATCCAAACCCCTTGGATCTTAAAACAAGGAGAAATTAACCATCCCCCCTACTCTCTCCCACCAACTCCTGGTGGATCCAAATCAATCCCCTTGGATCTAAAAACAAGGAAAAAATCAATCAGGTATTTAAAAAGAAGACTTTTAATTAAAGAAAAGAAAGGTAAAAGAAAACCCTCTGGGAGAGATTAGCATACCAGCTACTCTTACAGACGACAGATTCAAAACACAGAGGATGTTCCCCTGGCCAAAAATCTTAATACACACAAGAATACCCAAATTTGATAATTCCCTTAGTGGTACCAAGACAAGTTACAAAAAAAATAAACATAAACCTATTTATCCCTTTCTAAAACTTACTACTCTGATAAGAGGCTGGTTCCTTGATCTTTTCACTCTGGCTGAAACTGAGACTCTAAACAAAGGAAAACTTCCCTCCTTCCTTTTGAAACATCTTGTTCCCCCATTGGTTCCTCTGGTCAGGTGTCAGCTAGGCTAGGTGAACTTCTTAACCCTTTACAGGTAAAAGAGGCATTAACCCTTAACTATCTGTATATGACAACATGTCTGCAAATAGAGAAGTTACAGAGCAAATATTAGCAGTTCAGAACATCAAGCAGCCACTCCTTGAAGGATACACCTTCTAAAAACTATGAATTTGAGATGGCCAGTTGTGAAGGGTATGATCCAGCTGCCATGTTTTCCATGGCAAATGTGCCCATTTTTCTCTGAAAAATATGTCAAATACAGAATTTTGGTTGAAATCCAGGTTTGAGTATTTACTGGTTCTTTATTACTGCTCTTCACATTGTGTTTCAATACTGAGAAACAGTTGAGGACATGATATGTAGGAGAAGGAACAGAGTTTGCTTTGTTGAACTGAACCATAGAAATTAGAAATTGAGAAAGCTCTGACATGGGCTATATTTTGCTCCCACTGAGGTCAATAGGTGTTTTGTCATTGGCTTCAATGGAGCAAGATCAGGCTGTAGGTCATTGAGACTGCTGTTGTCAGATTTTTCAGGAGTTCAAAGTCCTAAAGCCCTCCCATAGCACACCCAATGTTACGCAAATTCAAGGAGCAGTGATGGGGGTTGGAGTGAACAAGGGATGGTTATGCGGATATCCAGGGACTAAACTTTTTGAAAGGATGCTTTTTTTCCTCCTACCTGCATGGTAGGTGCCTGATCCACTAACGTAATGGAAACTGCTTGGCAACATTAGTATTGACATTAGTGTCCTGGGCCCAGCTCCACAAAGGTATTTAGGCACTGAACTTCCAGTAGTTATTAATATTTTCAGCAAAGAAAGGCTTTCAAAAAACCTCTTACAGTGCTTCTCAGATTTTAGAAAGTGGTTCTCATGCTAAATCCTGGGAAAGCAGATTCTGTAAAAGTCAGAGTCTAAAATATGGCACACACTCTATGGAACACTGAGAGTATTCCTAAAATACGGCGTAGAACTCTGAGTGTACCTAATACCAAAGAGAGCTAATCTAAGTCATTTGATTGTAATATACAGATGACATTCATGGTAACCTTTACTTATAACCACCAAGACTCAGATTCTGCCACTAATTTCTTTCAAAAGGTCAAACACAGATTCACATTCCCTCAGGAAACATATGCCAGCAATAGTTCAAAAGTCATAATTTCAATATTAATTAAAATACACGTAAGCAAAATACTGTACTTTACTCTATTAAACTACATAGACTATAGACTCATAGACTCTAGGACTGGAAGGGACCTCGAGAGGTCATCAAGTCCAGTCCCCTGCCCTCATGGCAGGACCAAATACTGTCTAGACCATCCCTGATAGACATTTATCTAACCTACTCTTAAATATCTCCAGCGATGGAGATTCCACAACTTCCCTAGGCAATCTATTCCAGTGTTTAACTACCCTGACAGTTAGGAACTTTTTCCTAATGTCCAACCTAAATCTCCCTTGCTGCAGTTTAAGTCCATTGCTTCTTGTTCTATCATTGGAGGCTAAGGTGAACAAGTTTTCTCCCTCCTCCTGATGACACCCTTTTAGATACCTGAAAACTGCTATCATGTCCCCTCTCAGTCTTCTCTTTTCCAAACTAAACAAACCCAATTCCTTCAGCCTTCCTTCATAGGTCATGTTCTCAAGACCTTTAATCATTCTTGTTGCTCTTCTCTGGACCCTCTCCAATTTCTCCACATCTTTCCTGAAATGCGGTACCCAGAACTGGACACAATACTCCAGTTGAGGCCTAACCAGTGCAGAGTAAAGCAGAAGAATGACTTCTCGTGTCTTGTTTACAACACACCTGTTAATGCATCCCAGAATCATGTTTGCTTTTTTTGCAACAGTATCACACTGTTGACTCATATTAAGCTTGTGGTCCACTATGACCTGAATACATCTGAATACAAATTAAACTTATGGTTATTACATCAAGATAAAACATGTAGGTTTACATGAAGGACTGTTTGTTATTAAATCTAAATGAAGACTCCTGGGTCCAAATTAAAGCCTATACACAAAAAAGTAAGCAAATTAGCTTTATTCAGATATGCATCTAGCACATATCTAAAATGTTTGGACCTGAAAACCCGGACTAAGTCATCAAGTTTATTAATTGAAATAGTTCTCAATAAATCTTTCCACATAAAACTAATTCAAGGCACAACTGAAGATTAGTTCCTGTGTTGTGCTCTCACTTTCCTATTGTACTGGGCTCATTCCTGTGGGAAGTACACCTTTTATTTTATCTGCAGACGTAGGTATATTTGTCCATCAGTCATGTTAACACTGCATGTAACAGAAGCTTTTATCAAGGATTAAAACTGCTATTCTTCCCTTTGCCTGTCAAACTATAGATGTTGAGAATGCAGCCCAGAGAGCAGTGACTAAGTATAAGGAGGTTAACCTGGATGTGTGAATTATTTTGGCATATGTTTGCTAATGTTTCGGGCACACAACAGTTTGCTTTCAACTTTTGAAACATTTTGTTGTCTTTTTACATAGGAACAATGAGGAGTCCGGTGGCACCTTAAAGACTAACAGATTTATTTGGGCATAAGCTTTCGTGGGTTAAAAAACACTTCTTCAGCTGCATGGAGTGAAAATTACAGATACAGGCATAAATAGATATTGGCACGTGAAGAGTACCAATACATTAATGTGCCAATATATATTTATGCCTGTATCTGTAATTTTCACTCCATGCAGCTGAAGAAGTGTTTTTTTTAACCCACGAAAGCTTATGCCCAAATAAATCTGTTAGTCTTTAAGGTGCCACCAGACTCCTCACTGTTTTTGTGGATACAGACTAACATGGCTACCCAGCTGATACTTTTTACATAGGGCCATTTCAGCTGCTCATTAACATATACAAGCTGGCAAAATGAAAATCAACCTATAACTTGCACTTGTGATGAATTGGCTAAGCAGAAAACTGCTATTCTCATCAACCTACTGACCTGTGACCCTGTAGGTTACCTATACAAGTCACACTCCTGCCCTGACCAATAGTAGAGGGAGGTGGCCATCCACCAGACAAGGAGGAGGATGCACAACATGGCATCGCTCTGCAACTGTGGTCCTGTTTCTGATCATTCATTGCCTCACATCTCCAGGAAGCACTCTTCTGGTCAGCCTCCACTGGCTCCTTCGACTCCTCTGAAGAGCAGTGGGCACTGTCCTATTCAGGGTGCTCTGCTCAGGGTCCTCCACTAATTCTTAGCCTTTAAGTCCACATGAGCATCTAGTCAGACCTGTATATCACGGGCCACAGAACCTCATCTACCACTCCTGCATTAGGCCCATAACCCGCTGGCTGAGTTACTGAAGGTCTCATTTCTTGATTTAAGGACTTCCAGGTACAGAGAATCCACCAGTTACTCTAGTTGAAACTAGCAAGAGACCCGTACCCCACACTGCAGAGGATGGACACAAAACCCAGGGTGTCTGCCAATCTGATCTGGGGGGGAAATTCCTTCCTGACTCCAAATATGGCGATCAGTTAAATACCAAGTACGTGAGCGAAACTCTTCAGCCAGATCACATAGGAAAGAATTCTCTGTAGTAACTCGGAGCCCTTCTCATATAGTTTCCCATCAGCCACTACTGGAGATATTTGCCCATACCCATTGTAGGCAATCCCATCATCACCATCCCCTCTGCAAATTTATCAAGCTCAGGCTTGAACCAAGTTACGTTTTCTCCCCTCCCCCACACTGTTTCTCTCAGAAGTCTGTTCCAGAACTTCACTCCTCTGGTGATTAGAAACCTTCATATACTTTCAAGCCTAAACTTGTGGTTGGCCAGTTTATATTCATTTGTTCTTGTGCTAACATTGGCCTTTAACTTAAATATATCTGCTCGCTCTCTGGTGTTTATCCCTCTGATGTATTTACAGAGAGCAGTCATATCTCCCCTCAGCCTTCGTCTGGTTATGCTAACAAGCCAAGCTCTTTAAGTTATGTCTTGTGAGGGAGGTTCTCCATTCCTCTTATCCTAATAGCCCTTCTCTGTTCAAATTTGAAATTTTACCTATTTACCTTTAATAAAGAGAAGTCTAGGTTGGATATTCGGAAACACTATTTCACTGAGAAGGTGGTGGAGCACTGGAATGGGTTACCTAGGGAGGTGGTGGAATCTTCAGCCTTAGAGGATTTTAAGGTCCAGCTTGACAAAGCCCTGATTGGGATGATTTTAGTTGGGATTGGTCCTGCTTTGAGCAGGGGTTGGACTAGATGACCTCCTGAGGTCTCTTGCAACCCTAATCTTCTATGATTGTAAAGCCCTGGAGTGCAGAAGGCCTGGAGTGAGAAGCCTAAACCCTATATTGGATAATTTCCCTATGTTTTACTTTGCTTTGAAATGTAACTGGGGGTATTTGCCACCTTTCTGTTTCCTGCCAATCCTAGTAAAACAGCCTTTTACTTTGTCTAAATGATTATTGAGATTGACCAGGGCAAGCACCTTCAGGGCCTACCAGCTGAAACACCTTCCACAGTTGCCTATGAGTTGTGGGACATTTGGAACGCTACTGAGTACCTAAGAAGCTTGGTGTACCACAGCCTGGAGCAGTACAAACCAGCCCTCAAACGTTGGCCAGACATTGCCACCAGCTTGTGGGGCACATGGCAGCTGGCACATTTGTAATATCTCATGCCACACTTCACATGAGATGCCTGAAGACTTGGGTCAGCTCAATTTACAGGTCAAACAAAAACAAATTAGACAAACCTCTCTTGATGCCTTCCAGGGGCAAACTCTCCCTGGACTGGTGGAAAGACCCAGCAAACATAGGTGGCAGGTTATATATTTTGTGGTGCCTGGGCTCCAGGAATATTCAGGGCTGGGGGCCCTGTTCCACCAATATTTGGAGCTAGGTCTCTCCCCCAGCCCTGCCTGGATCAGGCCCCGGCCCCCGCCTGCCACCCCCCACACACGTCTGCCCCACCACCACCACGTCTCTGCCTGAAAGAAAGTGGTCCATGCCGCTCCCATCTCCCATGCCTGCTTGTGCTGCCGGTGTAGCACAGTCCTACACCCAACTGTTGTCTGCTGCCCCAGGGTCCTAGCACCCCCCATCCCTTATGGCAGGGCAGGCTGCCCTTACCCTGCCTTTCTGCCCTAACCCTGAGCCTTTCCAATGCCCCAAACCCCTCGGCCCCAGCCCTCATTGCCAGCCCTCATCCCCCTCACCCTAATCCTCTGCCCCGGTCCTGAGCCCCCTCCTGCATCATGAACCCCTCATCCTCAGCCCCAGCCAGAGCCCTCATCCTCCCACACCCTAATCCTCTGCCCCAGCCCTGAGCCCCCTCCTGTGTCATGAATCCCTCATCCTCAGCCAGAGCTCTCACCCCACACCCCAACCCTCTGCCCTAGCCCTGAGTGTTCTCCTACACCCAAAACCCCTCATCCTCAGCCCCACAGCCCTCACCCTGCACTCCCTCCTATCCCCACATTCCCTCCCAGAGCCTATACCTCCTCCCTATACACCTCCTCCCACCCCTAAACTCCCCCCCCCAGAGCCTGCACCCCTCACCCCCTCTTACACCCCCAGGCCAGAGCCTGCACCCCTCAACCCCTCCTGCACAGCCGCTCCTGCCCCAGCCCAGCACCTGCACCATCCAAACTCCATCCCAGAGTCTGCACCTTGCACCCCTCCTGCACCTTAATCCCCAGCCCAGGACCTGCACCCCAGACCTCCTCCCCGCACCCAAACTCCCTCCCAGAGCCTTAGACAGGCGGGGGGTGGAGTTTGGGGGGGCGGAGTTGGGGGGGCGGGTTCTGGGCACCACCAAATTTTGACAAACCTGCCACCCATGCCAGCAAACATTTGCATTGGGGTACCATTCACACAGCTCTCACTCTGATATTTCTTCTCATTATCAATGCATCCCTCATAAGCTGGAGTGCACATCTCAACAACCCAGGGCTGCCCAGAGGATTCAGGAGGCCTGGGGCAAAGCAATTTCGGGGGCCCCTTCCATAAAAAAAATTGCAATACTATATTCTTGTGGGGGTCCCTGTGGGGCCCAAGCAACTTGCCCCGCTTGTCCCCCTCCCTCCACGGCCAGCCCTGGGAAAAATGAACTGTCTGCATCTCGGCACAAACCCAGTTTTGAGAAAACTTCTTTACAAGGTATCACTAGTTTTCAGAATCAGCTAGTGCTAAAAGGCACTAAAGCTTATTAAAAGGGTCGGACAAATATTTTTTGTCAAAACTTTTTTTTGGATTGAAAACTAGGAGTTTTTAAAAAGCAGAAAAATATCACGGACAATGTCTGCTTTCCTTCAAAATCTGTTGTGGTTTTTTTTAATTGAAAAACTGAAATTAGTCTGCCAAAACCTGAATATGGTTTGGGGTTTCAGAAGTGTGTGGCCAAATATTTGCTGCTTGCTGTGTTTGATTGCTTAAAGAAACAATAAAAAATTCTGCTTAAAAAAATGCAAAACTTTTGAATCACCTCAGCTTGTGACCGACCACTTGAGCCCATCCAGTCAGAGATTTTTCCAGGTTTCTGATACTCTGCTGGCTTCCTTAACACATATCTGTTTCAATAACTTTGGGTTCATTTAGGTTAGACCATAAGAACAGCCATACTGGGTCAAACCAAAGGTCCATCCAGCCCAGTATCCTGCCTACCGACAACAGCCAATGCCAAGTGTCCCAGAGGGAGTGAACCTAACAGGTAATGATCAAGTGATCTCTCCCCTGCCATCCATCTCCAGCCTCTGACAAACAGAGGCTAGGGACACCATTCCTTACCCATCCTGGCTAATAGCCATTAAAGGATTTAACCTCCATGCATTTATCTGTTTCCTAGAGACTGGCTCCATGGGGTCCCTCAGAAACTGGAGACAATTACTGTGGGTTTGTCTTTAGTATAGCTTATGTACATACTCCACGAACTGAGCATTTGAGATTGTTCCAGAATCTGGGATGAGCCTATGTTGTGAAAACTGAAAAGCTCAAACTAGCACATGCATGTGAATGGACACAGGATGCTAAAATTAAATTAACCCAGGGGTTCTCAAACTGGGGGCCGGGACCCCTCAGGGGGTCACAAGGTTACTACTGGGAGTCGCGAGCTGTCAGCCTCCACTTCAAATCCCACTTTGCCTCCAGCATTTATAATAGTGTTAAATATATAAAAAAGTGTTTTCAATTTATAAGGGGGGGGTCACACTCAGAGGTTTGCTATGTGAAAGGGGTCACCAGGACAAAAGTTTGAGAACCACTGAATTAGCCCCTCTGAAGCCTCAGGGAACGCAGGGGAGTGGAGGCAGTCTCCCTTGGTAGGGTCGGGAAGGAGGTAGGTGGTGTAGGATATTGCTCTTCTCATGTGAGCCCTCCCCCAGTGGCTAATTTTACATGAAGCTACCCTCCCCTGACATGAATCTCCCCATGGCACTGAAATTAAATATAGACTATAATTTAGCATTTGAGACATGAAAGGGATGGTAGCCCTAATGGAAAAGCTAACAGCTTGGCTCTTCTGCAAGCCTCAAACTGCTGAATGAGCTTTAGGGTAGGGAAGGTTGTGCCTCCCAAACAGCCTGGCCCTGCCCCCTATATGACCCCCTACACACACTTCCTGTCCCCCAACTTCCTGCCTCCCCTCAGAATCCCCGCCTCATCCTGCTCCTTGTCCCCTCACTGTCCCCCAGAGACTCCCCACCATCACCCTGGGACCCCACCACTGGTCCCTGTCCCCTGATTGCCCCAAGCCCTATCCACCCCCCTCTGCTGAGTCCTGACAGCCCCCAGAATGCCCACGATCCAACCCCCCATTCTCTGTCCCCTGATCGCCCCCCTCTGCTCCCTGACTGTCCCCAGGACTCCCTGCCCCTAATCCAACCTCCCCACCCCCCAACCCCTTACCCAGAGCCTCAGCGCATCCAGGAGCATCCCTGAACAGCGATGTCCACCCCGCTCAGAGCCATGTGGTAAAGGGGCGGGGCTATGAGCTCCAGTGAGGCCTAAGCTCCCTCTGCTCGGCGTGGAGCTCGCAGCCCCGCCCCCTTACCACATGGCTCTGAGCGGGGCGGAGCTCAGGCCCCACCGGAGGCATGCTGCACAGCTGTTCAGGGATGCTCTTGGATGTGCTGAGGCTCCAGGAGAGGGGCAAAGGCATGGCTGGGATGGGAGCCTCACTCGTTCTCTTGGGGACCCCTGCAGAGCCCGGGGCCTGGGGCAAATTGCCCCACTTGCCTCCCCACCCCCGGGTGGCCCTGCAACAACCTCACAACTCAAGGCAAGTGGTCACTTGTGGAGGCAACTCTCCACATCAACCTCCTTGAACTCAGACTGGTCATGAACGCTTGCACTCACTTTCTCCACTGATCAGAGGTACACTCACAAAAATCATGACAGTCACTATCATGTATATGTATTACATAAATCGTCAGGGAGGCGTCAGATCATCCTCCGTCTGCACAGAAGCATGAAGCTCTGGAATTGGAACATTTCCCACAATGTTCTAATAGCGACCTATCTACCACAAGTGCATAACACAACAGCGGACGATCTCAGTCGCAAGTTCTCCCACAACCAAGAGTGGAATATGAACCCAGCAGTACTCTATAGCATATTCTCTCAATGGAGAACATCGACAATAAACTTATTCACCACTTACCCAAACAAGAAATGCCCATGCTACTGCTCCAGGGCCGGCCTCAGACAGCACTCGCTAGGGGAGGCTCTCCTTCTTCCTTCTATACACCTTTCCCCATTCCCTTTGCTGCTGAAGTTCCTGTTAAAAATAAAAAGAGAAAAAGCAAATGTCATACCGATTGCTCCCACCTGGCCAAGACAGATGTGGTACCCCTACTGTCATGGCTGGCAGTGTGTCCACTGATCCCTCTTCATCCCACTCCTTACCTCCTCTCACAGAACAAAGGGTGAATTCTCCATCCCAAACTACGGATACTCTGGCTCAAGACCTGGCTTCTTCATGGTTTCAGAAGATAGACATCCCCTGATCTGAGGAGGTGCAGGAGATATTACTACATACATCTCTACTCCGATATAATGCTTTCTTCGGGAGCCAAAAAATCTTACCGCGTTATAGGTGAAACCACGTTATATCAAACTTGCTTTGATCCACCAGAGTATGCAGTCCTGCCCCCTCCGGAGCTCTGCTTTACATCCAAATTTGTGTTACATCAGATCGCGTTATATCAGGGTAGAGGTGAGTAAGAATTAGGCTACCTGTCACACTTACCTAAAAAAATGGACCAGGTTTCAGGTTTGGTTCAATTCCAGGCACATTACCCTGGCATCTGCTACTCTCTCCATGGTATTAGACTACAAACTGATTCTCAAGAACGCAGGACTATCTCTCAGTTTGCTCAAAGTATACCTGATGGCCAGGGCGACTCTCCATCATCAAATAGAGGGAAACTCAGTTTTCTCACACCCAGCTACAGAGAGGTTCCTCAAGGGCATAGCAAACCTCTTTCTGCAACCCAGACATCCCACCCAACATGGAATCTGAACCTGGTTTTTAAAGAGTCTGACTAGACTGCCCTTTGAACCTAAGACCACTTGTTCACTCATATGCATGTCAATGAAGATAGCATTTCTGGTCACCTTCACCTCAGCAAGACTAGGGGAGATGGCAGCACATATGGCACACTCCCCTTTAACAGTCTTCTTTTATGACCAGATTACTCTCAGGTTACTCCTAAAGTTCATACCCAAGGTGACCTCCTCTTTTCACATGAACCAACCAGTTCACCTCCCACCTTTTATCCTAAGCCTCACCACAATAACAGAGAGGCCATACTTCACATGCTAGATGGTAGGAGAGCCCTGGCCTTCTACCTGGACAGGACGAAGGCTTTTAGGAAGTCCCTTAGCAAGTCCTTTCCACTGCAGATAGGTGTAAAGGCACAGCAATATTGACTCAAAGGCTCTCCAAATGGGTCGTGAACTATATCAAACACTTCTATCAAGTTTGCAATGTAGTACCTCCATCCAGAATCTGCACACCGTCCACGAGCTTGGTTGCCTCCTCTGTCACCCTCCTTAAGAATGTCCTTATCTTGGAAATCTGCAGAGCGATGACTCGACTCCAAAGCCCAAACCTCCGATCTGGGATACTACTTGGGAGTCTCCTACAAAGGAGCACCCATAGGGACACTATTCAGAGAAAAAGAGGAAGTTACTCACTTTGTGCAGTAATGATGGTTCTTCAAAATGTATGTTCCTATAGGTGCTTCATGACCCACCCTCCTCCCCTCTGCTATGGAGTTCTTGATAGAGATTGTGTGATCAAGAAGGAACCTGAGGGTGGTTTGCCTATGTAGAGCTAATTAGCCTTGAGGCAGAGCACGAGGGGGGGAGAGCATAAGTGAGCCAAATTGACACTGCTACCTAAAATCTCCAATCAGAAGTGCAGGGACACAGACACACCTGCAGTGGAGCACCCATAGGGGGACACATCTTGAAGAACCATTGTTACTACACAAGGTGAATAACTTCCTCCTCTATAAGCTGACAGGAGCACTATACTGCACTGCAGTGTTTTTCCACTTGTCATAGGCTGGAGCAGGGCTGAGTTCCCTAACTTGACTAAGACCCTCAGAGCTGGATAAGGCTTGATAATCTCTTAGCTAAATTATTATTAGGTGCCAACAAACTGGCCACCTCCACTTGATCCAAAATAAAGATTTGCAGCTAGTCAGAAACACTGTGTCCCCTCCTAGCAAGCGCCACTAACACATTACCCCAGATTATTTTTTTTAATTCCAAGGGTAAAGAAACCAAAACCCAAATTTCTATTCCTTCAAGATAACAGCAATTAGGACTAGGAAAAGAGAAATGCAGCTCACATTCTCTAGTTGAATTTTATTTTCCAATTCTTCCATGGAAATCATAAAAGAATTTAAAAACAAATACCATGCATTCCCCATTTAGATTTCTCACAACCCTACCCTCTGGGTCTCCACTGATCCATCACATCAAGTTTCAATTAATCCTCTTGACCCTGTGCATACTGTATTGCCACAGGATACTAGTTGTAGTTCATCTGGAATCGTTAGCCAAATTTCTTGCTATGTACATTATTATTCTTTTTCCTTTTCTCCACAAACTCTCAGAATATCACTAATAACAATGCTATGGTTTTGAGGTTTATAATCTCCAGGATATTGATGGAGGATGAGAGAATTTCCCCATACAATTAGCTATTGTCCTTTCCATGGAGTAACCCAATGAATGAGACAAGTTCAACAGGAAATGCTGTCAGGTTTATTTGCAGAGTTTCCTTTTAATTGTCCATTCTTACCATTCCATTCAAAACAGGCAAAGATTAGGTATCTTTAAAAGCAGCAAAGAATCCTGTGGCACCTTATAGACTAACAGACGTTTTGGAGCATGAGCTTTCGTGGGTGAATACCCACTTCCTCAGATACTTGATTAGGTATCTTGAGATCCTGGGAAATCCTGAAAATCTCAGGGAATCAGTGAAGAACCAGTGCATCCATGCAAAAGCCCAAAGCCCTTGTGCAGCTTCTCATCTCCCTACCCGCCCCCCGAGTAGTACAACCCCTTGAGTCACAGTGATCCTACGTAGGCACCTTTATCCTTCAAGGGCTTTCATGGAGTAGAGGGCTTTACCATGTAAAATAATGCAGATGGACCAATTCCTCTGTCCAGTGGATAGCTGGGCCAGTTGCTGGCTCCTGCTCCTGCTGTGCTTTGAGCGAGGCCCAACCCAATAGGCAGACGCAGAGCATATCTCTCTGATTGGGCCTCAAAAGCACAATAGGCAGGGATGTGCCTAATCTGAGGCTCCTGCTGGGACACAGGCACCTTGGCATCAGGATTTATGTGGTTGTGCACGTGCCCAGTGGCAGAAACAGAGGCATGTAGGGACTTTACCAGCAAAAACATAGGTGCCTAGGGACTTCCTACAGTGGAAGTTAGGTTCCTAAATCCCTTGGTGGAGCTAGCCCTTATTTCTTGCCCCAAAAACCTTACCAATTTGAATCCCAAGATAGACAAAGAGTGGAAAACGAAACAGGCCCAGAGAGTTCATTGCCCAAAGTCACATAGCTGTTCAGTGGCAGAACAAGTATTAGAATCTAAGTCTCCTGGGTTCTGTTCCCTATCCACTATGCTACTTATCATGCTGTCATATGAGGATTTCTTTTCTCCCCTCTCTCCCTCTTTCTAATACATTATTTTAACATATCGCATTTGTACAAAGTTCAGTTCAGTGTACATTGATATTTGCATGCATGAGAAGGAAATTAAATTATCCTACTTCATAGATAACACAACGCACTCCAGTGCAACCACTGCATTGTAGAGAAAGAAAACCTTTTCCCAATTAGAAAATGTCCAAGATAATCCAATAGTCATGCTGCCTACAAACTGTTCAGAGGCATTGCTTGCCAACTATCCTGACTATGATTGCTTCCCCCATCCCTATATGCTACAGCATGGTGAATCTAAAAATAAGTGTGTGGTTAATCATAGATTAAAGCAAGTCCTCTCCCCTGTCTGTTGGCAAACAATACTCTGTCCACATCCCACTGTGCATTGAACGGCAGGATGCAATATAACAAAAAAGACAGGAACATTGCTGAAAGCATAAACTTCCAGTGTATTAATTCTAAACTGTTAAGAAAGACTAGAGTTACAGAGCTCCAAAGAAATGTTCAATCATAAAGTGTATTCCTACTGTTCACAGGACAATTAAATTCCCATAAAAGAATCATGACAAAAGCAAGGAAAAGAATATAATTGTGGCTATAGAACCTAGAGATGTCTGAGTGCTATTTGGAAGCCAGTTTGCCTGAAAAGAGAAAGGTGGAGGAAACTGTAAGAACTCTTATTTCCCCTGGAATGAGTGACAAATGGGTAGATCTCCCTTATTCAACACTAATTCTTTTCAGACATCTAGCATCACGTGATCTCATTTAGGGACTGGATTGTTAAAATTCATTGTTTCTAGAGATGGGTCTAAAACAAAATCCCAGATCCACATCTAGGTTCAGATCCAAGTTCACAGTGTGAACCTCTCTCTATAACGGGCCAAATCCCAACACCATAAACTTTGGGATTGTTCTGATCTAAATATCAAACTTCAAAATTCAGGAGTGTTCAGGAGTAGGGTTTATTTCAGGTCCATCTTTAGTTGGCTGCATTGGACATGAAAATAACGCCAAATGGTTACTGAAGTTAATCTGTTCTGGTTGCTACAGGTCATCAAATAAATAATTTGCATTGCTGTTGTATCCTAATTAAGATTTTACATTTGATGTTGCACACAAGAATATCTAAGTTAAATGTTAGGGGAAACCTACCACTCTTATTCCTGGCAAATCCTTTTGTAACATTCAGAGCACACACAATCACAGCCAAAGTTTTCAGTTTGTTGTAAGAGTTTAGTTACAGGCATTGACACAGAACTGCTATGAGCTGGAAAAGCATTCTGGGTATCAGCATGCAAAAAAGAACACTAAGCATGCAGCCTATTGCTAAAACTTGCTTTACATTCTAAATTTAGCTGTGAAAATAATGAACATTACAAGGTATGGGTGAGATTTTCCCCCCTAAATATTTGTATTCTGCAGATGTTTCCTCAAAAGAATGAGGATTGAGTCACACTAGAACCATTTTTCTGTAAACAGCTGCAGAATTTCAAGCACATTAATTTCCAACTGCTGAGCACTGAAGGTGGTTTGCAATCTCTGATCACCCCCCTGGTCACTTTAGTGACCCTGTTCAGTAGAACGGCACTGGAATCAGCTATAGTTCACTCACATGGAACAGATGCCAATAAAAATTACCAAAAAAGACTGAACTAAGGAACACTAGACAGGGAGGCTACAAATACTATAGAGACGATGCAAATAAATTAAAACTCACAAGCTTTAAAAAAATCTGTTAAATACAATTGCTAATGCTGGATTCAGAAAATTTAAACTGATTAAGTACGATATTTTTCACTGAGATTTTTGAAGACACTCAAGTGCATTTGAATGTCCAATTTCCTATCCAAACGAAAAGGAAATGGGACCAAAAAATGCTCATAATCACCTCTGAAAATCTGATCCTTCATATTCACCTAACGTGTAGTGCTATTCAGCGTATGAGCCACACAGCAGTGTGTAATGAGCCACCCTTAACCTTAAAGAAATAGCTCAGCAGTACAGCTGATGTCTACGTTTCAGAACAGAGCTCAGATCTTCTCACATACTGCCAGAAGTCCTGGAGTGAAACTGAGTCACAAGGGAACTGTATATGGAACAAAACCTGTGATGATTAAATTCCTATGCAAGCTCACTGACCTCAAGGGATCACATAGGGTGGGATTCACAGGGGCGGCTCCAGGCAACAGCATGCCAAGCGCGTGCTTGGGGCGGCAAGCCGCCAGAGGCGCTCTGCCGGTCACTGCGAGGGTGGCAGGCAGGTTTCCTTCGGCGGCATGCCTGCGGAGGGTCCGCTGCTCCCATGGCTTAGGCGGACCTCCCGCAGGCTGCCACCAAATTCATGGGACCGGGGACCTCCCACAGGCAAGCCACCGAAGGCAGCCTGCCTGCCGCGCTTCGGACGGCAAAATGCTCAGAGCCATCCCTGGGGATTTGATGCTATTACCGGAGGGATAGACCAAGAATTCTTTAATAAGTTATCCCTTTCCATTAGCAAAATCTGCTTTGTACTTTCTAGTTCACTGCAATGTTACAAATGTTAGAAGCCTCTTTGTAATCCAAGTGCACCCCAGTTACTGTGAAAGCTCTGGAGTTGCTAGACAATGCTAAAGAGAAGTTTTGTTTTGATATAGAGACACTGTAACCTTTTAAATGACCTATGGTTAATTTTGTGCTATATGTTTACCATAACATACCAAGCTTTGGGGTTTAGTTCTTTATCTCTCAAACTATTTTTAAAAATTGTAACTGTAAAAGGAACTAAGAGAATTCCCTGGAAGATGCAAATTGAAAGAACATGGCCCATGTTAGACCCTGATCTGGCTTTGTAGGATTGAGTTCATCCTTTCAGAAACTGGCGTTGTATGTCAAAAAGGAGAATGTATGGTTCCAACTCAGCAAAACACTTAAGCAAATGCTTAACTTCAGTATCTTTGAAGTCAATGGGATTTAATTATATTCCTAAAGTTAAGCATGTGCTTCAATACTACTTAACTGGGGGCTAATTCTGGACACGACCCACTGCCTTCAGTGGTAAACTCTTGATCACAAACTTGGTAACTTTACGTGACTGTTTTAACTTTTGATTACTTTTTAGTTATTTAAACCCCAGTTTCTGGTGCAGCATTTTTTAAAGACAGAAAGATGCCCCCATGCACCACTAGAAAATCCAAAGCCTATGAAAAATAGGCAGTTTGTGGAAATGGCAATGAAACAAAAGGATGCATTTTGAAATACTTGCAGTGTGTGATCCAGGAAATGCCAAATAGTTTTCATGGGTAAGGAAAAGAATGTTTTAAAAGTTGTAACTTATTTAAACGCTGAATGTCCCACGTAGCCTGGTTAGTGGGAACAGTCAGTAACACATAAATGTGGGTTTAACACAGTTTTCATTATACCTTTACAATTTGTGCTCTAGTTGATCATGATCTGCCATAAGGAACAATAGCCAGGTGGGTCATTGTTGCCATCAATAAAATATAAATTATTATGTTTTCTTGTTTTGTTCTGTGCACTCAAACTTGTAGGCATTTAAATTTGTAATTAAATGTTACCTGCAACCCCCATTGTGCTGCACTTAATCTAAACAGTACCTATTTCTCTGCAAATATTACTGAAATAATGAAGTGTTGCAGTCAGCAAGTGATTTTTACTGCTCTGCAGCTACAAAAAATATTACAAATAGTATGAATTTTATATAATCTTTTCAATGGGATAGAAGGTTTAACCATTTTATTGGCTGCAAAAAGTATGCATTACATTTCTGATTTTGATGATGGGCTCTGGAACAGCTTGCTGGAGAGGAAATACCATCTGAGCAGCCCAGAACATAGAGATTTAAAGATTCTGCAGAACTTTACCACTCGCAAGAGGGCTTTTTTTCATAACTAATAAAACTGGGTTTTCATTAAAGAGTTTTATCATATGCAACATTACATAAACTACCTTCTTCTTACCACACAAATTCCCATTGAGATCAATTGGGCAAGTGTCCAACTCCCAGCAAGGGGATTTTGTGTACTAAATAGAATATGGAATAACAGAGAAGGGGTATATTTCAAACAAATTATGATTTCTAGTGGGCCTATGGTTAGTGCTCTGCATTGCTACGTGAAGGACCCTTGTTCTTTTTCCAGGTCTGAAATCTCACTCCATACCCAAAATTAAGTGGAAGTACCACATAAGCAGCTTTAACCCCGGTGAGGAGAATATCTCAAATCACCATCACTCAGGTTAATCCAAGAATGGCACTGATCAGTTTGACAGAGAGCACCAGCTATCCTCTCTAGAACAGAGAAAAATCACTAGGTGCAAGCCACAAATTAAAATGGGAAGGGATCTTATGTCAAAGACCTCTGGAATAACCATGAAAAAAACAGTAAGACATTGTAGTTAATGAATACGGCTAGGAATATTTTTCAGCTGAATCATTACAATCAATTACAGCTGAATTGTTTTTGTACAGTGATAACGACATTACTCTACCCATGCAGGTATGAATACCAATATGCAGTATGAACTAAGCTAAATCCCATTAAAATCAGTGGTGCAAGCTCTCTATTAAGTGCAATGGAATTCTGAGAAATGAAAACATGATGTAGAGACACTAATGCTAAAACTACAGCTCTGCAAGGAGTTCAACTTGAACCACAAAAATACTCAATATCTGCCTTGGTATGTATTTAAACTGCACCTATTATCCTGTAATGGTTTGTTCAAATGTTATGTTCATCAAGTACCAATAGTAGTTTTCTGCAATTTTTTTTAATTTATCTGGATATCTGGAAAGATTATCATGCTTCTGTATATATGGTCAATTGCTGTTCTGGAACTGGATCTGAGAATCTACCACAGAGAGTGGATCACATGCTGTTTGTCATTTGCCTAGGACTGGCTGATTCTATTCCATGTGTTTGAAAGAGTTTGTCTAGCCCAGCTAAGCAGAAACAATATTCACTTTTTTTTCTCTGTTCTCTGAGATCTTAAATCCTGCTGAAAGTTTGGGAAAACACACATTTTCTCGCATCTCCTCTATCCGATTTCTTTATAACCATCTGCAGTTTCAGCAGTTATTAAGACACTCATCATTATTTTACATTTTAGCTAAAATAATTATAGCTCAGTTTGGGAGATATTTAAATATTCTTCTGAGGTTTCCTGTTTTCATAGCTGAGTAATCACTTAGTAGTTTGTTTGCTAACCACTGACTTTGTCCCTCACCTGTGTGGAGATGACCAAACTTTCAAAGTGAAAAATCAAGACAACTGTAGCAGAGACGGGTTTGATGGCATGTGAGGAGAGTGCACATAGGAGTATTTGGACAGCTGAAGCGGAGAGTTACTTGTTCTAGGGAGGCAAGAAAATCCCTGAAAGAACTTCTAAGTAAGGGGAAGGGCATGATGGCAACATATGATAGGCCTAGTTGGAGTTTGTCTCTGAGGATCATATGTGCTCAGCAAGCTTGTTGTCAATTTCACTGGCTCAGCTGACCAGTGGCTTTTCAATGGCCAGAACGTGCAAGGGGTTACAGAAACCAGAGAACAATCACCTCTTGCAAAATTGATGGAGGCCTTAGTACCACCCTAGTACCACTGGAGTTTTCAGGGACACATGATCACCCTACCTGTTCTCTGCCTTGCCCATAAGACACTAGCTCCCAAAATTCAAAGTTAGCACATATAATGTAGCCAGACAAAAGTGCAAAACACTTATTTGCACGCAGGTAAGGAATGTATGATTTTGGTCAGAAGCGTACATTTCCATTCATAGCAACGGGACGTTTTGACATTCAGAACATTATAAAGAATAAATCAATTATGTAATTTCATGCATTATGTTGCGACTCTGTTTATATATGGCATTGATAGCGCAAAAGTTGTTCCATGAATACTGCGGTCAAAATGTTCTGTATGAAGTCAGGCACTTAAGTCCATAGTCAGGCTCTTAAATGAAAGCTGAAATCATGTAGTTCCCCTTGACTTCAGTGTAGTGACATGCATCTGACGAAGTGGGTATTCACCCACAAAAGCTCATGCTCCAAAACGTCTGTTAGTCTATAAGGTGCCACAGGATTCTTTGCTGCTTTTGGAATATTCATATTGCACTGTTGAGCACTCAGAAGTAAGGAACTGCTAGAGTGAACAGCTGTATGTGCCACTTTCAAAGTACAAATATTAATTAATCCTCATAGTCACTGTGCATTAGGCACATAAATACTATTATGTCCATTTTCCAGAGGGAAAAGAGATTAAATGGCTTGGCAAGGCTATGCGGAAAGTCAGTGACATAGCTAGGGTGGGAATGCAGAAGTTTCTCATTGTTAGTTCCATGCTCAAGCCACTAAACTGCTTTCTCCCAAAACAAAATTTCCTTTTGTTTTATAAAATGTGACCCTGAATTTACAGAGTCATTCATCTGGATATAATCTCTTTAGCCCCTGAAGAGTCCCAATGAAGTTAGGGGATGAACTGGTGCGGGGAGTATGAGCATCTAATATACTCCCAGAGAAATCAGCAGGTGTTTTGCCATTGACTCCTACTGGAGCCATATCAGATCCCATCTCTTCACAATCATAAGCATAAACATGGTTTTAAATTCCACTCAGAATACCTATACTGTCTCACTAGAGTCCTGAATATGTTTCAGTCTAAAGCAAACTTTCCCCCCCAATAAAGACCAAAACAATCAAAATAAGTGAAATTCATATGTAATCCACCTGTAAACTTGCAGAAGGGGAGAAGTGACTTCAAACTATCTGCCTTCTCCCCCCTACAAGGATCCTCCTCACTATGCTGCACACTGTGGCTATTTGAAGTGTCATGTCAGCAGTGGAGCTAACACTCAGAGCTCTTGATTCTAAAGCACTGGCATCTGCAACTTTAAGAATCTCAATTAGATGCTAGCAATAGAGGGCCCATGATACAAGGATAATCAATGATGATCTGTCCAGCAGAATGTGTTAATACACATACACACATTGATGTATACAGACAGTGTCTAGTTGGCTACACGATTTGCTTTTATACATACATTCTTCCCAAGCTGTTTTGGGCCTGATCCAGTTACCATTAATGTAAGTGGAAAAGCTCCTACTGACTTCAGTGGGCAACTCTCCAGAGAACAATGTATGAGGTCAAAGTAGTGTGAGCTCCAATCACATGCAGGGTCAGTTACTGGATGGTGGAATAAGAGAGCCGATGCATTGGACAGCCTCATACATGGCTCTCTCAGGCATTAAAAAAGCTTGGGAAATATATATATATATATATATATATATAAAAGAGATATGCACAAAGAGATGAGGGATGTTCACATAGAAATACCAATAAGAAAAGGTCACACTTGAAACAGAAATTCAAACACCTGAACCCGCACCTGAACACATCCCTATAAGCCAATCTTTGCATTTTGAATTTCTCTTCAAGAATCTTGATCTGAAAAAGCGGCTGCTAGTGCTAAGTAACCCTCTATGACAGCAGTTCTATCTTCTGGGAATTGAGATTGATTTTCCACTGCTAACCATGTGAAGGCCTTTTGCCTGAGAGCATACAGTGATACCAGCGGCAGAGAATTTGAAGGCAGCAGATTTCAAAGAGGTAGATTCTGCTGAATAGTGTTTACTGGCTCCAATTAATGGTTGCCATTTTCTACCCTATAAGTGACTGTAGTCAGGAGACAGATGAAAAGAAGTGATCCCCACAAGTATGTGGGAGAATTCTGAGAAGTGCTTTGAGTCCTGCAGTAAGCACTACATAAATCAAAAGCTAATACTAACTTCTTGCTGGATTTAGTGATGGATCTAGAGTCCATCAGGTCTTGCAGCCACAGGACATTGCATTCTTTATATTCTTGTCATTCTATCACTTGTCGATGTTCATCTTTTTGACGTTACCCCCTTCCATCACATCATAGAGTCAACTTTAAAAAGCTGGCAACCTATCCACTGCATGTGCCTGTGCATAGTACCTTTTAGGGTTTGAGCTTTTAAATGACCAATTCCCCCTTTTTTGTCCCCCACACAGCCCTGGAATTCTGTTCCAGTTCTAGGGCGGATAGAGGACCATTACTGCCAGGAAAGAACAGAATAACAGGAGAGAGAGGTGCTTACAGCACTGCACACAGCAAAGTTGAGAGAGAGCACCATTCATACAAGGCTGTAATAAAACACCCAAGCACCTGCAAAGTTAACAAATCAGGCTGTTTTGGAGGTCCTTGAATAGAAAATTCCAACCAAAGGGGCATTCACATCTTGAAGCGCAAATCTTCTGTTTTTAATGCAAAGCCTTTCAGCAGAGAAGCCTTTGAGCAGTAGGTCAGATGTTTATATCCTTATTTCTTTTGCCCCTTATTTGCAACTTCTTGTATGCCAGGCAATCTGAGGTGAGAACATAAGAATGGCCATGTTGGGTCAGATCAATGGTCAATCAATCCCAGTATACTGTCTTCTGACAGTGACCAATGCCAGAAGCTGCAGAGGGAATGAACACAAGAGGACAATTTTGAGTGATCCACCCCTGTCTTTCAGTCTCAGCATTTGGGGGTCAGAAGCTTAGGAACACTCAGAGCATGGGGTTGCATCCTGGATCATCTTGGCTCATAGCCATTGATGAACCTTTCCTCCATGAACTTCTCTAATTCTTTTTTGAACCTAGTTATACTTTTGTCCTTCACAACATCCCCTGGGAATGAGTTCCACAAGTTGACTGTGTGGTGTGTGAAGAAATACTTCCTTTTGTTTGTTTTAAACCTGCTGCCTATTAATTTCATTGTGTGACCTTGGTTCTTGTGTTATGTGAAAGGGTAAATAACACTTCCCTATTCACTTTCTCTATACCATTCATGATTTTATAGACCGCTATCATATCCTCCCCACTTCCCCTTAGTCATCTCTTTTCCAAGCTGAACAGTCCTAGTCTTTTAAATCTCTCCACAAAAGTTTATGCCCAAATACATTTGTTAGTCTCTAAGGTGCCACAAGGACTTCACATTGTTTTTGCTGATACAGACTAACACGGTTACCACTTTGAAACTTGTCTTCATACTTTGTCACCAGGTGGGTATTTGGATAGTAGTTAACTGTAGAAAGAGGACTGGAGGGTATTTTAATGTATTCTCATTGTCATACAATGTAGGCACATTTTAGGTGTACTATGTGAAGTGAGGCTTTTGTCATTTTAAGGAGAGCTGAGTTGTATAGGTTGTTTATCCAGTAGGAATGCATGCCCAGTGCAACCCGTTACATCCAAATATGGATTGGAGAGGTTTACAAAGAAGTGCATTTTAAAAAATGTATCTCTGCCAGCTGGAATAAAGACGTAATGAAAGGCTAGAGAACTGCTAATTATCTGAACCACTTAAATACAGGGATATGCTGGGATGTGTATTTAACAGTTTTGCATTGCACTAATCTCTGCTGGCAGCAGAGTCAATAAAAGCTCTACAGGGAGTCTGAACACAGCGTGATTTTACTAGCCAGATAAATCTTCCCCATCCCCACTGTCCTTATTATCCTCCTGACAATGTACCCAACAACTGAAATAAACATGTAATCAAGATTTATGTTGCACAGGACAATTGCTCTGAAAACATTTGACAAGAAATAGCCACAATGTATGGGAAACGTTCCATCTGAAGCCTACATGGAGCTAGATCCTAGGCCTTTGGGAGCTGGGTGCCTTTGAGGAGCTGGGCCACAGTTCTTATTGCTCCTGAAGTTGGGGGTGTGTAGGGGAGGGGGAATTAGGAATATGCATCTTTCAGGAAATTTGGTTTTGCCTCCCCTGTTCATTTTTCACTCAATCTAATCCAAAATCTATATAATCATCAGAGTAGGTTCTCCTCATGTTGTTTGCCAAAGCAAAACAGTCTCTTCCATTCTATCCAGGGTTGGGATAACCTCATATGGTTCATATTCTGTGTTCGGTCTGGACGAAAAACAAAATTCCTGATCAAACTGATGGCTGTGGCCCTGATCCTGCAATGAGATGTACTCAGGCAGCAAAAGCATCACAAAAGTCAATGAGACGGGTTCTGTGGAAGAAAATAGTATGTGATCATGTACTTAAAGGCCATAACTGGGCACTTCATCTTGAATGGTCCCTTGAAATATGTGTTAACTGCTTATGCTAAACAATCTGTTCTACCTCCTATTGAGCTGTGACATTGTGAATACTTTTCCCAGGCCTGAAGAAGAGCTCTCTGTATGCTTGAAAGCTTGTGTCTCTCATCAACAGAAGTCGGTCCAATAAAAGCTACTACCTCATCCACCTTGTCTCTCTACTATCCTGGTACCTACACAGCTACGACAGTGCATATATCATAATACATATACACCAGGGGACACAATTAAAGCCCCACAAGCAACCTTAATTGTGGCATTTACTAACTTTTGAATGCCTAAAATTACAACCCAATAACATTCTAGTACACAGTTTTGGTATATAATTTCCTACATGTAAGTTTTTAAAAAATGTGAATCCATGTTCTGTTATATGCATTTATGTCCCCAAACTCATCAGCACAAACTGATAGCCATAAGAGCAGGCAGCATGATTAGGTTGCTATCCTCTGTGGACGTGCCACAGGATGAGGGGGCATAATACATTGAAAAAGAGAGTTATGGATGTACTATGTATGCACCATTTTATGGACAGCACAGCCAAACACATGGATGCAGCAGTCTTTCTTGCAGGACGAGCTAAGGGTCTGCTATATTAGAGATATGGGCCAAGCTTTTCAAAGCTAGCTAAGGGATTTAGCCACACAACTTTATAATATTGCAATTAACATTGGCCTTGAAAATCTCAACCCTGAATTCTCGTACCAGCATATGTCATGCTTACTAATATGAATTTTAAAGGGCATTGAATTATTGACACCAGTTAGTGTGGGAGAAGCTAGAATTCATAGTTCCCAGCCTGGTGTACCTTTCCTAGGCCAAAGACTATTTTGTGGGACAACGCTACTGCTTGAATGATTTTAGCAAGAACCCTCTAGTAAGCAAGCTCTACAGAGAGGAATGCAGACAGCAAATGTCAAGCTACTTTGCGGCCTGGTTCTACATAGCCATGCAGCAGCCCACACTGGAGCCAGATTAAGGCACAGGCACCACATCCCTGGCTCCTGTACTCATATGGTGAGATCAGACTCTCAGCTTTCTGTTTGTTTGGGTTTTTTTGAAGTTATTAGCTCTTGAGGATGTGAAGAAAAGCTTGAAAACATGCCCCACGTGTAAGCGATATAGGGACATCTGTCTGAGTCTTCAGTCAGCCTGAAATAATGAACTGCCCCAGGCATCTTAAGTGAGTGCTAAGTACAAGACCCACTGTCATGGGGGAGCCACCAAGAACACCCCAGCAAAGGGCTCTGCGTGGTAGGATGAGAAAAGTTCACTGGGCCCAGCATACGCATCTAAGCAAATGGTGTAAGCAGGCAGAGACTCAGCAGAAAGGGGTGGGGATTAGGCAAAGCCCAGGCTCCACCTCTTCTCACACCAGCTAGTGGAGCAGGGCTAGGTTGTGAAGGCCAAATGCAGCAACTCTTCTCCCCTAGCAGAAGAGGAGAGTCCCAGTGGAACTGTGCCTCAAAGGGATGTCTAATTGTTTTGTAAATCAATTTTTTCTGGTCTTGGTTATGAGCTAAAAATTAGAACTGTGTAAATAATGGATTTTTTGGTTCTCTGGCGATGCTGAAAAATTACAACAATCGTTTTGGGTCAAATCAACTATGATTTTTTTAAACTTCTGGCAAATCAAAAAGTTAAAAAAAATCACTGCAGGTTGAACAAAACATTTTATTTTGACTTCAAACATTTTTAAATGTTAATTTAATTTGACTTTTACAAAATTAAAGGAAACTATGAAACCAAAAGTTGCTGCTAACTGAAAAACTGAAAATGTTTCATTTTTAAAATGTTGAAACGAAATGTTTCAATCTTTTCATCATTTACTTTTTTGGATTTTTGGTTTTGTTTTTTCTGACTCAATTCAACTGCCACAAATTTGTAAAAAGCTTTTGGCTGAAAAATTGCACTCAGCTCTACTAAACATGAGCTACTCCTCCCCTCACTTTCTCATTGATTGTATTAGCCTTTCCTAAGAGACTTTCAGCTAATAGTTGAGTCTGGTTTGTACACACATACGCAAATACACAAACCAACACAAACACACCCTTCCCAGGGAACGCTAGGCAGATTCTGGCCAAAGCACCTGTCCATTTGATTTCAGCAGTCTCACAGTGGATCCCTGCACAAACTTTACATTGTGAGTTACCTCACCTGTTGAAATCACAGTATATCTGTAAATTAATTGCTGCATTATAATAGAATTTGCATAGGGATACTTATGATAAATCCATTAAAATCTTGTTAGTTCATCATAATTAAAATTGTTTCACCGAGCACCAAATGAATTAATCAGTTTATTACACCTGTGCTCAGCAGTGCAACTTAAAAAAATATTTTAGGAGCATTCCTTGTTTCCATTGTGTGATGACTTTCTAATGCAGGGGTGAGCAAACTATGGCCCGCGGGCTGGATCCGGCCCCTCAGGGCTTTGGACCCGGCCCGCGGGATTGCCCCCCATGGCGCCGCAGGATCCATGCCACTCTCAGAAGTGGCCCTCAGGTGCAGGGGCAGAGGGCTTCATGTTCATTGCCCTTGCCTCTGGGCACCATCCCCACAGCTCCCATTGGCCGGGAATGGGTACCTGGAGGCACGGCAAGGGCAGCGCACGCAGAGTTCTCTTGTCCCCACCAGGGGCCACAGTGCTTCCTGGAGCAGCACAGGGCCAGGGCCAGGGCCAGGGCCAGGGCCAGGGCAGGCATGCAGGGAGCCTGCTGCCATCCCCAGAACAGCTTTAGGTAAGTGGTCTCAGGCCAGAGCTTGAACCCCTCCTGCACCCTGCTCCACAACTCCCTGCCCTAATCCCTCTGCCTGCACCTCACACCCCTCCTGCACCCCTGATCCTCCTCATACACCCTACACCCCACCCCCCTGCCTGGAGCCCCCTGCTGCACCCTGCACCCCTGTGCACTCCAAATCCCTGCCCTGAGCCCCCTTGAACACCTCGCATGCCTCCTGCACCCCCAACCCCCTGCCCTGAGCACCCGGCTGCACCCTGCACCCTGTGCACCCTGCACCCCCTGCCCTGAGCCCCCTGCTGCACCCCTCCCAAACCCCAACCCTTGCCCTGAGCCCCCTCCTGCAGTCTGTACCCCTGCCCTGAGCCCCCTCCTGAACTCTGCACCCCTCCTTCACCACAACCCCCTTCCCTGAGCCTCATGCACCCTGCAGCCCTCCTTTGCCCCAATCCCTTGCCCTGAGTCCCTTCCTGCACACTGCACCCCCTCCCACACGCCACACTTGCTCCTGCACCCCAACCCCCTTCCCCAGCCCTGCATACAATTTCCCCACCCAGATGTGGCCCTTGGCCCAAAAAGTTTGCCCCTCCTGTTCTAATGGTTCTTTTAAACTGCATTAAACTGAAGGTGAGTCATGGATTTTTTTGTTGACTAGAATGCAATTAATTATGTATTTTTACAGGTGCGGTTTTGAATAATTCAGCCAGTTTTGCTTTTGTGTATGACCAAAAAAGGAGACATTGTGAACATTTCCTAGACTTTCTGTGTTGGATTTTCAGAAATGATTAGCATTAACCTAACTCTGATTCCACTGGACACCCATGGGAGTTTTACCATTGAGTCGAGTGGGAACAAAGACAGCTCAGTTCTTTGAAAATCCCTCCCTTTGTTTGTAATCCATTAGCGCTAGATCTTTGGCTCAGGTTTGAAAGTGCAGCTATTGGCAGATAGGGCAGATGGGAAAGTGGCATCTGTGCCTACTCAAACTTACACTGGAGGTACATGTCCACAAAGAGGAAGATAAGGCAGCTGTGATGTAAGCAGTGTTCAATTTGTGCTGGAGTTTACCATGGCTGGGCCCCGGTGCCTCTAGGCTTGGCAGTTCATAACCCCAGCACCTCTGGGCTTGCCATGTCAGCTATGAAAGTGAAACAATTTCTTGAGCCCCAGCACCTAATGCTTGAGCCCTGGCACCTCTTTCATTACAAATTAAGCAATGGGTGTAAGGAAACCCCGGGTTCTGTGAAAAGTCCCACACTAGCTCTCTCCCAATCCTTGACTTCTCCAAAACTGAGCAACAATTTGCCTCTTAAATATCCCCCCAGCAGGCCTGGCACATGGACACAAGTACTAGACCATCGACCCCTCCCTCTGCCCCAGTCTACCTTTCCCGGAATTCCAGGGCTTAAAAGGGTCACAGAGAGAAAAGGCAAAATACTGACTCTATCGCCCAGTGGTTAGAGCACTCATCTGGGATGTAGGAGACTCAAGTTCCTGTTCTGATGACTATTTAAGTATTTATGCAAAGGGGAACATCTTCAACAGGAGAGAGTGAGAAAGGCACATTCTCCTTCCCATGCCTAGAATTTAGGCCACATAACTGGAAAGTAGCAGACCTAGGTTCAACTCAGGTTTTCTCCAACTTGGGAGAGTGCCCTTGCCACTGGGCAATTGGGGAAAAGGGAGTCAGTACCTCCTCAGTGTTTCTTGAGAAATGACTGACCTGGCTTCGGCACCTAACTCCAAGAGAAGATTTCATGGCTGTGAATCACAAGTGGAAGGAGGTGTCTGCCTCCAGCCTGGAGTTAGACATCTAACTCTCCTTTAGGGATGGGGCTCTAGCCACACCCTCCTGCTCAGCATTTCCTACTGACTAGCTTAGGCTGCTCCCAGCTCAGCATTCTGGCTTCTGTGATTCCCTTTCTGAAGTGCCTCACTCTTCCCATGCATTGTATAGGGAGCCTGCATGCCAAACTCAGGGCTGTGGATCCAGGCAGCAGCAGAGTGCCTATAAGTTAGACACTGCATTATTCAGCCCAAGCAGCAAAGAATCCTGTGGCACCTTATAGACTAACAGACGTTTTGGAGCATGAGCTTTCGTGGGTGAATACCCACTTCCTCAGATGCATGTAATGGAAATATCCAGGGGCAGGTATATATATGTGTACTAGCAAGCAAGCTAGAGATAACGAGGTCAGTTCGATCAGGGAGGATGAGGCCCTGTTCTAGCAGTTGAGGTGTGAAAACCAAGAGAGGAGAAACTTGTTCTGTAATTGGCAAGCCATTCACAGTCTTTGTTCAGTCCTGAGCTGATGGTGTCAAATTTGCAGATGAACTGAAGCTCAGCAGTTTCTCTTTGAAGTCTGGTCCTGAAGTTTTTTTGCTGCAGGATGGCCACCTTAAGGTCTGCTATAGTGTGGCCAGGGAGGTTGAAGTGCTCTCCTACAGGTTTTTGTATATTGCCATTCCTAATGTCTGATTTGTGTCCATTTATCCTTTTCCGTAGAGACTGTCCAGTTTGGCCAATGTACATAGCAGAGGGGCATTGCTGGCATATGATGGCGTATATTACATTGGTGGATGTGCAGGTGAATGAACCAGTGATGGTGTGGCTGATCTGGTTAGGTCCTGTGATGGTGTCGCTGGAGTAGATATGTGGGCAGAGTTGGCATCGAGGTTTGTTGCATGGATTGGTTCCTGAGCTAGAGTTATTATGGTGCGGTGTGCAGTTACAGGTGAGGATATGTTTCAGGTTGGCAGGTTGTCTGTGGGCAAGGATTGGCCTGCCACCCAAGGCCTGTGAAAGTGTGGGATCATTGTCCAGGATGGGTTGTAGATCCTTGATGATGCGTTGGAGGGGTTTTAGCTGGGGGCTGTATGTGATGGCCAGTGGAGTCCTGTTGGTTTCTCTCTTGGGTTTGTCTTGCAGTAGGAGGCTTCTGGGTACACGTCTGGCTCTGTTGATCTGTTTGCTTATTTCCTCATGCGGGTATTGTGGTTTTGAGAATGCTTGGTGGAGATTTTGTAGGTGTTGGTCTCTGTCTGAGGGGTTAGAGCAGATGCGGTTGTACCTCAGTGCTTGGCTGTAGACAATGGATCGTGTGATGTGCCCGGGATGGAAGCTGGAGGCATGAAGGTAGGCATAGCGGTCGGTGGGTTTTCGATATAGGGTGGTGTTAATGTGACCATCACTTATTTGCACCATGGTGTCAAGAAAGTGGACCTCCCGTGTAGATTAGTCCAGGCTGAGGTTGATGGTGGGGTGGAAGCTGTTGAAATCATGGTGGAATTTTTCCAGAGTCTCCTTCCTTCAGCCCAGTTCACCCCCCGATGAATCCCATCCTGAAACTCCCATGCACACAGCATTTCTGCTTACTCACATAATACAGTTCTTTTGTCCATATGACTTTGAAGGAAGATCACATTGTTTTGGTCTTTTTCATTTTGTCACCCTAGTGGGATAGAAAAATGTTCAAGGTTGCCGGTGGGAAAATGGTATTTTCCAGCAGAACTACAGTGTTTCCCCTGCAAACCAAAATCCTAAGGATTAGACTGTGGTGCAGATATACAGTATTAAACTAAAATTAGAGCATCTACAACTGCACTCTATGGCAGAACACTGCAGGAAGTTGATAAGAGTTAAATACAGGGCAGTCAATGCAGCTCTGGACACCTGGTGTACTTTAATATTTACCCACAGTTCTCTGGTAAACTCTGCAATAGATTTCAAATTGGACAAGCAGTTTGGATCTTGAAGGTTAATCCCTTGAACAGGGAGCACTGAGGTTTTGTAAAAAGAATAGGAGTACTTGTGCACCTTAAAGACTAACAAATGTATTGTTAGTCTCTAAGGTGCCACAAGTACTCCTATTCTTTTTGCGGATATAGACTAATACGGCTACTATTCTGAAACCTGAGTTTTTGTAGGTATCTGAAAACATTTTACCACTTCATTAGAATGCTAGAATGACATATTAATGGAATGAAACAACAAAGACCTTATACATCATACTTCACAAATGCTGCAAATGGCAGTACAGTAAAATGGAAATTGTAAAAGTAGCAGAAGACAGCAACTTTCACTCTCTTTGACACAGAATGGGATATGTTTGTAAATGCTACTCATCCAGACAAGGGATCCAGCAATGAGAGTAACCAAGCTTAACCCACAATCCCCTGCCAATATGCTACAGCTAACACTGGGGAACCCACTTTCGTCATTTCATCATGGGGTTTTGCTATTCAAGTAGTAACAGGAAACAGATGATTTCTATTAATTTGTTTGCATAAAATATTTATGCAATAATTTCCAAGCAAACATCATTCAGACAGTGATACAGCCAGCCACCTGTTCACTGAAAATATTGCTTTGTGTAGTCAGCATTTGAAAGGACTGGCCCTACAGACCATAGATTATATTTATGATCCCTGACTGGATGATGTGAACACTTAGAATCAGATCTCCTCTGTGAACACTCCTGATGCCCAGCTGGAACTTCTTGATGCTACTGCAATCACTTATAATGCTGCATTTCAAATTTGTTCTCTGTGAAGATCCTGCAATATCTGTTTAAAATTCACTATTTCAATTCACAAGCGTATAGTAATCTTGTTCACTAGGATACTTGTGGAGATGATACACAAAAGTGCCACAAACACAGAGTGAATTCAGTGAAAATTTCAAATGAATATTCAATTATTTCTGCAGTATTGCTCCAGAGGTAATCTCTATTTAATTCTAATGGGATTCCCTATACCTGTATGTAGATTAACCTTCATGTCTATTTAGTTCTTGTTCTCTTTGCTGAAGCTACCAACAAGGTAGTCTACTGTAATATTATTATATTTGTATTTCCATCACAGGCCTGGGGCTTTGTCATCAGGGGTGAAAGTAACTGAAAGGACTTACCGGTATGCCGGAGTCCTGAGTGGGGGCGTGACCTCAACTGGAAGAGGCGGGGCCTTTAAAGATTTAAAGGCCCTGGTCTCTGGCTGTGGCTGGGAGCCTCAGGGTCTTTAAATCACCCCGGATCTAGCAGCTGCAGAGGCAGCTGGGAGCCCTGGGGCTGTGGGGCAAAATAAAGGGCCTGAGGCTCCAGCCGTCGTGGAGCTCCAGGTCTTTTAAAGCGCCACCCGAGCCCTGCTGCTGGAGCTCCAGCGATGATTTAAAGGACCTGGGGCTCCCCGCAGTGGCTGGAGCACCGGGCCTTTTACATTCCCACCTGAGCCCGGCAGCCAGGCTCCGGTGGTGATTTAAAGGGCCAGAGGCTCCGGCTGCTGTGGGGAGCCCCAGGCCCTTTAAAGCACTGCCCAAGCCTCACTGCTGGAGCTCCAGCGGCAGCGCTTTAAAGGGCCTGGGGCTTCCCGCAGCAGCTGGAACTCCGGGCCCTTTAAATCCTCACCTGAGCCCGACTGCCGGAGCTCTGGCAGTGATTTAAAGGGCCCGGGGCTCCCCGCAGCAGTTGGAGCCCTGGGCCTTTTAAATCACCACCAGGGAAGCCGGTCCAGTCCGGCACAACGTACCAGCTTTTGCTGGTACACCGTATCAGACCGTACTGGCTTACTTTCACCTCTGTTTGTTATTAAAACTATACTGGTTTTGGAAACATATTAGGAAATGTACCAAAAATGTAATTTTTGTTTTGCCTAGTTGTTTGCTCTCTACTGAAGACAACTGATTACATGGTGAAAATAAACAAATATGGTGAACATTCTGGCTGCTTCTAAATATGTTTTATCTTTGACTATGTTCATACACCTTTTTATTCACTTTTTGTCAACATTCACTGGAAGTTTTGTTTGTATGAATGTTCACTGAGAGCGTATTTTAAACACACCATCAAGGTTCATTGAATGACAAAATTCAATGAATCTGGGTGAAATTCTGCCCTTTGCAGAGCCCCAGCTCTAAGCATACATTATGTAACTCCTGAAACTTCTAATGCATGTCTTAAAGAACGTGCACTGTTTGGGGGAACCCAAAGCCATACTAACCCAGGGTTTAAGGGGAACATAGGAGGTGCTTATGGTTTGTGCTAATCCTCTGCACAGGATTAGCACAAACCAGGAATGAATTTTACCCTTTGGGTGGAACTAGAAGTTGTTAATAAATATTATACCAGCTTATCTTATCAGGGAACAGAAATGATACTGAATTGTGAAACACTAATGCTCAAAGGAAAAGTCACAGGAAACAGTTCACAAGCAAATCACATGCTGAAATTTCTTCATAAAAATTGCATCGAACAAATGTCAGTAGCAAGCACCTTAATGAAAGGTACAATCTCTTCACTGATAGTTCATAAACAGAAAGGCTAAATTCTCAAAATAAATTATTTCCTGTCAATTCTACTACTAAATGCTGCAGTTACAGTTGTGAAACAATATAAGTGATTTTTATAAGCTCCTGACTCTCTGAAAATTCACTTTTGAGGCTGAAATTTTACAGGCTTGGTCTCTGGTAAGAAGAGATTTTTTCAAAAATTTGAGCAAAATCAAGATGGTTTTGAATATTGCAAGTGTGGGGGGAAAAATCTGCTTTTCAGGTAAAAAAAAGTTACGAACACTTTCCTTTTAAAAGATAGCTGAAAAAATGGTTGAACTTTCTAAGACTGAGCTGAAATTTAATGCAAGACACTGTTTGAAAACCATATTGGAATCACCATTTCACCTAGGTCACCAAACCACCTTCATAAGTCATGACTACTGGAGTCCTCCAGTAAAGGTATTCTCTCTTTTCTCTGGTATCAGAGGGTAGCCATGTTAGTCTGGATCTGTAAAAGCAGCAAAGAATCCTGTGGCACCTTATAGACTAACAGACGTTTTGGAGCATGAGCTTTCGTGGATGAATACCCACTTCCTCAGATGCATGTAATGGAAATATCCATTATCCAAATATTTCCATTACATGCATCTGAGGAAGTGGGTATTCACCCACGAAAGCTCATGCTCCAAAACGTCTGTTAGTCTATAAGGTGCCACAGGATTCTTTGCTGTCTCTTTTCTCTGTTTGCACAGCACCCAGCACAATGGAGCCTCAATACTGAGCCGACCCTTTGGGCAGTAACATAATATAAATATTTACAGTTACTAATAACATTCTTAAAGATCTCCTATTACATAAGAACAAAGAATTATAGCAATGTAGGGCTGGAAGAGCCCTTGATAAGTCATCAAATCCATCCCTCTGTTCTAGAGCAAGACCAAATACACCTACACTACCACCTACACAACCTGCTCTTAAAACCCTCCAAAGATGAGGATTTCATAACCTCCCATGAAAGCCTAATCCAGAGCTTAACTAGCCTTACTGGTTGTAAGTTTTTTTTAATATCTAACCTAAATTTCCCTTGCTGAAAATTAAGCCCATTACTTCTTGTCCTCCCACCAGTGGACATGGAGAACAATTGATCACAGTCCTCTTTATAACAGCCATTAATATATTTCAACCTTGTTATGAGATCTCCTCTCAGTCTTCGTTTCCCAAGACTAAACATGCTCAGCATAACCTTCCATCACAGGTCAGGTTTTCTAAACCTTTTATGATTTTTGTTGCTCGCCTGTGGACTCTCTCCAACTGTTCAACATAGGAACTGCTATACAGATCAGACCAGTGGCCCATCAAGTTTGCTGTTTCCAATTGTCATGGTATGAACACTCACTCTGAACCTTAGCGTCCAAAAGATGGGGTATCAGCATGAACCCCCCTAAGCTTAATTACTAGCTTAGAAATGGTAGAGCTGCTACCACCCCAAAATATAGTGTTTTGGGGCACTTTCTGGCCCTCAAACCCTTCCTTGGGGACCCCAAGACCCAAAGCCCCTTGGGTCTCAAAACAAAGGGAAATAAACCATTCCCCTCTTTTCTTCCTCCCAGATTGTCCCTTCCCTGGGTTACACTAGGAGATTGCTGTGATTCAACTTCTTGAATCTTAAAACAGAGAGGAAATCCACCTTCCCCCCCTTCTTCACTCTCCCAGACTCTCCCTGAGAGAGAGACAGTAATACTAATACAGAGAGAAATCAGGTTTTTCCTCCCCCGCTTTTCTCCCACCAATTCCCTGGTGAGTGCAGACTCCCTCCCCTTGGGTCTCACACCAGAATAAAAAAACATTTAGGTACTTAAAAAGGAAAACTTTTACTAAAAGAAAGAAAAAAGTAAAAATTGTCTCTGTAAAATCAAGATGGAAAATGTTACAGGGTCTTTCAGCTTATACATACTAGAGAGAATCCTCCCCCCAGCACAAATACATGTTGCAGTAACAGAGATACAATCCTTCCAACAAAATACACATTTGCAGAATAAGAAAACAATTAAAAGACTAAACCACCTTTCTAACTGGTACTTACTAAATTGAACAGAAGAGGCTGTTTCAGAAACTTGGAGATATCTGCTTATATGTCTGGTCCCTCTAAAAACCCAGAGAGAACAAAGAAAAAACCCAGAAAGCACAAACAAAGGCTTCCCTCCACCGAGATTTGAAAGTATCTTGTCTCCTGATTGATCCTCTGGTCAGGTGTTCCAGGTTTACTGCTAGTTAACCCTTTACAGGAAAAAGAGACACTAACCCTTAACCATCTGTTTATGACACCAATAGTGACTAGTTTCCAACAGAAACCCTGCAGGAGGCAGTTATAGTCTAACCTGCCCAAAGGACAGCTTCGTTCTAGCCTAGACCAGGGGTCAGCAACCTTTGGCACATGTCCCATCAGGTAATCCACTGGCAGGCAGCAAGACATTTTGTTTACATTGACTGTCTGCAAGCACGGCCCCCCACAGCTCCCAGTGGCTGTAGTTCTCGTTCCCAGCCAATGGGAGCTGTGGGAAGCGGCAGCTAGCATGTCCCTGTGGCCTGTGCTGCTTCCTACATCTCCCATTAGCCAAGAATGGCGAACTGTGGCCACTGCGAGCTGCGGGGGGCTGTGTCTGTGGACAGTCAATGTAACCAAATTGTCTGGCAGCCCGCCAGTGGATTACCCTGTTGGGCCACATGCTGAAGGTTACTGACCACTGTGATGCAACAGTGGAAGTCCCCATTATCCATCTAAATGTTTGAGTCATTTTTTTTAAAAATCCAGCTGAGCTCTTAACCTCACTGATATCTCCATAACCTTCTATTTGCCTTGCTTTGGATGTTTGAGAAGTTTATGACGATTGTTTAAGGCTTGTGTTAGAATTTCAGAGCAGGACCGAAGCTTGGGATTTTAGCGCCCGAGGTGCACGGCAATTTCGCCACCCCGCGTGCTGGCCCCACGGCTCCGATGGAGCTGCTGCAGTCGTGCCTGCGGGCGGTCCACTGGAGCTGCGCGAGCAGCCAACCATCCGCACGCACGACTGCGGCAGCTCCACCCGAGCCGCCTGCCGCCCCCTCTGGCAAAATGCTGCCCACCAAAATGCTGCCCACCAATAATCCTGGCGCCCTAGGTCTTTCTCTAGCTCTAGGGGACTCAAGAAGGCATTAAATGGACGCGTCGGCCCTGTTTCAGAGTAAACTACAAGGGGCATTTTGTTCACTCTTCAAAATAAAAAGTAACCTTATATAAACCTAGAACTAGTTCAGCTCTCCTTTCATAATGTCATTATATGTTAATATCCACAAGAAAGACAAAAAGGTGGATGAAGTAATATCATTTAGTGGACCAATTTCTGTTGATGGAAGAGACAAGCTTTCAAGCTTCACAGAGCATTTCTTCAGGTCTGGAAAAGTTCCAGACCTGAAGAAGAGCTCTGGGTAAGTTTGAAAGCGCTTGTCTCTTTCGCCAGCAGAAGTTGGTCCAACAAAAGATATCACGTCACCCACCTTCTCTCTCTCAAATCCTGGGGCCCATATGGGTACAACAATACTGCAAATATCCACCCTGGCATTTTCAGGATACTTAGTCAAATCTTACACACAATATTGGATATCACCCACCTATTGCACCAGAGACAGTGAAGCAACATTCAGCCTTTGTTAAATGTAACCTTGCTAAGCAGAGAAATCAACATTTAGAAGGGAGATTTTTCAAAGGCATAAACTGGCAATTAAGTGCTGGACTCCCATTAAAAGTCAATGGGAGATAGGTGTTTAACTCATTTGTGCCTTTGAAAATCTCCTTCCTCCAATGATGTATTATTGTCCTAAACCACAGTGGATATTCTTGTTGATTTTAGTCTAAAACCAGGAGACTGTTATTGCAGCAGGCTTGTTACGTTATTCTCCGTCCCCTGTGTTCTGTGCCATCAGACAAACACTGCACTGTAACAGATAGAAAATTATCTCAACAATGCCTCCACATAACAGAGTGATAATATTCAAAAAGGTGCATTTGACTGTTTAATATATTACAATTCATGCCAGAAATGTGCTTGATCTCTTAACAACAACAACAACAACAACAATAATCCCCAAAAGTAACTGTGCTTACAAAACATGAAACAAAAATGGTATCACCCTATTCTCCACAGTATAGTAGTAAATGAGCTTTTGCTTCACTATATTATTAGCTGTCTTGCTGCAATGCAGTATGTTACACAGGGTTATTCTAGTGTATGCAACACTGGCCTTTTTTATCCTCTGAATTTTCTAAGTAAATGCTGATTATCTTGCAATGGTAATAACATGACTTTTCAATATATGAGGCCTAAACAGCAAGCATAGTATTAACAAAAGCTGCAGTTGTCAGCCAAATAGTGTACTGAGCACAATTATTCAAGTCATTAATTATTGTTTACTCTTGAGATAGTGCTGATTTAAGTTTACGCTGAAAGATACCTTTATGGTTGGATTGAAAACCGAAATTTTAAATACATGTGAGTGCCATAACTTTGAAGAGGAATTCCTAAGACTGTCAGAGTATCACTGCCATAAGAAGAATAAGCTATAGTAGTTTCCATATGAACGGGTAGCTGACTGAGAAGTATGGAATTTTCTCAGAGTGACTATCTTTGTATCTAAGTTAGGGTTTTATACTGTTAAACAACATATTAGTCTCTGAGTACCTTCCATGTAAAATCAGTAGTAATAACAAAGTCCCTAGTGACTTTCATGGAGTTCCTGGCCTCCCTTTTCAGGAGAAGAACTCTGCTTGGGATATGAATAATGTGACAAATGCACTAAATCATAGTGTAACTCTATTTTTTCCTGTTCATAATGGTCTATATGGCTAAATGTAAATGTATACATCTAGGAACAAGGAACCTAGGCCATACTTATATGATGTGGGACTGTGCCATGGAAAGCAGTGACTCTACAAAAGATTTGGGGGTTATGGTGGATAATCAGCCTAACAAGAGCTGCCAGTGTGGCCAAAATGGCTAATGCAAATCCTTGGATGTATAAATGGGAATCTCAAGTAGGAGTAAAGAGGTTATTCTATGTCTGTATTTGGCAGTGGTACTACCACTGCTGTGTCTAGTTCTAGTGAAGAAGATCCAAGAGAATGATTAAAGGATTAGTAACCTGCCTTACTGTGATAGGCTCAAGGAGCTCAACCCATTTAGCACAACAAAGAGAAAATTAAGGGGTGACTTGATTATAATATAGTCTGTAACTACCTACATGGGGAACAAATATTTAACAACTAGCTCTTCAGTGTAACAGAAAAAGGTTTAATATGATCTAATGGCTGGAAGCTGAAGTTAGAAATGTCCAGATTGGAAATAAGGTGTACATTTTTAACAGTGAGGGTAATTAGCCATTGGAATAATTTACCAAGGTCATGGTGGGGTCTTCATCAAGGGCCATTTTAAAATCAAGATCTGATGTTTTTCTATAAGATCTGTTCTAGGAATTATTTTGGGGAAGTTCTAGGGCCTGTATTATACCCAGATAATCACAATGGTCCCTTCTGGCCTTAGAATCTATCGGTCCATTAATTTACTACTGCAAGAGAAGGGGCTGAAACCTCACTGCTCGGGGAAATTAATTTAAGTGGCATGGTCCTTAAACATTTGCAACAGTCAGGGTGCAGTGCAGGACATCAGCACAAGTTCTGCAAAGGGATGTGGACAGGATTACACTCTGCTGCAAAGGATAACATGCCTAAAAAGCTGCCCGTTGAAAACCTATTATACTAACTTGTCTACATTAGGCTCCTCCTTATGCATTTTGATAGTTAGACAAAGGTGGTTGGCTCTTGAACATCTATCTACCTATCTGTATAATTGTTTGAGCTTCACTGCACAGCAAGGTCAGTGAGCCATGAAAGATCTACAGATTTTTTTGCCTAGCCTATTTGTTGACTCTAATGCCTTCTTGAGTCCCCTAGAGCTAGAAAGGCAGCTTTATTTATTTTCTCTATTTCACAGCCATCTACAATGCATCTTCCAGATACCACCTTTCACTTATCAATAAACTGAACATATTACTTACTTGATCTTTGTTGCATTAGTCTTTTGAAAGATCAATTTTTCAGTCCTTTTGGCTTTCTTTAGCACATATCTTAGGTTGTGGAACCAAGGATCTGACACATTGATCTCTCATTCTGTCTATGCTTTGGAAAGGAATAAAGAAAAATATAACAAAATTCAAGCAATACGTTTGGTGTATTGTTTTGAGTTTAAAAAAAAAAGAACCTGGGAGAGACAGTCAGTATTAAATTTTGAGTACCACATGTTGGGAAATAGGCTTATGATTCTCAGCCCTACAAAAAGAGGATATAAAATGAGAATTCGCTTTTAACACTAAATAATAGCACTTGTGTAGCGCCTAGCATAAAGAATCTCAAAAGACATTAATTAAGACTCCTGACATTCATCTTTAGAAAGTTTCATTCATTTTGAATGATTGTACCAGTGCATGAGATGTTCCCTGTATTTAAAATGCCATAGGTAATATCTTGCAGAATGAACATTTAAGTTTGGAGTATAGAAGGTAGCATTGCTATTCCAGTTCTATAGGCGAATAAACGAATGCAGAGAAAGGTCAGATGATTTGCCCATGGTCACACAGTGAGCTAGTGCAGAATCAGGAGCAGGGACCAGGAAACCTGACTTGCTATCCCTTGCTTTTAACACTCTCACTTTGGGGCAGGTTGTGAACCTCCTACTTCACTGGTCAGCAGTTACTCATATAGAAGGTCAGTCCCATTAAAATCAATGGAATAGCTTGTGTAAGTTCCCGTTCCCCAGCTGGAGCAAGGGGCTCACAATCTGGCCCCGTGAAAGTGACATCTAAGCATATATTATGTTAATATAAAGTGACATAAACTTTTATCCCTCATTGTCTGTTTATCTGATGCCTGGTGGAGAATTCTTGACCAAATGTCCTCTGCTCCCCATTACATTTGTTTCTGCTCTCTGTATACAATGCTCTTGCTCTTTCAGATTGACTGTCCCTATATGATTATCCATCAGAACTATCCATCTCACATTTCATTAATGTTGCTGTCATTCAGCATGTGGTTGCAGATCTGAAATATAAAAGGACCCTCCCTCCCCACAAAGAAGAAACTAAAGTATGGGGCATTGTGTATGGTTACTGTCTTTAGGCTCTCAAGCATCATTCCAGTTCGTTTGGTAGAAAGGAAATGGCAAGGCCAGTGCAACCACTTAGGCAAACTAAGTGGCCGCCTAGGGAGCCTAGTGGTTGAGAGCGCCTAAAAGCTGGCTCAGGGGAGGAGGTGGAGTGGAGGTGATCTGGGGTGGGAGGCAGGGAGGGGGGCAGGGAGGGCAGCCCGCAGTAACAGGGAGTGGCACACAGGGGAACCGCTCCCCGCCCCAGATCACCTCCACTCTGCCTCCTCTGCTGAGCACACAGCCCCGCTCTAAGTCTCCTCCAATCGGCACCGCAAGCCGGGGAGGGGAGGAGCATTAGAGCAGCGCCGGTGTGCTCAGCGGAGGAGAGCTCGGGCGGGCTCCGCGAGTGAGGTTAGCTGCTGCGGCAGGCGGTGTTAGCTACCGCGGAGGGGGGTGGGGTTAGCTTCCATGGAGGGGCTCCCTGGGCGGTGTTAGCTGCCGTAGAGGGGGGCGGGGTTAGCTTCTGTGGAGGGGCTCCCTGGGTGGGGTTAGCTTCCTTGGAGGGAGGCGGGGTTAGCTTCCGTGGAGGGGCTCCCTGGGCGGTGTTAGCTGCCATGGAGGGGAGCGGGGTTAGCTTCTGCGACCAAGGGGCTTCCTGGACGGTGTTAGCTGCCATGGAGGGGGGCGGGGTTAGCTTCTGCAGGCAGGGGCTCCCCGGGCCAGGTTAGCTGCCATGGAGGAAGAGCTTTCAAGGGGGGCAGCTGCTGCAAAGGGGGACTCTCGGGGGGGGGGGGGGGAGTTATCTGCCACGGCGGGTGGGGTTAGCTGCCACGGGGGGGGGGGGGGTGTTCTCAGGTGGGAGGGGCGGGTGGGCATGGTTAACTGGGTGTAGGGGTGGCGCAAGGTGGAAGTTTTGCCTAGGACATGAAACTTCCTTGCACCAGCCCTGGGAAATAGTCATGTCTGCACAGCTGGGACAAAAAGTAGAAAAATTATTTGATAAATATTGAATACAGGACTTGAGCTGAGATTCACCCTATAGTATTTAGGTTATTTTTCCCACAATTGCCCGGGTTCTTTAGAGAATTAGCTAAACTGACTCATATACAAAAAGCAGCACAGAGATTAGGGAACTACCAAAGCTTGGATTTTTAATCTGAGCACAAAAGACTGCGGTTAAAGAGTAATAGCTATCTCATGATTCATTACACAGAAGTCAGGAAATTCACAACTGAAGTAGAAATTTTAGCCCCAGTTCTGCAAGCCATTTTGCTCTCACAGACCTTTGCACCTGCACAGAGTCACTGTGGAGTTATTACATGACTACAGTCCCGGTCAACTTAACTCATAACTGCTGCATTTGACCACCTATTTATGCACCCAAACACCACGCTGTCTGAGTACCAAAATTCTGTGCTCTGTTAAACTGATGTAAGTCTAGAAATCCAAAGAGAAATAAAACACAGCTCAACTTGCTGAAGGAGATTTATTACAATGTGTGAGCTCATTGTGCAAACTGAAAACAAGGATGTATTTGTCTGGTCTTTATGACTGAATGCTTTCATTAAAACGTTTTGTGTTATTCAGGACTTACAACAATGTGTAATTGAGTGTGACTTCTGCATGGTAACCTGCATAGTTATCCTTGTCATACAGATGGGTAAACTGAGGCACAGAACGGTTACATCAGTTGCCCAAGTTTACACATGGAATTAGTGGAAGTGAATCCGTTATTTAAATGGAAGTTGCTGGGTGCTCTGTACTTTGGAAAATTAGCCTATTTTTAGCTATCTAAATATGGATTTAGGAGCATAACATTAGGCACCCATGTCCAAAAATCTTCACTGTGGTGTTTAAGTTGTTTTCTTGCTGGAGCTGGTACAAATAAAGAAGTTATTTATTTTATATTTCCTGTCATATCCTGTATGTTCCACAGACAGAAGCACTAAGACAGCATTATAATATACACAGGTAAGCTGTACTTTCCTCCCCTGTGTATGCAGTTTTTAAAAAGCCAAGCCAAATGTTTGGAAATTATTGGAAAAATCAGACACATTTTATGGACTTGGCTTCTCTAAATCAAATTGTATTTTTATGATGTTATAAATCCCTGACAATAGGGACTTACTACTTTTATAATAATAAAGTAGAACTGGGAGTAGTTATAGGGCTTGCTAACAAAATCCTAACAGTACCAGTCTAAGAAATCTGTTACACTGAACCATTTGGAGCCTCTGATTTAAAATTGAAAGGCCAAGCTTTAAAACTTAGATCCAGCTGCATAACACCACCAGAGAGAAATAAAATACAGCTTAGCCTTGCTCAAGATTTATTATAATGTGTGAGCACATGGTGCACATTGATAGGCTTCCAGAAGGCCTGAGGAATGTAAGTTGCTCGCTAAACAACTACACTATTTTAATAAACTAAGATGTATTTGTCTGTTCATTATGACTACGTGCAACTTTTCAGAACTTAGTGTTCACTAGACATCTCACTTACAGTTGACAAATCACATGATTTAATTATGTGACGTGACTTTGAAATCCCTATCTCAGGATCTAACTTGGACAATCACATGCTAGTGGCATTAGTTTTAAAAACAGTCTCGTTTCCCAAATTCTTTCCACATACGTGAAACCCCTGCTTACACCTGTAGAGAATGGTTTGCCACCTTGCAGTTTGTCAGACCTTGCAGGTGTAGCCCAAGGGCCAGTGCGCTTCAGCAGCAGCCCTGGGGACTACAAGGTGTGTACTACAAGCTGAGGCATCTGGGGAGAACTTCCTAGTTCCTGTCAGGATGTACCCTCTGCCCCCTAGCAGGAGGTGTCAGCAATGACTGAGCTGGGGAACACAGCAGGCAAGCAGAGAGGAGGCTGCTGGACAGTAATCCTGTTCTATGTTCTTTACAGATAGGACCAAAAAGGGCTTAAAGAGCATCCTGAGAGGAGTTTAAATGACACAAAAGGAGAACATGGGCTCTTTTGTTTTGGGGTTTAGTTATTGTGGGAGTTAGAACATGTTTGTAAGGTGAGTTGTGATTTACAATGTACCCCCTGCTCTCCTAGCAGGAAGCCCCAGCACTGACTGAGCTGGGAGCAGCTAGCAGGCAGGCAGAGAGGAGGCTGCTGGACTGTAATTCTGTTCTATGTTCTTTGCAGAATAAAGCCTAGTTCCTGGTGATTTGGCTGAGTGGGTCTGGTCTGAGGTGAACACACAGACACACAACGCAGAGCACACAAAGGAGCGTCAGGCCCAGTTTCCCTAAGTCATGTAAAAAGTCGCAAGGCAGGCTTCCCCTATCTTGTACAACCTCATACTGGGCCAGTGAGCAGGAGATGGGGGTTACACAGGGCAAACGGACTTGGGCTGGTTTCACTATATGGATGGGAAACTGACACTTTCTTTTGGAATCCAGGCCTCACTTTCATTACCCTTCAGCCTCAGCAAGAAGAGAAAGATTTGTTGGTGCTATACTGTGTGACAGCTCCCTGTCAGACCTATATATTAGCCAGCCCAACAACTTCCTCAGGACTCTGCCGATCCAACCTTTGCCTTGTAGGTTAACCCTTGGTGTATTTCAGTCCCCAAACTGCTTGGAAAAGCATTCTTCTGCAGCATCCAGCCCACCACTGGATGCTCACAGAAATACCAAGTCTCCAAAAGAGACAGAATACACACCAGCCTGTTGGCTCAACTGGGAATACACCCCTGATTTTAGAATGACAGCACTGAGATTAATTTATAACAAAACAGGAATAAGATTATTAATAAAGAACAGAGATTTAAGTGATACTAAGCAGAGATAATAGAAACAGAATGATTACAAATTAAACAAAAGAATAATGAGCTTCTAGGAGTCTTCACATAACCTTAGCAAGCTCCAAACTTTGTGTAAAACAGTCTTCTCACCTACAGGTACTTTTCAGCATCACCAGCCCATGCAGCTGGGGATCCACCATTCATAGAGACAAAGAGCATTGACCTGTTTGTTCCTTCAGTGATGGATAACTAAGGGGTTCTCTTCCCTGCTTCTTATAGTACAGTAAACATTTAAAAAGCATTTTTGAAGTGTATCCCCAGATAAAGTTCTTCTCTTCTGCTGTTTGTGCTCCAGTGAGCTGATGTCATGTTGTTTCCTCGTCCTCCTGGTAACTGTTGCTCACCTCAGATGCAAATGAACTGCTCATTGTCTCAGGCATCATCCTGCTCAATTTACTTTATAGACACAGACGAACAGGCAAAGCAACAGTCCTTTGTCTAGGAAAAATTTGTTTCTCAAGTCTCTCTCCAAAAGATATTTTTGGAACATATTTCCAGCACACACACAACTTTTTACACACCATCCAGATATACATCATGCAATGATATTAATGAGTATCACCGGCTTTTATTTGATACTACACAGGACATTTTTTACAGCTAAATACTATAACGGCAATGTTTAAGGTGTAATTATTGTGCCAGTCCTGGTAAGGGTTTACAGAACAGTGGGACCTCTGCCAATTGGCACTGTGGGGCTTGTGGGGTCACAGAAACCTGTAATATCATTCACCTATCTGATATAGTAGGTGACATTCCTTTGACTCTTTCATTAAGTTGATTCTCCTCTCCTATCGACTTCACAATGGTGTATGTAACTATTGACTTGTCCAGGATGAGTTCCAGTAGTTCAAGTGAGAGCATATTCAGGCGCATTATGCCAACCCTTAAAATGTCTTGCTGTACAATTGAAATTCTCCATCACTTTCTCCCTTAAATGATTGTGTGGTGCTCTGTACTACAGGCTGGATCCAACACCCCCTGAAGTCAATGGGAGTCTTTCCATTAACTTCCATGAGCACTAGATAAGATCCTAGCAGCTGTTAGGCTGTTTTGCTGTGCATTAGTCCCTGCTGCATATTTGAACTGACTCCACTTCAGTAGTGGGTAAAGTGATATTTGTAGGTCACTTGGTTAAGGTTGTAAGAGGACGTTGTGATCCTTCATCATAGAATAATAGAAGATTAGGCTTGGAAGAGACCTGCTCAAAGCAGGACCAACCCTAACTAAATCATCCCAGCCAGGGCTTTGACAAGCTGGGCCTTATGAACCTCTAGGGATGGAGATTCCTCCACCTCCCTAGGTAAGCCATTCTGGTGCTTCACCACCCTCCTAGTGAAAAAGTTTCTCTTAATATCCAATCTAGACCTCCCACACTATAACTTGAGACCTTTACTCCTTGTTCTGTCATCTGCCACCATGGAGAACAGCCTAGCTCCATCATCTTTGGAAACCCCCTTCAGGTAGTTGAAGGCTGCTATCAAATCTCCCCTCACGCTTCTCTTCTGCAGACTAAATAAGCCCAGTTCCCTCAGCCTCTCCTCATAAGTCATGTGCCCCAGCCCCCTAATCATTTTCATTGCTCTCCAATTTGTCAACATCCTTTCTTTAGTGGAGGGCCCAAAACTGGACACGATACTCCAGATGTGGTCTCACCAGTGCCGAATAGAGGGGAATAATCACTTCCCTGGATCTTCTGGCAATGCCTGTACTAATGCAGTCCAATATGCTATTAACCTTCTTGGCAACAAGGGCACACTGTTGATTCATATCCAGCTTCTCGTCCACTGTAATCTCCAGGTCCTTTTCTGCAGAACTGTCGCTTAGCCAGTCTGTCCCCAGCCTGTAGCAGTGCATGGGATTCTTCCATCCTAAGTGCAGGACTCTGAACTTGTCCTTTTTGAACCTCATATGATTTCTTTTGGCCCAATCCTCCAATTTGTCTAGGTCACTCTGGACCCCATCTCTACCCTCCAGCATATCTATCTCTCCCCCACCCAGCTTCATGTCATCTGCAAACTTGCTGAGGGTGCCATTCATTCCATTATCCAGATAATTAACAAAACCAGCCCCAGAACTAACCCCTGGGGTACTCCGCTTGATACCAGCTGCCAACTAAACATGCAGCCATTGATCACTACCCGCTGACAATCTAGCCTGCTTTCTATCCACCTTATAGTCCATTTATCCAGCCCATACTTCTTTAACTTGATGGCAAGAATACTGTGGGAGACCGTATCAAAAGCTTTGCTAAATTCCAGGTATATCACATCCACAGCTTTCCCCATATCCATAAAGCCAGTTATCTCATCCTAGAAGGAAAGCAGGTTGATCAGGCATGGCTTGTCCTGGGTGTCAACAGTCAATCCATGTTGACTGTTCCTGATCACCTTCCCCCCTCCAAGTGCTTCAAAATGGATTCCTTGAGGACCTGCTCCAAGATTTTTCCAGGAACTGAGGTGAGGCTGGCTGGTCTGTTGTTCCCTGAATTCTCCTTCTCCCCTTTTTTAAAGATGGGCACTATATTTGCCTTTTTCCAACCATCTGAGACCTCCCCCGATCACCATGAGTTTTCAAAGATAATGGCCAATGGCTCTGCAATCACATCAGCCAACTCCCTCAGCACCCTCACATGCATTATATACTGCCCCATGGGCTTGCACATGTCCAGCTTTTCTAAATAGTCCTTAACCTGATCTTTCACCACTGAGGGCTGCTCACCTCCTCCCCATACTGTACTGCCCGGTGCAGCAGTTTGGGAGCTGACCTTGTCTGTGAAGACCAAGGCAAAAAAAGCATTGAGTACTTCAGCTTTTTCCACATCATCTGTCACTGTGTTGCCTCCCTCATTCAGTAAGGGTACCACACTTTCCTGACTTCCTTCTTGTTGCTAACATACCTGTAGAAACCCTTCTTGTTACCCTTTACATCCCTGGCTAGCTGCAACTCGAGTTGTGCCTTGGCCTTCCTGATTACACCTCTTCATGCTTGAGCAATATTTTTATACTCCTCCCTAGTCATCTGTTCAAGTTTCCACTTCTTGTAAGCTTCCTTTTTGTGTTTAAGCTCACAGAAGATTTCTCTGTTAAGCCAAGCTGGTTGCCTGCCATATTTGCTATTCTTTCTGCACATCGGGATGGTTTCTTCCTGCGCCCTCAGCAAGGCTTCTTTAAAATATAGCCAGCTCTCTTGGATTCCTTTCCCCCTCATATTAGCCTCCCAGGGGATCCTGCCCATCAGTTCCCCGAGGAAGTCAAAGTCTGCTTTTCTGAAGTCCAGGATCCATAATCTGCTGCTCTCCTTTCTTCCTTTTGTCAGGATCCCGAACTCAACCATCTCATGAATGGTGCAAAGGATACATAAATGCAAGGAATTACTGACACTCCATTTCACATTGCTGTCTCACAATCCAATAGCTCTTCTTTTTCACAGATAACTTCACAGATTGAATACAAAGGGCTTCTGTGAAAAAAGGTGTGTGACTGAGAAAATGAATCAATCAGTTGGTGTGCTCAGAGATACCCAGGGGAGAAAATATGCAATTCAAGACATTTATTAATTTACTTACTTATTCACATTTTAAAATACATCTGTAGGCACCCATCCAGACACTAATTATGCATTTTAATTTATAATTAAGCATCTATCACCTAGTCTGGATGTTTTTGCAAATTTAAATATAAAGAATAAAAGTAATAGTACATAGATCCATTGTGTATGGCCCATAGACTGTAAACTCACACCTCGACAGTAAGCTGTCTCAGGCAGGCTCCATCTTGTGTCTTATTTGTCTGTCCAATGTCTAGCACAATAATGCCATGACCCTTCATTGCAATTTCTGGGGCCCTCCTTAATATAGATCTATATATTAATGTCTAATGATGTACTGTTTAGACATCATCAGGTATTCTCTATATTCAGATCTCTCTCTCTCTCTCTCTCTGTAAGCCAAATGATCGCTGACAAAACCTCTATATATCATCGAGTATTTTGTATTTGCCACAAATGTTTCAGAAATCTATTTTATGTAAGTTTTAGAGAGTTTTTAAAAAATTATTTGAACTATGTTTCATATCCTTGTTGCTGAAAAACCATTCCTAGTTACCTGGAGTCTAATAATACAGGACTCAGAGAGAGCCATACAAACATCTAGAAATGATTAAAAATAACTTTTCTATACTTAAAAGTATCAAATTTCAAAAGCCTGATATCTCAGGCTACAGGTGAGTGCCATCGATTTTACTGGGAAGGTAGGAATCTCTCCTACTCAGAGATTTGGTTCTAGCTCCTCAGGACATATTTATGTCCAAACAACAGTTACTTTGGCCAGACCAAATCTTACCAAACCTAGACCATTGGCAGGAGGACGTTTGGGGAGAAGATACACCCAAGAAGAGTAAACACATGGCCTATTACTTATTATCATTGGTAATGATTTGTGTTAAGATAGCACCTAGGAGCTCCAGTCAGAGACCAAGACTCCATTGTGCTAGGTGCTGTACAGAAAGATGATCCCTGCACCAAAGAGCTTGCTGTCCAAGTAATGTGACTATATACCCCTGCCCTGTGTGTGTGTGTGTGTGTGTGTGTTTATTTGAGATATTATGTTGCGTTCTTGTATTTAAATAAATAGTACTATATAACCTACAGTAAGGACATTACTAACTGTGTGTTACAATGCTTCTGGCCTCTAAAGAGGATATGAGGGTATGTCTACATCTACAATTTTGTAGCGCTGGTTGTTACAGCTGTATTAGTACAGCTGTATAGGGCCAGCGCTGCAGAGTGGCCACACTTACAGCAACCAGCACTGCAAGTGGTGTTAGATGTGGCCACACTGCAGCGCTGTTGGGCGGCTTCAAGGGGGGTTCGGGGAACGCGAGAGCAAACCGCGGGAAAGCAGGTCTCCTTCCCCGGTTTTGCTCCAGTGTTCCCCGAACCCCAGAGCAAGCAGGTCTCCTTCCCCGCGGTTTGCTCTCGCGTTCCCCGAACCCCCGAGCAAGCAGGTCTCCTTCCCCTCGGTTTGCTCTCGCGTTCCCCGAACCCCCGAGCAAGCAGATCTCCTTCCCTGCGGTTTGCTCTCGCGTTCCCCGAACCCCCCTGCAAACGGCGGGGAAGGAGACCTGCTTGCTCGGGGGTGCGGGGAAGGAGACCTACTTGCACGGGGGTTCGGGGAATGCAAGAGCAAACTGGGGAAGGAGACCTGCTTCCCCGCGGTTTGCTCTCGCGTTCCCCGAACCCCCCTGCAAACTGCTGGGAAGGAGACCCGCTTGGGGGGGGGATTCGGAGAACACCGGAGCAAACCGCGGGGAAGGATACCTGCTTGATTACCAGAGAGGCTTCCTCAGGTATGCTGGGATACCTGCTTATTCCACGGAGGTCAAGAAAAGCGCTGGTAAGTGTCTACACTTGATTACCAGCGCTGGATGACCAGCGTTGGATCCTCTACACCCGAGACAAAACGGGAGTATGGCCAGCGATGCAAACAGGGAGTTGCAGCGCTGGTGATGCCCTGCAGATGTATACACCTCCTAAGTTGCAGCGCTGTAACCCCCTCACCAGCGCTGCAACTTTGTGATGTAGACAAGCCCTAAGACTTAATACTAGTAGATCTATTGGAGATTCTTAGTTCTCTCAAATGATAAAGGACTTGAGTTTTGAAGCAGAAGGCCCTGAGGCCCAGATCCACCAAGGTATTACATTCCTAAATATCTTTGTGAGTCTGGGCCTGAGTTCTTTCCCCAGTGCTTACCACAAAGACCTGAGTGGGTATAGTGAATGTTATAAATGATACCCATAGCTGTGTGTGTGCAAACAGCCCCCACATCTGTTACACACTGTAATCCAATATAAAGCCACCTAATCTATTTATTTTTCCTCTTATTTTTTGTCATCTAGACCAGTTGCTACTCTGACCTTCTTCTTACCTAGCTTTATATGATCCCCAGCACTATAGTATCTGAGTGCCTCACAGTCATTATTACTGTCCCTGTGTGACAGGGGATACCAAGCATTTGCTGCCAAAGACATCATCCTAGGAACATATACTGCTGGAAGGGAAGAGCAGCAAGGTCAGATATCCAAGGGTTGCCCAGAGAGGCCTGCTGTGATCAGCTGCAGGCAGAACCAGCACAAGTTGGTCGTCCAGGACCTAGAAGGGCTGGGAGTGGCAGAGGCAAATCAGGGCTCACCAAGCCACAAAAAAAAGGACAGGATGCTTCTGCTAGGGGTCTGTTCTAGTTGAATCCAGGACAGGAAAGGCTTTCTCTCAGACCTAAAACTGCAGACTTAACTGAAAGCAGCTTAAGAAGTATTCCTGTCTTTAACTCTCAGATGCCCAATTCCCAGTGGGATCCAAACCCCAAATAAATCCATTTTACCCTGCATAAAACTTATACAGGGTAAACTCATAAATTGTTTGCCCTCTATAACACTGATAGAGAGATATCCACCACTGTTTGCCCACCCCTCAGGTATTAATACAGACTCTGGGTTAATTAATAAGTAAAAAGTGGTTTCATTAAATACAGAAAGTAGGATTTAAGTGGCTCCAAGTAAGAGCAGACAGAACAAAGTGAATTACCATGTAAAGTAACATAAAACACGCCAGTCTGAGCCTAGTACAGTAATAAAACTGAATATAGATAAAATCTCACCCTCAGAGATATTTCAGTAAGTTTCTTTCACAGACTGGATGCCTTCCTAGTTTGGGTACAATCCTTTCCCTGGTACAGCCCTTGTTACAACTCAGGTGATAGCTAGGGGATTTCTTATGATGGTTGCCTCCTTTGTTCTGTTCCTCCTACTTATATATCTTTTGCATAAGGCAGGAATCCTTTGTCTCTCTGGGTTCCCACCCCTCCTTCTCAATGGAAAAACACCAGGTTAAAGATGGATTCCAGTTCAGGTGATGTGATCACATGTCACTGTAAGACCCCAAGCCTACATTCCTCCCTGCCTCACTCACAGGAAGGCTTGCCTGCATACAAAGCCATCCACAGTCAATTGTCCTGGTGGAAGCCATCAAGATTCCAAATCACCATTAATGGCCCACACTTTGCATAATTACAATAGGCCCTCAGAGTTATTTCATATTTCTAGTTTCAGGTACAAGAGTGATACATTTATACAAATAGGATGACCACACTCAGTAGATTATAAGCTTTGCAATGATAATTTACAAGAGATCTTTTGCATGAAGCATATTCCAGTTACATTATAGTCACACTCACCAGCACACTTTCATAAAATCATATAGAATGCAACATCACACCCACCTCCCCAAGAAGCAGTAGCTGTCAAGTGGGGAAGTCCTTCTGTCAACATAGTGCTGTCTATGTCAGGGATTAGGTCAGTATAACTATGTCGCTCCGGGGTGTGAATTTTCCCCTCTAGGCTGTGTATACGACATCCTCCTATCTCACAGTGGAAGGAAAAATTCTAGGTTGAGGGATTGATACTACCACCATTTCAATGTAGGGAGTGACTAATTTCTCCATAGGTAAGATTGAAGCTACCCGTCCATTGTAAGCATGTTTTTCACAGCCATACACCCCCTCTGAACTTTGCCAAAACTAAACCAATCCACCTGAAGGTTGACAGATATGATTCTGAGTCACAGTGCATTGAATATGGTATGTTTAACACAAATTGGATGAGGCATTTCAGAGAGATAGGAGTTGAAAGAATTAGGTGATTCAGATTTTCCTGGTGTTTGCATATGACAGTATGTCCTAATGACTTTTAAAATGCCAGCCTTTGATCCTCTAAATTGGTTTTAAATTGTTTGTTAGTGAGGACTGGTGTCTATGACCAGGTACTACTTCAGGGGGAGTAGAGGGTTATTGTCACAATTATTTAGTCATCTAATGTAGTTTCAGCATATTTTATGTTTTTTAGTTGTGTATAACCTGATGCAGACTTCATAAATTCAATATTTAAAGGGCCACAATGGAAGAGATGTAGTAAAGGAACCATGTGTATACCTGTGTGTGTGTGTGTACATGAACAGAGAGCATCACGTGGAACCTTAACTTTAAGCTGTCACACATGTGTTTGGGCTCCCCCTGCTCTCACATCATCAAATTGATGTGAGGGTATTCCAGGCACTGGATCCCTGAGTGTTTCAAATCTCTGGAGTCTGAACAGAGCCCCTGTCCTGAGAGTTTAGAACACTTGGTCCCTCTGTGCAGTCCCTGGAAGCAGTGCTGACTGCTCAGACTACCTGTAGCTTAAACACACCCTCTCTCAGCACTCCACCAACCAGCATGAGCTTTCTGGTTTACCCCTTCAAGGGGCTACATAATAGGTGTAACATAGTAAGCATAGACACTTTGCACAGAAGTCTGCACATTATTACTTTACTTAATCACACCAGATCTATAGAACAATAATAAATCCTACACACATTACTCTGCCTCAGTTCCCACACCACTTCAAAGCATTCTTTATGCTGGGATTAGAGTCCTCTGTAGGACCCAGGATCCTTCCCCTGCAGCTGCATGACATCTTCCTAAGTCAGCTTGCTTCCCCTGACACTGGGCTTTGTCACATCTGTCTCTGCCTTTGGGAATTTTCCATTCTTTCAAAACAGTCCCCTGCAAAGGGAAGGTGAAAGGACAGTTTCCCTCTGTGGTGCAGTTATTCTTTCACATTTCACAAGAAAGATCTAGCAAGACAAGGTGGGTGAGGCAATAACTTTTATTGGACAGCTTCTGTTGGTGAGAGAGACAAGCTTTTGAGCTTACACCGAGCTCTTCTTTAGATCTGTGTAAGCTTGAAAGTTTGTCTCTCACCAACACATTTTGGTCCAATAAGAGATATTACCTCAATCACCTTGTCTCTGTAATATCCCGGGACCAACATGGCTACATCAACTCTGCGTATTGGTAAGACTTATTCAGATACTGACTGTCCTTAATAATTGCCTATTGTCCCTGGTCTGGCAGAGATGTGATTTTTCAGGCTTGCAAGCCATGGTGGTTACACAAACCTAGAGGTATTCCATGATACAGCCATTTCGTATTAACAGCTTCCTAATAACTTCATAATTTCAAATAACTTGTTTAGATTGTTAGAGTCTTTTCCTTTAGACAAAATGCTCTTCAAATTGTCACAGAATTTAGTTGAATTGAGTGGTGAATTTGTGACTTATTTTCACTAGATTTTATTAGCAATTACTTATGAAAATATCAAAAGGAAAGAATTCAGTTATTTTTGGGTGTCAGGTGGGAGAGCCACACCTTCTAGTCCTAAGTACGTGTATTCGGGGTGTATGGGGTTGTCAGGGAGGGGTAGTACCTCTGATGGGGGAGCAGTCGTACTCCTAGGAGTAGCTCATCCACTTTGGTCCCCACTTAACACCCAGCTTTCACCTGTGGCTCCAAGTAGCTGTCAGCATGCGACAGCGGCCACATCCCGGAAACCGTCTCAACTGGCGGGCTAAACCAGGTGAAGGTAGCCAATGAGTCTGAGATCCTTGGTGAGTTAGGGCCTATCTCCCCTTTGCATGAGAAGGCTGGATCCGGCTGACTGAGGAAACCTGGTTCAACGGTCAGGAAGGCAGTGACAGCGAGCTTTATAGAACGCTCAAGAACACGACAAGACACGTAGGCATCCTGGTCATCCACTGCGCCCTGCCCTCTCTCCAGCCGTCTCGAATCTTGTCCTGCCACTGGATACAGATAGGAACTGGGAAGAGAGAGTGAGGTTGACGTCGCGCAACTCTCCCTCACTTTAATCCAATTCACGTGCAAGTCTCGACATCATATATCACATCACATCATATCAAGTCCTGTGGTGATGGGCAAGCGACGAAGCAGCAGGTGTGGATACACTGGGAGCTGTAGCCGTGGACCTGCTCACAGGTGGCTCAGGTACAATGGTCGTTCCCCACTGACCAAAGCAGCAGTGGAGCTCGGCGTCTTCTTGAGCGACTGAGCAGCCGTATTCAGGATTGCACTGCTCACCTCCATAGAATGAGGAGAGGGCTAGAAAAGATGCCCTAAACATTGCCTGCTTCACCTTACCCTGGCCAGCATATCGTGGCTGGCGGGGATCCCACAAAAGTGGTAGAACAAAAACAAAACTTAGAGTGACACCGATCACCATTGGCACATGGAATGTGCGCACGCTACTGGACACCATCATGGCAGACAGACCGGAGAGAAGAACAGCACTTGTCGCCAGAGAGCTCGCACGCTATAACATTGACATTGCAGCCCTTAGTGAAACTCGCCTTGCTAATGAAGGACGGCTGTCCGAGTCAGGCAGAGGCTATACATTCTTCTGGAGTGGCCGCAGAAGTGATGAGCGTCGCAAATCTGGAGTTGGCTTCACCATCAAGAATCATCTTGTTCGGAAAATTGCCAGTCCCCCCAAGGATGTGAATGACCGACTCATGACAATGCAGCTTCCCCTTCAAAAAGGAAAACAAGCTACTTTGATCAGCGCATACGCTCCCACAATGACCAACCCAAAGGATGTGAAGGATAAATACTATGAAGAACTAGATGCTCTGCTATCATCAGTGCACCGCACAGACAAGCTGATCCTGCTTGGCGATTTTAAAGCAAGAGTTGGATGTGATGCCGCAGTCTGGGAAGGAGTCATCGGGAAAAATGGAGTGGGAAAGTGTAACAGCAATGGCCTGTTACTGCTGAAAACTTGTGCAGCACATGACCTTCTGATCACCAATACGGTCTTCCGCCTCCCTACCAGTAAGAGGACTTCGTGGATGCATCCCTCTTCCAAGCACTGGCATCTGATCGACTATGTCATCATCAGGAGAAGGGACAGACAAGATGTCAGGGTTACAAAAGCTATGTGCGGCGCTGATTGTTGAGCGGATCACAGGCTCATTGTATCCAAAATGAAGCTCGGTATCATGCCGAAGAGACGACCACAAGGCTGTAAGGCTCTCAAAAGGATCAACGTGTTGAAGCTGAAGAACAGCCGCATCACTGAAAATCTATCGGAAGACCTAGAGAATGAGCTTGCTGATCTTCGTATCTGAGAAAGACTGGGAGCGATTCCGCAACACTGTCCATACAGCTGCATCGAAGGTATTGGGGCCCTCCACACGCAGGCGGCAAGACTGGTTTGACAAAAATGATGCAGAAATCTAGGCCTTACTTTCTGAGAAGCACTGCCTGCATCGTGCATATCAAAACGACCCATCCTCAGCGGCAAAGAAGACCACCTTTATCAATGCTCGCAGAACAGTACAGAACCGACTGCGCAAAATGTGGGACTTGTGGCTGAGCGCTAAAGCAGATGAAATGCAGGCGTACATGGACAGGAACGACTATAAGCAGTTCTATGAAGCCCTCAACACACTTTATGGTCCACAGTCTTCTGGGAGCTTTCCCCTCCTGAACTCTGATGGCACTGTGCTCCTTACAGAGAAGACGCAGATTCTCCAGAGATGGGCTGAACATTTTGAAGCAGTTCTCAACTACCCCTCAGTCGTCAATGATGAGGCCATTGACAAGATGCCCCAGGTTGCAATCAATGACTCCATGGATGCTTCACCAGAAGAGGACGAAGTGAAGAAAGCCATCAACCAGTTGTCAAGTGGCAAAGCCCCAGGGTCAGATGCCATACCGGCAGAGGTGTACAAAGTCGGTGGAGCTGTGCTGCTACGGAAACTCACTGAGCTATTTCAGTCCTTCTGGAAGCAGGGATCCATTCCACAGGAATTTAGAGATGCGTCCATCGTGCACCTCTATAAGAGGAAGGGCAATAGCCAGGTATGTGACGATCACCATGGAATCTAGCTGCTCTCTACAGTGGGGAAAGTTCTTGCACGGGTTCTTTTGAACCGATTGATCACTCACCTGGAGCAGGGCTTACTGCCAGAATCACAGTACGGCTTCTGTAAGGGATGTGGGACTATTGACATGATCTTCGCTGCGCGTCAGCTACAGGAGAAATGTCAAGAGCAGAATCATGAACTCTACACAACTTTTGTGGATCTCATGAAAATGTCTGACTCTGTCAATCGCCAGGGCCTGTGGAGGATCATGTCAAAATTCAGCTGTCCAGACAGATTCATACGAATGATACATCAATTTCATCACGGTATGATGGCTCGTGTCCTGGATGACAGTGAAACATCTGAGGCCTTCCCAGTCACCAACGGCGTCAGGCAAGGGTGTGTTTTAGCACCCACTTTGTTCAGCATGATATTCTCTGCCACTCTGACTGATGCCCTTCAACACTGCCCTGAAGGAGTAGGCCTGAAGTACAGAACTGATGGGAAACTATTCAATCTGAGGAGACTGTGTGCCATCATCAAGGTGAAGGAAACTGTACTTCGAAACTTTCTCTTTGCCGATGATTGTGCTCTGAATGCTAGTACAGAGCCAGAAATGCAAGCCAGTATGGACAAGTTTTCATCTGCATGCAACAACTTCGGTCTCGCCATTAACATCAAGAAGACTGAGGTCATGCACCAGCCTGCTCCCCACGCTCCGTACTCAGAACCGTCCATCACTGTAAATGGACAGAGACTTCAGGCAGTGGACCACTTCACGTACCTGGGCAGTACCCTTTCCTGAGCAGTGTCAGTCGATGATGAAGTAAACTGCAGAATTGCTAAAGCCAGCTCTGCATTTGGCCGATTGCGCTCCAACGTCTGAGAACGTCAAGGGATCAGCCTACCAACGAAGCTGAAGGTCTACAGAGCAGTGGTGCTTCCAACTCTGCTGTATGCCTACGAGACGTGGACTGTCTATCAGAGTCATGCATGAAGGCTCAATCACATCCACATTTCCTGTCTGTGAAAGCTTCTAAAAATCAGATGGCAGGACAAAGTCCCTGATACTGAAGTCCTTACCAGAGCCAGTTTGCTGTCAGTTCACACACTGCTGATGAGAGCCCAGACCAGATGGGCCGGTCATGTCGTGAGAATGTCAGACGAGCGCATTCCTAAACAGCTCTTCTACGGAGAACTCACCCAGGGAAAGCGCTCCCATGGAGGACAAAAAAAAAACGGTTCAAGGACACGCAGAATGCCTCTCTGAAGTCCCTCGAGATCAACACCGGCACATGGGAAACTCTCGCACTGAACTGCCCAGCATGGCGCAGCCTCATTCACACAGGCAGTAATGCCTCTGAGTCGAGGCGTACTGCCGAAGCTGAAAGAAAGCGTGAGCTGCGCAAGTCCAGAGCTGCCCACACATCATCGACAGTGCCATCACATGTCTGCCCGATGTGTGACAGGACATTCCATGCCCAAATTGGACTGATCAGTCATCTTTGGACGCACAGAGCCCGGTCATCGAATGAGTGAGTTGTTGAGGTCTTCATCAACAACGATAGATGAACATCATCATCATCATCACGTGTATTCACTGTCACCGCATAGAAAATGGAGGTCAGCAAGAACGTGTTCCACAGTCAAAATAACTTGTAGGAGCTATAGCAGAGGTCGGCAACCTACAGCATGTGTGCCAAAGGTGGCATATGAGCCGATTTTTGATGGCACGTGGGGCAGGCTGATCCACTCAGCCTGCTGCCGCTCTTGGGTCTCCGCTGCTGGTCCCTTGCCAGCCGGGGTCCCACAGCCAGTCACACTCAGCGCCAGCTGCTGGCCTAGGGGAAGGAACCCCAGGCTGGCAGTGGGCTGTGACCCCAGCTGGCAGGAGCCGGCGATGGAAACCCCAGAGCGATGACGGGCTGAGCTGCTCAGTCACTGCTCTGGGGTTTCCACCACCGGCTCCTGCCAGCCGGGGTCCCACCACTAGCCCCACTCAGTGCCCATTGCCGGCCTGGGGTTCCTTCCCAGGCTGGCAGTGGGCAGAGACCCCAGCTGGCAGAAGCCAGCCGTGGAAACCCCAGAGTGGCGGTGGGCTCAGCTGCTCAGCCCACCGCCGCTCTGGGGTTCCTGCTGCTGGCCTCTTGCCAGCTGGGGTCCCACTCAGCACCTGCTACTGGCCTGGGAGAAGGAACCCCAGGCTGGCAGTGGTCTGAGACCTCAGCTGGCAGGAACCAGCGACCGAAACCCCAGAGCGGGGCGGGCTGAACCACTCAGCCCACCACCACTCTGGGGTTCCCGCTGATGGTCCCTTGCCAGCCGGGGTCCCTGCTGCAGCCCCACTCACCTTGCTTCTGGTTGGAGTTCCAGTGCAGGCTCCCTGCCAGATAGGGTGCAGGCCTCTGGCCCTGCTCATCCCTACCAGCCGCCAGCTCCACTCACCTCAGCTGCTGATCTGGAGTTCCAGCTGGTTAAAAACTGATCACTCAGAAGCCTGTGTGCAGCTTAAAGTATCTAAATACGTGCCAGCAGACATTGGAAAACTCAGCAAGGAAAAGCAAGGGCAAGGATCACACTAAACTAATAAGATCTACATTTTAATTTAATTTTAAATAAAGGTTCTGAAACATTTTGAAAACCTTGTTTACTTTACATATAACAGTAATTTGGTTATATATTATAGACTTAGAGAGAGATCTTCTAAAAAATATTAAAATGTATTACCGGCACACGAAGCCTTAAATTAGAGTGTATACATGAAGACTCGGCACACCAGCGCTGAAAGGCTGCCAACTCCTGAGCTATAGCAAAGAAGTATGTCTGCTGGGACAACCTCTGCATGATAACACTTCAACCTCCCTGGTCATTCAATTACAGACCTAAAAGTCACAATTATTCAACAAAAAAAATTCAAAAATAGACTCCAACGAGAAACTGCAGAACTGGAATTAATTTTCAAACTGAACACCATTAAATTAGGCTTCAATAAAGACTGAATGGATGAGTCATTACATAAACTAAAAACTATTTCCCCCATCTATCTATCTACCTACCTACCTACCTACTGTATTTTCCACTGCGTGCATCTGATGGTATGGGCTTTAGTCCACAAAAACTTACGCTTAAATAAATGTGTTAGTCTCTAAGGTGCCACAAGTACTTGTTCTTTTCGCTGATACAAACTAACACAGCTACCACTCTGAAACCTTTACTTCAAGTGTTAACCTACTGTACCTATCTGCATCTGTATGCTAATCATGTAGTTAAGATAGCATTTAACAGCATTACATGGTATTTTCACACGTCCCACTAAGTGAAAAGAAACCAGGGGAAGCAACATAGACAAAGGAAACAACACAGACAGTTTTAGTCACACAAGTGAGCAGACAGAGGAAACGCAGTTGGGAAAACAAAAAACGGAGCAGTAAAGGAAACAAACAAGCAAACAAATCCCAAGGCTGAACCGAGCCATGAACAAAGGCTCTCTGCAAAACAATTTATGGACCTCTAAAAAGGAAAGAAAGAATTTCTCCATCAGAACACAGAAAAACATCTGTGCCCATTGACATTCACACACTCCTGCTGAAAAAGTGTATGCTGCTACCCCTCTTCCCCCACAAGATTCCATAAACATTCACTTGAACTCGACTTGATGGAAGGCAATGATCAAGTTGTAGGCAGTGTGTTGCATCCTCTTCAGTGACTCTTGAGCAATTTGCACACAGCTAGAGCTGTGCAAAACTTGTCATGATCCGTTCACATACATTTCAGCAAACTTATTAGGCATGTTGGGGTGTATGCAGCCTACACACTTTGTGTTTCCAAAATGTGTGCCTCTCGAGAGACAGCCAAAAATTTCACTCTGAATTCCAATGGAATGTCTGAAGGGTCAAAAAACTTTCACAGGAAATATCTCAGCTTGTTCTGTCACCATTACTAAAGCCAAAAGTAGTGGAATTTTGCATGGCTTAAGGATGTAATGTCCTAAGAACTTATATCCACACACTAGCTAAGATAAAAATATCTAAATCTAAAACCATATGATTAAGGAATTGTAGAAAACTGATCAAGGAAGCAAAGGGACACAAGACGCAATCTATGGCCAGTAGATTTAAGGACAATAAGGAGGCTTTTTTGTTAATATATTAGGAACAAAAAGAATCCTGACAATGGTATTGGTCCATTACTAGATGGAAATGATAGAATTATCAACAATAATGAAGAAAAGGCAGAAATGTTCAATAGACTTCTTTTTTGTTCTGTCTTTGGGAAAATAACAGACAATATAGTCTCATCATATAATGATGACATTCTTTCCATTCCACTAGTATCTCTGGAGGATGTTAAGCAAAGGCTACTATTTTAAATCAGCAGGGCCAGATAACTTGCTTCTGAGAGTTTTAATAAAACTAACTGAGGAGTTTGCTGGACCATTATTGTTGGTTTTCAGTAAGTCTTGGAGCTGGGGAAGTTCCAGAAGACTGGATTGCTCGGTAAACTGGGAGCAAGGAAACAATATGCATTGTAATGCTAATAAATAGAAATGTATCCATCTAGGAGCAAAGGATGAAGGCCATATTTACAAGATGGGGGACTCTCATCTGGGAAGCAGTGACTCTGAAAAAAGTTTTGGGAGTCATGGTAGATAACAGCTGAACATGAACTCCCAATGAGATGGGGTGGCCAAAAGAGCTAATGTGATCCTTGGATGCATAAAAGAGGGAATCTTGAATAGGAGTAGAGAGATTGTTCTTTATCTGTATGTTGTGGCCGTTGCTGGAACAGTGTGTCCAGTTCTGCTGCCCACAATTCAATCTAGTAGAGAAAGGTCTAACACAATCCATTGGCTGGAAGCTGAAGCAAGGCTGGAAATAAGGAAATTCAGACTGGAAATAAGGCATACATTTTTGCCTGGGAGGGTAATTAACCATTGGAACAATTTACCAAGTGTTGTGGTGGATTCTGCATCACTGGCATTTTTAAAATCAATATTCAAAGTTTTTCTAAAGACATGCTCCAGGAATTATTTTGGAGAAGTTCTATGGGGAAGTGTTAGACAGGAAGGCAGACTAGATGATCACAATGGGCCCTTTTAGCCTTGGAATATATTAAAGGAGGGAAAATAACCACTAACTGCCAAAAAGGAATTTTCTTTAGGGGTAAATTAACCTGTAATTGTCCATTATGGAGTGTTTTGCACCTTCCTCTGAAGCATCCCTTATCCCTGCCAGAGACAGGAGGCTGGGCTGAAAGGATCATTGATGTGAACCAGTCTTCCTATTCCTGTGTGCCACATTGGAGTAAAATCCTGCTCCCACCTTCCCAAAGTCAATGGGAGTTTTGCCACTGACGTAAATGGGGATAGAATTTTATGCCAGGGCTCTGGACCTTCCAAAGAAGGAACCATTCCCCTAGGGAATCCATTAGAAGTGTAACATTAATCCCAAGGTATGCTGGGTCAATTTGGTTAGTTCTGAGTGAATACTCATGCAGTACACATACGATTGATAAAGCTCATAGTGATATATCTCACTGTTGCGTCGCAGTGCTTTGGTTTCAGGTGACCCCAGTAACTCGGGATATAAGAGGGGTCTTGTTATTACAAGTTCCCATTGATCTGCACACAACACTCCCCTCGAAAGAATAAACTTTCTTTTTGCTCTAGAGCAGTTCGTACAGTTCACCAGAGAAATTAAGCTCTTCTGTCATTTAAAAAAAAAAAAAGCTGCCAGATATTTCTGGAAACAAGCCTGAAAGGTCCTCCACTAGGGACAGGAATAAAAGTAAGTCAAAACAAGATCAAAATGAGCAAAGACACAGTTAAAGAAGAGTCAAGATGAGAGGGCAACAGTTGTACTGCAGCAGCCATGGCTGCAAGAATCTTATGTTACCAAAAAACTGAGAAAAGGAAAATTTAAACTGAATATCAGACTAACTATTCAGGCTGTTCTTCCTTGCAGTGAGGTCTGTTAGACTGTGAAATAGGCTCTCAAGAGAAGTGATGGCAGCTCCATCGCTTGGGTAATATAATTGCTGTATTTTGTGCCTTTGGTAAAGCCTGAAAGCCCTTCTCTGAACTGAATCCAAACCAGAATATGCCTTTCTAATGAAAGCAGAATACTTAATAAAGATACTTGAATATTTATTTATTCTGTGCAGCTTTAATGCTTCTGTGATCCATGAACAGTCCATATGTTTAGAAGCCAAAGTTTACTGTTAAGTTTTGAACTACAGCAATTCCCCATTGCTCTGGCAGCATTGACTGGTTTAACTTGTAAACAGTCTTTCGATTTTGTTACTTATGTGTTTGAATTTTGAGTTAACCCTTTCTGTTCTTGTGGGTATTGTGCATCTGTGCCCTGCCAGTGAACAGAACAATCAGTGTTGGCCTCACAACTTCCCTCTTCCAGATTCTAAGGGAGGACAAACCTGATGATGTATCTGATGTATATCATTAATATTGTCATTTTTTTTGGCCATCTGAAAATTGTAGTCAGTGTTTGTCATCAGGCATTTCATGAATGACTACAGTAAAATGAAGTTTAAAAGTGAGAGCTCCAAGTTTCATTCCAGCCAATCTGTGGCTGGATTATTAATAACATCACCCCTACCTCTTACATAGTACTTTTTATCTGTAGATCTTAAAATGCTTTACAAAGGAGGCAAGTATTATTATTCCAAGTTTACAGATGGGGAAACTGAGGCACATAATGGTTAAATGAATTGCCCAAGGTTACCTACTGGCAGAACTGAAAACAGAAGCCAGATGTAACCAGGTGCCCGGGATGGACCACACAGAGAATGCCCCACTCAGGGCAGACTGCAAGAATCTGCACAGATAATCCCCCCAAACTGGTGGTTTATTCTATAATTAGATTCACCAAGCCAGTAACAAAAGAGGTTCTGCAGTACCTCACTGGTTAGAAGCCAAACATAGTCTCCTTTAGGCATTCCAGCCCTTGGGTCTCATCCAGACAAACATATCTAATATAGTGAGAGGTTACTGAAAACCAGATTCACCATTTGTGAGGTTCTCAGTAATCCCAAAGGATAAGACACTTACCCCCAGGTCAGTATGTATCTCAAATCTTACACAAATATCACATTTTCAGCCAATCCTTAGTAAACTAACTAGAGATTTATTAAAAGAAAAGAGTTATGAATGATTAACAGATCACATACATACAAATGGTTGCAAAGTCCTTATTTCAGGGTTGTAGTAGTGATGGAATAGACTGCTAGCTTACAAAAGTCTCTCTGGTAACTTCCAAAAGATTGGAAGTTCCTCAGTCCATAGTTCAATATACTCCTTTTAGTTGTAAATCCACAGTCCAGAGAATTAGAGCAGGAAAGAGGCAAAATGGAGATGTTTCCAGTGCCTTTTATATCTTCTGCCATGTGTATGGAAAGTTACTGGCCCAAAATGGAGTTCAGGGTCACATAAGCATATCACATGCCCCTAGGTGTTTTGCTGAATCACAAGGGGTGGCCATTGGCTCCTCACTGTCTGAAATATCCACAGGAAAGGCCCACTAGGCAGGATGAGATTCTTCAGTGGCTCATTGTCAAAGTGGAGTGTCCTTCATGGGCCATCAGTACATAGCTGTCTAGCCCTGTTGTAAATCTATCTGGGAAGTGTCACATGTTTGAGATACAGATACATAGCCAATATTCAAAACTTCAGATAAAAAGATATGTGCATATAAACAAGATAATATTTAGCAATTCATAACTTTTCTATTGATACCTTTCATGACATACTTTGTACAAGAATTATGGAAATTGTCTAATAGTGGTAACAAACGTGATACAAATCATATACACAGCATCACACCAGGTCTCCTGAGACTCAGTCCTGTGCCCCAACACTAGACTTCACTTCCTGCCAAAAGCTAGGCTGTCAGATATGTACCTATACAACAGAGCCGTTGTGCAGAGGTTTGGATAATGGCTGGTAACTCATGCTGGGTGCTGCCTAAGCTCATCTAAAACATTCTAAGGGGAAGAGAGTTTTAAAGAAATTTTTAAATAGAATCTGCTATAGTCCTACAGACAAAAACAAAACATTCAAAAGTCTTTTACAAAGAAGAAGAGCATAAATATTTTTATTCTTGCTTTTCTACAGAAAGGAGAAAACGCGCAAAGGCTGAGAGAGGGAGCGTCTTGGAGTTAAGAGCTGAGGGAGGATGAATTTGGGGAGACTCGGGATTGGAAGCGCTGTTGGTATCACTCTGCCAGGATTAACCACACTGCTGGAAACCAGGGTGAGATCTTGTGCTTGTAAACAGGCTGCTGGTATCTGAACCAAAACTACACACATAAAGAAACCCAGGGTTACAGGGCAGTCAGTAACAGAACTCCTTGCTGGTCTGGGTGATCCCACAGCCAGTGGCGGCTCCAGGCACCAACGCTCCAAACATGTGTCTGGGGTGGCAAACAGCTGTCAGGCAGTCTTTGGCGGCTTGCCTGCGGGAGGTCCGCCGGTCCCGCAGATTTGGCAGCAATTTGGCGGTGGGTACACCGAAGCTGCGGGACCAGTGGACCTCCCACAGGCAAGCCACCGAATCTGAGGGACTAGGGACCTCCTGCAGGCAAGCTGCCAAAGGCAGCCTGACTGCCATGCTTGGGGTGGAAAAAAAGCTAGAGCTTCCCCTGCCCACAGCGGATAATTGCTTACAAATTTCCATCATCACAGCACAACAGTTGACTTGCAAACATCAAACTGATTAGCCACTGATCTGTAACAGCCAAATGGCAACAGCAACCCCCTTCTGGATTGGTATGGACTCCCTTTTTTTCGTGTCCTGGCAATGAAGGACCAGGAGACGCTCCTCACACAGCTCCCCGGAGGTGGCCTTTCTCATGAGGGAGTTCTGGAGCCACCACTAGTCATTCCAGCTCTGCAGGGCAAGGTCATCTCATCACTTGTACTTGTGGCCCTGCTCTAGAACTTCTGATCAGCACAGAGGGAGTTCACGACTATTAAAGCCTGCATCAGATGTCTCCATTCTTCCATATCTGGATATAGTCTGCATGATCTCTGCCACCTTCTCAGGGCAACAAACATATGGAAAGGTCATGCATTTGGCTGTTGTTGCTGGAATGAGTTGCATTAATGCTACCACCTGGAACAGGGCAAGGTCCTGAGCTAGATCCATTCCTTGCTGTGGACAGAAGTGTGGAGCATGCGGAGTCCGAAATGCTTTCATTTACCATGTTGCTGTCATGACCAGGACATGGGCGGTTTGAATTAGTGGTTGGAGCAGGAGTCAGGAGTCAAATCGGGTCAGATACCAGGAGGTCAGAGTCCAAGACAGGGCGGAGCACGTAAACAAAAGCTGAGTGTCAGGAGACAGGCAGGGTCAGGTAACCGGGTGATGAGAAGCAGGAGACAAACTTGAGAGCAGAACCACAAGTCAGTAACCAAAGTCTAGCCAGGTCAGGATACCAGGACGTCAAGCTGGGAGAGGAGGAACAGGAAGCACAAGGAACACAGTCCAGAGCAAGGTGGCTCCCAGTTGCATGGACAATGTCTTGTTCCTGTGCTAAGTTTATACAGAAGCTGTGAACCAATCAGGACCCACCCACCCCCTGCCATTTTGCCAAAAAGATTCCTGGACTAGAGTCTTCTGTCATGGTTCGGCTTCTAACCTACAACTGCTAGCACGTCACTGTATGGCAGGCTGGGAACCTACTAGCTCCTAAGAGCCCTGTGAACCAACATTCAAGACCTGTGGTCCCTGATAGCTGGCAGAGTAAGAGCACTTCTGCACAGGAGCCTAAGAAGGACAGACAAGCTCTCCCACAATACACTGCAAAACAATTAATAAAGTAACATAGTTTAGTGCAGGGGTATGAACCATTGGATATGCCTCCAGAAGTCCAAGCACCTCACCGAGGTTACTGCACACCAGCATGAGTGTGGCCCAGCAGTGTGGACACTCATACATATACAAGCTAGGCTAATCAAATAACCAGAACTGGGGTAACTCTGATGTGAACACATAGCACATGTTGCATTCTCAGACTAACCCAATTCCCCATCCCTAATCTAGTATGTCAGCCTGTGTGCTGTGCTTCAAGGTTTCCCTCAAACCATGATCATGCTGTACTATTGTGCTGAATCTGCCCTGGTTCTGGTTCATTATCAGTCGGTAAATAATGTGAAGAATCTTACCTACTGAACTCCTGAGGTCAATGTGCTGCTTTGCTCTGTTTACCCAGGGATGTATCTCTGCATTATTATGTCCAGGCCATCTCTTATCCCAGAAGAGAAGAAAGAAAGACATCTGTTCCCCTTTCAGTCTTCTTTCCCTGCTCTTATGATTCTGAGTGATGAGACCAACCTGAAGGACAGGCCTCTGTGCTGCTTAGTGTGTCACCAGGTATCTGACTGGACGAGTGACTTGCAGTATTGTTCTAGCCTTGTTGGTCCCAGGATATTAGCGAAACAAAGGAGGTGAGGTACTATCTTTTATTGGGCCCACTTCTGTTGGTGAAAGAGAGATGCTTTGAGCTCTTCTTCAGCATGAATGACTGTCAGTGTGAGTTGTTCACATCTGCCCATTCCAGTGCTTATGTTTAGAACTGGAGGGTGAAAGGAATTTCTGTTTCATGGAAGATTTTGCTATTTCAAAGTTGGTTTAATTCCAGTTCAGAATGAAAACCAAAAATTCTGAATTTCTCCACAAAAGGGTAAGGAGCCCCAGCACCAGAGCAGTCTGTCTGGTGGGCTGCCCCAGAGCTACAGATCCTGTAATCCTTGGAATACCCAACTCAGGCAGTCCAGCTGGTGGGCTGCCACAGACCCTACAGTTCTTACCCACCTCTATAAAGATCCTTATATCTGGTGGTTTAGAGACTCAGTGGCCCCAGTGGGTAAGCATTCATTGGAGGGTGATTGAAGTCAATGGGAAAAAATCCCACTGACTTCCATACTGCAGGATCAGACTCTCTGATCCAGATCTTCAAAAGTGTTTGGGCATTGGGCCTACATAATTAGATTTTATTCAGCAGTTCCAATCCATTGTTGAAGGATGAGGAAGATAATAACTTTCTCCATTTTTCTAGTTTGGACTCCTGACCTGTTCATCTTCCCCTCATTCAATTCAGACCAGTCCATAAAGGACAGTGGCTGATTGTAGAGAAACTTCATGAGAGAGTTTTAGGAAAAGATCATAGATCTGCACAGCTAAAGTCTAGTTTCATTTTAGAAAAATAGGAAAATCTTTCTCTCCCTTTTACTTTGCTTTTCTGAGAAAACCAGTCAGCTCCTATTTCAAGCTGCCATCAGAGGGCATGATTCTGCTCTTGCATAACTTGGGATAAATCAAGGGTATTGCCACTGTGACCAAAGTCACACCAATGTAAAACCAATGTATGTGAGATCACACATCATCAGACCCATTGACTAAGAAGGCAAATTTTATGGGATCAGGATGGCATTTCACTTTGATTTCAGTTGTCAGCACAGTTTTATGCCATGATGCAGCCTAGAAGCCAGCCCTATTAAAGCTCTTTCACTTCTTGTCCGACTGTATTTTTTTGCCTTGATCCAAAGCTTTAACACAAAAATGATAAATGTTCTACTCTGTGAAAACTACAGTGGTGCAAGAAAATCAACCTAAACAAAACACCAGGGGCTTAATTCCTACCTGTGTTACTCCAGCTTTATGCTAGTAAACCTGCATAGGTGACTCAGTCCCCAGCTCTTGGTTCTTGGTCCAATTTGGTTCTTATTTAGTTAAGTCAGAAATTCAGCACACTGTTTTGACCAAAAAAATTGTACGGTTCAGCATATTGTCAATTGCACTTATGGTGCCATATTGATCTGAAATAATGTCATCTATACATGCAGACTATTTTACTTTACGCAATTTTGTTTATTAGTACCATATCCTCAGTCCAACCAAATCCAGAGTGTTTTCCTTTTATATCCTTGACATTCATGCCCCTGTTACACCTGTAACTTTTCCCGTTCATGTGGCATTATGGCAGGTAGAAGTGTCCATTGAAATTAAAATGTAAAGATTCTTAGTGCATATTTTGGGTGTACCAGAGTAAACTGCATAAATAATGTTTTATTAATTACATATAGTATAAATCCCCAAACATTAGTCACCTTTAAAAATAAGTTCACTCTTGGCAGTTACCCATAGTCTATGAGGAAGTCAGTATTGAATTTTTTTTAAAGCATTCCTTTTTAATGATTTTTAGGTGTACAGAATGCCAAGGAGAAACTGTTTAAACAGACAGAATAAAAAGCAAATGGGATGCATTTGGCCAGCGCTAAAAGGACTCAGTAAAAAAATCCATGAAGAACGTTTAGATGATTAACAAAGGTCTGGGTCCAGCAGCAGCACACAAAAATGGCCTCTGTGTTTCACTTATGTCCAACCAGGCTTTAAGAACAGCAGATAAAGATTAATGGGGGACTCTAATAAATCTGGTGCTTACTGTGTGGAAGAGATTGAGTCATCTCAGACAAGGAAAGGGAACAAACTTATAGGCACAAGTATTATAGTTCAGATCAAGATGGATAAATGATCTATGTTTCCCCCCAATACTATGGTTGTTCTGTTCTGTTCTGTTTCAAGACTGGAAACTCTTTTTGTTCGATTCTTGTACAGCATCTAGCACAATGGAGTCCGAGTCTATGACTGGGACTCCTGCATGCTGCCATAATACCTTTGACTTTCCTTGCCATTTATAGCAAAGGGCCCCAAGAAACAGCGTGGTTCTATGCAGCCATTGCTTTTCACCCCTGTGAAGACATGGCCTGAATGAGCTGTCCCCTAACATCTAGCAGTGAACTGACAGAAAAGACCTCAGGAACAGAAGGTATTTGCATAGACACATCTACTATGCCTAAGTGATCAGCAGACAAACCTGCTTTGTTAAAGTGATCAGTCTTGGCTGTTTTGAATGAAAATACCGTCCTTGTTGCTGCCAACAGCACCTGGCAGAAAAGATAAACTAAGAAATAACAAGGGGGTAGAAGTGTAGTGTTTCCAACTCTCACAATTTTATCACATCTCACAATATATGATTTTCTTAAAGCCCCCGCTGTTGAAATCATCATCATCATCATAAATAAATAAATAAATAATACAGTCAGGAAAAATGTTCACTGGACAAGGATTCTAGATCTGTATTATTTACAGTGGTACAGATGAGCAGATAGGTGTTACCTGTATTATGTTTTTGAGACATCCTGTTGGTATTTCAAGAATTGTTTTGAGAATTAAAATTACCATATTATAGTATTTTTTTGCCTAATGGTGACAATGTGTCCTTGAAGTAACATGCTTCAGAGCAGTGTTTCTCAAACAAGGGTGTGTGTACCCTGGAGGTATGCAGAGGTCTTCCAGGAGTACATCAACTCATCTAGATATTTGCTTAGTTTTACAACAGGCTACATAAAAAGCACTAGCAAAGTCAGTACAAACTAAAATTTCATACAGACAGAGGCTTGTTTATTCTGCTCTATGTACTATACACTGAAATGTAAGTACAATATTTATATTCCAACTGATTTATTTTATAATTATATGTTAAAAATTAGAAAGTCAGCAATTTTTCAGTAACCATGTGCTGTGACACATATTTTTATGTCAGATTTTGTAAGCAAGTAGCTTCGTAAGTGAGCTGAAACTTGGGGGGTATGCAAGACATGTCAGACCCCTGAAAAGGGTGCAGTAGTCTGGAAAGGTTGCTTCAGAGCACCTGGTAATACTACTAATACTACCACTAACACTTAGTGCCATTCATCTCCAATTGCTTTATAAACATTTTTGCCTTCTTTTACAGATCTTGAAACTGAGGCTCAGAGACGTTGAATAACTTGCCCACAGTCACACACGAAGTCAGTGATAGAACCAGGAATAACATTTATGTCCCTGGCCTCCCATATTCTGGGTGTTAACCATGAGATCATGCTTTCACTTCTGATTAACAATGACTAGGCATCTGTCAAGCATGTTGCAGAAGCTCTACGTGGGGCCATCTCATGCCCCGCTATATACCTGAGGACTGTGCTGCCTCATAGGCAGTCATGTCTTATTTGTTGCTTCTGCTATAAAACAAACACTTTCCACTGTAATATCATGTTTGCACTACAATATTTTCTCATCAGCTTTTCATTGATTTTCTCATTTGCTTTAAATCTGCTGGTGCTCAGGTTTCTTACGATTTTGTTTTTATGTTTTCTTTCTCACCAGCATGGCTTATAACTGGGCTAGACTGTGAGTGGACCTAAAATGGCTGCCTATAAGAGTAGGGAGCTGTAAGGATCACACTCTTGTATGATTGTGCTGGGTCTATCTGGATCTTAGTTCTGTCTGATGAGAGACTCATAGACAGATGCTCCCCATAGAGAGTCATTAGTGGGTAGTGGACAGAGCCATGGCACGAGATGCCCTAAGCACTGGCCCCACAGAACAGTCTGGCTGCATGGAGATAGGAATAAGCTATATTGTGAAATGCTATGTAGCAATTTTCTGCCCCCTCTCCACATCAGCGTAACAGTGGGTCCTCTTGGGACAGTGACATTATGTACTGCCCTTTACTCAGGACTGTATATAAAATGCATAATCAAGCCCTCTGTTTACAAAGCACCACGCACGGTGCTAGATGCTACATTTTTATAATAATAAATTCTAACGATAATACTATGTGTCTGGATGATCCAAGTAATAGGTTGCCCAATATTAGCTTGCAAAGGTAAGAGCCTTCCTCATGTCTGACTCAGAGCAGAATGTGCATGTCTCCCTTAAAGCCATGTCAAGGGAAAGAATTATAGTTCCCAATAAGTGATGCTAGCCATTCTTTTTATTCACAATGTGCAGGGAATAAGACATTATTTTGAAAAATTGCATCAGTCCTACCTTTTTTGCCTTCTGTTTCAGTCTAAGAAGATCGAACCCTGAAGGAAATGTATATAGGAAATATTTAACATTTTTGAATGATATTAGAATTCCCCTTTATTGTTCAGTTTCTGTGAGTAAATCCGGTGAGACATATTCATTTAACTCCCAAAAATGCTTGCTACACAATAGAGGTGAATCACAGTTTCCAGTCTGCAGGAGCTGATGTCTGAGCAACTTATAGCATTGATTTTATGCATCGTTCACAAAATAGCCTCATTTTTTTCCCCTCTCCTAAGAACAGTCAGATAAGGTTTCTACAGCTGAAAAGCGTTTCTGATTCCTGTAACTTGTATGAAATGGGATTCAGTAGGATTGTTTTTTCCTGCCTATAATTACTTCCTCATCAGTGGGTTCAGTACACTCCAACAAAACAGCAATCGTATCCTTCAGCATTTTACTTTTTTCTTCCTGTGGGAAAAATGGCTCTGAGCCCTTTCATCTGATTTTACCCATGTCTGAAAAGGTTTGTGGCTTATTTGACTGCAGCAGAATTACTGCATATGAATATATAGGCTTGTCAAGCAGCATTCACAAATGAGCAGGCAACTGCAAGTTTCCTTTCAGACAAAAAACTGCAGAGATTGAAACCAGAAGAAAATAAAAATGAGACTAGATGCCAAACACATTAAAGACACAACTGAGATCTAAATGTTACAAAGAAAAATGTTATTTGGAAATTTACCCTTGTTGTTTGCAGTGTTGGCAATTTAGGCTTTCAGTGTTAATTAAAAAAAATCACATTAATATTAAAGTTTCATTTATATACAGTTTATAAAGGGTTAACATGACGTTAGAAACATTTTACAAACATAAGTAGTACATGTTATCGATGGCTATTAAAAGCACAACAGTAGAAAGAAGTAAGCTATGGTTACAAGCAACCTATGGACCTGTTGGCCGTATAACAATTGAATAACCAAATGCCTATTACTCATGTATTAACCCATTATAAATTATTTATAAATGGACCCTTATTATAAAGCATGATAAAAATAACCCCCTTCAGTATCCCAGAGTAGTGATGCAGGAGAATGCAGGCTGCAATAGACCTTATTACACTGTCAACAACTTTTACTGTAAAGTACTGTAAAGCCGTGCAGTGTGTTTTCCGATCAGCCTTATAAAAGAATGCAGTGTTGGATATGTTTATGTGTTTCCATTCCACAGGAATGCAACATATAACTCAAAACAGTGGAATTTGGTTTTGTTTTTCATTAATAAGCACTAACTATGGGCCAAAAAATACTCCTTTGTTAGAATTTCCATCATCCAGTAGGTGAAATTATACAAGATCTGGTCTTCTCACAGTTGTTTAGCATCATAAAGGGAGTTCTGAGGCATTACAAAAGCTCGTGAACAATACAAACAGAAGCACACATTCAGATACACAACTCTTCATACCACTGCTTTACTGAGGAACTGGACACTGGCATATTGGTATATGGCTGGATGGTAGAGTTATAATAATATTTTACATTTGCATTACGCCTTTTATCCAAGCATTTTGCTTTAGGATTCTTTGATACTCTGAGCCAGGAAATTAAATATGACCATCCCCATTTTACGGGCAGAGGAAGAAAGGTGGTGACTTGCTCCAGGTCACATGGGTACAGTGGAGCCAGAAATAGAGTATAGTCCTAATTTGGGCCCTGACTCAGGAGATCCCTTAAGTAAATGGTCAAATTTTAGGAACATGCTTAAGTCTGACTGAAGTCAATAGGACTTAATCACAGTTAAGTTCACACTTAAGTGGTATTCTGAACAGAAATGTGTCCAGAATCAGGGCCTCGGAGTTTTCTCAAATTTGACATCATTGTTCAAAAGAAACAGTTTCATCTCTGTGCTGCTATTCCTGCCGTATGCTATCCCCTCTAACGATAGGTCAGACACTGTTAACTTTGCCATTAGGCATGCCAGTCAGGGTCACACACGAGAGGAGGAATTTTATATCTATCTGCAGATAGACAGATGGTTAACGAGTGCAATTTACATTTCACCCACACACCAACAGGAGAACAGATAAAATAATGTAGTGTGCAGATTCACTCGCACGACTTAAACAAATGCAAATGTACAACACTGTCTAATTAGGCAATAATTTAGTGCTGATCAGATGTTATCATCTACTTCCTTGTCAACAGAAAGCATGAAATATGCCATTATTCAAAATACAGAAGTCATTATATACATTCTGAATAATAATATAATAGATATAATTCAGGAAAACCATTTTTATTATGAACCATCAATAGTATCTTATGTTGGGGTATATTAGAATATGCTGTACTCATTGTAGGACACTAGTTAGCTGGGACTCAGAAATCTGCAAATAGGCTCAAAAAAGAGCTTACAAAATATATATTTACAATTCAGTCTTGATTACAGCCGCATTTATGAGTGATGCATTGAAACAGCTATAAACTGTCACCAAGTAACCAGTGCATGATTGCTGTTCACTGTACAGAGCCCAATCCTGCAAAGTGCTGAGTGCCCACAAATTGAACACAAGGCAGAGCTCAGCATGTGGCAGGATCTGGCCCCACAATGAAGCTTGCGAACTTCCTGAAAGTGACAGATCCAAAAAAATGCTGCTCACAGTAGGGGAAAGACAGAGATAGAATATTTTTTAAAGCATGTTGTTAAAGATTTAACCGTAAAGGTCGGGGAATAAAAATAGAAAAAAATGACACAAAGGGAGTAGTGAGTATACTGTATGCTGAAGAGAGGCTAAGTGTCTGACCCCATGTTTCACTTCACTGGGTAAAATAAGCAATAAGCATAAGTTATAGGGCATCGGGATAGAAAGCTAGAAGATCCTGAGAACGAGAAAGGGGTTAATGGTAGAAGATGCAAATAATGAACTGCTCTGTCAGATGTGAGGATCCCTGACATGATAGGCTGGCTAGGATCTAGTTTCAAAAAATAACCTATCCGAGGCTAATCCAACTGGCTAATCATGCACCCAAACTCACACCTGCGTACAACTCCCATTGATTACATCTTTTGGTACATAGGTTCAACTACCACTGAGGAATATGGGGGAAGAGTTAGGACATACAGAGACATCTTCAAAGGAGCAAAGGTACTTAGATGCCCAAATGCCACCAAAAGTCATTGGAGTGCTGTACCTAACTCCTATTAGGGCCTCTGAAAATCTCACTCTGAGCATTTATATGCTATTTTGAAAGTAGTTCAAAAAACTGTATAGTTATTTAAGGCCAAAACTTTCATTATTGGATGATTAAAGCTTAGCTATTACGGCTCTCTTTAGAGGCATAAGTGGCCTGATTGTCTAGGATCCTGAGCACTGGCAGGTCCTGTTAACTCAGCCAGGAGCTGTGAGTACTCAGCATGTCTGAAAAATCAGGCTACTTTTCTTGAGGTGCCTAATTTAACCATTTTGGTCTAAGTTATTAAGCCACACAATACTCCTGTGGTGAAAATAAACATTAATATCCCCATTTTGTAAGACTGAAGAGTGCTCAAAGTCAAGCACAAAGTCAGTCAGGACTAAACATACTGCTGTCTCTCTAAACTGCTCGCTAGACCATGTTGCTACTCCCTGGTAGATTTTCACTCACTCAGCTCCCTCTCACTATTTCTAGCACTCTTATCCAGCAATAGTCATCACAGTTCTAGACAGAAGCAGAAGTTACACAAAGTGACTGGCCTCTGTGAGTCCTAAGAACAATGGGGTGGGGAAATACTACAGAGGTAACTGAGTGCCATCTTTTACATATAACAGGGAGATCCCTCCATAGGCTGATATTAGGGACATAATTTTTTGTCTTGGTATGTTACTTGATTTAACTTCAAAAAAAGTGTTCTCTTTTTTACAAAATACAGGCATAAAATAAATGACTAATTCTGAGTTTTCAGATCTGTGCACAAAAAATCTACAGCATAGCATTTCACCACATTCATTTCCAACGTCTTGGATATGATCTTTTTATTATTATTGCAATAGGCTTTTTTTAAATTTTTTTTTAAACAACAACTCTGTGGTGATTTAAAAAACAAACAATACTTATATTTAGCAGACAGCAATGAGTCCCTTTCCTTTCCCAAAATTAATGGACAATGTCAAATTCACCAGAATGATATAGCTCTCAGGCTGTGGTAAATGGAACAAATATATTTGTTGACTTTTATTTGGTATTTTACCATCCACCCACAAAAATAAATAAATCAGTCCCTGTGGGTAAGTTTCTTTTTATTTTCTTCTTAAGTGATAGAGTCCCCTGTGGATCTACAAGCCAAATAATTCCAGCAATGATTGCAGAGTTCAAAAGGAGAATCTCTTTTCTTTTTATTGTTTAGATGGGATGGGAGATGTTTATGGCTTCACTGAAGTCTATGGAAAAGATATGCATTGGCTTCAGCTGGTTTTAGATCAGGCCCTTGCAATCTAATGTAAACTAGTCATATTAAAAATATTCATATTCTTTATTTACAGATAGAAGCATTACTGTGGATTATCTAGAAAGCCCTTAATATGCCCACAGTTCATTTTGGAAAGATTCAAACTCTGTTCTGGGTTTCTTTCTTTTTCATCAAAGTTTTCTATAAGTCCACATTGAAACTTGTGTAATACGGACAAGATTTTGAAGTTACAACTCAGCAAATAGTTGAGATTATTTCAGCGAGCCTCATCAAGAATTCTAAGAAAAGATGAAAAACCACATGCAGCTATGGATTTTTTTTTCACTGTCCTATTTTCAGTCATTACCGGTCAGTGGGATCTGTATATTTTAGTGAACTTTTCTAAGCAAGCTCATTTAGAATATATCCAGATTGTACGATTGGGAACTAATTGTGTGAACTTCAGACATTTTAATTGGGTAGCATAGTCATTTACAAACATGTCTTCAAGTACAAATATCGGCAAAACCCACCCAGTTTTCAGTGTTGCCATTTGCACACACACATTAGCATAATGTTTATTCCTATTCTTGTGGTTAAAGATGTTGAGATCCTGCTGTAGTCATAACATTGTGAAGGGTAGCTTTAAATCTGTCTTTTGACTGCAAGATCTGTGGAATATTTAACCAGAAGAAATGCCATTGGCTATTGCTTCATTGTTTTAGTTTCATGTCAGTAGAAGAATAAATAAAGCAAATTCACCTTATACACAGAGAGGCTATGGCTACCATAAAATGATGTTCTCATAAACAAGGTAATCAGCAATGTCATAATTCTTCTCCTCCTTTAGGTTTCCTGGCCTGGCAAATAGCACAAGATGTATTTATTTCATAACACCTAAAAGCATGATAAGTGCTTTAATCATGGACCCATGACTACAGAAGGGACAAACTGAGCCAAATGTTTAGATATAGGGTTTGAAGTACTTTTGCATCACCCACAAATGATTCACAGATGCTAAAGCCAGAGTAGTGTTGCCAGCTCTCACAATTTTAGAACAAGACTCACAAGATAGTTTTTTCTGAAAGCCCCAGCTATTGGAATCAAGGGATTGCATGAGAACCTTGGCTTTCATTATAAAATATTTTTTTTAGCTCTCACAGTTATAAAGAAAAGTTTGAAAACATAACCCAAATGTAGCCCTAACGCTCAGAAATCAAAAGACAAATAAAAAGAATCTCTCAGGTTTTAAAAAAATCTCTTTATTTTACAGCCATTCACATGATTTTTACATAAAGAGTACAAATTTCATGACAGGGCCAAAAACTGTGTGTAGAAGGAGGCTTAACATTTTTCATTAAGAACATATGTTAATTGAAGGTGCTCTAATGTAGTTTATGAACAAAAACAGTTCGGTGCAGTGTCCACCAAACAGAATGCACACATTAAAGTGAATGATTCAGCAAGTAATAGTTCATAAAATTCAGTGGAAGGTAAGAAAAATACTAAAAAATACATCAATGAATTTTAAAAGGTTAAAGAGATCACAAGAGAAAAATCAAGAACAGTGAAACAGCCTGGGATTCAGGAAAATAATCAGCTAATACACACCATTTAGCAGGAGACAAGAATGGTAGTGATTATTGGTGATCAATAAACTTCCCAGAGCATAACACAGTCATCACATCAATCCTAAAAATAACTGCATAAAGGTGCATGGTTGTTAATTGTCTATTTGCTGACATTTCTATTTTAAAGCACTTAAATGTAATTCTAAAAATGTTAAAGGTAGTGTTTTAAAGGTAGTTTATCCTTCCAGTAAATAACCCCTCCTTAGAAGCCATGAACAAAGTATTGTTTTTCACCCCATTTGAGGGATGGAGTCAGTTATTCTCCCTCAGCCAGATTGCCATTGAAACCAGTGAGGATACTAACACTAACACACAAGAACCACAGAACAGAGACACAAAACAGGCTGCTCCTTAAAACAGAGAGAAACAACTCACCCCACCTTACTCTAGGCCAGGGGTAGGCAAGCTAAGGCACGCGTGCCGAAGGTGGCACATGAGCTGGCTTTCAGTGGCACTCACACTGCCCAGGTCCTGCCCACTGATCCAGAGGGCTCTGCATTTTAATTTAATTTTAAGTGAACCTTTTTAAACATTTTTAAAATCTTATTTACTTCACATACAACAATAGTTTAGTTATATATTATTAAACTTATAGAAAGAGACCTTCTAAAAATGTTAAAATGTATTACTGGCACACGAAACCTTAAATTAGAGTGAATAAATGAAGACTCGGCACAGCACTTCTGAGAGGTTGCCAACCCCTGCTCTAGGCTGATTATCTACTGATTGACCCCCTCCCTGCAGGAAGAAGGGCCAGGAACCTCCTTACAAATTAAAGGAACACTCTACAATTTGAGCACAGTTTTCAAATACACCAGATGGCTCTTACTACTAATTGGCTCTTCCTGGCTCTCCCAGACCAGTTAGAATCCTGCTGAGAGGATATATTGGGACAGGTGTGGGAAATTATATTCTTACACTAGAGCTAATAGAGAACACAATTTACAAAAGATATAGGGCCCTATTCAACAATGGCTTATATCCTGTCAAGTCCCATCGACTTAAACAGGATTGCACAGGGTATACGTCAGCATAGGTTCTGGCACCTAGTTTCTACAAATACACTAAATGTACTCCTTGTGAAGAATAAAGGAGGCTGGAAGCATTTGTGTTAATAGAAGACAAGTTTTGCCTATGGTGTTTAAAACAGCAATAGCTTTAGGCTTTTCTAGCTATTGGCTCCTTTCAAAACACGACTGGAAACAGTGCAGGTGTTAGCTAGTTGATGGTTTTCATAGTCACTGCGCCAATGACAGGCTAGACTCAGGAGAACAAATCATTAAAATCACATTTCCAAGAGATACAGGAGCAGCAAGCTACGTGTTAATTCTATGTCATTGTTAATTTCTCATCTGTCCTAGATGCTGCAGACTGTGCACACAAGACTGTTCATGCATCACCTTGTAGTAAAGCACATTCGAGCAAAAGAAACTTTTCCCTTTTTTCAGTAAGCAGGCTCTGTGAGAGATACAAAGTACTGCTATGGGGCCAACTGTGTCCTTGGATATATAAGTGTGCACAATTATAATCAATGGGAGCCTGTCACACAGAGCCCAGGGCAGAACATGGGTCATAATAACTAAGAGCCCGATTCTGATCCCATTTGAGACCATGAATAACTGCAAAAAAGATGAAATGTTGAGAGATTAAAATCTGACCCAAAGTATCCAGGGTCATGTCAAACTTCATTCCTTCTCAGATCAACTGAACCATGCCATGGCAGTGTTTAAAGCTGCACAGAATGTCAGACATAAAGCCAGCCTGGTGACTTGTTGGTATTTGATAAGAATACTGTGCATTTCTATAGCCTCTTCCATCCAAGGATCTCCATAGGCTCTACAAATGTTAACAGGCCAGATTTTCCTCTTGCTTAGGGCCCAATTCAACATACCATTGACATTGAATCAGCCGTACCATCATCCCCCCCTCAAGTTTCCTCACTTGAGAGGGGGGGAAAAGAAAAAGGGAATAATCCCTAACAAAGAGAGAGAGAAAAAGGGAATAATCCCTAACAAAGTTGTATAGGATCATTTAAAAGTGATAGGGAGGCAGCGTGGACCAAGAATGAGATTGGGAGTCAAGAATTATTAGTCCTGCTTTATGCTGCTCACTTGCTCAATGGACATGTTCAAGGCAATTGGGGGAATTTTGAAAAGCATAAATGGGAGAGAGGTGTCCAGTTCTCATTGACCTACAATGGGAATTGGGCACCCGACTGTCCTATGCTTCAGTTTAGCCATTTGTAAAAGGGGGACAGGACCTCCCTACAACACTCACCATTAAAATGCTGATATTTACTGTCTGCAGGTGATTAGTATTATGGTGGCATTACTCTTCACTAAACACTTTAACGAGGATGACTGTTATTCAATCTTTAAGTGCTTTGAGATCCTCAGATAAAGGAATTCGGTGTGTAAGCAAGTGCAGATACAGGAGCTCACTGTTCTGGCCTTTGGTTGAATAGCATTATGGTAACATTATTTTGGTTTCTTTGTAAGCATCCAGCACAAATATATAGAGAGAATCATGAGTAGTGTAAAGCCTCAAAACGATCTCCATTCATAGGGTAAAATCCAAGACTAAAATTATGCACCCACTTAGAGAAACTGAAGATGAGCACTGTGAGCTATCACTGTGCACCTACTTCTAAGCCTATGTCCCTCACCTTTCCTCTTTTGCTATGCCTAATTCTGAGGATTATTCATAGATTCCAAGGCCAGAAAGGACCATTGCAGTCATCTAATCCAGGGGTTCTCAAACTGTGGGTTGGGACCCTAAAGTGGGTCATGACTCTGTTTTAATGGGGTCACCAGAGTTGGTGTTAGACTTCCTGGGCCTCGGGGCTGAAGCCTGAGCCCCACCTCTTGAGGCCAAAGCCGAGCCAAGGTCTTCAACCTTGAGCTGCGGGGCTCAGGCTTTGGCTTCAGCCCTGGGAAGTGGGGCTCAGATTACAGGCCCCCTGCTTGGAGCTTGAGCCATGGGGTTTGGCTTTGCCTCCCCGCTGCATGGAATGGTGAGACTTGAGCTTTAGCTTTGCCCCCCTCCCCGCACTCCTGCCCCCGAGTGGCAGTGCTCAGGCAGGCTGAGGCTTTGGTCCCACCTCCTGGGGTCGTGTATTAATTTTTGTTGTCAGAAGGAGGTCACGGTGCAATGAAGTTTGCGAACCCCAAATACTCTCACTGTTAAAATGTATCCCATGGTTTATAGCAGCTCTCTGTACTTAGAAGTGGTTGCACATTCAAGTTTTGAACTGTCAAAGCGCAATAGATTAGCCCAGAGAAAGGCCAACCTATACTGTTTTTTAAAAAAGTAGTCTTTGTGCCTCTTTGATAAGTTCCCATGGACAGGACCAGCGCTAGGGGTTTTAGCGCCCTAGGTGCACGGCAATTTGCCGCCCCGCGCCCTGGTCCCGCGGCTCTTGTGAAGCTGCTGCGGTCGTGCCTGCGGAGGGTCCGCTGGTCCGTGGCTCCGGTGGAGCTGCCACAGTGGTGCCTGTGGGAGGTCCACCGGAGCAGCGGGAGCAGCCGACTGTCCACAGGCATGACTGCGGCAGCTCCACCGGAGGCGTGGACCAGCGGACTCTCCACAGGCATGCCTGTGGCAACTCCACTGGAGCCACCTGCTGCCCCCTCCGGCAAAATGCCACCCACCAATAATCCTAGCGCCCCTAGGCGATTGCCTAGGCCACCTAAATGGAAATGCCGGCCCTGCCCCTGAAGCATACAGCTGCAACTCTGCCCTTCTTAGCTTTATTTTCCTTGCATAATTCTGCATAATCTTGGTACACTGGAGCAGAGTTTCAAGTGGTTTAGTGGTGGTGCATGAATCCTAAGAGTGCATATGATAGTTTAAGAATATTCAGTTGTAACTAGCTTGGCACTTAATTAAAAGTCAATTAAGAGTTTCTGTAGCATCAAAACAAAACAAAAGAATAATAATTATGTTCTGAGGTGGGAGAGAAAAGGTACAGTAATTGTTTCTGCTGATAGGTGTCTTTCAAGTTGCAGCTAAGGGGAGAATACAAAATAGGCAGCAAAAATGATGTTAAAGAGGATTGCAAGGTACACTTGAATTTAAGGTGAGGACTAGAGCTGGAGCAAAGCTACATAGCTAGCTAGGAAATTAAGTAACAGTAAAGATATTAAGGTAGTAGATGTTAGACTGTGAGGCCTACAAAGAAATGTTAACTCTGTGCACTTTTCAGCTGTACAACATGGGCCAAAGTCACATTGGTGACAGCAGATGCAAATCTGTTTACTCAAATGGAATTTCACCTTCTTACATCAGGTCTGAATTTGTCCTCACCATCTTTTATAGCAACGTTTAAAAAAGTGTCACTCTTCATTTGACAAGCCCTCATTCAACATTCCTGGTGGACTCAGGGGACAGCCAGTCGGGCAGAAATTCCAGTGTTATTTATTCAGGCTCTATGACTCCAGCCTGGATTAAATTCACTGTATGAATTTTAATTCACTGTATGAATGTCAGAGAGAGTGACTGGCTACCTCCAAGGTGAGCTTTTACTTAGCCAGGCTAATATCTTTAATTACTAGGGGGTTGATGGGTAACAGAGACTCTGCCACATCTCCTCCCATCATAGTTTCACTTCCTGTCATCAAGGACAATTCTCCCCTATTTCCTGCCACTGCAGAGTATCCTCATTGGTTTCAATGGCAATCTGGCTGAGGGAGAGTAACTGACTCCATCCCTTGAACAGGAGTGAAAAACAATACTTTGTTCATGGCCTCTAAGGAGGGGTTATTTCTTCCAAGACCAGGACGTAGCCTCCTGAAGCTGAGCTTCTGAAGCCAATAACTAAGGAGACCAATTTCTGTTAGCCTTCAATGATGCTAGTTACTTGTCTCTATTGATGTTTCTTTGCATCAGCTGTTCTATTATAACAATCTCCTCTTTCCATCTCTGTCCGCTGACACTGGATAGAGAAATTTACTTGGGGCTAGAACGTTGCCCGAATAAGGAGCTAGTAAGAAGGCTCAAGAGCACAGTCCGTAACAACTCTGGATGACAATAAGTTGGGTCATTGTTAGTTACAGCCCCTGGCTCCTAGTGACTGAGAACTGGAGCGAGTTGGCTGATGGATTTTTATTGGCTTATGTGAAACGAGTGTGATTACTATGTAGTTCCCAGAGGATCCATCCATTTTATAAAAGCCACCACAACAACTGGCATTACATGGCAACCCTGCTGCCAGTCACAACAGAAAGGACCAGGAGTGATTGGACCAGGGAGCCTGAAGTAATCTCTCAGAGGGGTGGTCACAGACACAACATGGTGGGGAAAGTTTGCTGTTATTGCTTCCTGTGTTATCTCTGTTCTGTAGCTAATAAAGGGGCCTTCTTACTCCACAGTCACCAACCTAGCCCCAAATGCATACTCAAAAAAATAAAAACAAAATGTGCATGTTTAAAATAATGTGTGTGGGGAAGGGGTGTTTTCTTTGTTTTTTTGGCAGGGAGTTGTTTTTTTCTTGGGTGGGGAAGGGGAGACTGGATTTTAAGAAGAGCTCAGCTCCATGGAGGCACATAAATAAAGTGGGCAGAGTACCCAACAGCTCCCATTGAGAATAATGGAAACTGTAAGGCACTCAGCAATTCTAAAAAATCTGGCCACTTCACTTAGGGGCCTAAATTAGAGTGGAGCTCTTTTGAAAATCTGTCCTGGAGTCGTTACAGTGCTAGTGGATACAGTTTAATTCAATGAGATTTCAGTAGCATGGCAAGCTATACAAGAGTTGGTACAGTGTAAAAAAGAGACTGAACCTTTGGGTATCTAGCAGTGGTAAGTAAGATCCATTCAGAATAGGGCTACCCCTATGTTTGGTAATTTTCACTCCATGCATCTGAAGAAGTGGGTTTTTACCCACGAAAGCTTATGCCCAAATAAATCCGTTAATATTTAAGGTGCCACCGGACTCCTCATTGTATTTGTGGATACAGACTAACACGGCTACCCCCTGACACTTGATACCTATGTTTGTTGTTATATCCCCTATATCCATTTACAGTACTGCCTATTCCTGATCTAGTGGCAGTGCCATCTCTGCCACCTCTCTCTTTTTCCCCAGACTCAGGCACAATTTTTGTCATCATTTTGTGATGACTATAATTTTACTGCAGAATTAGAGAGGGTTCTGAAAAAGGTGACAAGAATGATTAGGGGCATGGAAATCCCTCATATAAAGAGATTTAAAAAAATTGTTTACCTTAGAAAGGAGATGAATAGAAGGAAAAATGATAAGAGCATTTAAAATTAGGAATGGTCTATTGAAGACAGGCTGGGAACTTTAGTTCTCCCTGCCTTATATCACAAGAACAAGGGACATTCAATGAAATTAAAAGGATGGCACATCAATACCAATAAAAGGAAAAAGAGTACTTTGGGATAAGGTGGGTGGGGTAATTTTTTTTATTTGACTAACCTCTGTTGGTGAAAGAGACAAGCTTACACAGATTTCTTCTTTTTTTTAATTGCTTAGCAAGTAGATGTTGCTGTTAAGTTTGGCTTCCCTTTTCTTCACATTGTGGAGTTTTCATTTCAGACTGCAACATTTTATATCCTCCTCTATTGTTTGCAATGTTCTTGTAGCCCACCTTGTCTCTCTAATATCCTGGGACCAACACAGCAACAACACTGGAAATAAGTAGACTGTGTAACTTATTGCCACAATAAGTCATTAAGGCCAAGAACTTAGCAGGATTCAAAAAGAGATTTCACATTTATATAGTGTGGCAGAGTTCCAACCCTGTCCCTGTGGGTCCTACGCTTCTAGGTGGTTTATGCTAGCCTCAGTGGCTCACTGTGACCCTCCACATAGCCCTTCTCTCTGTAGGGCCCGGGTTACAGTCTACTGAGCCCTTTTCATCATAAACCAGCAAGGAAGTTGGTGAGAGAACTCCCACAGTCTCTGTTGTCCCTAGGGCTTATTTCAGAACAGTTTAGCCTCCTGTCCTGACAGGGGCCTGTCTTCCCTTCCCAGGAGGTGTTTCTGTAGTGGTGGATTGGTGGGTGGGAGGCCTGGGCCCGGGCCCACCCTCTACTCCAGGTTCCAGCCCAGGGACCCTAATGGTAGCAGCTGTTGGCAGCCAACCTTTCACTGCCAGAGTTGCTACATTTCCCTGGGCCACTTCCCCACAGCTCTCCTGCTTCTCTCTTCTTCATCGTTACCTTAGGGCATCCCTTACCAATCGCTTGAGGGTGTTTTCATTAACCAGCCCTTCATCCACACTTCCTCTCCTCTAGCCCCCTGGCTCTTCCCAGCCTGACTGGAGTGAGCACTTTAATAGTATCAAAAGGGCCTTAATTAGAGTCGAGTGTTCACATTACCTTAATGGACTCACCTGACTCTTTGCAGGTTAATTGGAGTCCGGTGTTCTCATTAGTCTGGAGCAGCCTCTGGAGCAGCTCAGTCAGGGAACAGAAAACTGTTAATCCAGTGGCCAGTATATCTGCCTTTGACTACTTTGTTGTACCCAACTGGCCTGGGTCTATCACAATAGAGATCAAGAATATTCAGTTATCATTAATCAGAATATTCAGGAAGAGATGCAAGCTTTGTTGCTTCAGGATTTAAGATAATCTCTAACAGTTAGAGACCAGAGTGAGACTTAATTTGAGGGACAGAGTATCTCATATCTGCCTACTGCAGGGTTCTTCTATCTTCCTCTGAGCCTCTAGTATTGGCCACTGTCAGAGACATTTAAACATTGTAAGGTGTATGTGTTAAATACTTTCATTAAATGTGTTATGCTGTGCATGTCTACACTGCTGGTTTGTCTGTCTGGGTTTGGGGTTTTGTGATTTTAATCTGCATAAAATGTGCTAGAGTTAATTTTAGTGCCACTTAGTAAATTGAACCTTTATGATGCCAAGCTCTAATGTCTGTTAGTTTTGTGCTAATGTGAACCATTTGCACATAAGACCTAGGGAGTGGTTAGTTTAAACAGGCTCAGATCTATAAAGATCAGACAAGTAAAACATTTTAAGTTCTCCACAATCACTCTGTGGACTGGAACTCAAGAAAACAGAAACAGGGGCAAGAATAAAAGGCTTACTTTATTCATTATCTTCTTAGCCACATGAAAGGCAGAAACAGAGGATTTGTAGCTGATTGGCATGTTTATACAGACTCCGGAAGCTGGGGAACAAATGAAAGAAGTGATTTTACAGTTTCAGTTTTTTTGAAAATAAATTTTAAAAAAGGAGGAAGCACTGATAAAACAAATGTAGCCTGTGGCTAGTTTCCATATTCTAAAACAAGAAACACTACATGAAATCCTTTGTTTTTGTGAGGAATTTCAATGAATTATATCACATGGACTGTGAATTAAGGAATGCAAGGACTCATGATAAAAAAAATTTCATAGAAGAATAGTCTGCTTCCTGTCCCCACACTGGAGATGGCACTGATGCCACTCCCCTTTATTTCGAACAATAAAACAAGGGAAGACTCTTAGAAATTAAAAGGCAACAAATTAAAGTGGTAGAACATAATACTTTTAATACAATGCATAATTAACTTGTGGGACTCATTGCTACAAGAAATCATAGTGCTTAAGGGCTTAGTAGGATTTTTCAATGTTACGTAGAATGAAAAATTCCAGAGTTATATTAGGTAGCTATAAAAATGATAAAGAACATAAAATGTCATGCCTGAGGGCATTAAAAACTAACTACCTGTTACTAGGTAAAAAACCTCCCTCTATACACAAGCCATTCCATAATTGCCTATTATGAGACTCCTTGCAACTTCCTTTGATGTATTTGGTACTGGCCCCTGACAGCAACAGGATACTTCATTACACTCACCATTTTGATGTGATCTAGTTTATACTTTTCATATGTTATACTCTCACTATCAGAAGTACCCACAGTACCAGATATTTGTGGGATTTATATGCGGTAGAACCTCAGAATTATGAACACTTTGGGAATGGAGGTTGTTCATAACTCTGAAATGTTTATAACTCTGAACAAAACATTACGGTGGTTCTTTCAAAAGTTTACCCCTGAACATTGGCTTAATACAGCTTTCAAACTTTACTGTGCAGAAGAAAATGCTGCTTTTAACCATCTTAATTTCAATGAAATAAGCACAGAAACAGTTTCCTTACCTTGTCAGATCTTTTTTTTTTTTAAATTTCCCTGTATTTTTTAGTAGTTTACATTTAACACAGTACTCTACTGTATTAACTATTTCTTTTCCCTTTTTGGGGGGTCTCTGCTACTGGCTGATTGCATACTTCCAGTTCCAAACGAGGTGTGTGTTTGACTGGTCAGTTTGTAATTCTGGTGTTTGTAACTTTGAGGTTCTACTGTATGCCTTCTCTACGTATCATTCCTTTGAGAGAGTTCTGTTTCTTACTTTAGCCATCACCCTTAATATTGTAGTAGGATTCCTCTGCCCCAGTAGCTGGGCTGCAGGTGGTGTCTTTGAAAGTGAGGCAGGAGAGGGATGAGGCAGGAGGAATGGAAACAAAGTGTTCTGTTGGAGTGACCTTAGAGTTGCCAGTTGTCTGGTTTTCAACCAGAATGCCCAGTCAAAAAAAGACCCTGGCGGCTCTGGTCAGCACTGCCGACTGGACTGTTAAAAGTCCGGCTGGCAGTGCAGTGGGGCTAAGACAGGCTCCCTGTCTGCAGTGGCTCCGTACGGCTCCCAGAAGCAGTGACATGTCCCCTCTCTGGCGCCTAGGCATAGGGGCATCCATGAAGCACTGCACGCTGCACCAGCCCCGAGCGCCGGTTCTACAGCTCCCATTGGCCAGGAACTGCAGCCAATGGGAGCTATGGGGGTGGTGCCTGTGGACAGAGACATAAGAACCGCCATACTAGGTCAGATCAAAGGTCCATCCAGCCTATTATTCTGTATTCCAACAGTGGCCAATGCCAGAGGGAATGAACAGAACAGGTAATTATCAAGTGTCATAAATAGATAGTTAAGGGTTAATGTCTCTTTCACCTGTAAAGGGTTAACAAACAGTGAACCTGGAACACTTGACCAGAGGACCAGTCGGGAGACAAGATACTTTCAAATCTCGGTGGAGGGAAGTCTTTGTTTGTGTGTTCTTTCTTTGTCTGTGTTCTCTCTGGGTTCTGAGAGGGATCAGACATGTAAGCAGATTCCTCCAATCTTTCTGAAAAAAATCTCTTCTGTTCTAATTTTAGTAAGTACCAGGAAAAAGGCGAGTATAGTCTTTTGATTGTTTTCTGTGTTTGCAAATGTGTATTTTGCTGGAATGATTTTAATGTGTATTTGTGCTGGGGGGAAGGCTCCTCTCTAGTGTCTATAAGCTGAAAGACCCTGTAACATTTACCACCTAAATTACAGTGACAACTTTTACTTTTTTCTTTCTTTTATTAAAAGTTTTTCTTTTTAAGACCTGATTGATTTTTTCCCCTTGTATAGGCTCAAGGGAATTGAGTCTGTACTCACCAGGGAATTGGTGGGAGACAGGGAGAGAGAAGGGAGGAGGGGAAGGTGGAATCCCTCTGTTTTAGATTCATGGAGCTTGTATCAGTATTACCTCTTGGGGAGGGGAAAAGAGGAGGGGGAAAGGTGCATTCCTCTCTGTTTTAAGATTCAAGGAGTTTGAATCACAGTGATCTTCCAGGGTAACCCAGCGAGGGAAAGCCTGGGAGAGGCAATGGTGGGGGAAAGGGTTTACTTTCCTTGTGTAAGATCCAGGGGGTCTGGGTCTTGGGGTCCTCTGAGAAGGTTTTGGGGGGACCAGAGTGTACCAGGTACTGCAAGTCCTGGTTGGTGGCAGCACTACAAGATCTAAGCTGGTAATTAAGCTTAGCGGGATTCACGCTGGTACCCCATCTTTTGGACGCTAAGGTTCAGAGTAGGGGTTACGCCATGACATCAAGTGATCCATCTCCTGTCGCCCATTCCCAGCTTCTGCCTAACAGAGGATAGGGACAACATCCCTACCCATCCTGGCTAATAGCCATTGATGGACCTATCCTCCATGAACTCCATTATCTAGTTCTTTTTTGAATCCTGTTATAGTCTTGGCCTTCACAACATCCTCTAGCAAGGAATTCCACAGACTGACTGTGCATTGTGTGAAAAAATACTTTCTTTTGTTTATTTTAAATCTGCTATTTATTTCATTTAGCTGGGGACTGGTCGTGCTTTGAGCAGGGGGTTGGACTAGATGACCTCCTCAGGCCCCTTCCAACCCTGAAATTCTATGATTCACTTGGTGGCCCCTAGTTCTTGTGTTATGAGAAGTAGTAAATAATACTTCCTTATTTACTTTCTCTACACCAGTCATGATTTTATAGATCTCTATCATATCCCCCCTTAGTCATCTCTTTTCCAAGCTGAAAAGTCCCAGTCTTATTAATCTCTCCTCATACCGCAGCTGCTCCATGCATCTAATCATTTTTGTTGCACTTTTCTGAACATTTTCCAAGTCCAGTATATCTTTTTTGAGATGGGGTGACCACATCTGCACATAGCATTCAAGATGTGGGTGTATCATGGATTTATATATAGGCAATATGATATTTTCTGTCTTATTATCTATCCCTTTCTTAATGATTCCCAACATTCTGTTCACTTTTTTGACTGCTGCTGCACATTGAGTGGATGTTTTCAGAGAACTTTCCACAACAACTCCAAGATCTCTTTCTTGAGTGGTAACAGCTAATTTAGACCCCATCATTTTATATGAACAGTTGGGATTATGTTTTCCAATGTGCATTACTTTGCATTTGTCAACATTGAATTTCATCTGCCATTTTGTTGTCCAGTCACCCAGTTTTGAGAGATCCTTTTGAAGCTCTTCCCAGTCTGCCTGGGACTTAACTATCTTGAATAGTTTTGTATCATCTGCAAATTTTGCCACTTCACTGTTTACCTCTTTTCCTAGTTCATTTATGAAATGTTAAATAGGACTGGGCCCAGTACAGACCCCTGGGGACACCACTATTTGCCTCTCTCCATTCTGAAAAGTGACCATTTATTCCTATCCTTTGTTCCCTATCTTTTAACCAGTTACCAATACATGAGAGAATCTTCCGTCTTATCCCATGACTGCTTACTTTGCTTAAGAGCCTTTGGTGAGGAATCTTCTCAAAGGCTTTCTGAAAATCTAATTCACTGGATTTCCCTTGTCCACATGCTTGTTGACTCCCTCAAAGAATTCTAGTAGATTGGTCAGGTATGATTTCCGTTTACAAAAACCACGTTGACTATTCCCCAACAAATTACGTTCATCTATGTGTCTATGTGTTGGAGCTAGAGTGGGGTTCAAGCCGCTGCATCTAGGAGCTGCCTGAGGTAAGCGCTGCCTGATGCATGCCTCCCTTGCATTACTGTTCAAACAACGTAGTCTCATCCATAGATACTGGTGCGTCCTCATAGTGGGGGTGTACAAGCTAAAGGGGAGGACAAGTGACCACCTCACATGTCTCCCATGCCCAGTGACCCCTCCCACACTGCGCCCAGCCTGGTACCGCAGTGCTCTTCCCACCCCATGTTACCTTCGGGGGCGGTAGTGGAAGAGGCTCTCTCCTTCTTTCCCTGAGCCTTGCCTTTCCTTCCACATTTGGTTGCTTTACCTGGCAGCTGGGCAGTGAGCAGGACAGAGCTGCTTCTGCCTGAGAGAGCTTGGCTGGGAGGCAGAGCTTTCAGGCAGAAGCGGCTCCATCCCGATCTCCACCCGGCTGCCAGGGAGAGCAGCTGAACATGCCGGGGGAGAGGTACAGGGAGAGAAGGACAGATCCCCTCTCCTTCTCCACCCCCAGCAGGCCAATCTGTAAGGGCACTTGACCCTCCATCGATCCCTTTCACATCGCCTCTGATCTCATCTCATTTCTTCTGATACCCCTGCTATTACAATGCTGTATACAATATTACACATGAAGAACTATGATGAAAGAACATTAAATGAGCAAAGTCAAGCACTCAACAGTTAGGAGTATCATAACCTTAGTCCCAGATTTGGACCTTAGCATCCAAAATATGGGGGTTAGCATGAAAACCTCCAAGCTTAGTCACCAGCTTGGACCTGGTACCTGCTGCCACCACCCAAAAAATTAGAGTGTTTTGGGCACTCTGGTCCCACTGAAAAACCTTCCGTGGGGACCCCAAGACCCAAATCCCTTGAGTCTCACAACAAAGGGAAATAATCCTTTTTCCCTCCCCCCCCCCTCCAGGTGCTCCTGGAGAGATACACAGACACAAGCTCTGTGAATCCAAACAGAGTGACTCCCCCTCTCCGTTCCCGGTCCTGGAACAAAAAGGACTTTCCTATTCCCCCAGAGGGAATGCAAAATCAGGCTAGCCAATTCAACACACACAGATCTCCCCTGATTTCTTCCTCCCACCAATTCCCTGGTGAGTACAGACTCAATTTCCCTGAAGTAAAGAAAAACTCCAACAGGTCTTAAAAGAAAGCTTTATATAAAAAAGAAAGAAAACATACAAATGGTCTCTCTGTATTAAGATGATACAATACAGAGTCAATTGCTTAAAAGAATATTGAATAAACAGCCTTATTCAAAAAGAATACAAATCAAAGCACTCCAGCACTTATATTCATGCAAATACCAAAGAAAAGAAACCATATAACTTACTATCTGATCTCTTTGTCCTTACACTTAGAAACAGAAGATTAGAAAACAGAACTACTTCTCCAAAGCTCAGAGAAAGCAGGCAGCCAGAAAACAAAGACCTCAGACACACAATTCCCTCCACCCAAAGTTGAAAAAATCCGGTTTCCTGATTGGTCCTCTGGTCAGGTGCTCCAGGTGAAAGAGACATTAACCCTTAGCTATCTGTTTATGACACGCCCCCCAAATTGCAGACAGTGGGGAAGCTCACTGGCGGCGATTTCCTTCTAGAACTTGAAAATAAACAGATTAATACAACACATGCACCTTTACATATACTACTAAGTATATAACTAACAGACTGTTACATTTTAAGAACACTTTTTAACTACTGGATTCTGGGAAACTCTCACGGGAGAGTGCATCAGCAACTTTTTTAGAAGCTCCTGTGATGTGTTGAATTTCAAAATCAAAATCTTGGAGAGCTAAACTCCAACGAAGAAGTTTCTTGTTGTTCCCCTTGGCAGTATGAAGCCACTTTAGTGCAGCATGGTCAGTTTGTAGTTTGAACCGCCGTCCCCAAACATATGGGCGTAACTTTTCCAGGGCGTACACAATGGCATAGCATTCCTTTTCACTGACTGACCAGTGACTTTCCCTCTCAGACAGTTTCTTGCTGAGAAACACGACAGGATGGAAGTTGTGATCTGTTGCTTCCTGCATGAGCACTGCTCCTATACCACGCTCAGATGCATCTGTGGTTACTAGGAATGGCTTGTCAAAGTCCGGGGCCCTGAGCACAGGGTCAGACATGAGCATCGCCTTAAGCTGGGTAAAGGCCTTTTGACACTCATCAGTCCACTTAACGGCATTTGGCTGGGTCTTTTTGGTCAGGTCGGTCAACGGGGCAGCGATTTGGCTGTAGTGTGGTACAAATTGCCTGTAGTATCCAGCCAAGCCTAAGAAGGATTGGACCTGTTTCTTTGACCTTGGGACAGGCCACTTTTGGATAGCATCCACCTTGGCCTGTAGGGGGTTTATGGTTCCTCGACCCACCTGGTGCCCCAGGTAAGTCACTCTGTTTTGGCCTATTTGACACTTTTTGGCCTTAACAGTTAGTCCTGCCTGCCTGATGCACTGAAAGACCTTTCCCAGGTGTAGTAGGTGTTCGGGCCAGGAGTCTGAAAAAATGGCCACATCATCGAGGCAGGCAACTGCAAATTCTCCCAGTCCAGCTAGTAGACCATCTACCAGCCTCTGGAAGGTGGCGGGTGCATTTCGAAGGCCGAAAGGAAGGACATTGAATTCATACACCCCCGCATGGGTGACGAATGCTGACCTCTCCTTGGCAGGTTCATCTAGCGGTACTTGCCAGTATCCCTTGGTTAAGTCTATTGTAGAGATGAACTGGGCATGTCCCAACTTCTCCAATAGCTCATCAGTGCGTGGCATTGGATAGTTGTCCTGACGAGTTACCGCATTTAGCTTACGGTAGTCCACGCAAAAGTGTATTTCCCCATCTGGTTTGGGTACCAGAACCACTGGAGATGCCCATGCACTGGTAGATGAGCGGGTTATACCCATCTGTAGCATGTTCTGGATCTCCCGTTCTATAGCAGCTTGGGCATGAGGAGACACCCGGTAGGGTGGGGTTCTGATTGGGTGAGCATTACCTGTATCAATGGAGTGGTATGCCCGTTCAGTCCGTCCTGGGGTGGCTGAGAACAATGGGGCGAAGCTAGTGCACAGCTCCTTAATTTGTTGCCGCTGCAGACGTTCCAGGGTGGTTGAGAGGTTCACCTCTTCCACGCCAGCGTCTTTTTTCCCGTCGTAGTAGACACCGTCAGGCCACTCAGCATCATCTCCCTGGACTGTAAACTGACAAACCTGTAAATCTCTGGAATAGAAAGGCTTGAGAGAATTAACATGGTACACTTTAGGCTTTAGTGAGGAATTGGGAAATGCTATGAGGTAGTTTACAGTTCCCAGGCGCTCTTGGACCGTGAATGGCCCTTCCCATGATGCTTCCATCTTATGGGCCTGTTGCGCCTTCAAGACCATAACCTGGTCTCCTACCCTGAAAGAACGTTCTCTGGCATGTCTGTCATATCAGGCCTTTTGCTCTTCCTGAGCATCCTTTAGGTTCTCTCTAGCAAGGGCTAAAGAGTGTTGGAGGGTGCTTTGTAGGTTGCTTACAAAGTCCAGAATGTTAGTTCCTGGAGAAGGCGTAAACCCCTCCCATTGCTGCTTCACCAACTGTAATGGCCCCTTAACCTCGTGACCATACACAAGTTCAAATGGTGAAAACCCTAAACTGGGATGTGGTACAGCCCTGTAGGCAAACAGCAACTGCTGCAACACTAGGTCCCAATTATTGGAGAATTTGTTGATGAATTTTCGTATCATGGCCCCCAAAGTTCCATTGAACCTTTCCACCAGGCCATTGGTTTGATGGTGGTACGGGGTGGCAACCAAGTGATTCACCCCATGAGTTTCCCACAGTTTTTCCATGGTCCCTGCCAGGAAATTAGACCCTGAATCTGTAAGGATGTCAGAGGGCCAACCTACCCTGGCAAAGATGTCTGTTAGGGCCAGGCACACAGTGTTAGCCCTGATGTTGCCTAGAGCTACTGCTTCTGGCCATCGGGTAGCAAAGTCCACTAAAGTCAGTACGTACTGCTTTCCTCTGGGTGTCTTTTTTGGGAAAGGGCCCAGAATATCCACAGCTACTCGCTGAAATGGGACCTCAATTATGGGGAGTGGCTGGAGAGGGGCCTTGACCTGGTCTTGAGGTTTTCCCACTCTTTGGCATACCTCACAAGACCAGACATACTTGGCAACATCCTTGCCCATCCCCTCCCAGTGGAAGGACTTCCCCAACCGGTCCTTGGTTCTGTTCACCCCAGCATGGCCACTGGGATGATCATGGGCTAAGCTTAAGAGCTTCCCCCGGTACTTAGTTGGAACCACCAACTGTTTTTGCGGCTGCCATTCTTCCCGGTGTCCACCAGAAAGAATTTCCTTGTATAAAAGTCCTTGGTCTATAACAAACCGGGATCGATTAGAAGAGCTGAGAGGCGGTGGGGTGCTCCGTGCCGCCGCCCAAGCTTTCTGAAGGCTGTCATCCGCTTCCTGCTCAGCCTGGAACTGTTCCCTTGAGGCTGGGGTCACCAGTTCCTCCTCAGACTGTGGACTTGGGCTTGGTCCCTCTGGAAGCGATGTAGGTGATGGGGTTGTTTCCGTTGCTGGTGAACCGCTCTCCGCTGGTGCACCTGAGGTTATTTCAGGCTCTGGCTGAGCCTTTTGGGTATGGCTGTCTGTTGCTTCTGCCAGTTCTGGCTCGCTGTCGCCCTCTGGCGTTGAGTTTGAAGATGTGGTTGCACTTGCTGGTGCTGGTTGCTGTTCCAGTTCCGGGCCTGGGACTGGAGATGCTGTGGCTGTTTCAGTGATAGGCATGGAATCCAGGTCCACTACCTCTGTCTGGGTCTCTGGTAACACAGACGGGGCATCTGTGGACGGCTCAGGAACAGGAATGGGTCTGGAAGCTTGCCTGGTTTGGCTACGTGTAACCATTCCCACTCTCTTGGCCCGCCTCACCTGGTTGGCCAAGTCTTCCCCCAGTAGCATGGGGATAGGATAATTGTCATAGACTGCAAAAGTCCACATTCCTGACCAGCCTTTGTACTGGACAGGCAGTTCAGCTGTAGGCAAGTCTACAGCTTGTGACATGAAGGGGTAAATTGTAACTTTGGCCTTTGGGTTGATGAATTTGGGGTCTACGAAGGATTGGTGGATAGCTGACACTTGTGCCCCCGTGTCTCTCCACGCAGTAACCTTCTTTCCGCCCACTCTCAAATTTTCCCTTCGCTCCAAGGGTATTTGAGAGGCATCTGGGCCTGGGGATCTTTGGGGTGATGGTGGTGTAATGAATTGCACTCGCATGGTGTTCTTGGGACAGTTGGCCTTGATATGTCCCAGTTCATTACACTTAAAGCATCTTCCATCTGATGGGTCACTGGGCCGAGGTGAGTTACTGGAGACTGGTGAGGTTGAAGGGTAAGGTATGTGTGGCTTTACTTGGGTGGTATGTGGGGTCTTTGGCTGTCCTCGGTTGTAGGGTTTATGGTCTGTGTGCCCCCTGTGGTAATCGTTCCCTTTGACAGTAGCTTTCTTGCTTTCTGCCAGTTCCGTCCATTTGGCTCCAATCTCCCCCGCCTCAGCGATATCTTTGGGATTTCCATCTTGTATGTACCGTGTGATGTCTTCAGGAACACCATCCAAGAACTGCTCCATTTGTATGAGGAGGTTCAGTTCTTCCAAGGTTTGAATGTTGTTTCCTGTTATCCAGGCCTCATAGTTTTTTGCAATGTAGTAGGCGTGTTTGGGAAATGACACCTCTGGTTTCCACTTTTGGGTTCTGAAACGCCGACAGGCATGATCTGGGGTTATCCCCATTCTGTATCTGGCCTTGGTTTGAAAAAGTTTATAGTCATTCATTTGCTGCTTAGGCATTTCAGCTGCCACCTCTGCTAAAGGTCCACTGAGTTGTGGCCTTAATTCTACCATGTACTGGTCTTCGGGGATGCTGTACCCAAGACAGGCTCTTTCAAAATTTTCCAAGAAGGCCTCGGTGTCATCACCTGCCTTGTAGGTGGGAAATTTCCTGTGCTGTGGAGCAATAATGGGCGATGGGTTGTTAGGATTGGCTGGAGTCTGTTGCTTAGCCTTTTCTAATTCCATGGCCTGTTGGTGGGCTTCCCTCTGGAGTTCTATCTGTCTTCTGTGGGCTGCCTCTTCTTCTGCTTGTTTCCTTCGGTGGGCCACCTCTTCTTCTTCTAGTTTTCTTTTGTGTGCTGCCTCTTTGATTTGTTCTTCTCTTTCTTTCATCTCCATCTCTTTTTGTTTTATTTCTAGTTCCTGTTTGTGTTTTTCCATCTCTCGCCTGTGTTCAGCTTCTTTGAAGTGCTCCTCAGCCTCCATTTTTGTCTTGGTAGACATGGTTCCTGTTTTCTTGTGTTGGGGTGCCCTCCGGTGTTTCTCTTCTGAACTGCAGGCTCTGTTGCCTCCTGAAGTCTGCCTAGCAACAGTGCCTTTAGCTAATCTTCAATGTTAAGTAAACCTGAAAAAACACTTTATTTGCATTTATATAGTGCTGGTATGACTCTCAATGGGAGTGCTATTGTGTGACAAAAGACTCGTGATAGCCCTTAACGACTTCTTGCTTAACATGCAAGCCACAAACTGCCAGAGAGAGCAGAAAAAAAAATTCTCTCTGGTTCCCTTTTAAAACCAAACTGCTTCTCTCTGCTAAAAAGCCCTTAGCAGAGAAAAGAAAAATATAATCTTCCTACTGGCTTCTGGATTCTGTCTAGATCCCACCCGCTGCTACACCATATCATAACCTTAGTCCCAGATTTGGACCTTAGCGTCCAAAATATGGGGGTTAGCATGAAAACCTCCAAACTTAGTCACCAGCTTGGACCTGGTACCTGCTGCCACCACCCAAAAAATTAGAGTGTTTTGGGCACTCTGGTCCCACTGAAAAACCTTCCCTGGGGACCCCAAGACCCAAATCCCTTGAGTCTCGCAACAAAGGGAAATAATCCTTTTTCCCTCCCCCCCCCTCCAGGTGCTCCTGGAGAGATACACAGACACAAGCTCTGTGAATCCAAACAGAGTGACTCCCCCTCTCCGTTCCCGGTCCTGGAACAAAAAGGACTTTCCTATTCCCCCAGAGGGAATGCAAAATCAGGCTAGCCAATTCAACACACACAGATCTCCCCTGATTTCTTCCTCCCACCAATTCTCTGGTGAGTACAGACTCAATTTCCCTGAAGTAAAGAAAAACTCCAACAGGTCTTAAAAGAAAGCTTTATATAAAAAAGAAAGAAAAAATACAAATGGTCTCTCTGTATTAAGATGATACAATACAGGGTCAATTGCTTAAAAGAATATTGAATAAACAGCCTTATTCAAAAAGAATACAAATCAAAGCACTCCAGCACTTATATTCATGCAAATACCAAAGAAAAGAAACCATATAACTTACTATCTGATCTCTTTGTCCTTACACTTAGAAACAGAAGATTAGAAAACAGAACTACTTCTCCAAAGCTCAGAGAAAGCAGGCAGCCAGAAAACAAAGACCTCAGACACACAATTCCCTCCACCCAAAGTTGAAAAAATCTGGTTTCCTGATTGGTCCTCTGGTCAGGTGCTCCAGGTGAAAGAGACATTAACCCTTAGCTATCTGTTTATGACAAGGAGACACCAGATTTAATGTTGCCTGTGTAACTTCAATTTGACCCCATTGGACATATGAATTATGATACAATTTGTAATTGCACAATCACACACTGTTTTATCCATAAGACCCCTGCCTCGTTCAGCACACAGGATGGACGGTGCTCATTTAATGAACAGCTAGTCAATACTTTTTTTCTCCTTATTGTTCAGCGTGTGGCCCCAGGCCTTATTTACTGCACATTGCTCAAACCCTGCTCTGAAGACAGACTTGTTAGTTTCCTCACAGGCTTTGCTATGGTGCGCATCTTTATAGTACCTGAGGGCTTCACAAACATTAATGAATTTATCTACACAAACCCTCTGTGAGCTGAGGGGATAATATTATGCTCCTTTTCCAGCTGGGGAACTGAGGCACAGAGAGATTGCGGTCAAATGTGTGAACTAATCTTGCATGTCAAAGAGAACTAGGATCAGATTTTTCACTTACTTAGCATTATATAGCACAGCACCCATTAACTTCAGTTACAGCTGTGTCTGTTCAGCACTGCTCCAAATCAGACCCCAGGGTCTCACGTTGGGCACGCAGAAAATGAGGAACACAAAATTAGGGACCATTGTGAAAAGTTTCACTTACGTGACTTGCACAGCATCACACAGACACTCTGTGGCAGAGGCAGGGATAGCCTCCCAGTACCCTTACTCATGTTGTCCTAGTTTCCATCCCCCAGTTAGCCCCGAGTTCCAGTCTCCTTGCCCAGACAATTCCAGTGTCACCCTCCTCCCCACAGGCATAGTGTCTTTCTTTCCTCAGTCTAACCAGACTCATTTTCCTAATCTACTCCTTTCCCTCTTCCCTGGTCTGTCTATTGTCCCCTCTGCATTTCCTCCAAGCCATGTTCTAGTCTATGCTGCCTGAGCGCAAACAGGGGGTCACTGATAGGACAGGAGAAAGAGGCTCCCTTCTCTAAGTTCCAGTGCCCAGCCCTATCCCAGCGCAGAGCAGCCAGAAGCAGCAATTACAGGAAAAGTCCTGCTTTGCCCTGGCTGCAGCATGCATATTCACTCACTGGAGTACAGTCTGGTCACACACAGGAGTTGTGAGGGGCTGACACATGTTCATTATGGACAGAGCCTTAGCTCCTACATCTCTCTACTGAGTACATGCAAACTGAGATTTTTTTAAAGCCTTACAACTTGGCCAATTTTTCATGAGAATAACAAAAGGCTCATCAGTGACATAAAGGCCACCCCCTGCCGATTTTCAAGCCTCTACTCCAAAACATGCAGGCGCTTAAAAGAAATGGTCCAAGAATATTTTAACATGAGCAAAATAGTATATTTTTCCTACCCTTTGTCTGAGAAATAGCTGAACCATTTTGGCTGAAAAAAGGGGGAAAAAAACAGCCTGAGGCAGATATCCAGCTTAGAAAGTACGAGGCCAAATAGTTGAAGTTTGGCAAAGATATAAGTATCTAAATCCAAGGTCATGTAATGGGAAGTGTCAGGGATTGTAGGCTTAATCATAGGTTATGCTACCAGCCCCCTCTGTAATAAGTGTCTAATCATGCCTAAATTATTAACCTTATTTATGCAATGCGTAAGTTTAGGGGAAATATTTGTAACAATTTTATTCATATTCCAGGGGTCTGGTTTGAATTTTGTTTTTTTCTCAGTCATCAATTCGATGGAGATGCACAGATGCAATTATTACAGTAATATTCGGAAAGAGCTGAAATAAAGTGCAATTTGTAATGCATGTGGAGCCATGTTCACCTATCACAGTACAGGTGCAAATGACTTACCTTCATTGAGTGGAGTGAGTTTTATCAAATTTGTTACTCACTTTCCAAGTGTCAAGTACTGCGTTTTTCCCCAGGTCTCTAGCTTCATCTCCCCTTCAAAAAGTTAGTTTAAAAGAACAAAAAAATGACAGTTGATTCAGTTAGATAGCATTCCAACTTCCAGGAAAAAAGCAGGTTTGTGTGTTTATAACAATGAATGCATGCTGCAAAACAGAATGGGTCCAATTCTACCTACAAATATGTGCACACACATTCACTTGATTTCACTGAGAGCTGCATACACACAACCAAGACAGAACTTGTTCTATAATAACTTCTTGTTTTGGTGGATTTGAAGATATATTGTTCCTCGATGTAAGTATTGACTTCACCCTGGTCAATAACAATTGCTATTTACCACAACAGAAGTCAATATCTGCTTTTTATTTGCTATACAGAATCAGGTAAACTAATCATGCTTATTATAGGGGAGAACAAAAGAAAAACTGTTATGAAGTCATTATGATGCAAAATTAAAATGGACAAAAACCTGCATCCACTTCTTTTGTTAATAGATTCTGGAGGATGAAATGGATGGGAAGGAGAAATAGGTACAGGTCTTTTGGCAAGAATAAGAGTTTTCCAGAATAATGCTCATAGTACCGGAATCATTGTACTAGTCATCACACGAACCTTATAAGACAGCTACAGAAGAGGGCATTTATATAATTAGTATTTGAACTGAAAGATAATTAAAGTTCATCTGCTGGAAGAGGAAGAGGCCACTGGCAGCTTAGCTGAACCCGGCCTAGCCAGGCAATAAGCTAGAGTAAACAGCAGCACAGTACCATTCACTCACTGAGCCAACCAACACAAAACAATAGTTGCAAGGGTCTAGTTGGGCCTCTCTGTTTTCATTTTTGTAAAGGAGTACCTTGTTTTCAACACTGCAGACTGCTCTAAACTGCAAATGGCAGGCCAGTCGGCAAAATGTCAGAGTAGAAAACAAAGCTGAACAGCAGAAGTCCGGTTGTCTCCCTAAATCTCATCAGCAAATGAATCAATATCCTGCTTGAAAGAAAACAAAGTCTTCTGCCCCCACTTTCCAGTCATGTGGCAGCCTCCAATTGGCTCTCTGACCTATCAGTGCAGTGCCATCAACCTCTGGGAAGTCTTCCAAGTCTTCTGTGCACAGCTATTCAGTGGCCAGTAATTAGGCAAGAATGTCCCATACAATTGTTTGGTATCGGTATTATTCAAGATTCTGCATTTTTCCTATACTTTGAGTAGGAAATAACTACAGTGCCATTCATAAACTCATAGACTCATAGACTCTAGGACTGGAAGGGACCTCGAGAGGTCATCGAGTCCAGTCCCCTGCCCTCATGGCAGGACCAAATACTGTCTAGACCATCCCTAATAGACATTTATCTAACGTACTCTTAAATATCTCCAGAGATGGAGATTCCACAACCTCCCTAGGCAATTTATTCCAGTGTTTAACTACCCTGACAGTTAGGAACTTTTTCCTAATGTCCAACCTAAATCTCCCTTGCTGCAGTTTAAGCCCATTGCTTCTTGTTCTATCATTGGAGGCTAAGGTGAACAAGTTTTCTCCCTCCTCCTGATGACACCCTTTTAGATACCTGAAAAAATGCTATCAGGTCCCCTCTCAGTCTTCTCTTTTTCAAACTAAACAAACCCAATTCCTTCAGCCTTCCTTCATAGGTCATGTTCTCAAGACCTTTAATCATTCTTGTTGCTCTTCTCTGGACCCTCTCCAATTTCTCCACATCTTTCTTGAAATGCGGTGCCCAGAACTGGACACAATACTCCAGTTGAGGCCTAACCAGCGCAGAGTAAAGCGGAAGAATGACTTCTCGTGTCTTGTTTACAACACACCTGTTAATACATCCCAGAATCATGTTTGCTTTTTTTGCAACAGTATCACACTGTTCACTCATATTAAGCTTGTGGTCTACTATGACCCTTAGATCTCTTTCTGCCATACTCCTTCCTAGACAGTCTCCTCCCATTCTGTATGTGTGAAACTGATTGTTCCTTCCTAGGTGGAGCACTTTGCATTTATCTTTATTGAACTTCATCCTGTTTACCTCAGACCATTTCTCCAATTTCTCCAGATCATTTTGAATTTTGACCCTGTCCTCCAAAGCAATTGCAATCCCTCCCAGTTTGGTATCGTCCGCAAACTTAATAAGCGTACTTTCTATGCCAACATCTAAATTGTTGATGAAGATATTGAACAGAACCGGTCCCAAAACAGACCCCTGCAGAATCCCACTTGTTGTACCTTTCCAGCAGGATTGGGAGCCATTAACAACTACTCTCTGAGTACGGTTATCCAGCCAGTTATGCGCCCACCTTATAGTAGCCCCATCTAAATTGTACTTTCCTAGTTTATCTATAAGAATATCATGCGAGACCGTATCAAATGCCTTACTAAAGTCTAGGTATATCACATCCACCGCTTCTCCCTTATCCACAAGGCTCGTTATCCTATCAAAGAATGCTATCAGATTAGTTTGACACGATTTGTTCTTTACAAATCCATGCTGACTATTCCCTATCACCTTACCACCTTCCAAGTGTTTGCAGATGATTTCTTTGATTACCTGCTCCATTATCTTCCCTGGCACAGAAGTTAAACTAACTGGTCTGTAGTTTCCTGGGTTGTTTTTATTTCCCTTTTTATAGATGGGCACTATATTTGCCCCCTTCCAGTCTTCTGGAATCTCCCCCGTCTCCCATGATTTCCCAAAGATAATAGCTAGAGGCTCAGATACCTCTTCTATTAACTCCTTGAGTATTCTAGGATGCATTTCATCAGGCCCTGGTGACTTGCAGGCATCCAACATTCATGTGTGGCAACGGTTAGTAAATGCTGACAGTTTAACATTCACCACTGTCTCTGAGTCACTAAATAAAGTGTGGGGCCTAATGAAGCCCTCCAATGGACAGATGCAACTACACAATGTATATACAGGCAGAATTAATCCTTTTATGTCTGCTTTGTGCTTAATTTTTCTGTCTAATCCAAAACAGGCTCCTCTGAACTACTGTAGTCCAGTGTTGACTAGGAGTCAAGATTCCTGGGTTGTATTTATGACTGTTCATTGAATCACTCCACAGTTCCATCACTTAACCTCAGTTCCATTGCTTAACCTCTCCACATCACACCATCTGTAAAATAATCAGCAGGTGGTGCAAAGGAACAAATATCAGAATGAGGCTTAAGGAGGAGAGGCTGAAGGCTTCCCAAACCTTCAGCAGTGAGGACTTTAAAAGCCAACACTGTCCACTTGAAGTCAATCTGCCTCTTTATAAGACAATCATGGCTGGTTAAACCATTGAATAAACATGCTGCTGTATCATGGTATAAACCCCTACTCTGAACCTTAGCGTCCAAAAGATGGGGTACCAGCATGAATTCCTCTAAACACAATTACCAGCTTAGTACTTGTAGCGCTGCCACCAACCAGGAATTCCAGTGCCTGGTACACTCTGGTCCCCTCAAAACCTTGCCCGGGGACCCCCAAGACCCAGTCCCTTTGGATCTTAACACAAGGAAAGTAAACCCTTTCCCTCACCGTTGCCTCTCCCAGGCTTCCCCTCCCTGGATTACCCTGGAAGATCATTGTGATTCAAACTCCTTGAATCTTAAAACAGAGAGGAAAATTCACCTTCCCCCCTCCTTCTCTTTCCCCCTCCCAGACTCTCCCTGAGAGAGAAAGTAATCCTAACACAGAGAGAAAATTAACCTCTCTCTCCCCCTTCCCTCCTTTCTCCCCACCAATTCCCTGGTGAATCCAGACCCAGTCCCCTGGGGTCTCACCAGAATAAAAAAAAATCGGGTTCTTAAACAAGAAAAGCTTTTAATTAAAGAAAGAAAAAACAGTAAAAATTATCTTTGTAAATTTAAGATGGAATATGTTACAGGGTCTTTCAGCTATAGACACTGGGAATACCCTCTCAGCCTAAGTATACAAGTACAAATTAAAATCCTTTCAGCAAAATACAAATTTGAACTCATTCCAGCCAAATACACATTTGCAAATAAAGAAAACAAACATAAGCCTAACTCGCCTTATCTACCTAGTACTTACTATTTTGAATCTATAAGAATCTGTATCAGGGAGATTGGAGAGAAACCTGGTAGCACGTGCTGGTCACTCTCAGAATGCAGAGAGAACAACAACCAAATTCTAACAGCACACACAAAAACTTCCCTCCCTCAAGAGTTGAAAGTATCCAGTCCCCTGATTGGTCCTCTGGTCAGGTGACAGCCAGGCTCACTGATCTTGTTAACCCTTTACAGGCAAAAGAGACATAAAGTACTTCTGTTCTATTAACTCCTACTATCTGTTTATGACATGCTGCCTTTTGAATAAGTTGCAAGTGACAAAGACTTACTGCTGGAAGCTGTGCTAAGAGGGATTTACAATAACTGAGTCTTGTAGTCAAAAAGCTGCACAGTGAGTGCAACCAAAAGAGTACTGTCATCTCAAATTCAACCCAGGGTTTTACAGAGAAAGGGCATGGTCAAAAGGGATTACTAGATTTTTAATTAATATAACTGACTACATTATCTGCCTCCTCCATGGGGTAGGATCATGAGATCTAATTAACAGTTGAGATCCTGGGATACCAAGCATTATATAAATGCAAATTATGATCGTTTCTTTACCAAACATAATCAGGCAAATTCATACTTGATTTAATTACAATAGAGCTACACAGGAGACAAATTCTGCCCAACTAAAATCAAAATAATTATTGTCATCATCATCATCATCATGTTCCCATTACGCCTTTTGTGTTTAGGGCAGCAATGGAGCTCCTCCACTCCTGTCTGTTTCTGGCAAGGCTTTCAATGTTTCCCCAGCTGTGCCCAGGGTTTTTCAGCTCAGCTTCCACAGCTCTTCGCCATGTTGTTTTCGGGCAGCCTCATTTTCTTGCCTTCAAGTGTCCATTTAATTGCTGTTCTGGTGATGGAATCAGTTTCGACCTGAAACACATGGCCAATCCATCTCCAATGCCTCCTAGCAATGATGGTGTTCATATCCTGGCTGCACACTGTGAATAGGTCTTGATCTGAGATTGTTCTGGGCCAAAAGTTACGGAGGATTTTTCAGAGGCAGGTGGAATGAGGCAAGAATGAAGACAGTTTGGACACATCATACTTTCTCATTCCTCAGCATTCGGCACTATAAAGTAATGTTGACAGTACACAGCTCTGATGTTGAGTTTGGTTGCGGTGTTGTATTTGGATGATTTCCAGACTGTATTTATGCTCCTGAAGGTGTTTCTGGCTTTATTGATTCTGTTCCAGATGTCCTAGCTTGTTTCACCATCCTGGCTGATGGCGCTGCCCAAGTATGTGAATGTTTCTACATTGGTGATAATTATTGTAATTAGCATTATTTGACAAAACTTTCACTTGAAACTGCAAGCTTCAAACTGTATATCAAACCAATGTACCATTTGACCAACAAATACAGTACATAGTATTCCCCTACTTTTCACAGCCTATTTCTAGCTATCACAAAATACATGTAGCTCATACTATACTTAGTGAAAGCAATTTCCATTTGGTTGAGTTCTTACACGACATGTTCAGAAGAGTTTAATTAAAAAGGAATATTTTCATATATGAGTAAATCTGTAACATACACTTGTACTACTTATGTAGGGCCCAGTCTTGGTCCCACTGAAACCAGTGGTACTTTTGCTATTAACTTAAATACCTATATTGTTACTGTATATGGTAAAAATGCAAAACTACATCTTTGGACAAATAAAGTCCATTCATCAGCTTTTGGTTCCCATGTTCTCCAGGGAATGAACAAAATTATATGTCTAAGAACCAGAGTTTGCATCTCAGTTGCTGATCTAGCAGAAAAATGCATATAAGTCACCAACTGGTGAACATCAAACATTTCAGTCATGTACGTCAATTCCCTTCAGCTAAGCCCTCAACATCAAAATACTTCTCTGAACCATTTGAGCTACATGGAGTTGCAAAAGTGGGCTGGAGATCAACAGACTTTCTCCTGAGATTTCATCATTTCCGCTTCTGACGCAGAACCAGGAATTGCACGTTAGGTGAAAATTACAACCCTATTCACAATCATTTATATATACTGAAAAAAATGGCATAACATTTTAAAAATAATCAAGTCCTGGAGGGCTTATTCAGTTACTATTCTGTATTTACTCAGTTCTTACTGAGGCAAACTAACTGCTATCAACTACAGCAGGGAGTTTTATTTATATTTATATAATTTTTATTATTATTATTATATTTGAGCAATAGCTGAGTAAGGACAACCGGATTTGAATCCCACTGTGTAGAACTCCCATCGATGTAAGTGCGAGTGTGACACGCTAAGGGTATGTCTACAGTACACTTCCAGCTGGGAGTGTGATTCCCAGCTGAAGGAGACATAGCTCTGATAGAGCTAGCATGATAAAAATAGAATGTAGCTGCGGCAGTACAGACTGTGGAAGGGGCTAGCTGCCCCAAGCACATATTCACTAGACACTCTAGGCATGTATTCAGGATGGCTAGCTCATCCTGCTGCTTGTGCCATGGCAGAGACACTCTATTTTTAACACACTAGTTTGATGAGAGCTAGCTTGAGTACATCTCCTTGAGCTGGGAACCACTCCCAGCTCGAAGTGTAGACATACCCTAAGAACATGTTTCCCTCTGGTGGCTGGCCCACTGAGGACAAAAGCCTACTACCACCAGTAAATAGAACTCAGTGAATAGAGACTTGCAGTTTTCACTCCTGATCCACATAAAAGCCAGTGGAAACACTCCCAGGGATTTCAGTGGGAGTTGGATCAGGCCCTTGCTGCTGAAAGTCCAGGGTCCTATACTTATGACACTTAGCTGGAGTTGTTGCCTGAATTCTGCACACAGAGGGCTTTCATGTTCCATGACCTGATCTAACAGGATTTACAAATAGAACAAAAGTTAAATGAATTTTTTAACCCTTGAGTTTTGGCCAAGGTCCAGGTCAATTCTTATTTTGTCTGAATTAGTTTACCTACAACTAAGAGCTGGTGTTTGGATCCTGATTGGAGTTAAATTAGGGTTCATGGCTTGTGTTCAAACCAGGGGTTCCCAGAGGGGAGGCAAGGGGGGCAAGTGGGGCAATTTGCCCCAGTCCCCGCAGGGGTCTCCACAAGAGTTTTTCACGGCCCCTGGAGCAGGGTCCTTCACTCGCTCCAGGGGCCCCGGAAAACTCTCGCAGGGCCTGGGCCTCCGGAGCTTCTTCCACTCCGGGTTTTCGGAAGCAAATCAGCAGCGGGGGGGTCCTTCCGCTCCGGGACACGCCACCAAAGTGCCCCAAAGACTTGCGGCGGGGGGGTCCTTCCGCCCTAGGACCTGCCACCGAAGTGCCCCAAAGACTCGCGGCAGGGGGGCCTTCTGCCCCGGGACCTGCCACCAAAGTGCTGGGTCTATGGCGATGGGGGCCTCCCACTGCCCAAGACCCCAGGCCCTCTGAATGCTCTGGCCAGCCCTGGTTCAAACAGATAATTTCCCCACTAATTCTCATGAGACTTCCATCCTAAATGTTGGAATCGTCATGGGGTCATCTAATCTTATGAGACTTGAATGGCAGTGATCTCACAAGAGCAGATGTTTTTTTGAAACTGCCTTCATCGTGCATTCAAATCCCATGAGAAATGCTGTTCTTGTGCAATTTCAGTAGCCTCCAAACTGAAATCTGAGTACACTGCAGCTTATTTCTGGTTTGGATCCAGCTCAGAACCAATATGATAGTGGCAGGTTCAGATCTGGGAATAAACATATAACCCTCTGGAATTTAAATGGGTTCAGCTTAGAGGTCCCCTTTTGGCAGGTGTGAAAGGCCTGGTCTACACTACGCGTTTAAACTGATTTTGGCAGCGTTAAACCGATTTAACGCTGTACCTGTCCACACTATGAGGCCCTTTATATCGATATAAAGGCTCTTTAAATTGGTTTCTGTACTCCTCCCCAACTAAAGGAGTAGTGCTAAAATCAGTATTACCATATCGGATTAGGGTTAGTGTGGCCGCAAATCAAGGGTATTGGCCTCCGGGCGGTATCCCACAGTGCACCACTGTGACTGCTCTGGACAGCAATCTCAGCTCCGATGCAGTGGCCAGATAAACAGGAAAAGCCCCGCGAAATTTTGATTTTCATTTCCTGTTTGCCCAGCATGGAGCTCTGATCAGCACGGGTGGCAATGCAGTCCCAAATCCAAAAAGAGCTCCAGCATGGACCGTACGGGAGATACTGAATCTGATCGCTGTATGGGGAAACAAATCTGTTCTATCAGAGCTCCATTACAGAAGACGAAATGCCAAAGCATTTGAAAAAAAAATCTACAGGCTACACAGTGCTGCGTGACAAGCGTAACGGGAAGCCAGAGACTCAAACGGACGCTCATGGAGGGAGGGAGGGGGTACTGAGGACTCCAGGTATCCCACAGTCCACAGCAGTCTCCGAAAAGTATTTGCATTCTTGGCTGAGCTCCCAATGCCTGTAGGTTCAAACACATTGTCCGGTGTGGTTCAGGGAATAGCTCGTCAATTTACTCCCCCCCGCCACGTGAAAGAAAAGGGAAAGAAATCGTTTCTTGACTTTTTTCAATGTCACCCTATGTCTACTGAATGCTGCTGGTAGACGTGATGCTGCAGCAGTGAAAAGCAGTATCTGCTACTCTCCCCTCCCTGGTGGCAGATGGTACAATATGACTGATATCTGTCATCACCATCACCATCACCATCAGCCTGTGAGTGCTCCTGGCTTGCCTCAGGTGAGGCTGGCCGGGGGTGCCTGGGTAAAAATAGGAATGATTCCTGGTCATTCCCAGTAGATGGGACAGAAGGGCTGGTAACCGTCGTCATCATAGCAACTGGGGGCTGAACTCCATCAGCCCCCTCCCTTTCCTGTGTAAAGAAAATATTCTGTCCTGCCTGCTATCATAGCAGCGGGATGCTGGGCTCCCCTCCCCTGCACCACTTAATGTCCTGCCTGGACTGTCATAGCACCGGGAGGCTGCCTCCCCCTCATTTTATCTCACTAACAAGTCACTGTTTCTTATTTCTGCATTCTTTATAACTTCATTACACAAATGGGGGGGACACTGCCACGGTAGCCAAGGCAGGTTGGGGGAGGAGGGAAGCAACAGGTGGGATTGTTGCAGGGGCACCCCCAGTGAATGGCATGTAGCTCATCATTTCTGCAGGATCTGACACAGAGCAGCTGTACTCTCTGATACACTGCTTCTCTAGTACACTTGCCCAAATTCTAGGCAAGACTGACTCTATTTTTAGAAACCATAAAGGAGGGATTGACGCAGGGAGTCATTCCTCCCAGTTTTGTTTTTGTGCCCCCAGCTGACCTCAGCCAGGGGCACCCATGATAGCAGCAGACAGTACAGAAGGACAGATAATCATCATCTCATTGCCAAATTACCCTGGCAGCAAACAGTGCAGAACAACTGGCAACCATCTCTGCTATCATGCAAAAGCAAATGAATGCTGTTGTGTAGCCCTGGAGTATTGCCTCTGTCCGCGGCATCCAGTACACATACAGTGACTGTAAAAAAAAAAAAAAGCTGAACAGGCTCCATGGTTGCCGTGCTATGGCATCTGCCACGGCAATCCAGGGAAAAAGGGCGCGAAATGATTGTCTGCCGTTTCTTTCCCGGAGGAAGGAATGACTGACGACATTTACCCAGAACCACCTGCGACAATGAATTTTGCCCCATCAGCTACTGGGCTCTCAATCCAGAATTCGAAGGGGTGGGGGAGACTAAGGGAACTATGGGATAGCTACGGAATAGCTACCCACAGTGCAACGCTCCGGAAATCGACGCTAGCCTCGGACCATGGACGCACACTGCCGAATTAATGTGCTTAGTGTGGCCGCGTGCGCTCGACTTTATACAATCTGTTTTATAAAACCGGTTTATGTAAAATTGGAATTATCCCATAGTGTAGACGTACCCAAAGTAACTGAAAGGACTTACCAGTACGCCAGAGTCCTGAATGGGGGCGTGACCTCAACCGGAAGAGGCATTTAAAGGCCCTGGGGCTCTGGCTGTGGCTGGTAGCTCCAGGGCCTTTAAATCACCCTGGAGCTCCCAGCTGCAGAGATGGCTGGGAGCCCCAGGGCTCAGGGGCAAAATAAAGGGCCCGGGGCTCTGGCCACCACAGAGCTCCGAGCCCTTTAAAGCACCTTCCAAGCCCCACTGCCAGAGCTCCAGTGGTGATTTAAAGGGCCTGGAGCTTCCCACAGAAGCAGGAGCCCCACGCCTTTTAAGTCCTTGTCTGAGTCCGGCTGCTGGGCTCTGGTGGTGATTTAAAGGGCCAGAGGCTCCAGCCACTGTAGGGAGCCCCAGGCCTTTAAAGCACCGCCTGAGCCCTGCTGCCAGAGCTCTGGCGGCGGCACTTTAAAGGGCCAGGGGCTTCCCGCAGTGGCTAGAGCTCTGGGACCTTTAACTCCTCACCCGAGCCCTGCTGCCGGAGCTCCGGCGGTGATTGAAAGGGCCTGGGGCTCCACACAGCAGCTGGAGCCATGGGCCCTTTAAATCACCGCCTGGGAAGCCGGTCCAGTCCGGCACAGCATACCAGCCCTTGCCAGTACACTGTACCGGACCGTATCGGCTTACTTTTACCTCTGCCTTTTGGCACATCTTGAGACACTAGACAGACAATAGAAGTGAAGTGTGTGAGGACTGTAAGAGGCCTATAAGTGAATTATGAAAGAATTCATAAAGGTTTGCCTCTCCCCCACCTCTTCCATCTGTTGCTTTCCTAACTCAATTTTTAAAGATGGGTCATGGGGATGTGTGTCTGCTATTGGGAAAGCAGTGCACGTTACCTAATGGCCTGGAGGTACCCTAATATTGTGAGGTATCCAAACCTGCTCAGCCCATATCTAATATTAGTAACTGCAGTTTTAGAACAAATTGCCTTTCTCATTGGCTGAAAGTGGCCACTACAAAAATTTGTCTCACTAACAAAGCCAGAGAGCTTCAAGTGGATTAATTCATATTTAAGTGCATTTTAAGGCAGATATGGTTTCAGATACTTTGAGAGATCAGAAAAAGGATCTGCAGACAGAAAGGACAAATTGGGTAGAGATATGAAATAACAAACACGGACATTTGGCATTCCTATAAGAACAGAATAGTAATGTTTCCACTGCAAATAAATTCATTTGAAATACTGAAAGGTTCACAGTTGGTTATAGCACGTCTGAAGTCCAAAGAACATGCCTGTCCACCTTGCACTGTATTGTACATGCCTCTCAGTAATTTCACTGGGCGTTGAGGTTACTCAGTACATCTCAGTATGTCATAGGATGAGATCTATAGGAAATAGCTTTGGGTATGTACGGAGATGGGAGAACCAGTGTAGCTTAAATAACAATTGTCCTTAATCATCATCTAAACGTTGGACCTCATTTGGATCTCATTTGACGTTCAAAATAGTCTGTGTACCCCACTTCCTTTTCAGATGCCACCAGCAAAGGACAGGAAGTAAAAAATCTGTACTGAAATACAAGTCAGGGCTAAAGGTTCTACATAATCACTGAGAATTAAGCCTGCAAGTGAATAGTCTTTTAAGAAAGATCTAAAAGGACACACAGTATGAAGATTGTATGAGACCTTTCAGGTTTATTTACAAAGGTGTGTGTTGTATATCAACCAAAGGAATATATGTAATGGATAAATATCAAAAGGTGTTGGAGTTTGCGTATAGCCTAAAGGTCTGAATTATCATCTAAAATTTATGTCTAACCTATAGAAACACTGGACTAAATTCATTTCCTGTGTAACTCCACTTAAGTCCTTGCATAAGGGGTTGTTTGATTTTATTTTCCCACACACAAAAAATGCCAGATTCCTTTTGATCGACACTATGTTCCCGAAAACAAGGACCACATTCTCTGCAAACCTTCCTCCCCCTCCTTCCCTACCCCCTACAGCACTTAACTATGTGACAGATGCCGGGAAAAGCCAACCAATCAAACATTAGGAAATTCTGGAACCTGCAATTAGCGGAAAGCCTGGACAAAAAAGAATACAACATGCCTTGCACTCAGGCCAGGTTTTCAAAAGAACTCAGTACTCAACAGCTCTTATTGCTTCACTGAGACCTGCTGAGTTCTTCTGAAAATTTAGACACTTCATTTAGAGACCTAATAGGGAACTGAGATCTTTTGAATAACTCGGCTTAAATAAAGCCGGACTTGGAGTTACAGTCACATCTGGCAGATGCAAATTCCAGAGGACAAAGCCTGCTACTGAAAACAACTTTAATGAGTTTCTCTCTTGAAATGAGCAAGGTTCCAGCCTAACATAAGGGTCATGCCAGGGCACTGGAGAAGCAGGCTCTCAGGTTTCCCTCAGAAGAATACTTGGGAACTATTGATCAGTTCTGTTTCACTTAAGTGGAGTTCATGGGTGAGCCTCAGGGTAACCTTGTGCTGGTTTGGATAGGAAAATTAAAATGCTGATCTACTCCAAAAATTGACAAGCACCTTGTTACTGAACAGATTTGCTTTCTGGGTGTATTCAGAGTTGTCACTGCTGACATTAGTAAAATTAGTGCTGCTTACTTTTGTTTATGTTTGTTGTCAGGAATGAGGGCCTGCAGCAGAGGTAGTCTCCAGACAACCTAAAGAGTGCAGCTGGCCAGCAGCAGGCTGCTTGATTGGCTGACTGGCTGGAAGGGCCAGCACTGGCTCTTAAGCAAGCAGCAGCTCCCTGGCTAGTCAATGCTCATATATACTTCTATGACTACTTTTGTGTTGCCTTGTGCCTGTGCCTCACACACAGACATGCCTCAGACCAGTCCCTGCCTGAGACCCCACCTTGCCTGTTATCCTGTTTGGTCCTGGTGATTCCAGTTTTGACCCTTGGCTCTGGTCTCTGAATGCTGCCTTCAGCTTTGACTCTTGATTCTTGGATCCCGTTCCTGATCTCCAATTTGATCTGTGGCTCTGGCTTCTGATTACGCCTCCAGCTCTGACCCGAGCCCCTGGTTTCTGATGCTGGATTCCTAATGCCTGCTCTATCCACTGGGCTAGACCATCTTCATCCCAGTTGCCTGCTATGTGTGAGCAATGCAGAGCCAGCACAGCTAAGAGTATGAATCCTGTGGATTCTATTCATTCTGGTGCATAATCAAAAAAACATGGCCTTGATACTGGCGCTTACTGCACCAAATCAGTTACATCTGTGCAAACGTAGTGATGGCAGTTGGGTAGCACAGGTGGCACTAAGGGCACAAGTTGGCCTGCAGTTCTTTTACTACTTGTGAGGATGACCCAGATGCATTTTTCTTCAGAACTGACCACATTTGATATAAAAATTGAGCGATAATACATGTGGAACCATATGATGCTATTTTAGAGTCACTATTCAGAGCAATTCTGCATTTTAAGATCTTTGATTAAAGATTATGATTATAGGAAGGTTGATATCTTTCCCTGATGACATACTGATGATTAATTCATTGAGTTCTGGGCACACAGACCCTTCAGCATTTCAGTAGGTAAATGATCAATGCATTTCTCTGTGGGACAGAATTTTCCAAACCTCACGGTACGTCTACACTATGGGATTATTCCGATTTTAGATAAACCGGTTTTATAAAACAGATTGTATAAAGTCAAGCTCACGTGGCCACAGTAAGCAATTAATTTGGCGGTGTGCGTCCATGGTCTGAGGCTAGCATCGATTTCCGGAGCATTGCACTGTGGGTAGCTATTCCGTAGCTATCCCATAGTTCCCGCAGTCTCCCCCGCCCCTTAGAATTCTGGGTTAAGCGCTCAGTGACTGATGGGGCAAAATTCATTGTCGCAGGTGGTTCTGGATAAATGTCGTCAGTCATTCCTTCCTCCGGGAAAGCAATGGCAGACAATCATTTCGCGCCCTTTTTCCCTGGATTGCCCTGGTAGACACTATAGCACGGCAACCATGGAGCCCGTTCAGCATTTTTTTACAGTCACCATATGGGTACTGGATGCCACGGACAGAGGCGATACTCCAGCGCTACACAGCAGCATTCATTTGCTTTTGTATGATAGCAGAGACAGTTACCAGTTGTTCTGTACTGTCTCCTGCCAGTGTAATTTGGCAATGAGATGATGGTTATCTGTCCTTCTGTACTGTCTGCTGCTGTCATGGGTGCCCCTGGCTGAGATCGGCTGGTGGCACAAAGGCAAAACGGGAAATGACTCCCCAAGTCAATTCCTCCTTTATGGTTTCTAAAAATAGAGTCAGTCCTGCTTAGAATATGAGGCAAGTGTACGAGAGAAGCAATGTACCAGAGAGCACAGCTGCTCCATGTCAGATCCCACAGAAATGATGAGCTACATGCCATTCATGGGGAGTGCCCCTGCAACAACCCCACCTGTTGCTTCCCTCCTCCCCGAACCTTCCTGTGCTACTGTGGCAGTGTCCCTCCCATTTGTGTCATGAAGTTATAAAGAATGCAGGAATAAGAAACAGTGACTTGTTAGTGAGATAAAATGAGGGGGAGGCAGCCTCCCAATGCTATGACAGTCCAGGCAGGACATTAAGCGGTGTGGGGGAGAGGAGCCCAGTATGCCACTGCTATGATAGTCCAGGCAGGACAGAATCTTCTCTTTACACAGGAAAGGGAGGGGGCTGATGGTGCTCAGCCCCCAGTGGCTATGATAAAGACGGTTACTAGCTGTTCTGTACCATCTACTGGGAATGACCGAGAATTATTCCTATTTTCACCCAGGCACCCCCGGCCAGCCTCACCTGAAGCCAGCCAGGAGCACTCACGGGTTGATAAGAAGGACAGTTACCAGTCTTACTGCACCATCTGCCACCGGGGAGGGGAGAGGAGAGGATACTGCTCTTCACTGCTGCAGCATCACGTCTACCAGCAGCATTCAGTAGACATAGGGTGACACTGAAAAAAGTCAAGAAATGATTTCTTTCCCTTTTCTTTCACCTGGGGGGGAGTAAATTGACGAGCTATTCCCTGAACTACGCCGGACAATGTGTTTGAACCTACAGGCATTGAGAGCTCATCCAAGAATGCAAATACTTTTCGGAGACTGTGGGATAGCTGGAGTCCTCAGTACCCCCTCCCTCCCTCCATGAGCATCCATTTGAGTCTCGGGCTTCCCATTACGCTTGTCATGCAGCACTGTGTAGCTTGTAGATTTTTTTTTCAAATGCTTTGGCATTTCGTCTTCTGTAACGGAGCTTTGATAGAACAGATTTGTTTCCCCACACAGCGATCAGATTCACTATCTCCCGTACGGTCCATACTGGAGCTCTTTTTGGATTTGGGACTGCATCGCCACCCGTGCTGATCAGAGCTCCATGCTGGGCAAACAGGAAATGAAAATCAAAATTTTGCGGGGCTTTTCCTGTTTACCTGGCCACTGCATCCAAGTTCAGATTGCTGTCCAGAGCAGTCACAGTGGTGCACTGTGGGATACCGCCCAGAGGCCAATACGGTCGATTTGCGGCCACACTAACCCTAATCCAATATGGTAATACCAATTTTAGCCCTACTCCTCTAGTCGGGGATGAGTACAGAAACCAATTTAAAGAGCCCTTTATATCGATATAAAGGGCCTCATAGTGTGGATGGGTGCAGCGTTAAATCGGTTTAACGCTGCTAAAATCGGTTTAAACATGTAGTATAGACCAAGCCCCAGAGGACTGAAGAATCTGAAAGTGCTGTGTATATAGTGTGCTCGAGGGTGACTTAAGCCTAGGGGTGGGCAAAGTTTTTGGGCCGAGGGCCACATCTGGGTGAGGAAATTGTATGTATGGCCGGGGCAGGGGGTTGGTGTGCGAGAGGGAGTGCAGTGTGCAGGAAGGGGCTCAGGGCAAGGGATTGGGGCAGAAGAGGGGTGCAGGGTGTATGAGGGGGCTGAGGGCAGCGGGTTGGGGTACAGAAGGGGTGCAGAGTGCAGGAAGGGGATAAGGGAAGTGGTGCAGAAGGGGTGCAGACTGCATGAAGGGGCTCAGGGCAGGGGGTTGGGGTGCAGGAGGGGTGCGGGATGTAAGAGGGGCTCATGGCAGGGAGCTGGACTGCAGGAGGGGTGCACGGTGCAGGCAGGGGGCTTAGGGCAGGGAGTTGGGGGGCAGGATGCAGGAGGGGTTCAAGCTCTGGGGTGGCAGTGGCATGCACCAGGGCCAGGGCAGGCTCCCTGCATGCCTGCTCTGGCCCTATGCCACAATGCTTCAGGAAGCGCTGCAGCCCCTGTGGGAGGGGAGGCAGAGGGTTCCACATGCGCTGCCCTTGCCATGCCTTCCCCAAAGCTTCCATTGGCTGTGGTTACCCATTCCTGGCCAATGGGAGCTGCCGAGGGTAGTGCCTGGAGGCAAGGGCCCCGGGGCTGTTGGGCTCAGGTTGCTGCTGAGGGGCCAGATCCAGCCTGCAGGCCATAGTTTGCCCATCCCTGATTTAGCCACAGCCCTGCAGTGGGTTGAACCGCACTGCCCTAGTGGGAGTAACAGGAAAGATGGCTCTGAGAATGCTTTTCTGAAGTCCAGGGTCCGTATTCTGCTGTTCTCCTTTCTTCTTGTTCTCCTTTCTTCCTTCTGTCAGGATCCTGAACTCAACCATCTCATGATCACTGCCTCCCAGGTTCCCAACCACTTTTGCTTCCCCTACTAATTCTTCCCAGTTTGTGAGCAGCAGGTCTGATGGTCTATAGCAGACTCCCACCATGACATCACCCTTGTTGCTCACACTTCTAAACTTAATCCAGGTTTTTCTGCAGTCATATTGCTCTCTTACATACAATGCAACTCCTCCACCTTTTCTGCCTTACCTGTCCTTCCTGAACAGTTTATATCCATCCATGACAATACTCCAGTCATGTGAGTTATCCCACCAAGTCTCTGTTATTCCAGTCACATCATAGTTCCTTGACTGTGCCAGGATTTCCAGTTCTCCCTGCTTGTTTCCCAGGCTTCTTGCATTTGTGTATAGGCACTTAAGATAACTTGCTGATCATCCCGCTTTCTCAGTATGAGACAGGAGTCCTTCCCTCTTGCGCTCTCCTGATCATGCTTCTTCCTGGCACCCCACTTCCTCACTTACCTCAGGGCTTTGGTGTCCTTCCCTCGGTGAACCTAGTCCTTCTGCTCTACCATGTATATGCTCTCCTACATAGAGAACTGCACTGGAAGGCTCAGAGGGAGGATGATCTTGGAGTGGGACTCCAGATACTGGGGTTCAGTTGTCAGATCTGCTACACAGACTTTCACTGTGACCTTGGTCAAGTCACTTAATCCTTCTGAGTCCTCTATTTAGAGCCATTGTCAGATGCAATTCATCCAATGAAGGCGATCTGGACTGTAGATTAATTTTCTATATCCACAGACAGATGTTTTGGCCAGATTTTCAGCTGTTTTAGGATAGATTTGCACCACTCCACTGGCACAAAACTGCCCATAAAGCTGCCTTGTCCAGAACCCATGGGGATCTCCTCAGGGGAACAGAGGTGGAAGCATCCCCTCTCAGTGCCTGATATGCAGGTCACAGGCAGGTGGAAGAGGGCATGGACTCAACTTTGTTGCACTCTTAGTAAACCCTAACAGCTGCAACTGTCCCTAGGGCATTTGGCACCCCATGTGCATTGGAGAGACCATGGGACTGCTCTAACTCTGTTGTGGACCCAGCTGTCTACAGAGCAGTCCACAAAATGAAGAAGTTTCATCTCCCCACCCACATGAGCTGTGGCAAGCAGCTCTTCAGATTCAGCTAAGGGTCTGATGCATCTCCAAGGCTCCAAGGTCTGGTTCCAAAATTGTACATGGAGAAAAAGATGGACAGTAACCAATAAGGCCCTTTTACACAGGAGCATTATGAGGATAAATACATTACTATTTATGGGGCATTCAGATAATACAGATAATACATCAAAGTTCTCAATTATACCGATAGTTCACAGCATACATACTGAACTCTAAGGAGGAGATTTCACCATTTTTGCTTTATGTCTTTTTCAAGGCAGTGAGGAGGGCACAATGGTTGAAGAGGAGCCACAACTCTTAACTGTCCTAGGCAACTCAGACAGGAGTCTGTTCATGCTTCTGGAAACATCTAGTTCATACCAGGCATGTGAAGAGGTTACTACTACCGTTAACAGTGTCACTCCCATACTAACATATCATCTCATTTACACAGACTCTATCTTGATACTCCAGATTTTCTTACAAAGATGTAAGCCTGAGCTGGTATTTAACTCATTTGCTCTGTTCATTTCACAGTTCAAAGGTGCCAATTAAAAAGACAGCAGGAGATTAAGTGACACTGTCTGTTAGCTTGGTTCACAGGGCTAATTTGTTATTAATTATTAAAGCTTCTCAAATGACTGCTGGAAATTGTTCCCTAAAAAAATGCCAGAAGCTTCATGAAATTAACAATAAATAAGCCATAGAAAACTGTTCTGCCAACAAAATTGGTATTGTACTTTTATTGGAGATACAGATTTTGTGCCAACATTCTCGGATTGATCAAACTGGGATTAAAAGTATGAATTTGTCTCAAATAACCATATCATAGAACACTGAGATGAAAAAAAGAACTATTAGCATGTCTAGTTCATTTTTTCTGTCCTGCACTTGATATCTCCCTAAAGTATATTTTCCAATGCTTTGTCCAGACTAGTTTTAAATGACTGAAGAATCTGAAAAGCTGCTACTGTTATCCTTGGGTCATTGTACCTCAACCTAATAGCCTGCACATTTAGGACAATTTATCCTATTATGAAATCTTGTTTTCATCTTTTATAATTTTGTTTTATAATTCCTAGTATAACTGACTGGGTAGCTGAAAATAGTATGAGCTGTAATTTTGGCTACAGTTATATAATTACATGAATAAAATGTACTGCTTTTCAAACACTGGAATTCAGAATAACAAATATGTAATGAACTGCCAAATGTGGCATGCCCCCTTTTAGTGGCTGGTCTACAGAAAGGATAAAAGCCTATTCCTGTCACCAGCTAACAGAGCAACTTCTTAATCCGAAAGAGAAGAAACAAACGTTCAGAAGCGTCTAAGTGACTCAGGAACTTAAGTCCCATTTTCAAAAGGGCTTAAGATTTTCAAAGGTATAGATTTCAATTGGAGTTTGGTACCTAACCCATTTAGACACCTTTGGAAATCCCACAAAATGCTATCTGGATCTTTCGGTGTTAAATACCTCTGAAAATCTGGCTTTAAGCCACTTAACAGCTATGTGTCACTGACTTTTACTGGGACTTGATTCTTAAATAGTTACTTTTAAAAATGGGACTTAGAAACCTAAGTCACTCAGGCCCAAGATCCTCAGAGTATCCAGGTGCCTAACTACCATGGAAATTGAAATTGGTGGGAATCGGGCACCTAAATAATTTTGAGGACCTGGGCCTTTGTGGCTTTTGCTAATCCATATGTAATGAACTACCCATCATGGATCAACAGCAGGAATTGAATCTGGAACTTCCAGGTACAAAGGACAAGCTTCAGAGCAGTGTTCAAAAGTACCTAAGGCCCAGAGGTTCACCAGTGTTTTTGCTTATCTGTAGTAGAGAGATCAATGGATATTTTGCTTCTCAAGCTCTCATCCAGACTTGCAATGTGTCCAAGCTATCTGACACATTCCAGATTATGCATTATGGAAAGAGCTTTTAGCAAACTAGCTGGGAGAAATCTGATCTATCAGACTAAAACTGACAGTCAAATTCTATTTTAAAAAACACATGTTTTAAGCCTACTGCACAAGAATGCCATTTAAAAGACACCACCACTGTTGGGGCCTGAGAAGGAAGTGAAAATAAGAATACACAAGGTGCCCGGAGTTTCTTCTGAAGTCAGTACTGTAGTTCACCATATGTCTCAAGATACCACAACTCTCCACACCTCCCAGAGTTGCAGACAGTACTGTGCCCTATGTACTGAATGGAAGATTTGCTCAGCTAAAGAGAGATACAAATTTTCCCCCTCAGGATTTTGCTTTCTAACTCTTCTTGAAAAGCAAAAAGTAAAAAATGTTTATCAGCCTGCAGGGATTACACTAATTTGAATCCAAAATTAAGAGAATTTAAAATTACAAGCATCACAGAGTAGTTTCCTTTTGCAGCCCAAAGCTGCGTTGTGTGTATGTGTGGGGCGGGGGTGGGGACGGTTGCTCCCTTCTCTCTTTGTTTAACTGTAATATTACTACCTTGGTATTTTTCCCCTTTTTTTCAGATTTTGTTCTTTACTTTCCCTGAGTTCTGTGCTGACTTGCCTGCAATCGGCAATTTTGTGGATTTATGTGAGGCTTCTGAGTTACCTTTTAACCATTCAAGTAATCTCACTCAGGCAACAAAGTTAAAGGATATTAGAGCACCAACTAAAATGTAGTGATTGGAACAGATCCTTTGTATCCAATAGAAGTGAACAGCTGCTTTCAGCGGTGGCCTTCAAGGTCAGTATCATTTTGATGTCAAGTATCAGAGGGGTAGCCGTGTTAGTCTGGACCTCGTTATCTCTAGCTTGCTTGTTAGCATATATATACCTGCCCCTGGAAATTTCCACTACATGTGTCTGAGGAAGTGGGTATTCACCCACCAAAGCTCATGCTCCAAAACGTCTGTTAGTCTATAAGGTGCCACAGTATCATTTTGATCTTACTAGTTTGCAAGAGAAGTATATTTCATAAGCCTATATGGGACCATGACATTTCTCTGGGATTCTTTACAAATAATACAAGATTCTGTGTTAATGTTTCTATCCAGCTTTCTTTTATTGCTTTCTTTTGTTCCCTCTTCTTGAAACTCAGGATTTAAACATGGGGTATTCTCTTTCCCTATGTGTTTTTTCTCTTACAGGGCCAAAGCCGAGGCCTGCAGAAGGGCCACAAAAGGACTCAAAAGCAACAGAACTAGGGCAATTCTTCTGCATAGGGGTCAAAGCTATGGAGAGGCCCAGTAAGGGGATCCATTACATTGCAAGCATTAAAAGCATATACTGAGTTAGATCTCTTCATGCCATAGGGTAGTGGCAGGCAGCTGGGGAAGGCCAGTTTCATGGATTTATTGGCCAAAACATGCCAGAAAATTATCAGTGGGGAAGCACATATGGTATTACTGTTCTTAGGCTACATTAGCAGATAAGAAGCATTTTCACGGCAGCTACAGAGAAGAAGAAATCCCTAGTCTCTACAGAGGACCAGGACATATACAGAGCTCAGGATTTGCCCACATATATTACAGAAATACAATCTTCAGAAGAGGAATGACTTCCTTTCTAATTCTCCTTCAATTTTTGCCAAGCTAGAATCGCTCTAAAAAAAATCCAAATGCCCTCTGTTTTTACTGTCATTGCAAGGTCACAACAGGGTAGATGGAAAATAAATTCAGCTCACTCCTCTCAAGGGCTATAAAGACTAGCACCTATCCTACTCCTGTTATATGTGAAGCAACTGCAAAGTACAAGAAATAGTATTGATTCAAAGCCTGGTGTGTCACCTCTGATTACTCTAGGTGTCATAAACAGGCCAGTCGTCTAGGTAGGTAACTGCAAGTTCCACATTACTAAGTAAATAGTTTGTCTCTCTTTCCCTCTGGTGGCAGTCAGATGTGCCTAATGCAAAGTGCCAAGAGACCCACTATGCCCTAAGGTGACATTTCTGCAAGACTGTTTGATGACCCCAACAAGGATAAAACAAAGGAGTGGAGTGGAATTCTGGCTGCATCTGGTACTCAGCTAAATGTGACAGCAAAATTCTCTCATCAGTGTTCAGTTTGACTTATGTCTTCTTTATCCTGCAATCAGTGCTTGAAATGGGTGGGGGTATGTGGGCATGCCATGCCCAACATTCTCATCACTGCTAATTGGAAATGCTAATTCAAAGCTTCTAAAGTGGGGGGTGAAAATGTAGGTTGTAGGAATCAGATCATCACATTTTCTCCCAGTTCAAGAACTGCCTGCCATTTGAAGCAATGACTTGGCACTAAAGGCTAATTCTTGCAGTCCTTGTGAGACCATATCTCCCACTGACTTAAATGCAAGTTTTGGGTGAACATGGAATATCAGATCAGGCCTTGTGGCTACTTAAGTCAGTTTCTGAACTGTATTGCCCAAAGAAAGGAAACTGAAGTATCCATTACAATGCATTTGCTCTGCTGCCTGGAAAGACATGATTTATACAACCTCTGTTTACTTGGAAGGCCATACAAATTATCTACATTTTAAATGTTAATCACTTCCATTATTTTTTATATATGTGGGCAGAGCTGCATGGAGAAGTATGTGGGCACGCATACTTGTCCCTGATTTACCTTATTTAAGGGGCATTGACATTTTATGAAGGTATCAGAGTTGAGCACGTGCTCTTTCACCCCATGCATAATAGATGGGGTGATTAACAGATTTCTTCATGGACCCCATACATCACAGTTACTCATTTCTCCTTTTGTTTCCTCCAAGGCTTTACATCTTACTCCAAAACCATTTCTTATTTTATCTTTCGCAGGGTTTCTCAAACGGGGTCGCCACCGGACCTGCTGACAGGGCAGGTAAACACACCGACCCGGCCCACCAGGGGCTTTCCATACACAAGCTACAACCCCTGTTTGAGAAACCCTGATGTTTCTGATGCAGACACTGGGCTTATTAATGGTGAGGACTCCTCCATATTTGCTTAAGATTGCCAAAATGATCTCAGTTATGGATGTGAGAAAGACAGGCACATCTTGTTTTAAGAGACACATTTGCTTGGCCTGTGTTTGTGGAAGAAAACACCTTAAAAAACTCAAATCATTTTTCAACCTTCCCTGAACCTCCTAAATTTCTCTCCTATGTTCCTCTGTGCCTCTCCCAGCATGCCATCCATATAACACAACCATTGCCATCTGAAGCACTAGACCCATTGCATTCTGTGGCACTACAGGTGCTTTGGTTATACATGGTGACCCTTCTCACCTCAACAGCCCCTTGCTTCTGTTCAGAACAAAGAACTTTTTTTGAATCTGGCTGCAATATTCCCAGTGGATATGATGGTGTCAGGTCAAATTCTGAAAATTTCACTCCTCCCATCGGTTTCTAGCAGATCAGTCAGGAAGTATTATGGATACTGATTTACCTCAAACTAAGAATTCATGGAGACTTCAGAGTGATCACAAAGAGAAGGTTATTCACCCTCTGCAGTAACTGAGGTCCTTCAAGATGGCTGCCACCAGGGTTGCTCCACTTTAGGTGAATCTGCGCCCCTGCACTTGTAATTGGAGATTTTTAGTAACAATGCCTGATTGGGTCACACACGCATTGTCCCCTGTCTCGTGCCCCCTCAGGGAGTTACATATTGCTGTGTGACCAACCCTTCTTTGGTTCCTTCTCTACCGCAAAGTCTATGGTGCGAAAAAACTCCAAAATAGAGTGGTGGAGGGAGGGTAATGGAGTACCCACAGCGACAACCATCTCGAAAAACCTCAGTTACTGCACAGGGTGAGTAATGTCTTCGTCTTCAAGGAACGGCCCTGTGGTTGCTCCACTTTAGGTGACTGTAGAGCAGTGCCCCTCTGGGGAGGGAGAGGTTTGGGGTTGCAGTCATGGCAAATGATAAAACCACAAGTCCCAGTAGAGTGTCTGATGAAGAGTGCTGCTCTATGGGATAGTGCTGTGTGAACATATGGGTTTATGCCCAGGTTGCTGCTCTGCAGATGTCCATAAAAGCCACACTGTTGAGAAAGGCGATCAATGTAGAGGTGCTCTAGTGGGCTGGCTTGCATTATAGCAATTAGGTTAACTAGAGTAGTAATTCTGTGTTGGGGCAGAGAGGTTATAGTTTCTAGAGAGTTGAGGTAGCTCCCAGTGAACTGCAGTATCTGCACAGATGTGAAGGTTGATTTTTTGTTTGTTTATTTATAGACCTAGCTGTGTGAAGAGTGCTACTGTCTTTTGGGTAGCTTTTAGTGCCCTTGGCTTTGAGTTGAGGCTTTGAGTAAGCAATTATCCAGCTAGGGGAATATTATGACCCCTTTTCTGTGGAGGTGAGCCACCACCATCGCTAGGACTTTTGAGAATACCCATGGAACTGCAAATAAGCCAAAAGAGAGTACCTTGTACTAAGTGATCTGTTCCCAGAACAAATATGAGAAACCTTCCATGTGAAGGATATATTGTTATGTGAAAAAAACATCCTGGAATTCAAGAGCCGAGAACCAGTCTCCTCATTCTAGTGCTGGAATTACCATTGCTAGCATGACCATTCTGAATTGCTGGATCTTCACACATTTGGTGATTCTTCTTAAATTGAGAATGAGCCTCCATCTTCCATGTTTTTCTGGGTTAGAAAATAATAGCAGTATAAACCCTTCCCTCTGTGTTGTGTTAGTACTGGTTCTACTACACCTAGGTATATGAGATTGTTTACTTCCTGTCACAGTAGGTGTTCATGAGAAGGGTCCCTGAAGAGGGATGGGAGGGACAGTGAGTCATGGGCATGGAGGTAAATTGGACGGAATAGCCAGTCTTGATGATTTCTAATACCAATTTATCCAGTGTGATCTTTCAATAAACTGGATGGAAAGGAGTCAGAATGGTCTCCAAATGGATGGATGGTGTCAGATGGCTCCAGCAATAGAAAAAAGTGGGAGGTGTCACTGGTCCTCAACCAAACCATCAAACTGTTGTTCAGATTGTTGAGATGTTGAGGGCTGATAAGGGAGTGGTTTCTGTCTTGTAGGTCTCTGCCTCCACCTTTGTGGGTCATATTGTCTCTGAGGTTAGGTGTAGGGCACGTATTTAGACCTTTGGATGGAGTAATGCTTCCCCTGTTGTTTCTTTTGTGTAGGCATATATATATCTAAGAGTCTCAGAGTTGCCCTGGAGTCCTTCAGTGTGTGAAGCGACTCATCCATTTTGTCTCTGAAGAGCTTGGGGCCTTTGAACAGGAGATTCTCAACAGCTGATTGTAAATCTTTGAGAAAACCCAATAGGTGGAGCCAGGAAACTCATTGCATTACTTTGGCCATGGTGACGAAGCATTCATGTCTGTGACTCCATGTCTGCAGAGTCCAATGAAGCTTGTAAAGCTGTGCAAGCTAGAAGTTTATCCTCAGATATGAAAACTTTAAATTGTTCCTTTTTATCCTCAGGTATCTACTTAATAAAGTCAGACATTTTTGAGTAACTGGAGTGATTGTATTTGTCCATTAGTGCTTCATAGTTTTGATCCTGAACCATAGAGTCACTGAAGAGTAAGCATGATGACCAAAAATGTCCAATCTTTTCCAGTCCCTGTCATATGGGGTGGATCTGGAATAGTGTGGTCTGCCCCACTTGTTCACGGCCTCTACCACCAGAGAGTTTGGCGTAGATTGTGAAAATAGAAATTCCATCCTGTTGGAAGTAGCACAGTATTCTTTATCTGCCCTTTTGCTTGTGGGTGGAATTGTTGCTGGAGTCTGCCAGATGGTCTTGGCGGGTCCATGAGAACCTTGTTTATTAGGAGGGCAATACTGGAAGAGTTTGAAGTCTGGAGGCTGTCCAAAACTTATGTTGGGACTCCTCAACTTCTCCCAGTGGTATCTCCAGTGAATCTGTGATCTTCTTAAACAGTTCTCAGAACTGTTTAAAGTCATCCCCCATCATGGGGGCATGATAGCTTCATGCAGATAGAACGATGAAAAACTGGTAGCTGGGGTGACTTCCTTATACAAAGTCTCCTCCGTTTTCCTGACTGTCTCTTCCAGAGATTTAGAGGGTCCAGGTACAGAGGGTCATCGAGAATGCCTCAACCTCTCCCTGTGTGGACTGGGAGGCTTAGGATAGTGTTGGCAGTGTGCTGCCTATAGGTACCAGTAAGGTGACTGTGATGGTCATGGCGTTGATGGTGGCATCCATGGGTGTCTGTGCCATCCTTGGGTTTCAGGTCTGGGGTGGTGTTCACATTGCTCTAGTGGACTTTTTCTGGTAGCTATGTGGAGAGGTGAGGAGTGATGGGAGGAGTAACTCTCCCCTTCATCATAAACATCATCATTATCCTCCTCGTTACTGGATAAAGAAGGAGTTGATCTAGGTGGTGTGGTAAGTTGACATGGTACCAAGCATACAGAAGTAAGGTCAGTACCAAGGCCAGTGCCAAGGAGACTAAATGATCTTTATGTCAGAGAAATTGTTGTGGTACTGAGCATCAGTACCGAGGAGGGTGTTGTAAGTGGTACCAGTGTCTTTACCATAGTTGTCGGTGCCAAGGGTTGTCTGCGATGTGCTGTGGAGGCAGAAAGTGGCACCATAGTCTGTACCACTTTTGAGCTGATCGGTGCTGCATACTAGGTTTCCCTTTTGTACCTTTTTCCAAGCCAGCCCACTTAGAGTCTTTGGCTCGCATGGTACCCACAGTACCAGTTGGTATCGCTACTTTAGAGGTAGATGGTCTAGGTGTGGATGGTACTGAGGGGGTCTGATGGGATGGGGAATGTCTCTTTTTGGTGGTTCCTTGAGAAGGGGAAGTCAGAACCTGTTTCTTTGTCATCTCTTTGAAGGAGTGCTTCTTCCTCTCAGAGGGTGGTGGGGAACCTCTGTCAGATACCACTGTTAGAGTCTAGTGCCCAGGAGGGTCTGTGATCCCAGATCAGATGCCAAGTGCAAAGACTTCTCCATCATGAGGAGTTTTAGCTGTAGGTCACTGACTTTCCTGGCGCAGACCTTCAGATTTTGACAGTGGGAGCACCTTTGTGGTAAGTGTGTCTTGCTGAGGCAGCGGACACACTGTGAATGCCCATCAGAAACTGGGATTGATGACTGGCAAGTGAGGCAATGTTTAAAACCTCGGGAGCTGGGCATGCCCCTTCCAGTAGGGTTTCTCCCATGTGGGAGGGTAACTATACTGCACTAAGGGGTATCCTAGTAACTGAAACTTAAATTCCTAAGGTAAGACATTTTTAAAAAAGAAATAAACAGGGAAGAAATAGGGTAGTTAACTATTAATTAACTATAAATTAACTAGCTAATACTTTAAAGTTAAAGCTAGATAAGATAAGCTCAAATATGCTGCTAATTGCTCTGTCTCAAACCAAGGGCAGTAGAGAAGTGATTGAGGGAGTGTTGGCCACACAGCGCTATGTAACCACCTGAGACAGGGACAACGCATGTGCGACCCAACCAGGCACTGCTACTAAAAATCTCTGACTACTTAAAGCAGAACACCCACAGGGACACTCCTTGAAGAAGAGTTCTTACACTTCAGCATGTTTTGGAACACAATTAGGTCAAACCACTCACTGAGCTCCATTGGTAAAATTATGCCTTACTTTTTCAATTTTTCCACCAGACTTCCTCTGAATTTCCCAAAGAATAAAGCACAGGATGAGCCTTTAGAAATTTAATAATGTCTTTTTCAACCACATGTTGTACTCTTTCTTTTCATTTTCCCTACTGGACCTAACACATGGTGCTCAGCATTCCCATTCAATTCCTACCAATCAGCAAATGACTATTTTCCTTCAGTCACAATTCATGGTAATGACAAGCAGGTACTTTTGTAATTTTTAGTGACTTTCAGGCATTATAGGACTTTAATCTCTCTTCACTGTAGTTTTCCAAAGCAACAGCAGTTTCACTTAGTTTTGCTGTTTAGGAAATTTTCATTTCTACATCTCATCATGACTATTTGTGGGGAGAGAGGGGCCAGCCTGAAGCACCATGTTGTCCAGCAGCAAACCAGAGATCTAGATGCTCTTACTCTTCTACCTGGATCATTATGTGGTGCTGAACAACTCTTTCACTTCCCCATCTTTAAAATGGGAGTATTAATTAGAGCTCAGTGAGTAACTGATTTTTTCAATTGATTGGCAGTTCCAAAAAAATTTGGCGGGGAGGATTGTTTCAGGTCTACTTGAAACTGACATTTTTGGAATTTTCAGCCCATTGAAAAGTCAAGTAAAAATTGTTTTGGGTTCAACACAACATTTCATTTGATGAGAAATGAAATGATTGGTTTCAATTTTGGTCAATTTTAACAGTTTTTACTTTCAAAAAAAGGCCAAGGAAATTTGGATATAAAAGGCAATTTAGCCATCTAATATCAACATATAGGTGCTATTCACAAAACTGAGGAGATGTATTCCTCCTCCTCCTGATTGATATATCTCACAGCCCAGTGGTCAGGGCACTCATCAGTAATTGGGGGGATCTAGGTTTGAAACCCTGCTCTGCCCGATTTTAAGCAGGGACGTGACTGCAGTCTCCCTCCTCCTAGATTGGCACCCTAACCACTAGGCTATTGGCTATTCTGGTATGGAGTAGTCTCAGTCTCCCCTTTTGAAGCAGTTCCATTTTATTTAAATAATTAAATATTCTGTCTGGCCCAATGAATAGGTAATTATTTATTAAAAATGGAACAGCTTCAACAGGAGAGATTGCATTCACCCCAGAATTGCCAATGGCTAAGGCACTCACCTAGGAGGAAGGAAGATCTAGGTTCAAATGAGGCAGAGTGGGGCCTTGAACCCATGTCTGCCTCCCAGCTGAGTGCCCTAACCATTGAATATGGGGGAGGGGAAGCACCACATGTGTCACAGTTCTGAGGTTACTGCACCTCTGTGGGTCTCCTTCAAGATATCCCCTTAGATTGCTAACTGACACCTCTCTATGAACAGGAAATCACATTCCTCTCCCTCCAGACCAGAGGTTTAGGATTGCAATTCTCTTGCAATTCATTGGATTTATCCTAGCAGCACTGACTGTAGCCCAGCACATGCAATTATGCTTTCTCTCAAGGGCTATGACAGTGTTTATCACTGACTAGCCAGCTTCCACAAAGAGCAATATATTTATTAAGGAGAAGACATACCATCAAACAACGAACACTCTACATGCCTGCGAAGCTTACCAGGAGCCACCCATTTTCTACATGGAGATCCTGGCAAGTTTCAAAAGTCTGTCAACCCTTGCAGCAGGGTTTTGTCTTCTAGATTAAAGTCTCATGAGGGTTCCTGAGTAAGTTCAGAAAGACACTTTCTAGAGTTTAGGGCATTTATGCTCAGGTCTTCTGAAAAAAGAGCAAATGCCCCTTTCCCAACAAGGCAAAACTTCAGAGGGTGGGTATCTACATAATTGGCATTGGGACTCTGCATTTATCATCCCACAGTGACTCCAGATTCCACAAGAAGTTCACCCAGTGAGCCAGAAATACAAAGATACATATACCACTTATTGAAACAAAAGTCTATGACTATTCCATGTGCCCACATCATAGGCCCCATCTCAATATAATAGCCTTTGACTTTTTTCCGTGCTTCCAAGGTCTCATGTCTGTCAAATCTCCCCATTTAATCCCATCACCTTGATGGGTAACAACACAATGTGAGGGGGAAACAGAGTCACATATATTCTTTCACAAAAATAATATCAGAAATTTCCCAGTTCTACTGGGCTTCTGAGTATAAAGAAGGTTCCACCCTCTCCTGGGTTTTGTGAATACCCGGGGTGCCTAAACATTAGAGATAGGTGTTTGTCTTCTTGTGAACATAGGACCTTCCCCCAAAAATCAATACTATTATTTCAAAAGAATCAAAATGGTTTGTTTCGATATTTCCAGATTTGTTTTCTTTTTTGCCCTCATCCAAAGAATTTGTCAGAATCAATGGGAATTCACAAAATGTTTCAGTGAAGCTAAATCTGCATGGTTCAGTTGAAAAATTTTGCCCAGCTCTAGTAATGATACTTACACAACTTTATAGAGTGCTTAGAGATCCTTGATGTAAAGTTCAGTTAAGTGCAAAATTATTATTAAAAAGATATGGGTTTTCATCCTTGTTAAATACTCATCCTTATCTCTGATGTGGGGAAAACCTGATTTGCGCATGGGAGTCTAGCTGCCCTATGGAAATAGATATATAAAGGGCCAGATCCTGATCTGAACTCTTCAAAGTCAAAGCTCCCTTTGGCCAAATAAATTGATCTGTGTAGAGGTACCAGTCTTGGTAATGGCCATTTGAGGTCACTGGTTAGTATCGATTTTTATAGTAAATGTAAGAACATTGTTATTCTAGTGGGACACAGAGGAAATGAATTCGTTTCACTAGAACAGAATGGCTCCAGTGAACAGCTGTTTTCCTAGTTAAAATTAAAGCTACTTTTTAGTTCTATGTACAAGATCAAAAATGAATCCAAAAAACAACAAATAGACACCTTTTTTGTATTCACATATAAATTATTTGAAATTAGCCAATCTGGCTGTTTAAGAGAAAAAACAACGCTGAGCTAAAACTTATGTGCCAAGTTGCAGCACAGAGTGACTTTTTATTGCTGAAAACAGAGGTTTATAATAGAAACTGCAACTCATCCTTAACTATGCCAGTGTGAACATGCTGTTCTAATATGTATGATGAAAAGTTATAAAATGACAAGACTGCAAAGTTTACTACAGCAACTGTGCATTAACAGATGATAAAGCACACACCATTTATAGTAAATTCCGTCGGTTATAAATTTCAGTACTTATTGCTATTTTATAGCACCTCTAATGAACATGAAGCTGTGATCTGCATTCAGATTATGCATGTCAGAAGCAATTCAGGGAACTGTGCAATGTTTTCATGAACACAAAGCATGGGTCTCCATTCACTATTGCTTATAAATACATAAAGGGATAGTCTGGGGTTCTCTTCTCCCTCCTGGTTCCACATAATCCATCCCTCAGTTAATGGAATGAAGAGTTCATAACAGCATAAAATAATTAAAGCAGGGATGCGAGTCAACTAAATTTAACATACACATTGCCAGAACTGCTAATAAAAGACAGGATAGTCAAAGGCTACCATATAAAAAAATACATAACCACACTGGGTCAGTTCTTTAAGTCTATAAATTCCTTTGTCTTCTCCAAGTACAAACCCTGAATTTAGGGCCTGACTTAAGCAAGTGACTTAAGCAAACACCTGAGTTTAAGCACAGGAGTAATATCATTAAAGTCAATGAAACTACTCAAATGCTTTAATACCTTGCTGACCTTCAATAGCAAATTCAACTGTTGGTGTGGTTGAACTGGTATGAGTCCTGCTTTGGGCCAGATCCTCCATCACAATGTTGTTTTTTTTCTCAATATTCCTGTTCAGTACCAAGATGTGCTGTTCTTCATATGATGCATTAGACCAAGGTCTGCTGTCCAAGTAGAATCTAAGGAGCTCTCTCGAAAAATTAAGAGCTAACCACAGTATCCTGTCCAGTACTCCCCCTTGCTTAGTAAAATAATTGCTTAGTTGCAATTTGCAAGGTTGTGTAAAAGAGGTTGCTGAGCATTAGAGGCTACAGAATTTCCCTATAGAATCATGAACCTATCAATAAATAACTCACTACAAAATGTGACCACTTCAGCTCTCACTTACATTAGTGAAAAGCCAGGAGTAATGCTAGATAGTGGTGAAATGCTGACTTTTTGATTTAAAAAACTAGCTTAACAGTTGCCATGTGGACCAAATAAAACAAGCATGTTGTGCTGCTGACGGTGCAAAGTACCTCCTTGTGGTCTGTTGAGCTCAGCTGAATGTTACTGTGATGTGGAACCAGCAGATAAAGCGTCACATAAAACAAATTCAAGGGCATGATGTGTGCTGAGCTCTGTAGTTCTGCACTTTGCTTGTCTGTTCTAGGCAGATCACCAGTCATAAGGATGCCACAGAAGAACAATATATTCTAAATCTAAGTTACAGCAGTGCAAGGGATATCTGTGTATGTAAACAGATAATGGATAAAGTGCCACTACATGGTGCTCAAGGAGATGTAGCCTCGTTTCCAGATTTGGTGGGACCAGTGATGCTTGTTGAGCACTGCAAATGGCTTCATCTTTACATGATGCTCTTAACACTCAACTAGTCTAGCAAAGGGTTAGGAGCAGCCACTGAAGAGACAAATAACTGCAAGAAGGTAACAGATCATAGCAGCAGGGAATATGAGGCCTCACCACCACTACAGACTGCTGTTTGTGTGTGTAAGAAATGGGGACATACTGGATAGATAAAGCCCAGAGGTTGGAAATAGCTCAGACAGACAAACAGACAAAAGAGAAGTTTGAGCTTTATATCATTTTTCTGTCAGAATGAGATTTACTGATACTTAACAGTGCCAAGCCTAGCATTCAGCATGTCAGCCTAGTATATTAGGCCTTAATCTTGCAATGAGCTCCATACAGGCAGCACACATGTGGAGTCTATGCAAGGGACCATTCACAGAAATCGTGCTGCAGCATTAAGGCCTTAAACTACAGGGAGAAAACAAACCGTTTTCATAAGGATCATCATGCCACTTGTGTGTAGTCAGAATGGGCAGTCTGGCCCTTAGCAGCACTCCGACCAACTCAGCCATGCTGACAGCTGAATTTGCTATTGGAGCTCAGCACGGTATTTAACTGTGTGAGTAGATTTGTTGAAAAGGAAATAAGGCCTTTTTTGGAACCCAGTTATACTTTTGACCTTCACAAACTCTCCTGGCAACAAGGTCCACAGTTGACTGTGCATTATGTAAAGAAGCACTTCCTTGTGTTTGTTTTAAACTTGCTGCCTATTAATTTCATCAGGTGACCCCTCATTCTTGTGTTATGTGAAGGGGTAAATATCCTTCCTCTGCATAAGAAAGTTGTATCACCAACTAAAATCAGTTATTAAACTGGCTTTGTCCACATGGAGAAGCTATTGTGAAATAAATTAGGGTGTGAACTTAAAACACAATAGCTATTCTGCACTAGCACGCCATGTGGATTCTCTTATTCAACACTAAGACTGGCTTTTTACCCTTTAGCTCACTGCCCTTGCTATATGCATTAAACTAAACTTCACAAAAGCACTCTCATGGCTTCTCTATGTGAATAATAAGACCCTGGCTAGCTGGCATAGGAATCTACCCTGCAGTAGACAACAGTATAACTTAGGGTGACTAGATAGCAAGTGTGAAAAATTGGGATGGGGTGGAGGGTAATTGGCACCTATATAAGAAAAAGCCCCAAATATTGGGACTGTCCCTATAAAATCAGGACATCTGATCACCATAGTTTAACTGTTTGTGTGCCTCCTGCTGATGTGTGTTAACAGTTTGTTAGTCTGCTTTGAGCTAGTCCAGTTTCAAAGAGGACTAGATCAAAGCACTCCAATGAACTGTAAATATGTGTGATCAGAGTGTGATACAAAAGATTTTTCTTAGCTGTTCTGATCCTGTGTAAAAGTTTGCAGTACCTAGGACAGAGATACGTAGGAAAAACAGCTAGAAAGGGGGGGTTAAAACATCGTGAAAATCACCTCTCCAAATTTGCATAATAATGATGGTGACAGTATCATAATGCTTTAGCTTGTAAGAAACAGTAGTTAGTTTTAGAATTAGGGCTTTAGATAAGTAATAATTATAGTTTATAGTTAAATATTCAAAATGGCAGATGCAATGATTCTCTATTAAAAAACATTGAAATGGAAAAGCAGCAAAGAATCCTGTGGCACCTTATAGACTAACAGACGTTTTGGAGCATGAGCTTTCGTGGGTGAATACCCACTTCTTCAGATGCATGTGGTGGAAATATCCAGGGGCAGGTATATATATGCTAGCAAGCAAGCTAGAGATAACGAGGTCAGTTCAATCAGGGAGGATGAGGCCCTGTTCTAGCAGTTGAGGTGTGAAAACCAAGAGAGGAGAAACTGGTTCTGTAGTTGGCAAGCCATTCACAGTCTTTGTTCAATCCTGAGCTGATGGTGTCAAATTTGCAGATGAACTGAAGCTCAGCAGTTTCTCTTTGAAGTCTGGTCCTGAAGTTTTTTTGCTGCAGGATGGCCACCTTAAGGTCTGCTATAGTGTGGCCAGGGAGGTTGAAGTGTTCTCCTACAGGTTTTTGTATATTGCCATTCCTAATATCTGATTTGTGACCATTGATCCTTTTCCGTAGAGACTGTTCAGTTCGGCCGATGTACATATTAGAGGGGCATTGCTGGCATATGATGGCGTATATTACATTGGTGGATGTGCAGGTGAATGAACCAGTGATGGTATGGCTGATCTGGTTAGGTCCTGTGATGGTGTCACTGGTGTAGATATGTGGGCAGAGTTGGCATCGAGGTTTGTTGCATGGATTGGTTCCTGAGCTAGAGTTATTATGGTGCGGTGTGCAGTTACAGGTGAGGATATGTTTCAGGTTGGCAGGTTGTCTGTGGGCAAGGACTGGCCTGCCACCCAAGGCCTGTGAAAGTGTGGGATCATTGTCCAGGATGAGTTGTAGATCCTTGATGATGCGTTGGAGGGGTTTTAGCTGGGGGCTGTATGTGATGGCCAGTGGAGTCCTGTTGGTTTCTTTCTTGGGTTTGTCTTGCAGTAGGAGGCTTCTGGGTACATGTCTGGCTCTGTTGATCTGTTTCCTTATTTCCTCGTGCGGGTATTGTAGTTTTGAGAATGCTTGGTGGAGATTTTGTAGGTGTTGGTCTCTGTCTGAGGGGTTAGAGCAGATGCGGTTGTACCTCAGTGCTTGGCTGTAGACAATGGATCGTGTGATGTGTCCGGGATGGAAGCTGGAGGCATGAAGGTAGGCATAGCGGTCCGTAGGTTTTCAATATAGGCTGGTGTTAATGTGACCATCACTTATTTGCACCGTGGTGTCAAGAAAGTGGACTTCCCGTGTAGATTGGTCCAGGCTGAGGTTGATGGTGAGGTGGAAGCTGTTGAAATCATGGTGGAACCAATCCATGCAACAAACGTCGATGCCAACTCTGCCCATATATCTACACCAGCGACACCATCACAGGACCTAACCAGATCAGCCATACCATCACTGGTTCATTCACCTGCACATCCACCAATGTAATATACGCCATCATATGCCAGCAATGCCCCTCTAATATGTACATCGGCCGAACTGAACAGTCTCTACGGAAAAGGATCAATGGTCACAAATCAGACATTAGGAATGGCAATATACAAAAACCTGTAGGAGAGCACTTCAACCTCCCTGGCCACACTATAGCAGACCTTAAGGTGGCCATCCTGCAGCAAAAAACTTCAGGACCAGACTTCAAAGAGAAACTGCTGAGCTTCAGTTCATCTGCAAATTTGACACCATCAGCTCAGGACTGAACAAAGACTGTGAATGGCTTGCCAACTACAGAACCAGTTTCTCCTCTCTTGGTTTTCACACCTCAACTGCTAGAACAGGGCCTCATCCTCCCTGATTGAACTGACCTTGTTATTTCTAGCTTGCTTGCTAGCATATATATACCTGCCCCTGGATATTTCCACCACATGCATCTGAAGAAGTGGGTATTCACCCACGAAAGCTCATGCTCCAAAACGTCTGTTAGTCTATAAGGTGCCACAGGATTCTTTGCTGCTTTTACAGATCCAGACTAACACGGCTACCCCTCTGATAATTGAAATGGAAGACACAGACTAAGTTGATCAACAGCAGACAAGAGATAGGGGTGAAATAGAGTTCAACAGGCATGATTCGGCTTCCTCTCCAAAATGCCTGAAGGGTAGAGTTAGGAGGCTAAGGTATGCTAATAGCTAGAAGGAGAATCTAGACATGATCAGGATCTACACTAATAAGCTCAAGCTGATTGGCTGAGCCAGTATAATTAGGCAGAGCAGAGCTATGCTCATGACTAAGTTTGAAAAAGCAACCAATCGGAGGAGACTAGGGACTAAATATAAGGCTGCCAGCCAAGAGAGTGGATGTGTGTATGTGGCTGCCTGCCTGCCTGCCTGTGTGGAGCCAGGCAGAGAAGATCAACCAGCAAGGAGAAGAAAAGCAGCTGCCTGAAGAAGCAGCTACCTGAAGAAGCTGCCTGTCAACTGAAGTTTCCAGAAGACAATAGCCACAGAAGCAGTAGACACCACTCTGAAGCAGCAGTTGGAAGCAGCAGCCACGGTGAAATAGCCCAGCCAACCATCACCCTTTTGTGTCCAGAGCAAAAGGACAAAAAAGACGGTACAGATGGATTTTTAGTGAAGGAGTGTAAATCTGATTTTCTGTTTAATTTTAAGGAATGACTGGATATGCCTGTAAATAACACTGAATGTCTGCGTCTGAATGAGATCTACCCCACCCCTTCCTGTGACCGTTTGATCACCACTCACAGAGTGGTAATGTTAAATTGTAACAAGCTTATAATGCTTTCATTCATTTCATTTATATGAATATTAGGGCTGTGAAACAATTAAAAAATTAATTATGCAATTAAAAGAAATAATCACAATTACTCGCACTGTTAAACAATAATAGCATACCATTTATTTAAATACTTGTGGATGTTTTCTACTTTTTCAAATATATTGATTTCAATTACAACACAGAATACAAAGTCAACAGTGCTCACTTTATATTTATTTTTGATTACAAGTATTTGCACTGTAAAAAAACAAAACAGTATTTTTCAATTCACCTAATACAAGTACTGTAGTTCAATCTCTTTATCACAAAAGTTGAACTTACAGATGTAGAATTATGCACAAAAAAAACCTGCATTCAAAAATAAAACAATATAAAATTTTAGAGCCTGCAAGCCACTCAGTCCTACTTCTTATTCAGCCAATTGCTCAGGCAAACAAGTTTGTTTACATTTGCAGGAGATAATGCTGTCCCCTTCTTATTTACAGTGTCATCTGCAAGTGAGAACAGGTTCTCATGGCACTGTTGTAGCCGGTGTAGCAAGATATTTACGTGCCACATGCGTTAAAGATTCATATGTCCCTTCATGCTTCAACCACCATTCCAGGGGACATGCGTCCATGCTGATGATGGGTTCTGCTTGATAACAATCCAAAGCAGTGCAGACCAACTCATGTTCAGGTGCAGATTCCAGCTGGGAAGCGCTTACCACAGGCAGCTCCAGGCTGGCAGCTCAGCAGGGCTCAAGCTGCCTGCCTGTCTGCCATAGCCCCACACTGCTCCCAGAAGCAGCTGGCTGCTAGCACATCTCTGTGGCCCTTGGTGTGAGAGGGGCAGCGGGTCTCTGTGCACTGCTTGCTCCTGCAAGCGCTGCCCGGTAGCTCCCATTGGCTGCTTCCAGGAGCAGCATGGGGCCACGGCATGCAGGCAGGCAACCTGCCTGAGCACATTGTAACTGCTATATGGTCTGTGTATAATAATGTGTTCTCTGTAGTCTGTGTCTTGATTTTATTGGGCCATTTTAATATATAATTTCCAAATAAGAATTAATAGTGTTTTACTATGTCTGATGTATTGCAGTGTATTCCTTCTTGCTTTATTAAATACATTGTAACTGATTAATCCCTTTAAATAAATCACATCTTATTTTTGAATTATTGCTTGAGTGTCAATGCTTTGAGTATCCTCCCATGGGTTAGTAGAAAATTAGTCTGCTCTGGGAGAGTTCTCAGCAGGTCAGAGACAAATCCCCTGGTAAAATCCGGGCAATTCTTATAGGGTGAGCCACCCCTTTATTACCCATTTGGATAGAGTAAATTGACAATTAGTTCATGATTATGGCAAGACATTATTGGGATGCCTTTAGTCCAAATTTTAGGGATTTTAAAAAAGACAAACAGACAGACTGCTGCCAGCTAATGAAGGATAGAGTCACACACCAGATTGACAAGGTCTAATTGTTCAGATAGCCCAGCACTTTGTGTGGAATGCAAGTGTCCCCTAGGAAGCTAGTTGTGGAATAGCTACTGCAGAATTCCAGGTTATTTCTGGCGCAAATCCTCACTTAAACTTTTGATTTCTCTTAAACTGATCAGATATAAGAACGGCCATACCAGGTCACACCAATGGTCCATGTAGCCCAGTATCCAGTCTCTGACAGTCACCAGGGCCAGATGCTTCTGGCAGTCAGAGGTTTAGGGACACCTAGAGCGTGGAGTTGCATGCCTGAGCATCTTGGCTAACAGCCACCAATGGACCTATCTTCCATGAACTTATCTAATTCTCTTTTGAACTCAGTTATAGTTTTGACCTTCACGGCATCCCCTGACAATGAGGTCGACGGGTTGACTCTGTGTTGTGTGAAGAAGCACTTCCTTTTGTTTGTTTTAAATCTGCTGCCTATTCATTTTATTAGGTGATCCCCTCATTCTTGTGTTATATGAAGGAGTAGATAACACTTCCCTATGCACTTTCTCCACACTATTCATGATTTTATAGATCTCTATCATATCCCCCCCTTAGTCCTCTCTTTTCCAGGCTGAAAAATCCCAGTTTTTTTAAATATCTCCTCATACAGAAATAATTCTTGTTGCCCTTCTTTGTACTTTTTCCAATTCTAATATCTTTTATTGAGATGGGTGACCAGAACTGCATGCAGTATTCAAAATGTGGGTATACCAAGAATTTATATAATGGCATTATGCTATTTTCTATTTTATCATCTATCCCATTCCTAATGGTTCCTAACATTCTGTTCCCTTTTTTTGACCACCGCTGCACATGGAGCAGATGTTTTTCAGAGAACTATCCAAGATGACTCTAAAATCTCTTTCTTGAGTGTTAACAGCTAATTTAGACCCCATCACTTTGTATGTATAGTTGGGATTGTGTTTTCCAATGTGCATTACTTTGCACTTATCAACACTGAAATTAATCTGTCATTTTGTCACCCTGCTACCCAGTTTTGTGAGATCCCTTTGTAACTCTTTGCAGTCAGGTTTGAACTTAACGATCTTGTGTAATTTTGTATTGTCTGCAAATTTTGCTGCCTCACTCTTCAGCCCCTTTTCCAGACCATATCTGAATACATTGAACAGCACAGGCCCCTGTACTAATCCTTGTGGACTCCACTATTTATCTCTTGCTATTGTGAAAACTGACCATCTATTCCTACCCTTTGTTTCCTATCTTTTAACTAGTTACTGATCCATGAGAGGACCTTTCCTCTTATTCCGTAACTGCTTAATGTAAGTGTCTTTGGTGAGGGACCATGTCAAAGGCTTTTTGAAAGTGCAAGTACATTATATCCACTGGAACACCCTTGTCACATGCTTGTTGGCAAGAATTCTAATAGATCGGTGAGGGATGATTTCCACTTACAAAAGCCATGTTGATTCTTCCCCAATAAATCATGTTTATGTATGGGTCTGAAAACTGTTCTTTACTACAGTTTCAACCAGTTTAATCCTAATCAATTAAAGATAAACCAGGCTTATCTTGGTTTATACCAAAACCAACAATATCTACAATTTTTGCACGTGTTTGCCCTTAAAAAAACTGCAAAATCATACTATATTAAACTGGTGCAACTTGCTCACAGAGAAAATGTGAAGAGCATAGATTAAAGGAAGTGTCTGTGAAATGAATCAATGAACAGCTTATATTTTGATTTATTCAATGCATTTTCCCAATTAAATGCTTAATGTTTTTTCTCAGTCCTTTTTAACTAGGCTCACCCTGGACTTCCAGTAAATACAGTGCTAATAAATAAATTCCAGATTGAATATTGAATTGAATATGGCAAAAAAGTAAGTAGAAATATTTTATGTATCTTAAAAAAATAGAAGATATTTTCATTTAGAAATTTATAATGGACAACTTGAATGGCTCATTGGAGTCCTGCAAATAACTACCACTCTTGTTCCTAAAATTAAAATGACTTTCCAGATGATTTCATGCTTCTTCTGCAGAGCAAGCATCACTGCAACATCAAACTGGAAGTGTCTGAGTGTCTGACCTATCGTCATTTGCAGTGGTTCTAACATTTTAAATCAACATTACCAACAGTTCATCTTCTTGAGTTTGCAGTTCCATGCTGTAACAAAGCCCTGGCTGCTTACATACTGACATCCCAGATGCCAGCTAAATCATACACATAGCATCCATTGAAGAATTCAGGACAGACTGCTCCCAACAGCGCAGGCCCATACCACTTAAGCTAGAGGAGAACATCCAGAAATCATGGCAGTATTAGAACCCTTATCTCTGTGGGCCAGCCATCATGGCCTAGATAAAATATCAAAATACCTATGAAGATATCCATTGGAGGAGGAACTCTCATTAAGACTGAGTTTTCCTTCAATCACTGAATTGGAAAAGTAGGGTTTGATTCCCTGAGGCAAACCACTGCCCCACAGGATAAGCAGGGGTTTGCTCCTTCCACTCGGTCTGGCACCCCTGGCCTCCAAACCAGTTGATTGGAGCTGTTTACTGAGTCCCCTTAAAGTGGGGTAGGTGCCCAGGCACAGGGTGGTTAAAGCATGGGGAAACTACATCATCTTTACAATGGATTCCCACAGTGATGGGATTCTGAAGCAATGACTGGCCTTGCTCTTCCCCAGCTACAGAGCGCCAACCCAGAGGGACTCTCCCCAGGACCGTGGCTGCAGAGACAGTTGTGCAGAGGTGACTAACTCCAGCTGGTGGGGCAAGGAACATCCATAGGGGGAGGGGGTGGGAGGAGTGCCCTCTGCACATTTAAGATTAGAGCAATGAGCAGCTCTTACAAGTTGCCACAATTACACACATGTATGCTGCCATAGCCAGCAGAGGGCTGTGGAACACACACACAAGCCCCTAACAGAGAGATTGCTATGGAAAAAATTGTTTCTCAAACGAAGCTGTAGAGATTTTGGTTTGTTTATTTAAATAGATGCTCTAATTTTTTTTTGTTTTAAAAGACCTTAGAGAAGATGTATGTAAATAGTAAAGAATTCACACATTTGTATCTGTCACATCTTGTATTCTCATTAAACACATTCTTCAGGTAACATTATACAAATAAGCACAGTTTTCTGTAACATAGTAATGTGGGAGTTATGCAAACTACACACTTAAAGTGCATGTTCTGTAAAAGCAACTCTTTTGTTCCTTATATAATCCACAGGATGTTCTTATTACTATGCAGTGCAGTTGCGATATATGATGGGAATCTAGAGACAGGCTTGAAGTCTCATGTATTTTTCAACATATTGAAATACATATCCCCATATTTTAATAGCATATGGCAATGTCACTCTCCATCAGGTAAAGAGCAAGCAGCAGAAGGAAAGACTCTTTCCTTCCTACAGGCATTGTAGGAACAACAGCTACATTTAGGATTAGAGATATTATAATCAGATCAGACCATTTTATGGCAGTTTGATTTCTGATGGAATTGCTCTGGAAAGTGAGGTATCCATTTTTCAATAAAATTATGCACCCAATTCCATATGAACTTTATTTCAGGTATGATATATTGTTAAAAATGCCCTTAAATTTACACTGAATTACTCTGTAAAACCTGCTTAATGCCTTGCTCAGAGATTTTCTCCCCAACAAAAAGCAGGAGACTTTAGGATGTTTATATCTGATTAGAAAAAGCTGTTACCTACAATCAGGTGGATTGATTTAAATAACTGATTTTAATCATGATTAAAATCAGCAAGCAAGAAACTTTGATTTAAATCCCTGATTTTAACCCTGTTTTGCATGTGCACTATTTTGTTATTTTCTTAAAGAGAAGTTCATAATCCTGGGTTATAACCATTAAAATATATTGGTTTGCATCCAAATTTGGTACTTTTTGCTAGCCAGGAGGTTACTCTATATCTATATACATTTAGAATATTAACATTCAAATTTAATTCATTAATATGCATTTATTCAGATTCTGAGTTTTTATTATAAATTAATGAATGACATTTATTTACTAGATTATATTTTTTTTCGGTATTTGACTAAAGCTGCATTTGCATGAAAATTGGAATTCACTTAAAATATATACAACAGCATTTTTTAAAAAATTATTAAAAATTTTAAAAATTTTAAAAATTATTACTTAAATCAAATTATCTTAACTATGTTGGATACAGAAAAAAATTAAGTTTATCAAAATATGTTTGGGATTTAAAACAGTGCTTTATTAATCAAAAGGAAGTATTAATCATAATTAGTGAACTGATGGATGGCACTATGAGCCAGATTTTCAAAGGTATTTACATGCTAAAGATCCAGACAGGCACTTCTGAAAATCCTGCTAGGCACCTAAGCAAGTTAGGTGCCTAAATACCTTGGGAATTAGTTTGCCCAGAAAACTCCCATTGAAATCCAGGGAGTTAGGCACCTAATCTGCTTAGAAACTTTGAAAATTCCACTGGACATCTATCTGCATTTTTAGATGCACAAAAACTTTGACTACCTGGCCCAATGTCCTTCAGAACTTGATATATCATAGATCTCATTCTTTTGCATCTTGTTTTTACTCAGATTGAAAGAGAAAAACAAGATTTTCTGCATTACAACTGCAAATTGCTTTTGCAACACTGAATGAAATAGTTCAAATGAAATATAGATATAGTCTCTGTGCACCTGCTAGTTAAACTGAAATTAAAAGGAACTAGAGCAAAAACTTTTCTGCACAACACAAACTGAAAGTACTCACAAATGGAAAAATGCAAATACCAGCATTTGCTCCATTGTAAAGACTGAAAATAAGGTAGATAGTTAATGTATTATATGACATTGTGACATTTAGAAAGCTTGAGTTGACTTCTAAAGTTTGAGATGTTTTCTCCCTCAATTCTGCATGTATTTAAAAAAGCAGCACCCTTTAACTCATGATTTGAAGAGGGTTCATTAATAAAATCATTTAAATAAAATGGAAACTGTAATAGGTTATAGTAAGCTTAGGCCTTAGCAGAGATTCTCATTATTTCAAATATAGTTTTAAACTGGTTTTTTTAAAAAAAGAAGAGTATTTCATTGAAATTAATTTTTGTAAAAAAAAATCTGATTTGTCTACCCGGCCTTGAAAACTACAGAGGGGAAAAACACCCAGCATTGTTTTGGCATTGCTCTGAGAAGACCAAGCTTATAAAAACAGAAAATATAATTCCTTTTTCAAAAATTCATTCAAACTTGGAAATACATGGCTTGAGCCAAACACAGCTAGAGGTGAAAGCCTGATTTCACAATACACTTCAGTTTAATTATTACCAATCCAATCATGAGAATAATATGATCATCGGGGGGAGGGGGGAAAACATAACTGGATTAGGAGTAGCAGCTGTGTTAGTCTGTATCTGCAAAAAGAACAGGAGTACTTATGGCACCTTAAAGACTAACAAATGTATTTGAGCATATAAATTTGTTAGTCTCTAAGGTGCCACAAGTACTTCTGTTCTTATAGCTGGATTAACCATGCATCGGCTGTGTGATTTAATATTAAGTAATGGTGAAGTGATTAACTAACCAGTTAGCAGCAAGATTTCTATTAATTCTAACAAAGCACTCTCTTGAAGTGACGGGATATCACTCACATTATCACTGGGAAAACCTACTCATTCTTCACTTTCTTCCAGCTCATAACAACAACGCTTTCAAGTGCATTGTACATCTTATTGACATTCCTTAGTTGTATTAACTGTTCTCACTTTTCACCTGATTTTCCTAAAAGTAGAATACAGATTGATTACATGCCCAGTTTAAGTAAGGTTTTTTATTAGTTACCATTTGCATGGTTCAGCGTTTACTCAGAGCCACTGAAGAGTGAATGCAGCAGTCATAAAATTTTAAACTTTACAACTAATGCAGTAACTTTTAAGTGCTATTTTTCATTACAGATAATTCAGATTCTAGAACAGTTTTTTTTTTAATTATTTACAACAGGTGGAAATATTCTCAGAGGTATATGCCACTAGTCAAATAGGGAGGTAATTCAGGGCCCAGAACAAATTGTAAAAGGATAAAAACTTTCATGCTTCAGGACATAACTCAATTGCTAACTGATAGTATCTAGGGATAATTCTCTCCATGAACATATTATTGTATTATGAAAATTTTAATACCTTCCTCTGAAACATCTAGTACTGACTATTGAGAGAGACAGGAAACTGGATTAACTGGACCATTGTTCTGAACCACTGTAGAAGATCCTCTGTAAGTTTCAGAATTGTGTATTTGGGCTGGGGGAAAAAAGTGTGTCCTGCCTTCCTCTTCCAGGAAACCCAGTTTTGAGGGGGAGAGGGTTGGGGAAGAGGAGTCACAGGAGACTGTATAGGCAGCCACATACACAGAAGCCAAAATCTAAGGCTCTGCAACTTTTAAATTCCTCAAGTAGCACTGCTACTTGGGAAACTTATTGTTTAGTATCAGAGGGGTAGCCATGTTAATCTGGATCTGTAAAAGCAGCAAAGAATCCTGTGGCACCTTATAGACTAAAAAACGTTTTGGAGCATGAGCTCTTGTGGGTGAAGTGGGTATTCACCCATGAAAGCTCATGCTCCAAAATGTCTGTTAGTCTATAAGGCGCCACAGGATTTTTTGCTGCTTTTATTGTGTTTACTTATTCCCATTTGCCCCTGCAGGACCAGGGAGTATGAGACTGAGACCTGGGACTGAACCTAGAATTCCAATATTGCAGTACAGAAATAAATTATTTAGCCTCTACCAGGCTGAGCCCTATACTCTGATACTCCAGGGCTTGGGAACTTTGGGGAATCCAGGAAGAGATCTAGTTCTCCCTGAAATCAAGAAGCAAAGGGATTCTCCCATTCTTCCACTCACCATACTTTGCTTACTACTGTTCAGAAAGTGATCAACTAGCCAGCCTCAGGTTGGAACAATGTACTTACAAGATTGAATAATCATTAACGGGACAAGCAACATTGCTCAATAAAGTTGCTCAAGTTGTGTAAAAGACTATCAAATATCAGACACAAGATTTTAAAATAAACCATAAAATTTAAGGACAATTACTCCTTGAAATATGTTCCCACAGGCCTTATAGTGCCAAAAGAACTGGAACAAGACAGATCTATTAAACCATAATTTCATAACACTTTTTCCAAACACCATACTATTACATTTCTATCCCTACAGGGTCTTGACAACTGCATTCATTTGGGTCATTACAGAGGTTTTTGTAAATACCTCTAAACCTGCCATTTCAGAGTTATTGCCCCCAACAAGTTCAACTCAGTGGGCCATTTGCATCCTGGGTATAACTCAGTTGACCTTGTATTATAACAGGGATTCATGTAGCCTAGTACATCTAGAAAGAACAGATTCAATAGTTGGATGCCAGCAATTTCTTCATCAGAGAAAACAAACATAACTGATTTCTACTGAGACCCTCAAAGACAGCAACTTTGTGTAATGACCCATCCACTTCTAGTCTTTATTCAAGCCTAATTTAATGATGTCCAGTTTAGCCCATGAAATCTTATGCTCAAATACATTTGTTAGTCTCTAAGGTGCCACAAGTACTCCTCGTTCTTTATGAAAGTCATTTATCATTTCATTGGGTACCTTTTAAAGTCACACTGGAGAACCTGGCACAGAACTTCCACTGGCTTGCATGAGCTCCATCTGTCAGGACCTGAAAGAACAAATCACCTATCAGGAGCAGGAAGCAGATAGAAGAGGATTAAATTAATCATGCATCCGTCCCAAATTAGCATCCACCTGGCTCTCCCATTTCTTGCCCACTGGTCTCACTTCCCCCTCTGAAAAGCAGCATTGCCAACCTGATATTATCACAAGTCTTGTGATATTTGATGGTTTTTCTTAAAACTGCAGCTCCAGAAGTCATGTATGCGTCTTTCAATTGTATTGGAGATAGGAAGGTTTATACCACAACATGAATTAATTAACTCTGTATGAGTTTGTTGAAGTTGAAATACAAAATGAATAGCCTAACTGCAAAAGAATATTGTTTTGGCACATTAATAAACAAATCTGCAATGGAAGTATTTTATAGACTCTATTGTGGGAGGATTGTTAAAAATATTCATTTTTATTTTGTGTGTTTACTTGTCATTGGTTATGAGCCATACTGTCATTAACCTTTGCTGATGAAAATTTTGCAAGTTGACCCTTACAGTTTTTGGAAATGTTGGATGCCACACCAGGCCTGAATACTGTTTTTAAGAATGGACTTTTTAAATGCACTCAGTTCCCTCTTCGGGTCTCCTCTTTTTTTCATTTTAGAAGCATAGTTGACAATGGCTCCCAGAATATTGTAGTCTCTTTCTGAAGGAGGCTCCTTTAAGGAGTGGGTTCCATCATCACAATAGCACCAATAGCAAAATGCATTCCCCAGAAAGAAAGAGACCCTGTCCAGATTTACATAGTTGGAACAATAAAGTTTCCTTTTTTATCATGCACCTTCCAACAAGCCAATGTTAGTCTTAAAGGCCAAAGAACTTTTGTATTTAAATCAATAATAGGAGCCATTTCACTTCGGAAGCAAGAAGAGTCAGCCACCGATGCACTAGTCAGAGAAGCTGACAATACCAGCTCTGATTTCACACGAGTACTGTGTCACCTAATAAACAGGATGATGTTGAAGTTAATGGGAGGGGGCAGAAATGGAGGGTATCAGCGAGGAAGTCAATAATGAAGAAGAGTAGGAAAACATATGGTATTATAAATTAAGGACATGGGGCTACAAAATATTGCTGCCTATGAAGTACAGTGTGGAACCTTGCAGACCTGGTAAAAATATTTTTGAATACAGAGTGAAGTCAAATTGGCTCTACCCAACTCTTATGATCTCTTTCATAGGCCTATCTGAGAAGCACAAAGTGACACAAGGAGCAAAGGTATAAAATTAAGAAAACTAGATATATATGGAATGTTAGGATTTAATGGTCAAATGCTCAGACACTTTTGCCGATAAGTTCATAAGTCCCGATTCTCAGGTAGACTTAGGCCTCTTTTAAAATCACTCTTATATGTACTGCAGTACAAGAGCCTAGGAGTCTCCATCATGGATCAGGATCTCACTATGCTAGTGACAGTAGAAGTAGCTCTCTACCAGAACTGTGGCAGTGTAAAGGGGCCTTAAAGTGGGTGCAGAAGTAATTTACACCTGAACCCACATGGAACCCATACACAACACTGAAACCTTTATTTGTTCCTACTTGTAAGGTTTCTAGGTCCTTCCAGAGCAGTGTAAAATTGCCTAAATGTAAATGAAAATCAAGCCCACAAAATATTATCCCCACTTGTGTCAGATTCTGCAGAGTACTGGAATGCATTTTCTAGCTTTTATTTTTTTTAGGTGGGAGGAGTCTGTAATGGGGTCACCTCCCAGTGGTGGGGTGGAGTACCACAGTCCTTTTTTCAGCCCTGGCACCCCCTGCGGGCTCACCTTGGTGGGTCTTCAGTGGCTTGGCACTCTGGAAAAGTCACAGTCCAAATGCACTCTTCCTGGGGTAGTAAAGAGTCCAATAAATCAGTTTATTTGCCCTCAGTCTTCAGCCCAGCTCTTGGACCTTTAAATCCAGCCTTGGTTTAGGCTCTCAAATAAGCCATCCACTTCTGGAGGTTTATGCCACTGTGGCTGGTAAGGGAACTCAGGCTCATTCACTACTCTGGGTTTCAACCCAGACACCCTATAAAAAGCTTGATTTCAGTTCAATGTTGCTTATTCCTTGGCCTCTTCCTACAGGTCCCTTGTAGCTTCATTCTCACCTCAGGGTTAAGTTCCTTAGGACCTTTCTCCCTGAAAACCCAGCTTAAGCAAATTCAGCTGGAAACAAACGCTAGCTATCACTTGATCTCCTATTATCAAAAAGCAGCACCCTTCCTTGCCCCTCTGTTCCCAGCCAGGAACTGAGTTGTCTTGCTCCTGCAGCAACTTTTATCTGAGGCTGTTCAGCTCTGATTGGCTGCTTCTATGAGTTCTCTCTAGGCAGGACTGGAGGACTCACCTTCACTGCTCCTTTTCTGTCACTTCACTGTTTCCTGGGGCAGTGTGTAGTAGCAGCACAAGGCCTCCTGTAGAGAGCCACAAAGGCCAAGTACAGCCCATCACCAGATCACACAACCGCCACCAAAATTTTAATTAGATGGAAGACAGATGTTCTCTGCATGGTTCTTTCATATAGGTAATAATACTTTTGCTGGAGATATCTACACTCATTTTAGGTAAGTCTAAACAAATAATGTTGATTCCAGAATGAAATCTTAGGTGCATCTTCAACATAGTTTTTTTACTCCCCATAACTCCCATTTTCCTCCCCAGTTCCCCACTGGAAAAAAGTACGAGAGAGAAAGTGGGAGGACAAAAATAAGAAATATGTCAAGATGAAAGTATTCATTTTGAAAAGAAAAATCTCACTTCAAATACATGTTTTTGTCAAGATAGAAAAAAAGGAAAAGTTTCAAACAAAATAAAAACAGTTTTCTTTCTAAATGTTTCATGAAAAATAAATTGCAATCATCTTTTGCAGGCAACCACAACACCTGCGTACATGACAAAAAACAAATGATCAAATATTTAACTTAATTGGATGAAAGTTTTATAAGGGCTGGCCTGATGAAAATCAAAAACTCTGCGTTCACTAAGGATGCTGCTGTAAAAGGGAGGCCAACTAACTCAGTGAAATATCTGATAGGATACTGTTCCATCAAGTGACCAAAAAGTAAAGAAAATAAACTCTGTAAAGGTCTCCTTTCATCATGTACTCCATATACCACAATGAGCCAGATAATGGGCTATGGTGCAACACCCTTTTGTGCCACAACTAATACAAAGCAGCCTTTATGCTGTTGTATGGAGCCAAGTGCAAAACTGTATCCTCTGGTGACAAAGTGCCAATGTGATGCCTCTACATCCTCTCCAGCTACTGGTGTAAGAGAAAGGGTGAAGGCCAAGACAACCATGTGCCACAATGATCCAAAACCACTGGGGCCATTGGCATGCAGTACGATATGCAGCAAAATTAGGCTGCTTTGACTTACTCTAAGGACTAACTTTGTGTACAGCTGACCCAGAAATAAAGGAGGACAAAAATGGTTTGAAGCCACCTCTGCATTTTCCCTGCTGAGTTGTGTTGTGCAGCCCACAGGTGCAGTCAAGGCTCTGAGCTACCATCTTTTGATATAATGTATTTCCTTGTCCAGGATTTCAACTCTTTGAGTTGTAGTTATACAGGGAAGGGGACATATACACCACGGATTTCTTTGGAGTTGTGCTTGATAGTAATACTACATTGACACATATATTGGGAACAGGACATCTGAGTGCTTCCATGCATTGATAAAAAGTTCTTTGCAATAAAAATAATCTCACATGCCAAAACCCCATTGTTAATGGATTAAACAGTTTCCCTTGAGTCTGGAAAAAATTCTTTTTCTTAATCTTGGGAAAAAATGAGACAGCAACACTCTAATGCCATTTCCCCAAATCTTGAATCAACATGAAGGTAGAGACAACAGTAAGAAAGTATTAGCCCCACATGAATAATAACAAATAGAGCAGATAATATAGGTATTTATTCTCTCCCCCATTCTGTTACAGTTTTCAGGAAGTATCATGTAATACAAAGAATCTGATTTAAGTGTGTTTAAAAGCAGCAGTTTAGTTATTTTTCATAAAAAAGTATAGCATCTTTATACTACTTACACTTCTGGAAGCACATTATACACATTCCACATGGAATACATTTTCCTGGTGACATATAAGCAAAATGATTGTTCACAAAGATGCAATTCTTAAGTCAAGAGATTATGTTATTTACTATAGGTACCTCAATGGAAAGCTATCTGCTTGGGAGGAGAAGTGTTTTGAGACCAATCTTTGCTCGTGTAAGAAGGTCTCAGACATTTTAAGATTTGTCCAGTTTTTAGAACAGTGGTGCTTAACCTGGGGTGCATGCACCTCCTGAGGGTGTGAGGTGCCCTTTCTAGGGGTGCGAGACATGCCAGATTTTTTTAGAAGGTAAATCATTGAAAACACAAATTAAGTTTCATCAAACCTGGGTATTTATTAACGTTATACATTTTTAAATGATTACTGTAATATACAAAAAATATATCTAGGTTTAAGGGGTGCAAGAACATATTTTGATTTTTGATAAGGGTGTGAGAACATATTTTGAGAATCAAAGGGGTGCAGGCTGCAGTAAAGGTTAAGAACTACTGTTTTAGAACAACATTTTCTTGGTTGTTTGGGCTGCAGAAGAATAGAGTTTTTGATTTCATTACAAACTCAAACCCATGGCTCAGTTTCATGAAGTATCTGGTGAACACAGGCGAAGTCTTGAACAGATCGTGGGCTAATATGCTGCTTTGGGGTGGAAAACAGGAAAATCAAATTTTACAGTGATCCAAGGACATCTTGATGGTAACTGGCAGATGGCAGAGGGGTAGATAAGGTTTACAGGGGACACCGGGGTCTGGAATCTACATATTACTCCCCCAAAGATTGCCCTTTAAAATCTCTACGGAAAGCCTGTATCACTATGGTCATTATATTCATTGCATGGTGTATGCACAGAAAATGAAGAGAGATGTATATTTACTAAAAATTACATTCTCTAAGTCTGAGAGTTAAAGGTAATCCACATGCTCCTGCCAGGCAGGATGCTAGAGATGCTTATCTCACTCTAGCTGGTCATGTGCAAATTGAGTATTGTACGGTTCACAATAAATACCCAATTACATTCTGAACAAATTGCTAAATCAATAGACTCTGTGGGCTGCAGGAAAAACAAAAGCAGCAAAGGTTATCCTGTTTTGGAGTAAGAGAATGAACTTTTGAAACTATTCCTGGGGTGCAGATGAACCACCAGTTATTTGTTCAGTCTATGAGGACAAGAGCCAGCAGACTTAATCTTATGAGAAGGAATCACAGCCAAACTGGTTGAAAATACTGGAAAAAGGATAGGGTAAGCTATCTTGTAAGAAATAGGGGGAATGCCTTATGGGTTAAGTTTAGGTTTTAGTAAGAATTTGTGATTTTGTTTTATATGTAACCATGTGTTTCCAGTATTCTTACTCATCACTGGAATCTCTGTCCTTTGATAATAAACTTATTTTTGTTTCTGCTCTCTCTCTCTCTCTCTCTCGCTCATGCTAAGTGTTAAGTAGAGTGATCCTGAGTTGAATCTTGTAAACTGGGGTATACTATTACTTTGGGAGTAACAAATCTGAGAGTTCTCTGTGTGTACACTGGTACAGGCCTGAACTCTCCAGTGGGACTCTCAGAGCACTCAGAGGTTGGTTCATACCCATCACTAACCTGTACAGAGGGAGCAAGGCCTGCTGAGATGCCCCTGGGAAGTATCACACACATATTATCTACCATTGACAGTTTTGCACTTTGAAAGTTCAAGTTTGTTGGAACCTGTACAAATTGCCAAACTCCACACAACTGTTGCTAGGAAGGACTCCAGAGCTACTTCTTGCTAATACTTGATTTCAGCATTTTATCCAAACTTAAGCCATGCAAAAGCTTGACTTTCCCTTGTTTCTCCCTGTCATAAACAGATAGCTAAGGGTTAATGTCTCTTTCACCTATAAAGGGTTAACAAACAGTGTCCTGCAAACACCTGACCAGAGGACCAATCAGGAGACAAGATACTTTCAAATCTCGTGGAGGGAAGCCTTTGTTTGTGGGTTTTGGGTTTGGCTTTGTTCTCTCTGGGTCCTGGATGGGACTAGAGGTGCAACCAGGTTTCTGCCAATCTCCCTTCTACAGTCTCTTATCTATTCAGAATTGTGAGTAAGAAAAGGCGGTCATAGTCTTTTAATTTGTTTTTTTTTTTCATTTACATATGTGTACTTGCTGGAAGTAGCTTAAATTGTGTTTCTCCTGGAGAAAGTTTCTTTCTATTGTTTATAGTTGAAAGACCCTGTAATTTTTTACCATCTAAAGTGCAGAGATAAACCTTTTACTTTTTTCTTTCTTTTTTATTACAAGTTTTGCTTTTAAGACCTGTGTGATTTTTTTCTCCTAGTTAAGGTTCAAGGGAATTGGTGGGGAGAAGGGAAGGATAAATTTTCTCTTTGTGTTATATTCATGCAGCTTGTATTGCCTCTGGGTGAGGGGGAAGGTAACACTCCTCTCGGTGTGGTGATTCAAAAAGTTGAATCAGGCGATCTCCTAGTGTTCCCAGGGCAGGAAGGAGCTGGGAGGAAGAAGAGAGGGGGGAGGGAATGGTTTATTCCCCTTTGTTGTGAGACTCAGGGAATCTGGGTCTTGGGGTCCCCAGGGAAGGTTTTGGGGTGACCAGAGTGTATCAGGCCCTGGAAAATTCCTGATTGGTGGCAGCATATCAGATCTAAGCTGGTAATTAAGCTTAGGGCAATTCATGCTAGTACCCATATTTTGGACGCTAAGGTCCAGAATTGGGAATTATACTACGACACTCCCAGCCATGGGTATGACTCCTACCACATTATACAGAGTAACCAAAGATCTGACTTTCACAGGGCTCAATTGTGTGCTCTACAGCACAGCTGCGTGGGCTACCTGCATCACTGTGGGTGGGTGAGCAGTCACCACCACCTCATCTTGTGCAGATGGGTGGAGGTTTGACTTCACTCCCACCCCATGCACCAGACCAGACGGTGGAGTCAAAGCAGAGGGGAAAGCAATCCTGAGCCTGCCCTTTTGGTAACTCGATTACTTCCCTCGCCAGACCAAGACACAAGGAGGAACCAGGTTGTAACTGAGCCACAATCAGATTCCTGCCCTCCTCCTAGGTACTGCAGTTACGTGCTGCCTCTTATTCGAGCTGCATTCAGTCCAGCCCATGGTGAAGATTTTGCATCTTTACATAAGTGGGTCAATAACATACTAGCCTCCAAGTGACTTAGAGGTAGGTTCTCATCCTGGATATACTAATTAAAACATATAAATAATGGGTATTACTGTAGTCAGATTACTCTTACAATTTCCTTTTTGTCTATCACTTTTATAGTGTTTTGGGAACTAGGAACTCTTGAATTCTAACCATGGCTCTACCAATGACTTGTGTGGCTTTGGATAAGCTGCTTAACCCATCTGTCAGTTAATGTTTTTGCACAGTGCTCTGAAGATGTTTTATTATTTATATAGTCCTCCAAGTGTACAGAGTGCTTTAGAAAACACTCAGTTTAGACAATTCTCTGCATCATGAAATGTATAATCCAGAAGTGGTTGGGTACATCACAACACATCAAATGGATGAAGGGAGAGAAAACAGCATCTTTGCCTATCTGAGATGAGAGACTAGGAACATAAAGTGGGTTCTAAGCAGCAGATATGGAGAGAGGAGAATGGCCCTCTTACCAGGCAAGAGTAGGAGGAAGCATGTAAAAAGGCATGTAAACAGTTACATGGTTATTTTTTAATAATGGTCCCCAAATTAGGCTGCTGGGGAGGTGGTATTCTTTCACTCTTCAATAGGAGATCCTAGTATAACTCAGGAACTAACGTCTCAACTGAGCAAAATTTCTGTTGATGTTAGTTTGAACATTGAGCGATTAAAGACCACAGCATTTAACTCTTTGACCACAGACTTAGAAATCACCATCTTCATGTCTCAAACATTTGTTTAATTTATTAGACAGGGCCATGATTTTCTTTTCTCCAATTTAGAAGGATGAAAGGAATGTTCAGCAAAACAGACTAACTAATGAGTGGGAAAGTTAGCTCATTAGCTACTAATAGCTGGGTAGAGGAAAGGCTGGGGACAATTTATATTTATTTTTTAAAAATTGAATTAGACTCAAAAGAATAAGAAACAAAACTAGTAAGACTTTTGCTTATGTGTGTTTCATCTCTTTCCCCTGCCATCTGTCTGTAAGCTTTTGGGGATAAGGTGTCTATTTTTATATGTATCTGTCATGCATCTAGCTCATTTTGTGTGCTACAGCAATGTACATAATAATCATTAGTAATAGACTGTGTACAAAAATGGGCAAGAAGCTAGGAAGGGGAAGCAGTGTGGTCTAATGAGTACGGTACTGGGAGATCTGGTTTCTACCCCTGACTCTGACTGTTTTTGCCTAAGGTCACAGAGCAGTAACTTCACCTCTGTGCACTTCTTCTGATTCCCCTTTGCTTCTGGTCTACTTATTTGTAAACTCTTCAGGACAGAGATGATATCTTTACTATGTGTCCAAAAAGTGCCTCATACAATGGGTCCTAATTTCAGCTGAGGCCACCTAAGCATTGCGGTAATATAAACGATGGTCGTGATGTCACTGTTAGCATGAAGTAGTATATATGTGCAGTAAAGTCAGTTTCTTGTGACTCAGTTTAAATTACATCAATGATTCTACAAATGCATTCATGTCAACGTTCTAAGTTTAAATTCCCATCTACATGCATTCTGCTCCGAAGCTTGGTTTTTTATTAATACATATTCAGGGATATATGTGCTTCATCTTAAGATGGTTTCTAATGACAAAGAGCCCATGTAGGGGTGAGCAGTGGTGTGGATAAAAGTGGTGCAAAATGCAAGTTAATGAGTATTAACCCCATGATACAAGTTCGCTTAAGTTTTCATGTGAGCATTTGATTCAGTTATACACCTTTCCTAGGTGGACAATTTCAATCAGACAAACGCAACCTAGGGATTGCAACTTAGTTACTAGACAATAAAATTCATCTGGTGAGCTGCTGATTGATCAGCCCATTTTCATTTTGTTTGGCCTTGCCTGGGAATTAACGAGACCAATACTTTCAGCTCTTGAAAGAGTTCACAATCAATCTGCCCCTTGACGAAAATCATTGTGGTCTGTGTTTCTGAGGAAGAGCACCTTCATTCTTAGCATCATAATGGGAACTGGATGGGGAAAGGCTGGAACAGTATTAGTTGTAGAGAATAGGGCCCAAATTCACTGCTCCCAGGAGTAGGCACCATGCCATTCTGTTCACCCCAGCTGTTCATGTGACCCAATTAATCAAATAGTCAAGACATTCATCACTTTTTTCCCTTTGCCATCTTTAAAGAGTGGCTATAGTTAGAAAGGCAAAATGACTCCTTATGCTTTGTATCTGCTCCCAATCTGTCTGAGCTGTAGCTGTTTAATTTATTGACAAAACCAAGTTTTGCCTGTTGTAACAGCTTTGGTAATTATCCCTTTGAGACATAGAATACAGTTCAGTACTGTGGGCTTAGGCTGATACCAAACTGACTAATAAAGTGATGCCTCTCTCTTACTTTACCTATGTGAACTTAACGAGTCAGATCCCCTGTTGCTGTCTAGCAGTGGTTTCCATTGATTGCATTGGATCAGATACTACTTCACATCAGCTGAAGATCTGGCCCTACCTATATTTTACCATGATTCCTTCTGAACTAAGCTTTAAACTAGCATCACTTCAGTTACTGCTGGGAGACAAACAGCAAAGCTTTCACAACTGGAGCATCCTTCTCCTTCATGTCCTCAATTTAATTAATTTACTTAAGCAGAAACTATTTCTACTTTTCCCACCCACTACCACAATTTTGTGACCTAGCTATGGGTGAAAGCAATGCAGCAGAGTTCCTCACAGTGTTAGCATATGAATTTGTCTTACTGCAGCACCTAGAGGCCTCAGCTGAAATCCAAGCCCCTCTGTGCTACACTCTGTACAAATGCAAATAAAAGGCTGGCCTTTGCCCTGAAGTGCTTACAGTATAAATACTCAAGGTGGAGGGGAAACAGTGTAGTAAATGACTGTCACTTTATTTGTGATTCATTATATGTCATATTTGTATACCACATTCCATCCACAAACAATCATAAACACTCCTTTTAATTAAGAAACATCATCCCATTTAAAAGATGAGAGAGAAGAAGAGTCACAAAGAAATTTGAGGACTTGCCCAAGGGCTCTCAGAACCTTGATCTCCTGCCTCTCAGACCTGAGCTTCCTACAATAAACATTTTGAAACCTTGGGGTTGTGTGAAATGGAATTTTTGTTTTCTGCCCAGCCCTATTTGAGACACATGGAAAGGATTCTATTTTCAGAAATTGCTGAGCACTCCTTCTCCTGGTGACAGTGAGGAACAGGCTCCCTTTGAGCTGTTTCTAACTGTGCAACCAAAAATCTAGGCAGGCAAAAATCACTGGGCATTTCTGAAAATGTTGACCATCCTAAAAGGAAGTATCAATCTTAAATTTCAGGGGACACTAAGATGAGTGAAATAATGCAAAGGAATGAGGATGGAGGTGATAATAGGAAGACAATGATGTTTATCATAGACCAGCTGGATGCACAATTTGTAGGTATAGATCAGGGGTCGGCAACCTTTCAGAAGTGGTGTGCTGAGTCTTCATTTATTCACTCTAATTTAAGGTTTTGCGTACCAGTCATACATTTAAACATTTTTAGAAGGTCTCTTTCTATAAGTCTATAATATAGAACTAAACTATTGTTGTATGGTAAGTATATAAGGTTTTTAAAATGTTTAAGAAGCTCCATTTAAAATTAAATTAAAATGCAGAGCCCTCCGACTGGTGGCCAGGACCCAGGCAGTGTGAGTGCCGCTGATAATCAGCTCGTGTGCCGCCTTTGACATGCGTGCCACAGGTTGCCTACACCTGGTATAGAAGATTTCTGGTTAATTAAATTCAGTATGTTTCAAAGATTACAAACAGATTTAATCACTCACAGCAAACCCACTCCCAGTACATCACTAGCATCCCAGCTCACAGCAGCATTTCCAGTCACAGTCAGCCCTCAGTCAACTCTCATCATCACTCCCATTCCCCAGAGACAACAATGAGACGAGTAGCTAGGCCAGATATCCATATGTTCTATGAGTTTCTAGATACATGAAGGTGAAAGTCAAGCATCTTCAGCCACCCAAGAAATTCAAGTATTGATTATAGTGGCAGTATTTTAACTTGGTAAAGGACATCTGATTGAAAGTCAGCATTTTTAAGTGAAAAAACCCGATAAACACTGATGTAAACTTTGTTTTTTAAGTGACAAAATTCATTCTCAAATAATGGATTTCCCCACCAAAAAACTTAAGTATTACGTACTTTAAAGATAATACTCTCATTATACCTCGCATGCAATGAAAATTCACTCCGGGATCATGGAACTCTCCATATTATTGTCTATTCATGGAGTTAAAACAATCAAACTACAGCCCCAGTCCTGAAATTGGGTTCATAATGGCAAATGTGAGAAACCACACAAAGCCCCATTGAAATGGGGTTATATAGGCACAGATGTATACCTGCACAGATGCAACTGCATTACAGGGACCTTTCGTTTTATTCCCTATCATTCCCATGTATGGATCTGAGCACTCAGAACTTTGGAAAAGCATCTGCTCAGATTAGATGAAATTGAAATGTTACCAAATTTGCCACACTAATTGCCTGATTTAAGCAGTGCTAGACAGAATTGCACAAGCTCCTTTAGTGCTGGAAATCGCCACCAGCAGCATATATCAAGAGCCTTGAAAAATTCAAGCTACAGACACATTTGTTCCAGTCATTTTCCAGAGTCCTTTAAAGTATATTCAGCTTTCTTTAAATGCCTTTTCACAGGCATTGATAACTTTGTTTGAAGTTCACAATATGTAAACTGTGCTTGCAGCAATTTAATATAGTTTAAATACATTGAAAAAAGTTTGCCCCCTGCAAGAATATTTGTTAACAAGAGAAATCATAGCTAACCACTACAGCGCATGAGTGTTCAGAATGGATTCCCTACCCCATTATTAGCACTGTGCCCTTTTATTCCTTATCATGTTTGTCTGATTGCACAGCACCATGATTCTAATCACATCAAGGAGTTGACGGAGACATACAAGACACCATGAAGTAAGGTCCTTCATGGGTGACAAGCAAATGAAAATGTATACCCAAAGAAGGCCATTACATAATTTAACCTAGACAATGAGCTGCGAATTTTGCATTTTAAATATCTTCTTGAAAACCATTTCTAGTTTTCTTCACAGCAATTGTACATACTCTTTATTGTAAATTTGCATGATGTGGCCTGTGGTGGTATATTACAGTATGCCTGATTTCCTTCCACTCACATAAGCTCTTATTCCTTTTCCTGTGTTTTTGTCATTTTGACTTTTACTGAATTGCAGAGTAAGTTACTACTCAACATGAGTAAAGGTGTCAGAATCTGGCTCTACAATAGCAGTAGTTCTGAAGGAGCAATTCCAATAGAATTGCACACACAACAATATATTCAGGGTCTGAGTGGTGACTGACTGAAAATAAGAACTGTTTCTGGAATTGTGCGTTTCTAAGATTCTTCCCTACCCTGACCACAAAGACCGCACCACCACCCACCCCGGCCAAGGTGATTTATGCCTTTCGGTTTACTATAGTATTATTTCTAAGCTCCTTGTCCAACTATTTGGAACCTGGAAAATGGGAGAAGATTCCTAAATGACACATTCTGGACTAGCTGCAATGACATCAGGCCTGGTGTTCCAGAATGACAAAATATTCTGTTATACCAGTGCTTGTTTTTCTAAAAACATCTTCCCACCTCACCTATCAGGAGGAGCAGGTCTTGGGAGTGATGGGAGAAGAATGAGATTTCTACACAGGAGTATTAAAGTAACAAAATAGTTGTTTTTTTCTCAAGGTGATTACTGACCTTTGGTGGAGAAACTGAGAGATCGTCCCCCTAAGATGGAAATTAGAAAAGGCAAAATCCTCAGAATGACTATGACGTTCCCTTTTGGTGTTATCTGAACTGGTGATCTGCTTGGTCACTCCAATCCTTGAATCAGGGAGCCAGCCTTACCCTGCTCTGCTGTGAGAACCCCTACTCCTGGGCTGTTCACGTACTGCCTCTAGCATGTAAGCTACCCCTTGGATTGTGCAACCGAATGACACTAGCCAATATTTCTGGTCCCAGACACAATCCTAGGAATCACCTTGCAGTGTCCAGTTATGCCCGCTGGACACTGCAACCTTATATGAGTTCATCAATTTAACAAAGAAATTGATATGTACCAGGCTTGTTATCCCAAGGGGAGTCTCTGACATGCTTCAAACCAAACACACTGCTTCAGGTAGAATAAACAAATGGATTTATTAACTACAAAGATACATTTTAAGTGATTATAAGTCAAAGCATAACAAGTCAGATTTGGTCAAATGAAATAAAAGCAAAATGCATTCTAAAAACATAGGAATGGCCATATTGGGTCAGACCAAAGATCCATCCAGCCCAGCATCCTGTCTCCTGACAGAGACCAATGCCAGGTGTCCCAGAAGGAGTGAACCTAACAGAGAATGATCAAGTGATCTCTCTCCTGCCATCCATCTTCACCCTCTGACAAACAGAAGCTAGGGACACTATTCCTTACCAATCCTGGCTAATAGACATTAATGAACTTAACCTCCATGAATTTATCTAGTTCTCTTTTAAACCCTGTTATAGTCCTAGCCTTCACAACCTCCTCTTTTATTAAATACTAGATTGTCTTGGGATGCAACAGTAAAAAAAAGGAGATAAATGATTACTGAGAGGTGGATCTGACATTAGAAAGGGCAAAATGGATATCCTAAGCAGGAGAACAAACTCAAATAAAATGCCTAGAGAAAGGCACAGAGCACACAACTGAGTACCATAGCTAAACCAGTGAGGAAAAAGTTCACAGAAATTAAACTTCCCAGGGACAGAAAAATGGAAAAAAACAGGAACAGTGCCAGCAATGTGGCAGCCATAATGAGTATAGGAAAATGACCAGCATTCAGGCAAATATGTAGAAACTGTAGTAAGCCCAACCATTATGCTAAAGTTTCAGAGAAAGAAGGCGTGTGCATTTAAGTACAAAAATGGATTCCTCAAGTGAAGAGCTATCCTTAAAAACAATAATAGAGGAAGCTGAAAAATCAGAAGATTAGTAAAATGGCACTTAAGTGACATATGAGATAGACACTGGGGCATAAGTAAATGTAATAAACAGAAATATAGACAAGTAAAAGTGGACAGGACAAAAGTATCTGAAAAACTATAACGGAAGAACAAATCCAGTGTTGGAAGAATGCACTCTGTTGCATATGAAGGAAAAAAATGATAATACAAGAGTTTGTAGTGGTACACAGAGGCAAGCAACCAGTTTTGGGCCTACACACATGAAGGTGCATTCACAGGGAATTGTTGCCTACCAGTAATTATAGGGCCTGTGAAAAGTTCCACAATCCTTAAGAATGAGGCTAGGAAAAGAGTGTTATCACTTAGAGAATAGAAGAACTGACATATTACAATTACTCATCAGTGAACCCAGAGTAAAAAAGGAGGGACTTTACAATTGTGTATGGAACCCTAAGCAGATGAACAAAAATATAAGAGAACAGTGCTATTAGCCCGCAGTAAGTGAACTATTATCTGAGATGGCAGGAACCGAATTGTTCAGAAAATTAGATATCTTGGCAGAATTTTGTTAGATCCACTTGGACACAGAGCTCCAAGATCTGTATTTTCAACACAACATTTAGCAGATACAGCTCCCTAAGACTGTCTTTCAGAATAAGTTTGGCTCCAGAAGTATTTCAGTTAATGCCAGAGGATCTAGCAGGTGCAAAAGTATACACAGATGGCATAAAGATTTGAAGCAGCACTGCCATTGAACATGGGAATGACTAGAGGGAGTTCTGGAAACTGTGAGAGCTAATAACCTTGAACTGAATAAGGCCAAATGTCAACAGGAATAACAACAGGAATAACATACTTGGGAGAGAACATTACCTCAAATAATTTTGCCATTTAGAGCAAGGCCCAGGTAGGGACACGGACATTCTGGAAATGAATACATGACTATACAGATGATGTAGATGGGAGAGCTTTGGCTTTCTTGACCATGTGATGCTGTTCTGGGGGAGAACTGCTGGGAAGAAATGGGGCTCACATAACCAAGAACAGGAAGAGCATCTTCACAAACCAACTTGCCAGCCTGGTGAGGAGGACTTTAAATTAGGTTCAAAAGGGGCAGATGACAAAAACCTACAGTTAGGGTAGGAAAAAAGGGACCTTAACAGAGGACTAAATGTTGGGGGAGGGAAATGGAAAATTACAATAGAATCATAGGTGCAACAAGAGGGATCGCATTGGGGGAATTTGATCATCTTAGAGGTCTATACACAAATGCCAGGAATAAACAGGAAGAACATGAAGTTTTAGTATATTATATATCATGACTGTAAAGAAGGGTATAACCCAGGGATAGGCAACCTACGGCACACGTGCCAAAGGTGGCACTCAAGCTGATTTTCAGTGGCACTCACACTGCCTGGGTCCTGGACACCGGTCCGGGGGGCTCTGCATTTTAATTTAATGTTAAATGAAGCTTCTTAAACATTTTAAAACCTTATTTACTTACCATACAACAATAGTTTAGTTCTATATTATAGACTTATAGAAAGAGACCTTCTAAAAATGTTAAAATGTATTACTGGCATGCAAAACCTTAAATTAGAGTGAATAAATGAAGACTCGGCACACCACCTCTGAAAGGTTGCTGACCCCTGGTATAACCTGTTCAGGAAGGATAGGCAAGGAAAGAGGGAAGAGGTGTTACATTATACATCAAGAATATATACACTTGTTTTGAAATCCAGAAGGAAGTGAGAGGTAGAGCAGTTGAAAGTCTCTGGGTGAAAATAAAAGGAGGGAAAAGAGGGGCAATCTCATAGTAGGTGTCACCACCAAATCTGAAGGAGGTAGATAAAGTATTTCTAGAACAAGTAACAGAAATATCCAAGACACAAGACCTAATAATAATGGAGGACTCTAGCTACCCAGACATCAGTTGGGAAAGTAACATGCCAAAACATAAAAGGTCTGATAAGTTCTTTGAAATATATTGAGGACAACTTTTTGTTCCAGAAAGGTGAGGAAGTAACTAGGGGGACAGCATTTTAGACGTCCTTGTGACCAAGGAGGAGGAATTGGTTGCAAATCTAAAGGTTGAAGGCAATTTGGGTGAAAATGATCATGAAATTATAGATCTCATGAATTATGGAAAGGAAGGAGTGAAAGCATCAGAATGAGGACTATGTACTACAAAAAAACCTCAGATTTTAACAAGCTCAGAGAACTGATTGGTAAGGTCCCAGAGAAGAAAATCTAACGCACAGAGGAATTCAGGAGAACTGGCAGCTTCTCAAAAAGACAATATTAAAGGTGCAATCTATCCCTATACAAAATAAAAAGAGGAAGAATCGTAAGAAGTAAATATGGCTACATCAGGTTTTCTTTAATTACCTGAAAATCAAAAAGGAATCGTACAAAAAGTGGAAACATGGACAATTGCTGAGGATGAGTACAAAATAGCACAAGCATGTTGGGACAAAATCAGAAAGGCTAAGACACAAAATGAGTTACACCTATCAAAGGACATAAAAGGCAATAAGAGGAGGTTCTTTAAATATATTGGATACACTTCTACTTATCTGGGAAGGAAAGCGAATAACTGATGCTATCAAAAAGGCTGAGGTGTTTAGTACCTATTTTGCTTCACTCTTCACTCAGAAGATTAATAGTGACCATATGTTCAACACAACAACAAGGGGGAAGGAATGCAAGGGTAAATAGGCAAAGAACAGTTTCAAGAATATTTAAATAAGTTAGAAGTAGGCAAATCAGCAGACCCTGATAAAATTCACTAGGGTACTAAAGAACTAGCTGAAGCAATTACCTTTGAGAACACATTGAGGACAGGTGAAGTCCCAGAGGAAAGGAGAAGGGTAAATGAAGGGATAACTGTAAAAAAGCCTGGGGAATTAGAGGGCAGTCAGCCTAAACTTTGATACCTGGAAAGATTCTGGAACAAAATTATTGAACAATCAATTTGTAAACACAGAGGATAATAGAGTATAAGTAACAGCCAACATTGATCTGTCAAAACAAATCATGCCAAACCAACCTAATTTATGTCTTTGGTAAGATTACTGGCCTAGTGAATGGGGGGAAAGCAATGGAGATGATATATCTTGATTTTAGTAAGGCTTTTGACAGTCCCACATGAAATTCTCATAAGCAAAACTAGAGAAATGTGGTCTAGATGAAACCATAAAATTTTTAGAAAGACTATACACAAAAGCACAATTATCAATAGTTATCTGTCAAATGGGAGTGGCATGTTTAGTGGGGTCCTGCAGGGATCTGGTACTATTCAATATTTTCATTAATCACTTGGATAATAGGGTGGAGGGTATGCTTATAAAATTTGTCATGACACCAAGGTGGGAGGGGTTGCAAGCACTTTGGAGGACAGGATTAGAATTCAAAGGAACCTTGACAACATGAATTGATCTGAAATCAACAAGATGAAATTCAATAAAGATAAGTGCAAAGACTAAATTTAGGAAGGAAAAAATATACAACTACAAATGGGGAATAACTAGCTAGGTCGTAGTACACCAGGAAGGATCTGGGGGTTCTTTTCGTCTTATGTGACATCTCCATTACTGGAGGAATGCAGCGATGGTAGCCCATTCTGTTGATCCTCTGCTAACTTCTTTGTGGATAAATAATCCTTTTGATCCACTCAGGATACTACATCATCTGTCCAAGAATTTTCCGCCTCTTGTTCTTCTGAAATCAACTTTCCCCTCCCTGGCCTGTAAACATGCGTCACTGTAACTGGAAGTTATAGTGGATCACAAATTGAACATGAGTCAACCCTTTCATGTAAGTGCAAAAAAAAGGCTAATATTTTAGAATTTATTAACAGGAATGTCATATAACATATGGGAGGTAGTTGTCCCACTCGACTCAGCACTAGTGAAGCCTCAGCTGGAATATTGTGTCCTGTTCTGGGCCTGGATGCTGCATTTTACGAAAGATACAGATAAATTAGAGAAAGCTCAGAGGAGAGCAACAAAAATGATAAAACTTTAGAAAACCTGACATGAGGAATTGTTAAACAAACTGGGCATGTTTAATCTTGAAAATGCAAAGTGATGTGACCCTGCAGTTCCAATCTGTACGTCACTTAGTACTGGCAGACGAACAGTCTGTACCTCAGAGTAGCACCCTAGGACCCCCACATTCACCATGGTGATATGATGATATGTTTTGTACAAAGCATACCTTGTGATGTATCATTTTAAAATCTTGATCTGCTGAACATTAATATCTTGTTGGATTGTACGTGCAATCATTATATATGAGGTTATGAAGTATTGCTGTATGTGTCACTGAAATATATTATGAGGTTGGGAATACCCACAACCAGCCTTTCAGGTACAACAATGGAGTAGTCATGGATCGCCAGACAGCATTAAGGGCTCTTCAACATCCATCAAAGAAAGAATCCACTACCACAGAGACTGTATGTAATGGAGGCTGCTTGACCAGTGGAGACTGCCTGATCCCCACATAAAGCAAAGATCTTTCCAGCAAGCTGGAAGAAACTATAAAAGGGGGGAAGTGACATCACTTGGTCTCTCCTCTCCAAACTCAATACCTGGAGGGGAGAGGCCAAACTGAGAAGCGTGTGTATTGAGGATCTGTAACCTGCTTGTACCATCTGTTAGGGTGAGATACTGCTTGATTCAAAGCCTGCTTTTAGTTTGTAGAACTTAGACTGCAAATTTATTTTTGTTTCCTAGGTAACCAAATCTGATCTCTATACCTCCTACTTATAATCACTTAAACTCTCTCTCTAGTTAAAAAAAAACCTGTTTTATATGTTACCTGAAACAGTGTGTTTTTGTTGAAGTGCTTTGGAAATCTCAGCTCAGTTTACAAAGGCTAGTGTGTGTCCTCTCCCCTTTGAGGGATGGGCAAACTGGATAATGAACTTACACTGGACAGGCTTCTGACTGGTGCAAGACAGTACAGTTCTGGGGTGCAAGGATGGGAAACTGGGGGAAGCTGGCTGGAGCCTCCCTATTGATGATTCATGAATGGCTGGGAGATCACTCATGTAACACAATTGGGTGTGTCCCTGCCTTTGGATGTCTGTGTAAGTACAGTGCCTATCACAGGTTTGTAGCTTGTGTGAGAGGCAGCCCAGGCTGGTGGATTTGGAGAGCTCAGCAGTCCCACAGTCCAGGTTGCACCTCAGGGTCCCCATCACAGACAGACTGTCCAGAATGTCTGCTCCAGCTGACAATACACAGCCTTCTGATCTGGAACAAGTAATAAACATACATTTGAATACAATAAAAGTGTTATTTGCTATATCTCTAGGCATATGGGATGAATTGAAGACAAACATCTGAATGTTATATCCTGCAAGCAGTGAAATAAGCAGCAAGTAAAGGAGAGGGGAAAAACACTTCCCACCTGCCTGCTCCCACTATAAAGTGAGCTCTCAGTGAGTCAGGAACGCTCCTGAGAGGGACACAGATCCTGGTTCCCACAGTAATAAGAAGAAAAATATTAGAGCAAATACAGAAAGGGTGCCTCGGAATGACCAAATCAAGGAGGGGAGCTAGAGAAGTTGTGATCTGGCCACAGATGAATAGTGACATTGAAGAAGTGATGAGCAGGTGCGGAATGTGTAAGAAATACAGGGATTCAGAGCAGAACAAACCAATTATACCTCATGAACCATTTGCAATCCCATGGGACAAAGTCAGAACTGACATGTTCAGCCTGGGAAGACAGGATCACCAGATTCAAATGGACTGCTTTACCAATTTCCCAGGAGTAGTCACACTCGAAGATACCACAGCAGCTACAGTTGTCAGACACATTAAAACTGCATTTGTACATCATGGACTTCCAAGAACAGTAATAACTGACAATGGGCCACAGTTCAAGAATAGGGAAATGCCCTAAGAGACTGACTGAGACATATTAAGTTTTGTTTAAGCAACGTGAAGGTTTGCTAAGTCAATTATTCTATTTGTCATAGTTTGTTAGTTCAATTTATTAGTGTTTTAGTTCAGTAAAGGGATCTAAACACAGGGAAGATATGCCATAAAGTATGTCCTTCAGGAAGTGGAAAGGATGCCACACTTCCTGTACAATGTAGATGCAAAGAATCTCAGGACAGGGTAGTCATAGGCTGCAGGGTAGTAGAAAGTTTTATTACCTCATTTCTGTACCTAGTTCTGTTCATAATAAAAGGTTTATCTTGACACCAGTCTGCTCATCACTAAAATACTAAAGTTTGATCAACCACAGCAACAAAAGCAGCCCACTTAATTCTCAGAAATGTGCCTATCCTTCACTGCCATGACTAGTGAAGTGATATCGGGACTCACACACAGACCCTCCAGTGATGAGGTGTATATAAGTACCAATTACATACAGTCTGAGCATGAATATGATAGTGGTGGAACATGTTCTCTCAGAGACATTAGTAATGATTAACAGTTGAGACAATAGGATTTAAGTGGTGCAATATCTGTCACAGCAGGCAATATCTTGGAGGACAATATTGTATCAAGTACGCATGGTTTATATCTCACTGTGGGCTAGGGATTGGATGTAATTCCAGAGGGGAGGATTACCATAGCTCATCCAGGAACAAAAACCAGTGTGTGGGGTTGGGGGAGGAGCGGGATTGTGATTCAGGTGAATCATTTAAATAGTAAATAAGTCCAGAGAAGTATCGCCCCCGGGGAGACTTGCACATACTGGCTCACTCTGGGTTTTCCAGAGACCAACAGGCACAGACTGCATTAAAACTGTCTCGGTGCCATCTTTCTGACTCAGCAAATGGGGGAAAGAAACTTCTGTGCAAGGAGGGCCCCAATTCTTGAGGAAGAGTTGGAAAGATTTTTGCCTAGTAGGGTCACAGAAGACTGATGGGTGACTTGATATGTTTAGTGTGAGTTTAAATATGCTTATTGTTATTATGTTTTCTCTGTAATGCTTTAACTAAGAATAAATGAGCTAAGAAAGAACTATGCGGTAACTGCTGGCAATACAGTGTTCATAGTCCTAGGAGAGAAAGCAAAGCACAGGTGCTCACTCTTAGGCAGACTGGCTTGCTGGGGATATCAAGGAGGGAACTATGCAGCCTTAAAACTCCTAGTCAGAAGGGAGTAGGACAAGAATCCCTGCCCAGGGACAGGTGACAGCTAGAGACTATAATCCCCTCTTGGAATGGACTGCAACGGGGTAGGATACACCCATCTCCAAACACAACAGCACCCCATTGCTGATTCCACATTTACAGAAGTTCACCAGTGTTGCTGGTGGTTGATGTTCTAAGGCTGGGCCTAGATCCACACAAGAACAGTCAAACATGGTCTTGGTCATGTGGAGGTATGTCAGATAGCTACTGTCAGGCCAGCCTTCTTAACTAGTATCCCACAGAGTCTTGAGTGAATGGTAGGAAAAATTATTCATAAACATTTAGCAGCTTTAGAACTTTATTTTTGATGATGGTTGCGCCCCTTTTTCTTAGTTAAGAACATAAAAACGGCCATACTGGGTCAGACCAATGATCCATCTAGCCCCATATCCTGTCTTCCAATGGCCAATGCCAGATGCAGGGTCACTCATCCCTCCACAACATCTGGCAGTCCGAGGCCTATGGATACCCAGAGCATGGGGTTGCATTCATCACCATTTTGGCTAAGGGCCATTGATGGACCTATCCTACATGAACATATCTAATTCATTTTTAGCCCATTTATACTTTTGGCTTTCACAACATCCACTGGCTACAAGTTCCACAGTTTGACTGTGTTGCATGAAGAAATATTTCATTATGTTTGTTTTAAACCTGATGCCTATTTTGGGTGACCCTTTTTTTTTCATGGACATTCATATGAGCAAACGACTTTCGCGATTGTCTCTGAAGTTAAATTATTAAATTTATTTATGTGACAAGATGTAATTAATTTCAATTAATTATAATGTAATTTATAAAGGGTGTGTCATCCAGTCAAGGAATGTAATTAAATCCCATATTTCCAATATGGCATCTGGGCCAGGTTTAAGTCAACAAATACTCAAGTGAGAAGTCCCAGTGAACAGTTTGTAAGCAACCCACAAGCTGAAATCTCAAAGCAATTTTTTAATGAATTCACAAAAATATTGGTGAGTAATTGCAAACAGAGAACAAATTAGTAAGTGTAAGAGTCCATTTAGCAAAGAATTCACAAAATAAAGTGTCTATTCTGAATTGTTTACACAACTACAGTCCCAGTAGTGAGTAAAGCTGAGTGTGACAGATTCCTGGTTCATTTCTGCGAAGTGCAGAGAGATAGAAACCTCATATGTAGCTGCTTCTTTTTCATGCATTATTTCCAACTGCCCTGTCTACAAGCTCTGCAGCTCTGATTCCCTTTAGACAATTAAGCATGAAAGTCAAAGGCAGAAGATACAGCAGTTTGAACTATCAGACTGGTCTCCATTTTGGAAAAAGTCCATATACCCATGAAGGCAAAGGATTCTGGAATCCGCACAAGAAATCGCAGGGTTCTAAGTGACCAAGTCATTTAAAAAAATAAAACTACTTTAATAATCCACCAGTCCGACAGCAGCAGTTGAAGCAGTCAGGGATTTTTATCCTGATTTTCTCAGTATGCACTGAAACACAATTCAGTGGCACACTTTGTGTGGCTATACATACAGTAAAACCTTGGAGTTACAAAGACCTCAGGAACGGAGGTTGTTTGTAACTCTGAAATGTACATAACTCTGAACAAAACATTACAGTTCTTCTTTCAAAAGTTTACAACTGAACATTAACTTAAAACAGCTCTGAAACTTTATAATGCAGAAGAAAATGCTGCTTTCCCTTCATTTTTTTCAGTAGTGTACATTTAACACAGTGCTGTGGACTGTATTTGCTTCCCCTCCCACCCCCACCCTCTGCTGCTACCTGATTGCATACTTCCAATACCAAATGAGGTGTGTGGTTGACTGGTCAGTTTGTAACTGTGGTGTTGGTAACTCTAAGATTCTACTGTATAGTGGAAACATGGATGAGTTGGTAGGGAAATGTAGTGGAGGCATAACAACTGTACTTGTAAAGCAACAGATGGTCAAATTAGAAATCACATACACTAAGTCAATTCTAAATGTTGCATAGATCATCATTTATCAACTGAGCAATACCAGATCTGGGACAGTAAGTGACAGAAGGCAGAGTTTTAAGGAAAATTGATTATATCATAATTAAATTAAGTATGTGTCTTTTCACATACAAAAAGGGATAGAAAAAAACCTTAGATCATGTTAGTCACTTAGTCTGTCCATAGACTGACAATGCTACATCAATTTACTCATTGCTTTCTCATTTAGTTAAATGGCAAGAAACAAATGGATGAGGCATCACAGCCTGTGATATTGCGAACAAAATCAGCGACTGCCGCTATTTACATATTGTAGACACAAAATTAAGAGGCGGAGATTTAAACAGAGATGTAAAGTGGCAATACACGTGGATAATGAACTGAATGAATATATCAGAGGGGTAGCCGTGTTAGTCTGAATCTGTAAAAGCGGCAAAGAGTTCTGTGGCACCTTATAGACTAACAAACGTATTGGAGCATGAGCTTTCGTGGGTGAATATAGCAACTGAAGTTTATTAAAATGAATGCTTACTGGGAAAACAGCAAAATTAGGAAATAAAAGTTAGTTGGGCAAAGGCGGATAGTAAAGGATAGTAAAGTACCATTCTTATTCAAGCTAAATTCCTGGTGACTGCCATACTTTGAGTAAGGACTGCAGAGTCAGAAAAAACGTGTTCAGAATGAATGAGAGCAGCAGCAAATCTGACATCTTTACCATTTTAAAAGTGATTTTTAGATGAAGGCTATGTGATGTGGCATGCCATGTGCTTTATGAAAATTTGCTTATGTATGTGAATGTGATGTAACTGGACTATGCTCTATGCCAAAAGTCTCTTGTAAGGTATCATTACAAAACTTATAATCTACTGAATGTGCTCATCCTATTTGTTTGCACATATTATTTCTATATCCAGAGTCAGGAGAATAAGATATAAACTTGTATCACTGATGTAAACATATTAAGTAGAAAGTATCAGTGTTAGTCTGTATCCGCAAAAACAATAAGGAGTCTGGTGGCACCTTAAAGACAAGCAGATTTATTTGGGCATAAGCTTTCGTGGGTTCAAAGCCACTTCAGATGCATGGAATGAAAATTAAAGATATAAGCATAAATATAGTAGCACATGAAGAGATGGGAGTTACCTTACAAGTGGAGAACCAGTGATGACAAGACCAATTCACTCAGGGTGGGTGTGGTCCACACCCAATAATTGATGAGGAGTTGTCAATACCAAGAGAGAGAAAATTGCTTTTGTCGTGAACCAGCCACTCCCAATCCCTGTTCAAGACCAAATTAATGGTGTTAAGTTTGCAAATGAATTGTAGCTCTGCAGTTTCTCTTTGAAGTCTGTTTTTGAAGGGGTTTTTTGTTGCAGAATGGCTACTTTTAACTCTGTTATTAAATGTTCAGGAAGATTGAAGTGTTCTCCTATTGGCTTTCTTATGTTACCATTCCTGACGTCTGATTTGTGTCAATTTATTATTTTACGTAGATACTGTCCGGTTTGGCCAATGTACATAGATTTGTAGATTCTAGGACTGGAAGGGACCTCGAGAGGTCATTGAGTCCAGTCCCCTGCCCTCATGGCAGGACCAAATACTGTCTAGACCATCCCTGATAGACATTTATTTAACCTACTCTTAAATATCTCCAGAGATGGAGATTCCACAACCTCCCTAGGCAATTTATTCCAGTGTTTAACCACCCTGACGGTTAGGAACTTTTTCCTAATGTCCAAGCTAAACCTCCTTTGCTGCAGTTTAAGCTCCTTGTTTTATCTTTAGAGGCTAAGGTGAACAAGTTTTCTCCCTCCTCCTTATGACACCCTTTTAGATACCTGAAAACTGCTATCATGTCCCCTCTCAGTCTTTTATTTTCCAAACTAAACAAACCCAATTATTTCAGCCTTCCTTCACAGGTCATGTTCTCAAGACCTTTAATCATTCTTGTTGCTCTTCTCTGGACCCTCTCTAATTTCTCCACATCCTTCTTAAAATGCGTTGCCCAGTACCGGACACAATACTCCAGTTGAGGTCTAACCAGCGCAGAGTATTGCTGGCACCCAATGGCATATATCACATTAGTAGATGTGTAGGTAAATGTGCCCCTGATTGTGTAACTGATGTGGTTGGCAAGTCTGATGGTGTCGCTAGAGTAGATATGGGGAAAGAGTAGGCAATGGGGTTTGTTACAGGGATTGGTTCCTGAGTTAGAGTTTCTGTTGCTGGTGAGTATTTGCTTCAGGTTGGGGGCTGTCAGTAAGCGAGGACTGGCCTGCCTCCCAAGGTCTCTGAGAGTGAGGGACTGTTTTCCAGGATAGGTTGTAGATCATTGATGATGTGCTGGAGAGGTTGTACATGATGGCCAGTGGTGTTCTGTTATTTTCCTTGTTGGGCCTATCCTGTAGAAGGTAAATTCTGGGTACCCATCTCGCTCTGTCAGTCTGTTTCCACACTTCTCCAGGTGGGTATTTTAGTTTTAAAAATGCTTGATAAAGATCTTGTAGGTGTTTGTCTCTGTCTGAGGGATTGGAGTAAATACGGTTGCATTTTAGGGCTTGACTGTAGACAATGGATCATGTGATATATCCTGGATGGAAGCTGGAGGCATGTAGGTAAGAATAGCGGTCTGTAGGTTTTCGGTATAGGGTGGTAGAATCCCTTACGGGTGCTTCAGAATCAATGAACTTTAAATGGCTGTTTACTTGCAAGCTTTCCTGTCTACATGTGGGCCAGCCCAGGAAGAATGGAGGTGGGATCTCGCAGGACATGTGACCATGTCACATGATGCTGTAATCCATCTTAAATCCTGTACTTTTCCATTTAGAAGAGGGATGGGGACCCAGAGAGACAAAAGATTCCCACCTTGTGCCAAAGCTATAAAAGGGGGTGGATCAGACAAAGAGGCTGCCAGTCATGAGAACACCCCTGCTTTCCGCCTAAGATGTCTGCTAGAACTAAAAAGGACCGTACCAGGGGAAAGGATTGGGCCCAGACTAGGAAGGAGTCTAATCTGTGAAATATCAGAGGGGTAGCCGTGTTAGTCTAGATCTGTAAAAGCAGCAAAGAGTCCTGTGGCACCTTATAGACTAACAGATGTATTGGAGCATGAGCTTTCGTGAGTGAATACCCACTTAATCGGACACATGTACAATCTGTGAAAGAAGCTTATTGGAACATCTCTCAGTTTCTTAATGTATTAAGTTTAGACTTGCGTGGTTTTGCTTCATTTTGCTTGGTGACTTACTTTGTTCTATCTGTTATTACTTGAAACCATTTAAATCCTACTTTGTAATACTTAATAAAATAACTTTTGTTTATTAATGAACCCAGAGTAAGAGATTAATACCTGGAGAAGCAAATAGCTGTGCATCTCTCTTTATCAGCATTATAGAGGGTGGACAATTTGTGAGTTTACCCTGTATAAGTTGTTTTATTCTGTTTAAATATTTATTTGGGGTTTGGATTCCATTGAGAACTGGGTGTCTGGGTGCTGGAGACAAGTAACCTGCTGAGCAGTTTTTGGTTTAAGCCTGCAGGTTCAGGGGCATGGCCCAGACCCTGTGTCTTTGTTGCAGAAGGCTAGCATGTCTAGCTCAACAAGGCAGGGTTCTGGAAGTCCCAAGCTGGCATGGATAATGGGCTCACAGGTAATCCCAGCACATCAACTGACAGTCCTCAGGGACTCTCTATGACCGAACCCATCACAGACTATATAACATCCAGAGTAAGTTTCAGCAACGCAAAGAAGTCAAATTCTCCACTGATTAAATGTTATGTCCTTGGCTTATTTTGCACTTGAGAGGGAGACCTGGATGGAGCAGATTGTGACATCCCGGCCCTACAGTGCGGAAGGGAAAGCTCCCCAGGAGGCTGTGCTTGTCTAAGACTGCACTATATCGTTTAAAGTGGTGCATAACTACATTGGTTTAGAAACTAATGTATATAAAGCAATCCAACCCCTTAGTGTTGATGCAGTTATATCGTTATAGCTTGTTTCTGATAGAGAAATAAGCTTTAACAATATAAGCGCCTTCATTCTTGTATAGCTGTCCATAGTAGGGGTCTGTTCTGCTTTAACTGTATCTATTTCTAAATCCATTCAATGCCCCATCCCTTAAAAAAAAATGTAACACCCACTACAGTAATCCAGAGTTCAAGTGGCTTGGCAATATGTTGCCCCGTGCAGAATCCTGAGTTGAGCAACCCAGGAAATTCACAGTAAAGGTGGCCAATGCAATCAATGCTGCCCTCTTTCAGAGATGCCCCCATTAACACACACACACACACACACACACACACACACACACACACACACACACACACACACACACACACACACACACATACACTATGAACCCCACAGTTGCTGAAGTGTACATGCTCTTAACCTCCTTTTACAACCCATCCACTCTCACCCAGGAAGTTTGTGGTGCATTGACAGAGCTAAGGGGGGCAGGCAGGGTTGTGGTGCACTGGAAGAGCTGTGGAGTGCACAGGAATTGGGGTGCACTGGCAGAAATGGAGGATGCAGTGGGGTTGCCATTCAGAGTGACCGGGGTGCACTGGCAGAGGTAGGGATGCAGGTGGGTTGGGGTGCACTGGCAAAGTGGGAGTACTATGCCTCCCTGACCTGAGCCCCTCAACCTCTTACCTCTCCTATCATCTATCCCCTTTTATCCTTCTACCCCTAACCCCCCTCCCTTCACTGCAGCCCCAAACCCTTTTACCCTTAGTCCCCAAATCCTCTGCTGCCTAATACTTTCCCCCTCCTAGGAGTAATTCACATGTCTTTCTCTCTGACTACTTCTGTAACCCTTCTGCCAGCCAGAGTTGGCAGCAACAAGGGCTGGGTTTAGTATCTAGGGGTTCCTTTTCAACAATATAACACAAAACCAGCTCGAGGCCCCACCCAGTGACCTGGGACAGTTACATACTACAGCTGGGTGCCTCTAAGAGGCAATACTTCCCCTCTCCCAAGCACAGAATCTGAGTGTAGCAAAGATAATTTTAAGAAAGAACTAAAATAACCCGGTATTATTTGGGAAAATGCCATAAACAGGGTTCGTAAACATAGACCATGAGCAAAAGACCCACCCTCAAGTAAGTTGGACAGTGTCCTTTTCCCTCAAGATCTTAAGTCCAGCAGCCAAAAATCCCTTTAGCAGGCCAGTCTCTTCTCTGCACTCTGCTCACGGTTGTTGTCCTTGGTCATTGCAGATGCAGAGTCCAAAGATGTATCTACAGAGTTCCCCTCCCATCCTGGGTGAGGTAGGAGTTGGAAGGCACCTTACTTGCTCTGCTGCCTAGGCACTTGCTTGTCACTCCTCTCTGCAGCTTCCCTGCTGGCCAGTCATAATGCTGCTCCTATGTGCCAGCCAATCATCATGTCTCACCATTTAACAGACTTCTTAGTGATTTCAGCTGTTAGTGGGGGACCCTCACTACTGATGCACACAAGGTACTCACTTGCATCAGAGACACTGACCCAAAACAGGTCTAATGCTCAGATCAATGTATCACTGATTTTAGCTCTGCAGTGTGTAATAAGACTCTCAATGGAGGCTTAACCATCTGTTATTTCATAGTAGATAGGTTAAGTAGTAGCCATATCCCCTCAGGAGAAACCACACCACCAGGTACAAACATCTATTCTCTACTAGGCTTTGAAACCCATGTCCCATGCCTAGCGAGTGCCATTTAGTTGAGGGCGAGTCCCTCAGTCAGGGTATGCCAAGCACAGTTCTGTTGATCTTAATGCATACAACAAGGATAAACAACCCTTTATTACTCCTGCCCCATTAACAAAGGGACTGGGGATCCAACACCAGCTCAAAGTGACTATTTGGGCAAGCAATCCCATCATGCTGAGCACCTAGGCAGGGTGAGTGTGCCTGTGCAAATGAGATCAGCTTCTGAAGTCCTCTTCCACAGCTCATCACTAGATGTCAGGGGAGAGCTCATTCACACTCTGCTTACACTTCCTACATTCTTCCCCTCCCCCGCTCCCCAAAAAAATAAATAAAATTCCCACCCATGATTCAAACTGCAGCAACTTTCAGTCACTCAGTTCAAAACTCTTAGTGTTAACTGCTGAGTGAATTCACAGTCAAGATCTGTGATACATCCAGCCATTATTACCCTCAGTTTAACAGTACAAGCGAGCAGAAGGAAACCATTAGGGGTGGGGGGGCTGTAACCCAGGAGACCATTGGCTAAGTGACCCCCAAATATGTGGGTACTACCTACACTGCCTATAGCATATTCTGAGAGCCAGTGCTCTTCTCTAAGGCAGGCTGTAGATTGTGGTGGTGAGAGACAGAGCTCATTACTCATTTAGTTAATTTGCAGCACTCAATGTTTATTTTCATTCATGTCAAAATTGTGTATGTTTGTACAATTAAACACAAGCTGGAAAGAGATTGGTCATGTAAGCAGTGGGTGAGCCTCGAATTTCCTTCTTCATGTGACAGCTGATTAGACTGCAGTCCGTTGTCCCTTCCATGCTGTATATTTCCTGAAAACACCCATGCTGAGTAAATGTAACCACATCCAATTCCTAAGGGCACGGAAAATGGCAACAATGATTACTGGTTTAAATAAATATAGCAACACTGGTGGCAATGCAATCTATTCCCACAGAGAATGTCATTTAACATCCCCATTCAGACACTTCCTGTGATCCATCAATTACCAGATCAGCAAGAAATAGCATTTTCCAGCAGAGCCACCTGTATAAATGTACTGTAGATGGTATCTATGCCTGTTTAACCCAGCAGAGGAGTTGGATGGTGTGACAAAGTTTCTCCTCTACCTTGCTGGGTCCTGCACTTATTGGCAGATTTGCTCACCTCAGTGATCTTCCCCACAGTCTGGGTCAACTTCTCCTGTGTCTGATCAGGAGTTGGGAGGTTTAGAGGGAACCCAGGCCTGCCCTCTACTTCGGGTTCCAGCCCAGGGTCCTGTGGATTGCAACTGTCTATAGAGCCTCCTGTAACAGCTGCCTGACAGCTACAACTCCCTGGGCTACTTCCCCATGGCCTCCTCCAAACACCTTCTTTATCCTCACCACAGGACCTTCCTCCTGGTGTCTGATAACGCTTGTACTCCGTAGTCCTCCAGCAGCACAGCCTCTCACTCTCAGCTCCTGGTGCCTCTTGCTTCTAGCTCCTCACATGCACTTCTCCTCTGACTCCCCCTCACCTGACTGAAGTGAGCTCCTTTTTAAATCCAGGTGCCCTGATTAGCCTGCCTTGATTGGCTGCAGGTGTTCTAATCAGCCTGTCTGCCTTAATTGGTTCTAGCAGTTCCTGATTACTCTAGTGCAGCCCCTGCTCTGGTCATTCAGGGAACAGAAAACTACTCATCCAGTGACCAGTATATTTGCCCTCTACCAGACTCCTGCACCCCACTGTGTGGATCTTTCACAGATGGTTTAAAACCAGAAACAAGGCAAATGGTTTCAGCTTGGAAATCTTATACCTTAATGTCTCACAATGAGCACAGAGTATCAGAGGGATAGCCGTGTTAGTCTGGATCTGTAAAAACAGCAAAGAGTCCTGTGGCACCTTATAGAGTAACAAAAGTTTTAGAGAATGAGCTTTCGTGGGTGAATACCCACTTCATCAGATGCATGTAGTGGAAATTTCCAGGGACAGGTATATATATGCAGGCAAGCTAGAGATAATGAGGTTAGTTCAATCAGGGAGGATGAGGCCCTGTTCTAGAAGATGAGGTGTGAAAACCAAGGGAGAAGAAACTGATTTTGTAGTTGGCAAGCCATTCACAGTCTTTGTTTAATCCTGAGCTGATGGTGTCAAATTTGAAGATGAACTGAAGCTAAGCATTACTGGTACAGTGGACCAGACCATATGCCCTACTCACACCACGGTCTGATATTGGTGTTTAATGTAATATAGACATCCCATTAGTGAACATGTTACATAGAAATGGCCCTAACACCATCCAAATAGCACTACAATAGGGACCAGATCCTCAAAGGAATTTAGGCATCTTAGTTCAGCACCCAGCTATCTTTCCCCACCCATGGTAACTAAATACCTTTGAGAATCTGGGTCTAAATTCTTTCCTCACAGCACTATAACACAATTCCACCTATCAAAACCCTTCTATTAGCTTCTGTATTTCAGCCACATTTTACATTTTCAAAGCATGGTGGTGCTTGATATTTTACTGTAGCATTCAGTGCAATCAGATCTTGCTTGCTTTTCTTTTTTTAATCCTTCTCACTATGAGACACACATTGAGTTTAATCATTTTGGGACTGAGAGCCCCTCACTGCTCAAATTTGCATTTCCATACAGGAATGTCTCAAGAATTTCTAGCCTGTCTTTTGCAAACCAGTCTACTCTCTGCATCTATCCTTTTGAGGACTAGAAACAGTTGTGCAAAACCCATCTGAAGATGAGAGAAGTAAGAATAGGAAGATGCCACAACTTAGGCCTGGTCTGCACTACGCGGTTAAACCGAATTTGGCAGCATTAAACCGAATTAACCCTGCACCCGTCCACACAACGAAGCCCTTTATATCAATATAAAGGGCTCTTTAAACTGATTTCTGTACTCCTCCCCAATGAAGGGAGTAGCTCTGAAATCGGTATTGCCATGTCGGATTAGGGTTAGTGTGGCCGCAAATCAAAGGTATTGGCAGCCAGGCGGTGTCCCACAGTGCACCACTGTGACCACTCTGGACAGCAATCTGAACTCAGATGCACTGGCCAGGTTGACAGGAAAAGCCCCGTGAACTTTTGAATTTCATTTCCTGTTTGCCCAGCATGGAGCTCTGATCAGCACGGGTGGCGATGCAGTCCCAAATCCAAAAAGAGCTCCAGCATGGACCATACAGGAGATACTGGATCTGTTTGCTGTATGAGGAGACAAATCTGTTCTATCAGAGCTCCGTTACAGAAGACGAAATGACAAAGCATTTGAAAAAATCTCCAGGCTATGACAGACAGAGGCCACAGCAGGGACTCAGCACAGTGCTGCGTGACAAGCGTAATGGAAAGCCAAAGAATCAAATGGACGCTCATGGAGGGAGGGAGGGGGTACTGAGGGCTCCAGCTATCCCACAGTCCCCACAGTCTTCAAAAATCCTTTGCATTCTTGGCTGAGCTCCCAATGCCTGTAGGGTCAAACACATTGTCCGGCGTGGTTCAGGGAATAGCTCGTCAATTTACTCCCCCCCATGAGAGAAAAGGGGAAAAAAATCATTTCTCGCCTTTTTTCAATGTCACCGTATGTCTACTGCATGCTGCTGGTAGATGCGGTGCTGCGGCGCTGAACAGCAGCATATCCTCCCCTTCCTTTCCTAATGACTCTATTTTTAGACAAAACATAAAGAAGGGAGTGACCCGGGGAGTCATTCCCATTTTTGTCCATGCACCCCCAGCCAACCTCAGCGACGCTGGCCAGGAGCACCTATGACAGCAGCAAACCATACAAAAGGATTGATAACTGTCATCATCAATTTCCAAATGCAAACGGTGCAAAATGACTGATAACCATCATCTCATCGCCAATTTACAATGGCAGACGGTGCAATAGGGATGGTAACCATCTCTGCTACCTTGCAAAGGCAAATGAATGCTGCTGTGTAGCACTGCAGTACCGCCTCTGTCAGCAGCATCCAGTACACATACGGTGACAGTGACAAAAGGCAAAACAGGCTCCAGGGATGCCATGCTATGGTGTCAATCCAGGGGAAAAAGGGCGAAATGATTGTCTGCTGTTGCTTTCACGGAGGAAGGATTGAGTGACATCATTTACTCAGACTCACCCGCGACACTGTTTTTGCACCATCATGCATTGAGATCTCCACCCAGAATTCCAATGGGTGGGGGCGACTGCGGGAACTATGGGATAGATACAGAATAACTACCCACAATGCAACGCTCCAGAAATCAACACTAGCCTCAGTACATGGACGCACACTGCCGAATTAATATGCTTAGTGTGGCCATGTTCACTCGACTTTATACAATCTGTTTTAAAAAACCGGTTTCTGTAAAATCGGAATAATCCCGTAGTGTAGCCATACCCTTAGAAATCATAACATTATTCCAATAGATGTTTGTTTGGAAGAGAGATAGGTCCTCTCTCTCAAACCATGATTGAACCAAGCTAGTTGTGGTAGCTCTGAGAGACACTTATTGCAGAAATCTGCTTGTTAAAAGTAGAGTTGGTAGCTAAATCTAGCTCTCAGAACACATGATAACACACTGGTAGGTGTCACTCATCAACTGTCTCTGAAGCTAAGCAGAATTGGGGATGCTCACAACATTCGGGAGTGCGCTCAGCACCTTGATGGAGCAGGTCTCATTAGACTTTATATCACACAACACAGACTGCCAGAACTGTCCCTTGGGTAGGGTGTATCAGGGCAACCGCTCCGGGCCCCACGCTTTGGGGGGCCCCGTGGGCAGGTGTGATTGGCTGGCACAACTGGCTGGCGTGGTCGGTCCCAGAAGAGACGAATCCATCACTTCCACCCCAGGCCACACGCCCCCACTAGGTACAGCCCTGCAGGTTGCCTAGTAATATCCAAGACAAGTTTTCAGTTGAATTCACAATAAGTTTTTTTTTAAATCTACATTTTAATGTAAATTAAAATTTGTTTGAGGGAGAAACAAATGAAAGCCAATTGCAAAAAGGTTATTATGGGAAGAGGCGATGATTTAAGCTTATTTCCTCGTGTCACAAAGGCAAAATCTCCTCAAAGGGCCAGGTACAATGGGCCAGGTATAAAAAAGTCGATTCAGGCAGGTTTGAAAACAGACTCCCCACTGCACCAGTGTAGCCTCTTGCATCAAAGGGGAGAACGACTTGTGCTCCCTGCTGTGTATGGTTTCTATATGGGAGTAGGAATTTTACCAGGAACTGTTTTGCTGCTTCATCTCTAAACACAGACACTTAATTAGTGCACTGACTGACAGCCTTGATCATGCCCACATTTTAGGGAGCACCAACCACTTTTAGGCTGCAATGGACTCATATAATCTCCCTCCCACTCACTGAACATAAAGTGCTTTGTGCCTCTGCAACATGGTCCCTCAATGTAGTTGTGGTTGCCATCTTTCTGCTGTTTGCTAGCATAACACAGTAGTGAATGTGCTCTAATCGATTTATACTCTTTTCTACAGATTCCATATGTATCCTGTCTTTGCACCCACCAAAATGAGAATGCATGTTGCTTATGAGAATAATTTAGACCAGTGCATTTTAGTGCTTCTTTTTGATCTGAAATCAAAACATTTAGGATAGCTTCATAGTCTGGTCCTTTCTGCTACTTGTTTCCCAAGATTCCTTTCTCATGTATTCATTTGAAGTAATAGACAAGACAAAAAATTCTCTGATAAGCTAACCCCTTTGCACAACTCTGAATCTTTATACTTAGGGCCTGAGTCTCTTCACTAAGGCCCCTTCACCCTACTCAAGCAATGTAAAAAGGCCTGAAAGCAGGTTGAAATGTGATTTATAACCATTTTAAAGCCCCTTTATACTGCTAAAGTGGTGTAAAAAGGTATTAGTGTAAATGAGAACCAGACCCTTAAGGTATCTGCACATAAGGGTAAACCTGAGGCTGGCCTAGCTCAGCTGACCTGGGTTCACACGATTCAGGCTCCAGGGCTGAAAAACTGGTGTGTCGAAGTGCAGGCTTAGGCTACCATCCGAGCTCTGAGACGCTCCCTCCTTGCTGGGTCCCAGAGCTTGGGCTCCAACCTGAGCCTGAACATCAACATAGCAATATTTAGCTCCGCAGTCTCAGCCCTACATGCCTGAGCAAGCTGACCCAAAGCAGCCACAGCCATGCCACGGGTATTTTATCCTGTGTAGATGTAGCCTGAGGGTGAAATCCTGGTCCCAGTGAGGTCACCAGTTCTCCCACTGCCATCAATGGGGGCAGATTTCACTCTTAGGCCAGTCTCTCAAAGAAATTTAGGTACCCCTGTCATAAACAGATAGCTAAGGGTTAATGTCTCTTTCACCTGAAACACCTGACCAGAGAACCAATCAGGAAACCGGATTTTTTCAACCTTGGGTGGAGGGAAGTGTGTCTCTGAGTCTTTTGTCTGTCTGCCTGTTTCCTCTGAGCTTTGGAGAAGTAGTTCTATTTTCTAGTCTTCTGTTTCTAAGTGTAAGGACAAAGAGATCAGATAGTAAGTTCTATGGTTTCTTTTCTTTGGTATTTGCATGAATATAAGTGCTGGAAATGCTTTGATTTGTATTCTTTTTGAATAAGGCTGTTTATTCAATATTCTTTTAAGCAATTGACCCTGTGTTGTATCATCTTAATACAGAGAGAACATTTGTATTTTTCTTTCTTTTTATATAAAGCTTTCTTTTAAGACCTGTTGGAGTTTTCTTTACTTCAGGGAAATTGAGTCTGTACTCACCAGGGAATTGGTGGGAGGAAGAAATCAAGGGGAGAGCTGTGTGTTGGATTGCTAGCCTGATTTTGCATTTCCTCTGGGTGAAGAGGAAAGTGCTTTTGTTCCAGGATTGGGAACGGAGAGGGGGAATCACTCTGCGTAGTTTCACAGAGCTTGTGTCTGGGTATCTCTCCAGGAGCACCTGGAGGGGGGAAGGGAACAAGGATTATTTCCCTTTGTGGTGAGACTCAAGGGATTTGGGTCTTGTGGTCCCCAGGGAAGGTTTTTCAGGGGGACCAGAGTGCCCCAAAACACTCTAATTTTTTGGGTGGTGGCAGCAGTACCAGGTCCAAGCTGGTAACTAAGCTTGGAGGTTTTCATGCTAACCCCCAAATTTTGGACGCTAAGGTCCAGAATCTGGGAATAAGGTTATGTCATGGTGGCAGCGGCGGGAGATAGACAGAATCCAGAAGCCAGTAGGAATATTATATTTTTCTTTTCTCTGCTAAGGGCTTTTTAGCAGAGAGAAACAGTTTGGTTTTAAAAGGGAACCAGAGAGAATTTTTTTTTCTGCTCTCTCTAGCAGTTTGTGGTTTGCATGTTAAGCGAGAAGACTGTTAAGGGTCTTTTGTCATGCAATAGCACTCCCATTGAGAGTCATACCAGCACTCTATATGCATGCAAATAAAGTGGTTTTTCTGGTTTCCCTTCATTGAACATTAGCTAGAGAGAGAAAGGGAAAAAAGCACTGTTGCTAGGCAGACTTCAGGAGGCAACAGAGCCTGCAGTTCAAAAGAGAAACACCGGAGGGCACCCCAACACAAGAAAACAGGAACCATGTCTACCAGGACAAAAATGGAGGCCGAAGACCAATTAAAAGAAGCTGAACACAGGCGACAACTGGAAATAAAACAAAAAGAGATGGAGATAAAAGAAAAGGAAGAAAGCATCAAACTGGCAGCCTTCCAAAGAGAACAGGCAGCCCAAGAGGCAGCACACAAAAGAAAACTAGAAGAAGATGAGTTGGCCCACAGAAGGAAGCAAGAAGAGGAAGAGTTGGCCCACCGCCGAGAAATGGAAAAGCACCAAAAAGAAATGGAAAAACAACAAAAAGAAATGGAAAAACAACAAAAAGAAATGGAAAAACAACAAAAAGAGAATGAAGAGAAGGAAAAACAGAGAAAACATGAACTGGAGATGGCAAAAGCTGGGCTGCATGTGCCAGCCAACCCTAACAACCCGGCGCCAATTATTGCTCCACAGCACAGGAAATTTCCCACCTACAAGGCAGGTGATGACACCGAGGCCTTCTTGGAAAATTTTGAAAGAGCCTGTCTTGGGTACAGCATCCCCGAAGACCAGTACATGGTAGAATTAAGGCCACACCTCAGTGGACCTTTAGCAGAGGTGGCAGCTGAAATGCCCAAGCCGCAAATGAATGACTATAAACTTTTTCAAACCAAGGCCAGATACAGGATGGGGATAACCCCAGATCATGCCCGTCGGCGCTTCAGAACCCAAAAATGGAAACCAGAGGTGTCATTTCCCAAACACGCCTACTACATTGCAAAAAACTATGAGGCCTGGTTAACAGGAAACAACATTCAAACCTTGGAAGAAGTGAACCTCCTCATACAAATGGAGCAGTTCTTGGATGGTGTTCCTGAAGACATCACACGGTACATACAAGATAGAAATCCCAAAACTATCGCTGAGGCGGGGGAGATTGGAGCCAAATGGATGGAACTGGCAGAAAGCAAAAAAGCTACTGTCAAGGGGAACGATTACCCCAGGGGGCACACAGACCATAAACCCTACAACCGAGGACAGCCAAAGACCCTCCATACCACCCAAGTAAAGCCACAGATACCCTACTCTTCAACCTCACCAGTCTCCAGTAACTCACCTCGGCCCAGTGACCCATCAGATGGAAGATGCTTTAAGTGTAATGAACCGGGACATATCAAGGCCAACTGTCCCAAGAACACCATGCGAGTGCAATTCATTACACCACCATCACACCAAAGATCCCCAGGCCCAAATGCCTCTCAAATACCCTTGGAGCGAAGGGAAAATTTGAGAGTGGGCGGAAAGAAGGTTACTGCGTGGAGAGACACGGGGGCACAAGTGTCAGCTATCCACCAATCCTTCGTTGACCCCAAATTCATCAACCCAAAGGCCAAAGTTACAATTTACCCCTTCATGTCACAAGCTGTAGACTTGCCTACAGCTCAACTGCCTGTCCAGTACAAAGGCTGGTCAGGAATGTGGACTTTTGCAGTCTATGACAATTATCCTATCCCCATGCTACTGGGGGAAGACTTGGCCAACCAGGTGAGGCGGGCCAAGAGAGTGGGAATGGTTACCCGTAGCCAAACCAGGCAAGCTTCCAGACCCATTCCTGTTCCTGAGCCGTCCACAGAAGCCCCGTCTGTGTTACCAGAGACCCAGACACAGGCAGTGGACCCGGATTCCATGCCTACCACTGAAACAGCCACAGCATCTCCAGTCCCAGGCCCGGAACTGGAACAACAACCAGCACCAGCAAGTGCAACCACATCTTCAAACTCAACGCCAGAGGGCGCCAGCAAGCCAGAACTGGCAGAAGCAAAAGACAGCCATACCCAAAAGGCTCAGCCAGAGCCTGAAATACCCTCAGGTGCACCAGCGGAGAGCGGTTCACCAGCAACGGAAACAACCCCATCACCTACATCGCTTCCAGAGGGACCAAGCCCAAGTCCACAGTCTGAGGAAGAACTGGTGTCCCCAGACTCAAGGGAACAGTTCCAGGCTGAGCAGGAAGCAGATGACAGCCTTCAGAAAGCTTGGGCGGCGGCACGGAGCACCCCACCGCCTCTCAGCTCTTCTAATCGATCCCGGTTTGTTATAGACCAAGGACTTTTATACAAGGAAATTCTTTCTGGTGGACACCGGAAAGAATGGCAGCCGCAAAAACAGTTGGTGGTTCCAACTAAGTACCGGGGGAAGCTCTTAAGCTTAGCCCATGATCATCCCAGTGGCCATGCTGGGGTGAACCGAACCAAGGACCGGTTGGGGAAGTCCTTCCACTGGGAGGGGATGGGCAAGGACGTTGCCAAGTATGTCCGGTCTTGTGAGGTATGCCAAAGAGTGGGAAAGCCTCAAGACCAGGTCAAGGCCCCTCTCCAGCCACTCCCCATAATTGAGGTCCCATTTCAGCGAGTAGCTGTGGATATTCTGGGCCCTTTCCCAAAAAAGACGCCCAGAGGAAAGCAGTACGTACTGACTTTAGTGGACTTTGCTACCCGATGGCCAGAAGCAGTAGCTCTAGGCAACACCAGGGCTAACACTGTGTGCCTGGCCCTAACAGACATCTTTGCCAGGGTAGGTTGGCCCTCTGACATCCTTACAGATTCAGGGTCTAATTTCCTGGCAGGGACCATGGAAAAACTGTGGGAAACTCATGGGGTGAATCACTTGGTTGCCACCCCGTACCACCATCAAACCAATGGCCTGGTGGAAAGGTTCAATGGAACTTTGGGGGCCATGATAAGAAAATTCATCAACGAATTCTCCAATAATTGGGACCTAGTGTTGCAGCAGTTGCTGTTTGCCTACAGGGCTGTACCACATCCCAGTTTAGGGTTTTCACCATTTGAACTTGTGTATGGTCACGAGGTTAAGGGGCCATTACAGTTGGTGAAGCAGCAATGGGAGGGGTTTACGCCTTCTCCAGGAACTAACATTCTGGACTTTGTAAGCAACCTACAAAGCACCCTCCGACACTCTTTAGCCCTTGCTAAAGAGAACCTAAAGGATGCTCAAGAAGAGCAAAAGGCCTGGTATGACAGACATGCCAGAGAACGTTCCTTCAAGGTAGGAGACCAGGTTATGGTCTTGAAGGCGCAACAGGCCCATAAGATGGAAGCATCATGGGAAGGGCCATTCACGGTCCAAGAGCGCCTGGGAGCTGTAAACTACCTCATAGCATTTTCCCAATTCCTCACTAAAGCCTAAAGTGTACCATGTTAATTCTCTCAAGCCTTTCTATTCCAGAGACTTACAGGTTTGTCAGTTTACAGTCCAGGGAGATGATGCTGAGTGGCCTGACGGTGTCTACTACGACGGAAAAAAAGACGGTGGCGTGGAAGAGGTGAACCTCTCAACCACCCTGAAACGTCTACAGCGGCAACAAATCAAGGAGCTGTGCACTAGCTTCGCCCCATTGTTCTCAGCCACCCCAGGACGGACTGAACGGGCATACCACTCCATTGATACAGGTAATGCTCACCCAATCAGAACCCCACCCTACCGGGTGTCTCCTCATGCCCAAGCTGCTATAGAACGGGAGATCCAGAACATGCTACAGATGGGTATAATCCGCCCATCTACCAGTGCATGGGCATCTCCAGTGGTTCTGGTACCCAAACCAGATGGGGAAATACGCTTTTGCGTGGACTACCGTAAGCTAAATGCTGTAACTCGTCCGGACAACTATCCAATGCCACGTACTGATGAGCTATTGGAAAAGTTGGGACGTGCCCAGTTCATCTCTACAATAGACTTAACCAAGGGGTACTGGCAAGTACCGCTAGATCTGAGCGTGGGATAGGAGCAGTGCTCATGCAGGAAGCAACAGATCACAACTTCCATCCTGTCGTGTTTCTCAGCAAGAAACTGTCTGAGAGGGAAAGTCACTGGTCAGTCAGTGAAAAGGAATGCTATGCCATTGTGTACGCCCTGGAAAAGCTACGCCCATATGTTTGGGGACGGCGGTTCCAACTACAAACTGACCATGCTGCACTCAGGTGGCTTCATACTGCCAAGGGGAACAACAAGAAACTTCTTCGTTGGAGTTTAGCTCTCCAAGATTTTAATTTTGACATTCAACACATCACAGGAGCTTCTAACAAAGTTGCTGATGCACTCTCCCGTGAGAGTTTCCCAGAATCCAGTAGTTAAAAAGTGTTCTTAACATGTAAAAGTCTGTTAGTTATATACTTCGTAGTATAGGTAAAGGTGCATGTGTTGTATTAATCTGTTTATTTTCAAGTTCTAGAAGGAAATTGCCGCCAGTGAGCTTTCCCACTGTCTGCAATTTGGGGGGCGTGTCATAAACAGATAGCTAAGGGTTAATGTCTCTTTCACCTGAAACACCTGACCAGAGAACCAATCAGGAAACCGGATTTTTTCAACCTTGGGTGGAGGGAAGTGTGTCTCTGAGTCTTTTGTCTGTCTGCCTGTTTCCTCTGAGCTTTGGAGAAGTAGTTCTATTTTCTAGTCTTCTGTTTCTAAGTGTAAGGACAAAGAGATCAGATAGTAAGTTCTATGGTTTCTTTTCTTTGGTATTTGCATGAATATAAGTGCTGGAAATGCTTTGATTTGTATTCTTTTTGAATAAGGCTGTTTATTCAATATTCTTTTAAGCAATTGACCCTGTGTTGTATCATCTTAATACAGAGAGAACATTTGTATTTTTCTTTCTTTTTATATAAAGCTTTCTTTTAAGACCTGTTGGAGTTTTCTTTACTTCAGGGAAATTGAGTCTGTACTCACCAGGGAATTGGTGGGAGGAAGAAATCAAGGGGAGAGCTGTGTGTTGGATTGCTAGCCTGATTTTGCATTTCCTCTGGGTGAAGAGGAAAGTGCTTTTGTTCCAGGATTGGGAACGGAGAGGGGGAATCACTCTGCGTAGTTTCACAGAGCTTGTGTCTGGGTATCTCTCCAGGAGCACCTGGAGGGGGGAAGGGAACAAGGATTATTTCCCTTTGTGGTGAGACTCAAGGGATTTGGGTCTTGTGGTCCCCAGGGAAGGTTTTTCAGGGGGACCAGAGTGCCCCAAAACACTCTAATTTTTTGGGTGGTGGCAGCAGTACCAGGTCCAAGCTGGTAACTAAGCTTGGAGGTTTTCATGCTAACCCCCAAATTTTGGACGCTAAGGTCCAGAATCTGGGAATAAGGTTATGTCAACCCCAACTTCTGTTGAAAGCAATGGGAGTTGGATGCCTAGATACCTTTGAGAATCTGCTTCTAAAGGCTGGTCATTGACGAGATCTGATCTATAACGTATAGCCAGTGCCCTGGGAGCTCTGTGCTCAACGCCATAAATATCAAGCCTGACCCTGTTTGGTCCTGTGAAGTATCGAGCACCCTCAGCTCCTACTGAAAGCAATGGGAGTTGAAGGATCTAATCCCATCTCAGAGAGTCTCAGCACCTATCCAGAGCAGATCCTAAGGTTTTCAATCACTATTTGTCAGAGATGAGAAGGGATGCCCCAAACCCTGAAGATGTCTCTTGTTACCAGCTCATTTTCTCCCTCAAATTTTGTCCTTTCCCCACCATTTAGTGCCATTTATTAAGGAACCACAAAGGCATCGTGGTTCTCCCAGCATGAGGACAGTGTTTGTAGTCATCAGCATGCTCCTGAATTTCAGGTTTACCAAGTTACCAGTAATTATCATGCATCACACCACCCTGAGTGCTATTATGCAAATTTGTCTCTGGCTCTTTAAAGATTCCCTTGGAAAGCGGGAAACAGAAGGTATGACATCCTGCCATATGATGTGCAGTGTGATTTGAACTGCAAAGGGGTATTTCTGCATGTGCTCTGGTGTCTGGAGTCTGTGGAGAAACTTCACTTGTCCTTCTAGAAGAATAAAACATTGAAAGTCATCTGGTATCATTTTGTACTAATCATAAAACTAATTACCGTCACATTTTACAGTCCAACAAAATGAAAAAAAAAACAGATTCCAGTTATTCTGGCATGATAGTGCTATGCCCTCCACTGCTGTGCAGGAGCACTCTTGAATACTCCACTCTTTGCCGCTGGTGCTCATATGCACATTACAAGCCTGACAGATGTTCATAGGAACCAGACCAAATAGGATGGTGAACCACTGCCCAAGCATTGCAGAAGTTTGATAAACATTGTCCATTTCATCATGCATGCCCTGCATGAATGATGAGTGCTGACCAAGTCAAAGGTTGTGTCAGCAACTTCTTTTCAGGTGGGAAAACTCCACCACTGTTGTTGCTTAGGATGGAACACTTATGTGAGGAAGGATTTATCTGGTAGTCTCCAAATAGGAGAGGTAATTAGAGAAGGAAGAGGATTTTACTGTCTGAGTCACTGCTGCAGGCTGAATTGACTTATGGCTGCCTGTCATGTCATTTCAGCAGCCAAGGCTAGCGTTACTCCTCTTGCTGCTGGCATACCCCTATGCTGAGGGCTGCAAGGGAAGGATTGGCTGTACGCCAGTTGGGATGCCTATCCCAACTGTCTATTCTACCTGGGTTTTGGTCCTTGTAAGGGGTTGCACATAAGTCAGAATCAGGGCCTTTTATTCTCACAACACTTCCTGGTTCCTCCGCACTAGCTGGAGTTACAGGAGAAGTACAGGGCTCCTTCTTACACACATGATACAGCCTGTGATCACTGCAGCACCACCACTTAACAAGAAAGGGGCAGGGGGAAGAAACCAGATGGAGTTATAAGATATTTAAGTCTAATCTTATCTAAGACTCCCCAACCCCAGTACAAGAGATGAGATAAATTCTCTTCTTGCAGCTTCTGTTCCTTGGTTAACAACCTGCACAGGCTGGTGATCAAGATTATATCAAATGAAAGAAGCATGGGACACAATGACAAACATGTTTGACCAAAAATTAGGCTACCTTAAAGAGATTTTGGTCACAAAGGTGAGGAGAAAAATCATTCAGAGGAAGAAATCAGCAAAATATAGATTCATTCATTTTCTTGCCTGTTTTTCCATAATTGTCTTTTGTCATACAAAATTTACAACCCAGGCTGAATCAGACATACTAGTGGGTAGTTAATGGCTCACATAAATCAGGCAAATTAGCTATTTCTACCATTTTTCTTCCTGAAAGCTTCTAAGATCAATTTGTGCTGTCTCCCCCCGGGGAAAAGAAATGTCTGTGCTGTAAAAAGCAACAAAGAGTCCTGTGGCACCTTATAGACTAACAGATGTATTGGAGCATAAGTTTTTGTGGGTGACTACATGCATCTGACAAAGTGAACAAAAGCTTATGTTTCAATACATCTGTTAGTCTATAAGGTACCACAGGACTCTTTGTTGCTTTTTACAGATCCAGACTGACACAGCTACCTCTCTGATACTTTCTGTGCTATATGAGCCATTGTGATAACCTTGCTGCCAAGTACCAGTCTGCTTTTCTAATACTTCGGGGATCACCCACTACAAGGCCAACAGATCCAGCTTGAGCCCTGGACAAGGATATAGTAAGAGAAGTGGAATGTGTGTAAGACAAATTCACACAATGTCAGGTCATTTGTCACAGAAAAACTGGCCAAGATTTTCCAGAGTGACTAGTGAGTTTGGTTCCCTCCATTTTGGGGTGCCCAAGTTCAGACTTCCTCAGCAACCTGCCCTTTGAAAATCAGCCTCCTTTACAGTGTCTTGAATTGGGTGCCCAAAAACTGTGGGATTCAAAAGTCTCTGGACTTCTGAAATCTTCTGAGACTTTCCTAGGAGAATTTGTGTGCCAAATAAAAGGTCCCAGATGTTTTCCTCATGGGAGAAAAACAAAACGCTTATTGCATATATTTGCCTTTTTATCATCTAGTGATAAATTTGTTTTATTCTTAATATTTGTATTGCAGTAAAGTCTAGAGACTAATTAGGGATCAGGATAGCAATGCATCCACTGGATAGTCCCTGCCCCACAAAGCTTGTAGTCTAAGTACAGATGAGAGATAACAGGCGGATTCAACAGAGAAAGGGAGAGCACAAACAGACATGATGATCAGCATGATGAGGGGCAATAAGCAGTAGTCAGGGCATTGTTACATTTCTGTGCAGCTTAAACAGTTGAACTGGGAGTGCCACGGTATTGCTACAATCTGACTGCAGAGAACATTTGATATCAAAACAAATGCCAAGCAATGCCAACCTGAATGTGACAGATGTATACAACCCACACTGAGGTATACAAGTCTGGTGCCATTTCATATTTTTAGTATTAGTGACAAAAGAGATAATCATCAAATTAAACAGTTCTTTGTAATACCACCGTATCTCTGATATGGAGAATTACCCCCTCATGCAGAAAGGGTTATAAATAGGATTGACAGTATTCAATATTTAAATAGAATTTTGACAGATAATATCAATGTTTATTTTAAAACATTTTTTTACATTTAAAGTTCATGTTTGTGGAAAATGATGAAGTGGGTCAGACAATAGTTATTGAATGACAGTAGGCAGATTCAAAAAGTTAAAGCTTTATAACCAAACATGAATTGTCAACATCACATGTCAAAATATACAAAGTAACTATCCTTACATCTAACTAATAAGTCTTTAAGCAACATTTCTTACTTTGCCTATCTATATTTCAATGATTAACAATGGAAATATTTTGTCTTTGGTTTGTGTGTGCAAGGTTAAATCAAGGTTAATGACATTAGCCGATAAAAATCTAATCCTTCCAAGCCTAGTTTAATACTGGACTCCTCAGCTTTAACTGGAATGTTTAGCTGTTGTTTAGGGCCAGAAAGAGATTGTCAGGGAAACCAGCATGTGTTCCATACCAGATCCAGATATCAAGCCAACCCTGGAAAGGATCTAAGATTAAGCAGAGTTCAGATGTTGCTTGAGCTGTCTCACCACCCCTCTGGCAATCATATAGCTCAAGAAAAATTATGAGCAGTGAAGTGGTCAATGAGATCACTAGTGTCAAGATCTCGTGTGAACAGGTCATATGTAAAGATGGCTGTTAGTACTTGAATCCACAATACCTCCCTTGTGCTTTCACCATCCTCAAGTGGCATGGATTGGTTTTGGATGTGGTGACATAGATTTCCCTCAATTTCAGAACATCTGTTTGCATGACTGGGTCAAACTCCATTAGGGATGGTGGTAAGACTACCTCTGTCTCCTCTTCAGAGCTGAAGAGACTGTTTCAAATGCAACGGAACTTCTCTGTGAAGTAACACAACTGCTCCTCACATCAGGAAGCAAAGGCAGTCCAGGCTGATTAGAAGTATCACTTTCTGGAACAATTCTGCTGGTAGAGACATGGCAGGAACGATGGCAGAGGAAAGAGACCTCTTGTCCTCCTTCAAAATCACAACAAAAGACCAAACACTTTCTGCCACAGTCCATCAGCTTCAGAATCAGCTTTATGCTACCAGCATCCCAATTTCCCACCCACTCCTGTTTCCATCTGTTACGTGTTATAGCATAATTGTAGCAATCTGTTTCCTGGAGAGTAAAACGTGTAAGACCTAGTGTATCTGTGGCTCTGGCCAAGAGAAAGTTGTAATGCTCTACCAGCCAAGGAATTTATCTTAAATATTTAAAGATAGTGAGGCACTTTGGTTATGGGGGCCATATACTTACCCACACAACATCTTGTGAATTAAGGAAGTGCTATAATCTCAGTTTTCATAGATAGGGAACTGAGGGAGAAAGACCAAGTGACTTACCCAAAGTCATGCAGGAAATTGAGGGTGGCGGAGGCATTGAGCTCTGGTCTTCTGAGTTTCAGGCTCATGTCCTAACCACTGGACCATCCCTTCTCTCCAAACCAAAATTCATCTGCTCAAGTTTTGCCAAACCTCCCTCTGCTTTTGCAGCTCCATGGTCCTTTCAGTGTAGGAATGCCGGGGGACAGATGAGTTTTTGAGAGACATCACAAAACAGCTTGAGCATTCACCATCTTCAACCCTTCCTGTTCTGAACACAACATTCCCACATCAATTTTACCATGTATACTTTCCCAGGGCATGTAATTATTTTACATAACTTTAAAAATGCCTAGGAAGTGCTGTAGGCTGACTAAGGTAAAAGGACATTAATGGTGACAGAGTGGAAGATATTCTAGAGTTGTAGCGAATTCAGATTGAGGTTCTACAATAAATGTCAGCAGTTGCCTTTAAAGAGTTGTTGTGAAGCTAAACTGAAGCACATGTTCCCAACAGAATCACTACATAGGAGTAAGAGTTCATCACACTCAAAATTATTTCTTGTGGCCAACAAGAAATTATTCAGGATGTGGAGGAGCTGTTGACAAAATGGTCTGTAGTTTAGTCTTCCACCACTGCAAAATGCGCTGAAACAGATTAACAGCCACGATGGAGAGTTAGCTTTTCAGACTGAGTGCTGCAGCTCTTAGAACTCCACAGAGACAGAAAACTACTCAACCTCTGCAGTCCACCAAGATTTAGGAAGCTGTTTCCTTGACAGCATGAGGACAATCATAACTATTCCCCAAAGGTGAGAAGTGGAAAACGATGTTTTCATACTGTTACATCACATGCTGCCCAACACAGACACAACTGCCATATGTTTCCTGTTTTGATATGCAGAATTTATTGTGTTAACATTCCTAGAAGTTTGGCTGGTACTTCTGGTGCTGTGTGTTGTTTAGAAACAACAAAATACAGTTTTAAAACTCCAAATGACTTGGTAGTGCGAGTTTAAGGGAAAGGAAGTTATATTTCAGGGTGAAACTGGGACTGCTTTAAAATCTTCTCAAACTTTAGGACAGTAAATAGTCTTTTCCGATTTTGTGTCATGGAGATGTATATGACTACGTCTACACTAGAGAGTTTACAGCAGCACAGCTGTACCAATGCAACTGCTCCGCTGTAAAATCTCACGTAGCCTCTCTATGCTCATAGACTCATAGACTCTAGGACTGGAAGGGACCTCGAGAGGTCATCGAGTCCAGTTCCCTGCCCTCATGGCAGGACCAAATACTGTCTAGACCATCCCTAATAGACATTTATCTAACCTACTCTTAAATATCTCCAGAGATGGAGATTCCACAACTTCCCTAGGCAATTTATTCCAGTGTTTAACTACCCTGACAGTTAGGAACTTTTCCTAATGTCCAACCTAAATCTCCCTTGCTGCAGTTTAAGCCCATTGCTTCTTGTTCTATCATTGGAGGCTAAGGTGAACAAGTTTTCTCCCTCCTCCTGATGACACCCTTTCTCCTTCCTCTTGAAAACTGCTATCATGTCCCCTCTCAGTCTTCTCTTTTCCAAACTAAACAAACCCGATTCCTTCAGCCTTCCTTCATAGGACATGTTCTCAAGACCTTTAATCATTCTCGTTGCTCTTCTCTGGACCCTCTCCAATTTCTCCACATCTTTCTTGAAATGCGGTGCCCAGAACTGGACACAATACTCCAGTTGAGGCCTAACCAGCGCAGAGTAGAGCGGAAGAATGACTTCTCGTGTCTTGTTTACAACACACCTGTTAATGCATCCCAGAATCATGTTTGCTTTTTTTGCAGCAGTATCACACTGTTGACTCATATTAAGCTTGTGGTCTACTATGACCCCTAGATCTCTTTCTGCCACACTCCTTCCTAGACTGTCTCTTCCCATTCAATATGTGTGAAACTGATTGTTCCTTCCTAGGTGGAGCACTTTGCATTTATCTTTATTGAACTTCATCCTGTTTACCTCAGACCATTTCTCCAATTTCTCCAGATCATTTTGAATTTTGACCCTGTCCTCCAAAGCAGTTGCAATCCCTCCCAGTTTGGTATCGTCCACAAACTTAATAAGTGTACTTTCTATGCCAACATCTAAATCGTTGATGAAGATATTGAACAGAACCGGTCCCAAAACAGACCCCTGCGGAACCCCACTTGTTATACCTTTCCAGCAGGACTGGGAGCCATTAACAACTACTCTCTGAGTACGGTTATCCAGCCAGTTATGCACCCACCTTATAGTAGCCCCATCTAAATTGTACTTTCCTAGTTTATCTATAAGTTTATCTATCTATGCTGACAGAAGAGTGCACTCGTCAACATAATTGAACTACCTCCAATTAGCAGCACTAGCTATTTCAGCAGTAGAAGCACTCCTGTTGACATAGTGCTTTGCACACTACCACTTATGCCAGTAAAAACTTGTTACTGGAGGAGGGGGGTTTTCACACCTCTGAGCAACATAAATTTTGCCAACATAAGTGGTAGTGTAGACATGGCCTAACTTTTTTTCAGAGGTAGCTGAATAGGTAGCAAACCTATACATTTCATTAAGTGGAGCCTCAGTGTTGGTTAGCATTTTTGTTCATCCTGAGGCTATTATAATTTAACTTTAACATCTCTGAGCATATAAAGAAATCTCTTATGACTCTGCTGGGATTGGATTACAGGGGCCTAATAATTAGCAGGGTCCCTCAAGCAGGTAAATTTCAATCTATTCACACTTCTCATGAGACGTCATAATAGGAATCTGTTGCATTGCCCCATGAGCCATTGTCTCAGCCTTCTGCAACTCGGGAAGTGCCCAAATTGTGGGCCCAATTTACAAGTCATTGAGCAGCACTTGAAAGGTAATGAGCATCCTCAGTTCCTACTGAAGTCACAAGAAGAGAGCACAGACACACCTTATAAAAATCAGGCCTAAAATTAGCATGAACCTACAGACACTGAAGAATGAAATTCCCCCAGGTTGGGCTGCTGAGAAATCACAGGTAGGTGAGAATGGTAGGCCGCTGATCCACATTAAGGATAAAAGTTACTATCACCAAATATATAAAGGCTTTATCTACATTATAGACCTTGCAGCAGCTCAGTTGTACCACTGCAGCTGCTCTACTGTAAGGTCTCCTGTGTAGCTGCTCTGTGCTAGCAGGAGAGAGCTCTCCCACCAGCAGAATGCTTTCCACACTGGCACTTCTGTTGGTGAAACTTCTGTCAGTCAAGGGAGTGTTTATTCACACCCCTGACCAACAAAAAAATTACAAACAAAAGTGCTAGTATAGACAAAGCCTTAATGACATAAATCCATGTCAAAATGAATGTCTGAGGATGGCACTGTATAATCCCATTTCCTTATCAAGAGGTCTATTCCCATTGTTCTACCACTAATATGATATCCTATTTCTTTTTAAAAAACACAGACAACAGTACAAAAGTTACTGAAAAAAAAATAGTAAACCCTCCCAGTTAGCAAGGTCTACATACGCTTACAGACATGGTATACCCATTGGTACACCCATGTGACCCTACCAGCACAGTTACTCCTGTTATGTTTGCGGAACTGATGGCAGGCAGCCTACACCTCTTCAGTTTAACATGTGTGCTGCCCTGACACTTGTGTTTCTCACCTTCACAGCCCCTATGAGGTTTGCAGCAACTGAGAATGGTCAAGGCATGGATATGCCTCTGCCATGCCTCCATCCCACTCCCTCTCCCCTTTGGCTTCCCAAGGGCTTCTGCAGGTTCTGTTCAGGGCTGAGGGGGCTTGGTGTTCAGACCCTGTGTCAGTGTTATCTGGCGGCGGGCCTTAGGACCACAGGGAGACTGAGTGCAAAGGGGCAGCAGGGGAAATGTGAATCTGGCCCTCAATCTCCACCTTAGGAAATCAGGTGCTTGATGGCAATTAGCCTGGATAAATCAACAGGTATTTCCTGAGTGGAATGCTGACAAACCTAACCACAGCAGCTGTGGGTGGGGTCTCTTGTTAAGAACTACATAAATGAGAGCACAGAAGAAGCCATTTCCAGTGCATAACACAAGAAGTTTTTAGTCTGACATACTTAAGAACAATACTGTATGTAAGAGCTGGATGAGAAGTGGCATTTTCATCATGTGGGAAATTTCAACATTTCAGACTTAGTTTCTGTTCCGATTCAGGCTGCAAAGTCAAAATATCAAAAAAATTCCACCCAATGAAAAATTCTGAACAGTTTCAATTCAGAAATGTCAAAACTAACAATGTTAATATATTTTATAAAAATTGAATCATTCAATGTGTTGAAAAACATTTTTCCATTTTCGGCTGACACAGAGGCAAAAAAGGTTGTTTCGAATCAGTGTTTCATTCTGAAGCAACGATTAGAAATGTTTTTTGTGATTCTCCTGAGCAGAAAATGTTTTCAAGTCATTAGACTTGACATTTCCTATGGAAATGATTTAATTGGGGATTGGTCCTGATTTAGGCTTGGTTTACACTACGTGTTTAAACTGATTTTAGCAGCGTTAAACCGATTTAACACTGTACCCGTCCACACTATGAGGCCCTTTATATCACTATAAAGGGCTCTTTAAATCGGTTTCTGTACTCCTCTCCAACGAGAGGAGTAGCGCTAAAATCGGTATTACCATATTGGATTAGGTTTAGTGTGGCTGCAAATCGACGGTATTGGCCTCCGGGCGGTATCCCACAGTGCACCACTGTGACCGCTCTGGACAGTAATCTCAACTCGGATGCAGTGGCCAGGTAAACAGGAAAAGCCCCGCAAAATTTTGATTTTCATTTCCTGTTTGCCCAGCGTGGAGCTCTGATCAGCACGGGTGGCAATGCAGTCCCAAATCCAAAAAGAGCTCCAGCATGGATCATACAGGAGATATTGAATCTGATCGCTGTATGAGGAAACAAATCTGTTCTATCAAAGCTCCGTTACAGAAGACGAAATGCCAAAGCTTTTGAAAAAAAATCTACAGGCTACACAGTGCTGCGTGACAAGCGTAATGGGAAGCCCGAGACTCAAATGGACGCTCATGAAGGGAGGGAGGGGGTACTGAGGACTTCAGCTATCCCACAGTCCACAGCAGTCTCCGAAAAGTATTTGCATTCTTGGCTGAGCTCCCAATGCCTGTAGGTTCAAACACATTGTCCGGCGTGGTTCAGGGAATAGCTCGTCAATTTACTTCCCTCCCCCTCACATGAAAGAAAAGGGAAAGAAATCGTTTCTTGACTTCTTTTAATGTCACCCTATGTCTACTGAATGCTGCTGATAGACGCGATGCTGCAGCAGTGAAGAGCAGTATCCTCTCCTCTCCTCTCTCTGGTGGCAGATGGTGCAGTAAGACTGGTAGCTGTCCTTCTTATCAATCCATGAGTGCTCCTGGCTGGCTTCAGGTGAGGCTGGCCGGGGGTGCCTGAGTGAAAATAGGAATGATTCTCGGTTATTCCCAGTAGATGGTACAGAATGGCTGGTAACCGTCTTCATCATAGCCACTGGGGGCTGATGGAGCTTTCCTGTGTAAAGAAAAGATTCTGTCCTGCCTGGACTATCATATCAGCGGGATGCTGGGCTCCTCTCCCCGGCACCGCTTAATGTCCTGCCTGGACTGTCATAGCACGAGGAGGCTGCCTCCCCCTCATTTTATCTCACTAACAAGTCACTGTTTCTTATTCCTGCATTCTTTATAACTTCATGACACAAACTGGGGGGGACATTGCCACGGTAGTGCAGGAAGGTTGGGGGAGGAGGGAAGCAACAGGTGGGGTTGTTGCAGGGGCACCCCCCGTGAATGGCATGTAGCTCATCATTTCTGCAGGATCTGACACAGAGCTGCTGTGCTCTCTGCTACATTGCTTCTCTAATACACTTGCCCCATATTCTAGGCAGGACTGACTCTATTTTTAGAAACCATAAAGGAGGGATTGACTCGGGGAATCATTCCCAGTTTTGCCTTTGCACCCCTGGCCGATCTCAGCCGGGGCACCCATGATAGCAGCAGACAGTACAGAAGGACAGATAACCATCATCTCATTGCCAAATTACACTGACAGCAGACGGTACAGAATGACTAGTAACCATCTCTGCTATCATGCAAAAGCAAATGAATGCTGCTGTGTAGCGCTGGAGTATCGCCTCTGTCCGCGGCATCCAGTACACATACGGTGATTGTAAAAAAAAAAAGCTGAATGGGCCCAATGGTTGCCGTGCTATGGCATCTGCCAGGGCAATCCAGGGAAAAAGAGTGAGAAATGATTGTCTGCCATTGCTTTCCCGGAGGAAGGAATGACTGATGACATTTACCCAGAACCACTCGTGACAATGATTTTTGCCCCATCAGCCACTGGACTCTCAACCCAGAATTCTAAGGGGCGGGGGAGACTGTGGGAACTATGGGATAGCTACGGAATAGCTACCCACAGTGCAATGCTCCGGAAATCGATGCTAGCCTTGGACCATGGATGCACACTGCCGAATTAATGTGCTTAGTGTGGCCGCATGCACTCGACTTTATACAATCGGTTTTATAAATCCGGTTTATGTGAAATCGGAATAATCCTGTAGTGTAGACGTACCCTCAGTTGGGGATTGGTCCTGCTTTAAGCGGGGGTTGAACTAGATGACCACCTGAGGTCCCTGATATTCTATGAAAAGTTTGACAAAGCCACATTTTCTGGTGGCAAATTGTGACAGAAAAGTTTTGGCCAGTTTTACTGCATATTCTTGACCATAATATCCTGACACTTAAAATACACCCCCACACCCTCTTTGACAGAGCATCCAGGTAACCTCTCTGGCTCCATGAGAAGAGGTTAACTTCTGTTGTGCCCTGTTCCCTGCAGGGTCCATCCACGCCCATAGAAGCAGGTTTACTATTGGTATTTTCACTGCTTCTTGGTACAGTGGGCATATCTGGGGAGTTAATTCAGTGGCAAAAAACCCTACATTCATGCACAATTAAGATTATATAGAGGAAGTATGAGTTTTGCTCAACTCAGCATTCTGCAGGGGAACGAAATGCCACCAAGAAACCTTAACAATGCATTGGTGTTGTTTTTTGCCATTGAGCTTCCTAGTTTTCTGAACAGGGAAAGATGTTGCTGGAAGGAGTGAGTAGTCATTTAGGCAATTGTACATGTTATGTCCCACAATTTGCATACCAAGCCAGCCCAGTACCTGCTTCCCGCCAATCAGCTGGGCCCCACCAGTCCTGCTTCAGCTCCCCTTCTCAGCCACGCACCTTGCCCATTCATTGGATTTCCCCCCTCCAACCTGGTTCCCTCCCCACTGTTGTACTAGCCTACACTACTGCAAGCAAGAAATGCATCTCCCTGAAATCCCTACTCCCTGGTAATAATGTTTCTATTGCCAATACTTTCCCTGCTTCCTATAACCCTACCCAGGCACTGCCTGAAGCAAAGGACAACTATGTTACAATGGAATTGTGTTCCTGGTTGTGTTTCACAATGGTTGGAGAGGAAAGTTTGTGACAGATCCAGCAAGAGTAATCACAGACAGCATTTCTGTTCCAAAATGGTTAGTTTTATGTTTAAGATACTCAGACTCCTGTCCAATAGATGTACCCTGTTGCCAAGAAATATTCAGGTGTCAGAGCTTGTAGTGTTTCTATCCCATACAATATATATTTTCTGGTCAGCCATGAGCCCTCCAATTTCCAGATTAATGTGCTCCCAATACTTACTAACTTCTGTATTGTAGCTGTTGCAATTATTCTGATGCTTAGCCAAATCAGAGCAAGCTATCACAGCTCCTGGACACAAGTTTCTGATGTGGTCCAAAGCTGCTCTCATACATTGTGAGGTGTGCACCAGAATTAATGTCCAGATCATTTCCATCCCAGTGAATCACCACAGTGGCTGGTAGATCACAACTTCTTAAATTAGATGCTGCAGAGTGGGCAAAAAATGATGCCCATGCAGGCCCACCTCTCCCCCAAGATCAGCCTGTAGTCAGAAATCCCCATGTCATTGTGTTCTCCCTGCTCATAGACTCATAGACTAATAGGTCAGAAGGGACCAATCTGATCATCTAGTCTGACCTCCTGCACAAGGCAGGCCACAGAACCCCACCCATCCAATTTTATAACAACCCCTATCCCCTATCCTGCTGTCCTGCAACCTTGTGATTCAGGATTTGCACAGAATCCACACACTGGCAACTGTAGTAGCACACATGTCTGTTCCCTTAGTGGCCAAAGTACTTGCACACTTAGTTCTAAACCTCCGCACTGTGTCTTTGGAAACATCACATTAATCTGCCCTAATATCAGGAAATAGCTACTTGCTACCCTGCTACATGCCCCCCCTCCACACCAGATACTAGTAAAATACAGATTCTCAGACAACCAATCCAAGACATGCTATCACCTGTCCTCATTTCCCTTCCTCCTTCCCTCTCCCCCCCCCCCACAAGACCTTACAGTGGCACAGCTATATCAATGCAGCTGAACCGCTGTAAGATCTCTCATGTAGCCACTCTTTGCCGACAGGAGAGAGCTCTCCCATTGACATAATTAAATCACCTTCAACAAGCAGTGGTAGCTATGTTGGCAGGAGATCATCTCCCGCCAACATAGCGCTGTCCACACTGGTGCTTCTGTTGGCATAATTTATGTCAGAGAGGTGTTTTCACATCCCCATGAATGCAACCTCAAACAATAGCTCAGAGCCTTGTGAGCCAGTCTATTCCACTCAGTGGGTGTTCCCATCCCCTTCCTGAGTGCTTTAGAACCTCTCAGGGTATGTCTACACATCAACTACTCAAGCTAATAGGGCTTGGGCTGCGGGACTGTTTCATTGCTATGTCAACTTCTGGGCTTGGGCTGGGGTCTGAACTCTAGGACCCTGAAAGGTGGGAGCGTCCCAAATCCCGGGCTGCAGCCCAAGCCTGGAAGTGTACTTAGCAATGAAACAGCCCTGCAGACCAAATCATGTGAGCCTGAGTTGGCTGATATGGGCCAGCTATGGGTATTTCTTTGCTGTGTAGACCTACCCTGACATGCATGAAGTATGTCCATTCTCAGCTCAGCTTCCCTCAGATCCTGTCTCACTTTGCGGGTAGAGAGGTTACCTTAGACCCTCCAAGGAGGGCAAGTCCCCCAGAACCCAACTCACATCAGTGTGATGGTGGGAGACCAACACTAAATAAGACGACCTACCCACCCCACAAAGATCCTGGCACACACATACAGGGGGCAACAAGAGGAGCTCACACATACCCAGAGGGGATGCCCCCCATCTCCCAGCTCATATGAGGGAGCACGGAGATGGCTCAGACCCTCCCTAAAGGGACAAAGCCCCCCAGATTTTGGCACACACATGGGAGGGGACTTGGTTGACAAGTGCTTCTACCCTCATTCTTCCCCAATCTCTCTGCCTCTCACCCCCATGTCACACTTCAGTTTCCCCTCCCTCCTAACCCCACGCTTCTGTCAACTGAGCACAAACCACTTTTGCCTCTCCAACTCCCACTCCCTTTGCTACAGCTCCAAACTCCTCTCCCTCTATGCCCCCTCTCTTCTGCTCCCTAATACCCTTGCCCTCACAGGAAGCATTCATATGTCTAGTTTTTCTCCCTACAATCATTGATTATATTCCCCGCAAAATAAAATTGCCACCCATGACTCACAGGGATCGTTTTTCCTCCTACACTATTTAACACTTCCATCAATGATCTGGAAGAAAACAAAACCACCACCAATAAAGTTTGCAGAGGACACAAAAATTGGGAGAGTGGTAAATAACTAAGAGGACAGGTCATTGACAGTTCAATGTTTGTGGATTGCTTGGTAAACTGGGCACAAGTAAGCAATATGTGCCTGAATACAGCTACATGTAGCATATATATGTAGGAACAAAGAACATAGGCCATACTTGCAGGGTGGAGGACTCTATCTTGAGAAGCAGCCATTCTGAAAGAGATTTGGGGGTCACAGTGGATAATCAGCTGAACATGAGCTAGTAGTGAGATGTTGTGGCCAAAAGGGATAATGTGATCTCTGGATGTATAAATAGGAGAGTCTCAAGTAGGAGTAGAGAGGTTATTTTACCTTTATGTTTGGCATTGGTGCGACCACTGCTGAATATTGTGTCCAGTTCTAGTGCCCCCATTCAAGAAGGATGTTGATAAATTGGAGAGGGTTCAGAGAAGAGCCATGAGAATGATTAAAGGATTAGAAAACGTGTCTTACAGTGATAGACCCAAAGCACTCAATCTATTCAGTTTAACAAAGAGAAAGTTAAGGGGTGACTTGATTACAGTCTGAAGTATCCACATGGGGGAACAAATATTTAATACTGGGCTCTTCAATCTTGCAAATAAAGGTATAACACAATTCAATGGCTGCAAGTTGAAGCTAGGCAAATTCAGAGTGGAAATAAGGTGCACATTTTTAACAGTGAGCATAAATAACCACTGAAGCAAGCTACCAAGGGTCATAGTAGATTCTCCATCACTGACAATTTTAAAATCAAGATTCGATGTTTTTTTCTAAAACATCTGCTCTACGAATTACTTTGTGGACATTCGTGGCCTGTGTAGTGCAGGAGGACAGCTTAGGTGATCACAATGTTTCCTTCCGGCCTTGGAATCTACACAATTGTAGCAATCTCCAGGCATTTAAAAAAATCAGTGATGCTGTGTTAAGTGTTTTAGTGCTGGAACTCCACCCCTCACCCCTCCATTCCCCACTCACAACTGCCCCAATCCTTCCCCTCTACCCCTCACCTGTCCTTCCATTTGCCCCCTGACCCACCTCACTCCTGCCCTACATGCTACTCACCCATTGGCATAGCAATCTGGTGAAAATATTCGTAGGGTTGCTGAATAAAAAAACTTGTTCTTTGGTGTCTGTGTGGGGGGTGGAGGTCGCTGGCTCTGTCTCAGCCTGGTGTGGAGGGGAGGCCCCAGAGAGGGATGGATTGGAGAGCAAGTCCACCCCACACTCACCCCTAAAGTGGTGGCTCTTGTCCAGTGGTGCAAGTAGAATTTATTTCTTATCAGTACACTGCATATAGGTGACTCATGGGAGGGACACAGAGGGGGACACCAGCTAAAGGAGGGGCATGTGACCTCCCTCATGTCACCCCATCTGACTCCTCACCCCCAGCCAGAGGCGCCTGTGCTCTCCCCATCCCCTGTTACCATGGGGAAGGGAAGGGGGGCTCTGTCCTCCCACTGCACCAGATAGAGACTTCTGAATCGCAGGGCTCTCCAGAACCACAGCAGTGAAAGGAGCAGAACCCAGACAGGAGATGCAGCTGCGTGGAAGGGCTGGGGGGGGGGCAATACAGCTGTGCTAGAAGAACACATTCTGTTTGTGTGTTTTTACGATATGGCATACCGACGATAAATATCTTAATGGTACTGCGTACCTGACTGTACCGCTCTACTTGCACCACTGCTGCTGTCTCATGGGGCTGGGCCCAACTCCCTGCTCTGGCCTGCTGGCTCTAACCACTCACAGATTTGCTGTAGCTGGCTCCTCTGAAGGAGGGTGGGGGGGAGGGCAGGGCTAGTCATCTGACCACCCCAAAAAGCAAGGAGCAGATGGGTAGAAGAGGAGGAAAGGGCACTAGTTTCTACTGTGAACACGGGATGCTGATGCTAGAACTAAAGGGATGAGGTCCCCAGATTCTCTAGAATCGGCCCTTTTCTCAACGCTCATCACAGAAGTTCACTCTATCCCAGTAGCTTCCCAATGTCTTTCCTGATCTACTAGGAGAGTTCTTCTCTCAGGAGAGGATCCCAAGGCCTACTCTTCCCCTAGTCTTCTTGCATCTCCTATGCTGTCCTGATAGCCTCCTTTTGTTAGTCACCTTGCTCCTCTCAGTTGAGATTCATCCCTAATTGAGCCACTTAGTGCCTCCCCAGCTGGCCTACTCCTGAATTTGACCTGGCCCATCCTCCAGCTGCAACTGAGTGCACTAATTGCTCTCTGGCTACAGTTAACTCTTTCTCTGCCAGTGTGAGGTATGCACCCCATCACAAGGGAAAATAGAGGGAACTGCTAATACATCTAAAGCCTCAATGAACATTTTAAGTTTGCCCACTGTTGTAAAGTCTTCCTCCATGATATATAGTGCTGTATCCTTTGTGTTTGATTTTATTTGGCTGTGTTGTTTTTGCAAGACTAAACCATAAGCAAAATAAAATCCAAGTAAATGTGGGGTTTGATTATGAAACAAAGGAGAAGAATGTGTCACTCTTCTTAACTGAAGAATTGTTACAGTCAGGCTAATTATTTTCCTAACTTCTTCACTATTATTTAAGGGGAAAAACCCTACAGATCAGGCCCTAACCAGCCAATGGACCTGTACTGAACTCACCTTCAGCCACCTATGAGATCTTTCTTTGATAGCCAGCAGCCCACAGCTAACACTTTGTAGTCATATTTGTCCTTCTTGATATTTCCAAAGAACATTTTGCCAATTAAAATTCACTTCATCCCCTTCTATCACTGAGGCTCTCCAGTTTTCATACGTTCCTCCTTTGCCATTATTATGATGTGGATATTTTTCAGGTGCCACTATCTCCTCTCACAGCACAGCTAAAGCATTTACACTGTGGCATGGCATGGGATGCAGAACTCAGAATGATCTGATTATGTTCTCTTTTTAAAATCCGATAACGGAAACCATTTTTATATTATCCTGTAATGTGAAAACAAAGTGAAAGGCTTAAATTAATAGGCTATGGAGAATTGCATCACCTCCACAAGGGGGAGAGAGGGGGAGAGAGAGAGAGAGATGCTAGCATTAGAGCATGCTATATTTAACCTTTCCCTTTTAAGGAGGAACAAGAACAAGTTGACCACATACAGCAGGCCTGATAGTTGTTTTCAGTCTCATATTTATCCACAAGCCTCAATAGGTTTAGGTACAATCGTTTGTCATACACCAAAGATTTGAGTTAGGTGGACAGATTAGCCAACATGGAAATCCTAGGGAAAAATAGGGTTGAGCTCAAGTTTTACAGCAAGAAGGTGACAATGTTTCTGACATGTGTGTTTTCCACTTCAAGACTTGATTATACTGTACAGTAACTGTAAGGCGTGAGCGGTATGTCTCAACATATACTAGCAACACAGTGTGGCTTACTGCATGTGGAAGGAGCTGAGTGAAACATCACAGAGATCTGCCAAGAACCGATGGAGATAGAATTTGAATTGCAAGAAGAAGATAGAATGGCAAAAGTATTGAGGGCTGTACTATTTATTTTATTTATTTATTATTATTATTATCAGCATCATCATGAATATGATACCATAGGTATATTGCCCTCGTTACACCTCTGAACACAGATGCTCAAACTGGAGAAAAGCAAGAGATGTAATATGATGCTGGAAAAACACCAAACTATCTCAGACTATCAAAAATAATTTGACACTATGTGACAAATGAAGAGGGTCTTAATTAAAGACCTGAACTTCATAGTGGGAGGAGCAGGGTTATCATGAACAAATGAACCAAAGTGTTTCAAAGGCAAACAAAAATGTTGTACCACTTAGCACAGTGGGATCAAAAATAGATCTTAACAGGGGACTTCAGTAACCAATAACGTGCTGGGGAAATGACTCATGCAATGCTTGTTTCCTTGTGCCAGATAGTAACTGAGTCCCTACTGGTCTGGGGTAAACTGACCTATTAAACCACAGCACTCAGTTAGGCCTGGACAACAATGAATATTTGGCATTGAAGACAAGATGGACCCCATAATGTTATATGTTTAAGTTTACACAGGGCTATTCAGATGCTGGTGCAGGTGCAGGCAAAAGACCTCAAAAACCAGACAGGACTCTAAGAATGATTAGTGAACAGCTGGGATTATAGAAAGAGCTGACATCAAAAACAAAAATCCATTAATTCCTTTTCTAATCTACTTTGGTTTTTATAGCACATCCACTCCTGTGGGATGTGAGCCCCATCCAGTGTTAGACACATACAAGATAATCTGCCAAATGACTTACACTCACAAAATCAGGTTTCCTTACCTTTCTCCCAGAGCTGTGATGAGCGAGTTTTATCATTTGTGCAAATCTTCATATAAATGCTATTCAGTTCTGAATGCTGATGTAGTGAAAAAGGTGAGTTTTGCATTTGAACCTGAATGCTTATGGTCATTCCTAGTGCCTGCAGCGGTGAATTCCAGTCTCAGATGAGCTCCTAAGAAAATCTGTCTCCTACAGAAGAGTATCACTTTGAACAAATGACTGAAGGATACCTTTGCCCCAGAAGAGAGCTGGAAGTGAGTGGGCACACATCATGCTTTGCATTCCCCCTATCTCCTGAAGATTTCACAAGAGTTGTATCCCATGTTTTCTCCACTGGGAGACAAAGGAATGATGATGATGAAATAGCACCAGGGAGAACTCATTGGTTAGACTCCTAACTCCTTCAGTAGCTCTGTTGTGATAAAACAGCATCTAAGTGTATGGGTATGCTATAGCGCATCCTTGGATTCCCTTGAGAGGTGTACCAAGGTGTACCATAGGCAATTGCACATGACTGGGTCTCAGCATTATTTCTACCCCTCCCCCCAAGAACTATACTTTGTGAATGCTAATTTCTCCTTCATTGTGTTTCTCATTTCTTCTCCAGAGGTATATTTGAACAGACACACTATCTTCATGATCACTACCAGCCACTCAGCATTAACAGTGGTAACTCCTTCTTCCACCATCCCACCTTTTTAGGGAACATTCTGCATAGGCTTCCAAACAAACTGAAGAATCAAGATTATATATAGAGAAAACAATTTTGTTCAGGCTCGGGGAGGAAGAAGTGTTAAGAAAATTGCAGAGCAGGGAGGTTAACAATACCTGATTTTGCACTGTTGACAGAATTTTTGTGCTTTGGGGGAAAAAATGAGCAGCACTCAGCATAGCTTTGCTGCAACTGTGGTTCAATGAAACCAGGAAAGCCATGGAACAGGAAGATAATGTTGGTGTAATCTGTGACTAACAGAGACTGAATTCCATTGAGAGTAAAGGCAGGAAAAATGCTAATGTAATTACTTTCCTTTGGAACAATACAGTCTAAGTCAAAACCCATATCTTTATTTTTTGGTAATATTTTGTGTACAATAGTTAATAATGTAGGACAGCAATGAGTTTAGATATTCGAAACATGAAGTTTTCTTTTATCATACATGAGAAAGCTTTGTATGATGCAGCAATCTGTTTCTTATAATTATATTTTGAAGCTGAGTTCTGCACAAAACAGGACTTGATTGTCATTGTTACTTTACAATCTAAACATTGACTTGCATAAGGATGATTTAATACAGATGCCCTCATAGCCTACAGCTTCCTAAGGAAGAGAGACATCCTCTGGGAAGATTACATCTTGTGAAAAGCAGCAGCCTTAAACTAATTATTTTACCACATTGTAAACCATCACCAGTTACATAGATTTTAAGGTCAAAAAGGACCATTATGATTATGTAGTCTCATCCGCTGCATAATATAGGCCATTGTTTGTAACCCAAAGCCAAACTTAATAATTGTAGGTATCTAAAGCTAGGCACCTAAATCAAAGTGGCCTGATTTTCAGTGGGCTTGTATATACATCCAGCTAAATTGGCACTGCTGCAATCAATGCAGTGGTGTCAATTTAGCAGGCCTGGTGAAGACAAGCCAAGCTGATTGTAGGGCACTCTCTCATTGACATCTGTACTCCACCTCCCCAAGAGATGGAAGGTAAGTCTGCAGGAGAGCATCTCCTGTCGACATAAGTGATGTTTACACCGTGCTAAGTTGACCTAAGTTACCTTGACTTCAGTTATGTAACTTACATAACTGGAGTAGCATAACTTAGGTTCATTTACAGCTTTAGTGTAGATGAGCCCAGTGTGTTGAGCACTCACAACTCCTAATAAAATAAAGAGGAATTCTGAGTGCTCAGTAGAGCTCATTTGAAAAATTCCAACAAAACTTTTTTTTGGTCAGAATTTACCAATTCATCAAAATATTTTCTGGAAAGTAGCACAGGAGACATGGAACAGAAAGCCGTCTGAGGTGACATATGGACAATTTGTCTGGCAGGACTTTGTTATCCCAACGGTGGGGGACTAAAGGATGGCCAAGCCATAAAGAGGGAGCACCTTGAGTCACAGAGAGCGAGAGGGCCACAGCATGAGTAACCAAGGGCTGGTGGCACCAGATGTGGTGAGAGCTAATTCCCAGACCTAGCCACAAGGATTCACACTTGAAGTGACCAGGATCCCATTGTGCTAAGTACTGTAGAGACAGAGCAGTAAACAGTCCTAGACCTAAAAACGTGGGCCTAACTATCTGTCACATTTTAAATATATCTACAAAGTATTTGGTATTTTGTCAGAAACATATAGAACTAGGGAAAGGGGAGGAATTACAAATAAAGTAGATAAGTTACAAGTTCTATAAGATTTTTACAACTTTCATTTCTGAGCAAATAAGGTAAATGCACCAAGAAAAGAAAACTGTCTAATAAAAATCTCAGTTCACCAGGAAAAGACAAAGCACGGGAGGATTTTATCTTGGTGATATTATTCAAGGACACAGTCAGTGTAAGTCACCTGTAATAACGCTGGGTTTGCAAGAGTACGTTAATTAATCAGCTTCCCTGGTACAACATAGGTGTCTGATACTAATAAACTATATTCAAGCTGGTGATGAAGGTGGGACTTTTGCTTTACGATTTCAAGCACCCACAGTAAAATGATTTCTTTTCCTCCCAGTGAATTAAGAACAAGCCTATACTGCACATCAAAGATTCGTTTGCATACATTGCCTCATTATTTTACACCTGCTACAGCCTCCTTCTTTTTGTTTGTTGTGTGAAAGAAAGATTGAGTCCTTGAAAAAGCTTTTATTAGGCCTGTGAAAGGAAATAGCCTCAGGCCCATATTACTTTGAAATCAAAGGATAATGCCACAGTGTGTCCTGTATTGGATAAAGGAAGCTGAAGGTCTTAATTTAATTTTAAAAGTGTCAATAATGGGACTGAAACTTGCAGGAAGAACTTCTATTTTGTTTAAAGCAACAATACATTAAATCACAAGAATCCAGATTTTGCACTCCATTAGCTCATTGTGAAATTCTACTGTGAAGACATTTAAATCCCAGTCATGTTTTGGCTAAACTACTTTACTAGTAGCATAAAACCTTTGGCCATTAGCAGTTAGACACCTAAATACCTTTGAGGATCTGAGCCCAGCCATTTTAGAATGCCCATGAATAGAATACCTAACAAAAATAGATAAATAAAACATGGACCAAAACTACCAGGAAGGAAACCAGAACACAAATGTCCACAACTTCTCTCTCTAATACAATGCCACAGAAAACTGAAAGGGAACAAACAGGCCTTGAGCCTTAGCTTGATGTGCCTGAGAAGGCAGCCAGAGTGGGTGCTGGCTAGGGGATGCTGTACTTTGTGGCTGCCTATAGACTGTGCAGTGGTCCAGCATCCTACACAGCACTCAGAACCCTCTCCCACCCTCACTGCCCTTCACCTCAGGTGAATTCTCCCTACAGCCCCGATTCACTATCTCAGAGGTGTATAGGTGTCAAAGCAGGGATGCTGAACTGGTCACCTACATCTTTAATAGATGCACTAATACAAGTTATGCTGGTTAGTGAGAGACGGGGTTTTCCCCCCAAGTTTTAGAGTGCTTCTCTGAATTGGAAATTGGTAACATCATCCAAGTCTGAATTTCCTTGAATGTGAGAGCTCCTCCAGATGGCTCAATCTACTTGAACAATTGCTTGTAGACTTCCTGTTGCTCTCTTGCTCCTCAGACAACTCCCAGGTGAGGTATGTTTGAGTCATACCCAGAACTCATATCTCACTAAAATATGTACCACCTGACTACAGAACAATAAACATGGATTCCACCAACATTTTAACTTAGCCAGGATAACATCAGCTACCTACCCACTATCCCCTCTGTTGTAGCTATAACCCAGGGCTAAATGTCTCTGCAGAAAATTGTTTCTGCAGGAATTTAATTTCCCTGTTCACTAGTTTTATACCTATTAATTAAAAGCAAAATTTTAGTCACATTTTCAGTCACAGCTTAATTGGCTGGGAGAAAATACCTTCAGATACAAGCCTTTCAGAGTAAAAATCCCTTTTAGTTTCAACACAGACATCCTACAAGAACTCCAGTTAAAACCAGTGCTATCTACCTTTGTATCTAGCTGTGCATTTTTCCTGCACCCATTGCTATAGTATTTAGGCATCAGCCAAAAGGCTAAGATCCACAACACATTTTATCCACCTCACCTTTCCCTTGCTTCTCTTGGAAAGAGAAGTTAGTTTTAGAATTGTTTTTATGACTGTCATTCAGCGCCCTTTTAGTGCTTTTTATTATTAATAATGATAAACTGGTTTCCCAGGACAGGAATACATGATTAGGCCCTTCTGATGCTTCACTAAGTGGGGAGGACTGTGTAAATATATAGGTCTTTTGCCCTAAACATGGTAACACTTAGTCTCAACTTGATTTCTGATGGCAAAGAGTTCCGGAGCCAAGGGATACCCACCAGTAGTGCTCGTCCTCCAGCCCTTCAGAGTTTCAGCCTTGGGACTGCCAGCTGTGTGTCATAGCCAATCATATTAGCCATGACAGGTTGTAGAGGAGGTGAGCTCTGAAACAGCTTAGACCAAACCCCGCTTTAAAGATCAGGGCTGTTACCACAGAGGACCGGTGTTCACCTCTGTGCCACTGAGGAGGTGAGGAGCTGTATGATGAAGCATTGGCCATCTCCATGTGTCCTTCAGTTTCAATCCCAAATCTGTTATGTTGTGGTAATCCAGGTGTGGGTGACAAAAGCATGGATCATGGCACACAGATCTTTGTCCAAAAGGAAGTGGTACAGGCTCCTTGCCAGTTGAAGACAGAACGAGGTGTTTCAGATGGTTGTTGTTCTTTGGGGGACAAGGTACAGGATCCAAACACTGTGAACCCCTTCAGCCCCTGGAAGGGAAATTCCACTGGCAGAGAGTGAGATGACCGAATCACAGACTGGCTCTTAAGACATAGTGTTTACTAACATTGGTAAAAAGGATGACTTAAGTCTGTATTGACTCTACGTGTCACACACCTTGAGGACTGTTCTCCTCAATCTTGACACAAGAATGGCTATTGGACAGAGAAGAGACTGCTGGTATCATATATATTTCACATTGCATGTGCAACCCTTACTGAACAGTGACTCTATTCTCCAGTGTGACAGAGTCAGCTGAGCGGCGTCTTAACTGTTAATGTACTTTGCGACCTGCACCAGTGTCACTTCACATAGTTTCTATTAGCAAACTATGTCAGCCACGATATTAAGTCTATGTTATTCTGACACATCTCTAATATATTCAGAAGTAGAGAAAAGCATCATATAAAAATGAACACAGCCCCAAAAAGAAGTATGCAGCTTTCATACTATTAACATGACAACACTGTTAACCATCAACTAATTTCTAGGAAGAATGGTCTTGTGATAAGATAATAGGATTGATGGTTAAGACACCTGCCTCAGTTTGAATGCCCAACTCCCCTCTGACTCAAACATGACATTTAAACTCTGATTATTTATTATGTATTTATTACTTGGTTATTGTAAAGCATTTTGAGATCCATGGATGGAAGACTTCAAGTATTTATCAGTTACTATCCAGCTGTACAATAAAGTAAAAATTCATCTATGGCTTTATTTAATAGAAGAGAGGTTATAAGCATTACATCACCTCTGTGGTTTATATATTAAGCATTGGGGTGAAAATTTCAATTGAATTCCATATGTTTCAATATGCTAGTATTGCTCTAATCTTTGTGACAATTATAGCTGTGTAATGCAAACAGACAGACATCTGTATGTACGCCCTTTCACAGCATATTCCATAAATTCCTGGATGCTTGTCTAAGCTGTGTGTTCACATCCATGAGCACTGAAGGAACAGAAATCCCTTCTGAGTCAGATGTCCATTGGCAAAATAACATGCCTCATTTGACCTTAAGCATGGATGAAATTTAACAGAAGCATATGGACATGTGCTATTCTTCTATGCTGCAAAATATAATCCTCTTTTGCAGGGGTATTTTATATTGGGAAGTATTTCAAGATGGCTCCATAAATTTATGTCCAAGGCATCTGTGTTCCAGCTGGAGTTGGACAAATACTGCAGAAAACTATTCACGACCATCCATTTAAAATGTATTCCGTTACTGCCAGTCATTGGTATGAGGCAGCATAGGAATAATGTGCTGAGGATAATGTTGCTTTTTCCCTAATACTCCACTATCAGCCATTGACAGAGTGATTGATGGTCAATGGAAATGGGAGTGGAGTGCAGTGAGGCAAAAGGAGGCTGACCTAATTCAAAACTCTTCCCCCCCCCTCTCTATATATATATTTCTACAAATATTCCAGGAAGCAGAAACAATTCCCCTGGTTATTTTCTGACACGAGTCACACATGCCAGGTTTAAGTATCTGTGTCTTGTTGAGATGGTAAACTCATTCATCATCTGTGATCTCAAAATGGGGCCATTTTTCAGCCTGATGGGGGTCCACAGTCACCTATTCACTACCACCAGCTGCTCATAAGCCCACCTTTAGTTTCTGGTCGTTTTTATGATCACTGATTAAATCCATGTCACGAGCCAGGATGTCAATCTCTGACTGTGGGGTGGCCTCTCAGCCTTTAGTTGCCTGAGAATGTGAAGGGGACACTGAGCAGCCAAAGGTCCCCTTGTGAGGCTTCTCTTCCTCCCTAAGATCTACTTGTTTTACAGGTTCCTGGTTGGCCGTCTCCATGGCTCTTTATGACAAGTGATCGCTCCATTCTCTCAACACTTCTCCCACGTGTTTCCAGTCCTGGCCTCGGGTGACTGGACAAGTGAGCTTCGGTGTCAGGGCTACCAGAAGAGGCCTGGTGTGCCTCTCTATTGTCAGCTCAGCCTGCTGGTTGCGGAAATGTGTCACATCCCTGTAGATATGTTGTAAAAAAATGGTATCTCCAGAGATCTAATGAACTAGACTGGAATCTGTAGACCCTGGCTACACCCAGTCCATTAACCCCACCCCTTAGCCTTGCTTGCAGGCCTGTGTTTCAGCAGTCCACATCTGTCTATATGCACAGTCTATGGAGTTCCCATCATATCTGCGGGTGGTTGTATCACCTGCATCTTCTGCATCAGTCTCTGTCTGATAAGGATGACTTGAATCCACTGATGCAGCTGTGCTATCTGCTGCAACTGCTGTTGTCTCTTTTGGAAATGGGTGCAGACCTATCTAGCTTCTAGATACCACTTTGACCCTGCCAAAGGGGTTGTATATATATTTAATGTCACACCCTTCATCAGGACTAGAAAGGTGTCCACATTCTCCACTACTTGTGTCAAAGTGATTCACTAGTTGGTGTGCTGCCTTGTGCCCTGGTGCAGCACTGCAGGGTTTCGATCTCTGCCACCTGCCACCCAGATTCTCTAGAGATCCCCTTTTGCCTTGCGACTCAGCTCTGTGGTTGAGTGACCTGTGGCCTCACCCCTTTTGGTTTTCCCCTAATAGTCCCAGGACCTCAAACCAGGTCAATGCCCTGGTCCAGGCCCTGGGCCTTTGTGCCTTGGGTCTTCCTCTTAGTTTTCTGGAGGAAGCTGTAGGGAACCCAGTCCCTCCTTCTATTCTGGGGTCAAGTTCAGGGACTCTTGTGGCAAGTAGTTAAGGTCTGTGTGGTCAGACCTCTTGCCTCTTCCCTGGGCTACTTCCTACAATGCATCCACCTTCTCCTCAGAGGGCTCGTATGCTCAAGAAGGGTCTTCCCTAGGGCCTAGCCCCAAGTTTCAGACCTCAAGGTAATACAGAATTTCTCTAGCTTCTCTGTTTATCTGGATCCTCCAGCCATGTATCCTACTGCTCTGCACACTTACGGTAGGTTGGCTTTCTTCTGTGTTTCTTTCTGGTACCTAAAGATGAGAGAGGTCTGTCCACTGATCCAGGCGAAGCGTCTTCTCAACTGAGCTTCTCCCTTTTTTAAGGGTCCTCCTCCAAGACTGGTATGCTCACAGGTGCCGCAAGGCAGGGCTGCTTGGGACCAAAGCTGCTCCTTAACCCTACTGTTGTGGAAAATCGACTACACAGTTGATTTTAGATCAGACAGCTCGAGGCTCCTTTATTTCATACAAGCATGCATGCAGGGAGAGACAGTATAGCCCCACGCAAGAGACAAACTGCTCTGTCCTTTACAAATTTTACCAAGCTTATAAAGGTTAAAACTGCAAAACATAGTGTGCTCAGTACATACTATCATTGCCTTGTTTGGAATATATTATTAATTAAAAGCAAGCTGATCAATTCCTTTTCCCATTTATGGTTTTTCCTGTTATTGTCTGACTTGTGGTTTGACCTTTCTAAGACCCAACTCTCGTGGTTTCGGCTTTACAATAACACCTATCGCAATTTGGCATGACTGGAGGCTTCTGTTCCACTTTCTAGTTCCTCTTTTTCAGGCCCTGACAGCAACTCTCTGCTCCTGCATGCTCGATTGTGCAGATAAACACAGACAGCCTGAAGCTTTTATATTATATTTAATAGCTTTTGCTTATTAGGCCTCAGGCCTGAGGAGGAGGGGGTTCGGTTTTCCCTGACACTACCTTGCCTGGTGCAGGGTTTTTATACCCCTTCACAGAGGGGAAATACATGCAAATGCTGTGAAGCCTAGCAAGAACTTGTTTAAATGAGTCTCTTGAACAAAGTTTTCAATTTCATAATTGCTGTCTGACCCCCTTAAGATAAAGCAAGAATGCAAGGATAGACATGGCTGTTCAGCTGCACACCTGCACTCAGTGTGTACGTTAATGAACATGTTAATCCTGATCTTCTCATTGGCTCTGAAAGTAGAGTCATTCCCAGAAGTCAAATCAACATACCGACTTTTTCCTAGATGACTTGTTTTAATGGTGGCACCCACCTCTTGCAAGCAGCCCCTGGTCGAGTGTGTGCGGTTTTTGCAGTTTTCTGTTTCTCGGCTCATGGTGCCCCTTTTGGTGGCTGCTCTTTTTAGGTGAGTCTTTGGTTACTCAGCCCTCTGGCCTAGATACCCATACTCCATGTGCAATCAAACAAAGCAAAGCCCTTCAGGGGTACACTGTCCAACCAAGCCTATCTCAAAGCCTCAGTAGTGTCTTATAGTCCTCCCTGGGCTCAGTCTCTTCAACCGGGCCCATCATGGTACCCTGCCATTGACAATGTCTCTGTAGCACTCCCCAGCCTCCAGTCCTCAATCTGACCAACAGGGCTCATCTCAGTACCCTAGTTGGTCAGCTTACATGCAAAGGTTCCTGCTCTGAGATGGAGCAGCACCCCCCAGGGCTTCCTACATGGAGGCTCTTTGCCTGCCCTTTAGTCCTCTGACCCCAGCTATCCAGCTGGGTCAGTCTAAGTTCAACCCTCTTCCAGGGGTGACAGTTCCACATACAGTCCCTTCTCTGGACCTGTCTAAACTCCCTTCTCTCAGGGCACAACTACCTCCCCAATGGCTGTCGGAGGGGACCCTGGCCCACCCACTAGTCTAGGTCCCAGCTCAGGGACCCTCTAAGTAGCAGCCACCTTCCACATCCCTTTAACTATCGGCTTTTCCCTGGGCCACTTCCCCATAGCCCATCTTAACTGAGTTCTGGCAGCCAGCCAGAAGCTATCCCCTCACTTCCCTGGTCCCTGCCAGCAACTTCCCACCTTAGCCTTTGCAGCCAGCCATGAGCACCTCTTGCTCCCCTGGTCCCTGCTAGAAAACTGAACTCATTCTGGCCCTGCAGCAACTTTTATATGAGCCTGCTGGTCCCCAGCTGGCTGCTCCCTGCAGCCTCTCTCATTGACTGCTTCCCATGCAGCCACTCTATCCCACTTGGAGGACCTCTCCACTGCTTCTTTCCTGGGATGGGTGTGGCAGGACCCTGAGGCCTCCAACACCATGACACTTGTGCCTTACCACCAGATCAAATGACCTCCATCTAAAGTAATGCAATATTCTCTTTTGGGTGGCCAAATTACATAACCAATGATAGGCTTTGCCACTATTCCTTTAGGAAAGTCCAATTATCAATAGAGAATGATTGTTTCCTATAGGTTTTAAAGGTAGTAATGCTAAACTACTTATATGCGAGGATGACTTTGAATTTCATGAATATCACCAAGGCATAATGAAAATGAAGAGTTTGGCTAGACATTAATTTTGCTGGCCAGACTCATAGCAGGATACAGAAAGGAAATTAGTCAATGTATGTTATGCAGAAGCCTCCAAAACATCTGAGAAACTATCCTATGTCATCCATGAAAAAGAGCAGTTAAGCCCTGGAAAAGAGTATATCACTTTTGCAGAAAAGGGGAAATAAATGTCTCTAGTTATGGTTCATGCTTATGCCAAGTGGCCAGATGTAGGAGACCTCATAGAACCATCTGCTGCTAAGATTATCCAGATATTGCGTAATTTGTTCCCAGGACATGGGTGACCTGAAGAGAGTCTCAGATAACAACAGTCAAATAGTTTCTAATGAAGTTCAAATAGTACCATGAAAAAATTCAGTAAATTACCCTAGGGTCAGTACTTAACATGAAGAATCACATGGGTTATCAAAGCATTTGTACAGACACTTAAAAAGACATGAGAGAAAAGTGGAAGTAAAATCCTGCAACAGTACACTGCAAACAAGTCTGTTCCACAGCCTATGCCAGAGAAAACACCTGAGATGAAACCCTGGCCACACTGAAGTTGATGGCAAACTCTCATATTCTTGGATGCGGGCCAGGATTTCACTCCAGGATTATTACTTCTTTAACATAATACTTAGGCTTGAATTGGCAAAAGAAAAAAGCTCAAAGTGAGAAACCCCAGAGGATATGCCTGGCAGGATTTCCTACTTAGATAATAGGATTTGATATGAAAATACAGGGGAGAAAGGAAGTAGGGAGAAAGGTGTTGTCAGGAAGTTATTTAGGCTAGGGACTCTGTAGAAGACAGAAGAATGGTTACCCACCTTCTCTTAACTGTTGTTTTTCAAATGATTGCATATGTCCATTATGCTAGATGTGTGCATGCACCACTGCCACAGTGTTTTCACTAGAGTTGGCCACCCCTGCGTTCTGGTAAATCTCAAGCTTTGAACCAAGGATATAAAGGGCAGAGATGTCCCACCCAATCCTCAGTTCCTTTGAACTGGACTCTTGGGTGATAGGCTTTGATGCGTTAGACAAGAAGGGTGAGTTTTGTAATGGACAAATGCAACACATCTCGAAAAACAACAGTTACAAGAAGGTGAGTAGCCTTTGAGTGATTGTATCTGTCCATCATACTAGGTCACAGGTCCCCAATCTGTGGAGCACGCCCCACTAAGGGAGAATGAGTAAGGTTCTGGGTACGCAATGAGCCCTGGCCAGCCTCTTGAGGGGTGGGGAGGGAGCACCACCTCGCTCCCAGCTCTGTGGCAGCCACACTCCCAGCTGCAGCCCCGGCTCCTGGCCCGTCATCAGCCTTGACACAGCTCTGTTACCAGCCCAGGGCCAAAGCTGGGGGTGGGGCCAGGAGCGGAGCGACATCTGGATTCAGGCCTGACCGCCAGCCCCCACAGTGGCCCAGTTGCAGCTCCACTCCTGCCCCCACCCCAGACTCAGCCCCTGGCCATGACTCTGTTCCTTGACCCACCTCCAGGACCTGGCTTCAGGGGGGCAGAGGTAGGGTCAGACAAGGATAAGGTGGACATGCCCCTCAAAAGTTCAGGGACCACAGCACTAGATGATGCCCAAGCAGTTTCCAGTGGAAATAGGGCTAGGAGTCTCCTAGAAGAGGGACTGCAGAACTGCTTTACCTACATTTGCATCTTCATTTGGTGTGGTAGTAGTTGCATATTGTCTAGCACGGATGAGGACTGAAGACCACATTGTTACTTTGCAGATGGCTGCCTTCTTTGAGAGTTGTAACAATGAACAGGAGGCTAACAGTTCAAAAGAGGCACCCTGTCATAAACAGATAGTTAAGGGTTAATGTCTCTTTTACCTGTAAAGGGTTAACAAACAGGGAACCAACCACCTGACCAGGGGACCAATAAGGAAACAGGATACTTTCAAATCTCGATAGAGGGAAGCCTTTGTTTGTGTTTTTTGGGTCTTGCTTTGTTCTCTCTGGGCTCTGAGAGTGACCACACGTACCTACAGGCTCTCTAATCTTCTATTCCAATTTAGTAAGTACAAAAGGTAGAAAGGCGGTTTAGTCTTTTTAATTGTTTTTGCTTTATTTGCAAATGTGTATCTGGCTGGTAGGGGTCTAATGTGTGTTTGGCTAAAAGTATTTTAAATTGTAATTTTGCTGGAGGAGGCTTTTTTCTCCAGTTTCTATAAGCTGACAGACCCTGTAATATTCCATCTGGAATTTACAGTGATTTTCTTTATTCTTTTTTTTCTTTTATTAAAGTTTTGCTTTTAAGACCTGTCTGATTTTTCCCCTTGTTGAGGCTCAAGGGAATTGAGTCTGTACTTAACAGGGAAGGAAAAGGAAGGGGGAGAGGAAGGGGGGGGACCCACCTGATTTCTCTGTGTTGTGATTCAAGAAGTTTGAATCACGGTGATCTCCTAGTGTACCCAGGGCTGGAAAGATCTGGGAGGAAGAAAGGAGAAGGGGGAATCCCTTTGTTTAGATTCATGGAGCTTGAATCTGTATATCTCTCCAGGAGCCCAGGGAGGGAACACCTGGAGGGGAGGAGGGGGAAGGGAAATGGTTTATTCCCCTTTGTTGTGAGACTCGGAATTTGGGTCTTGGGGGTCCCCAGGGAAGGTTTTGGGGGAGACCAGAGTTTATCAGGCACTCTACTCTAAGTCCTGATTGGTGGCAGCGCTACAGGATCTAAGCTGGTAATTAAGCTTAGGGGAATTCATAGTAGTACCCATATTTTGGACGCTAAGGTTCAGAATTGGGAATTATACCATGACACATCCATAAGGGCAGATGGCCATAGGGTTAGAGAATACAATCCTACCTGTAATATGGAGAATGAAATGCTGACATTGTGGCCAGGTGCATTTTGATGGAAATGACCATCAAACCTGACTCTTCTATGTGTAACAAAAAATGCAAAACCTTAGACTGCATAGGAGACACATTGTGTGCCTCCTCTGGGTTTAGCCACTGAGGAAGCAGGCCATGAGGTATAACAACTGAAGGTTCAGGTGCAACATCTGCCCAGGAGTCTACGATATCAGGTCCTTGACTAAAGGCAAAAAGAGTAAGAGTTCCCTGATTGACAGCCTGTGGAGGTCTAAGAACCACACATGCCTTTCTCAGGCTGGTGCCATCAGTATAATTTTGGCTTCACTCTTGCTTCACATTGAAAATTACCTTTGGATTGAGCAGCACTGGAGGGTTGGTGTAATGCATGCTCTTGTCCCATGGGAGGCAAAGTGCATCTGAGATGGACCAGGGCAGTGGCAAGCCATGAAGAGAAAAGGGAATATTTCCTGTTCTGATGGGTTGCAAGTAGTCACTGATGGCACTCCCACTACTAGAAATATTGAACGTAGAATGGTTATGTTGAGTGACCATTCAGGCTCTGAGCTGAAGGATCTGCTTATTTGGTCTATCAAGCCATTCTGGACCCCCAGTTTTATGATATTATGAGAGTTAGGGAATTTTATATGCAGAAATTCCAGATCTGACTTCCAACTAGCACAAGATGTTTGATCTGTGACACCTGTTTGCTGATATAGAACATTGATGCAATATTGTTAGTAAGTACTGGATAGTCCTGCCCTGCACAGGAGGCAGGCACTGGTGGCATGCTCTGGTGATTCCCCATAACTCTAGAATGTTTGTGTGCAGCCTAACCCCTTGAGTGGACACAGGCCTTGAGCTTGCAGGTCTCCCAGATGCATTCTCTATCCCATGGTGAAAGCATCCATTACCAAAATCATAAGGACATAAGAATGGCCACATTGGGTCAGACCAATAATCCATCTAGCCCAATCGTCTGTTTTCTGACAGTGGCCAGTGCCACAGAGGAAATTAATAGAACAGATTAATTTTTAGTGATGCATTCCCTGTCATCCAGTCCCAGCTTCTGACAGTCAGGAGTTTAGGCACACCCAGAACATGAGGTTGCATCTCTGACTATCTTGGCTAATAGCCATTGATGGACCTATTCTCCATGAATTTATCTAAGTCTTTTTTTAACCTAGTTGTAATTTTGGCCTTCAACAAGTTCCACAGGTTGACAGTATGTTGTGTAAAGAAGTACTTCCTTATGTTCATTTAAAACCTATTGCCTATTAATTTCACTGGCGTGACCCTTGGTTCTTGTGTTACGTGAAGGGGTAAATAACACTGCCCAATTTTATTTCTTCACACCATTCATGATTTTATAAACTTCTATTGTATTCCCCCTTAGTCACCTCTTTTCTAAGATGAACAGACCCAGTTTTTAATCTGTTCTCATTTGGAAGCTGTTCCGTACCCCTAATCATTTTTGTTGCCTTTTGCTGTACCTTTTCCAAATCTATCTTTTTTTGCGACTGGGTGATCAGAACTGCATGCAGTATTCAAGGTGTGGGAGTACCATGGATTTATATAGTGGGATTATGGTATTTTATGTCTTATTGTCTATCTCTTTCCTAATGGTTCCTAATATTCTGTTAACTTTTTGAGCGATATTGCAGATTCAGCAGATACTTTCAGAGAACTATATATGATGATTCCAAGATCCCTTTCTTGAGTGGTAACAGCTAATTTAGACCTCATCATTTTGTATGTATAGCTGGGATTATGTTTTCCAATGTGCATTACTTTGCATTTATCAACACTGAACTTCATCTGCCATTTTGTTGCCCAATCGCTCAGTTTTGTGAGATCTCTTTGTAGGTCTTTGGACTTATCTTGGTAATTTTGTATCTGCAAGCTTTGTCACCTCACTGTTTACCCCTTTTTCCAGATAATTTATGAATATGTTGAACAGCACTGGTCCCAGTGCATGTCCTTCCATAGAGGGAGGAGATGACGAGAATGGGATTCTCCTGCAAATATTGTTGTTTCATCCACAAATCCAGGGACCACAGGACCTTGTCTCAGATACATATTAGAATGTCCAGGTGATATACCTGAAGGTGGTTACACAAACTTGAGCCAAGTCTGTAACTGTCTGAGCTATGGCATAGAGGAGTTAGATAAGTGCATGCTACCATATGCCCCAGGAGGTTTGGGCATGGCCCCTGAAGGACACTCAGAGATCCTATAAAGTTATAAACCTTGCTATTGAAAGAAAAGCACTGGCTAAGATTGAATTGAGGACTGCCTTGAGAGATTCCATTCTCTGGTGGGATATGAGGATTGATTTATCTTTGTTCACTTCCAGACTTAAACATGAAAATAGGTGGACTGTTTGATGAATACCTCTCTCCTCCTGCTCCAGCCAGTTGTCCAGGTATCGGTATATCTGGACATCCCAGCAGCGGAGGTAGGCTGTTACCACCTCACTTGGTGAAAAGCCTTAGTGCAGATGTTAGGTTAAAGTGTAGAACTGTGAACTGGAAGTGGTTTCTTCTTATTACAAGTCATAGTGGCCAAGGTGGATTGCCACATGGAAATAAGTGTCCCACTGGTAAAAGGAAACATACCAATCTCCCGGATCTAGCAAAGGGATTATAGCTGTGCAAGAAGTCACATGGAACCATAACTCTTGCTGTGCTTGTTCAAATTCTAAAGGTCCAGAATTGGCCTGAGATCCCCTCTTGCCTTGAACATTAAATAACAAGCATAGAATCCCCTGCCCTAGTACTGAGGATGCACTTCTATGGCTTGTATTTCTCTCAAAGAACATAGTGTCTGAACATTCTGCCTTAGCAGAGAACAGCGCAATTGGTCCTGAAAAGGGACAGGGAAAGCAGGTGGGAAGTTGGGGGAGGAGGGAAGACAGGAAATGCAGGGTTTATAACAATTTTACTGTGCTTAACACCCACTTGTCTGAAGGGATGGATGGCCATGGACTTAGGAAATGTCACAACCTGTGTCCAAAGGCAGGGGAGGAGGTAGATTCTCTGTAGCTCTGGCATGCTATGCCATCCTCAACAGGCGAGTCAAACATGATACTGCTAGGTATGTGGCTGCTTGGAGGAAGTGGTGGTGGAAAGATGGCATAGGCTTCCTTCTTAGTACTTCAACCTATACTGATCTGACTGAGGACAAAACTTTGGGGGGGGATTGGGTTTTTTTTTTGGGAGGGGGACTTCAACACCATGCTCTAATCTTTGAATGTATGCAGTGCTTTGTCCATCTTTGAGGAAATAAGGCACAGCTCTCGAAGGGGTGATCTGTGAGCTGTTGTACCTCTACAAGAATCCCTGATGACTGTAGCCATGACTGGCAGCTGAGTCTGCCACATCCTGGAAAGTCATAAGAACATAAGGATGGCCATACTGGGTCAGACCAAAGGTCCATTCAGCCCAGTATCCTGTCTTCTGACAGTGGCCAATGCCAGGTGCCCCAGAGAGAGTGAACCTAACAGGTAATTATCAAGCGATCTCTCTCCTGCCATCCATCTCCATCCTCTGACAAACAGAGGCTAGGGACACCATTCCTTTCCCATCCTGGCTAATAGCCATTAATGGATTTAACCTCCATGAATTTATCTAGTTCTCTTTTAAACCCTGTTATAGTCCTAGCCTTCACAACCTCCTCAGGTAAGGAGTTCCATATCTTGACTGTGCACTGTGTGAAGAAGAATTTCCTTTTATTTGTTTTAAACCTGCTGCCCATTAATTTCATTTGGTGGCCCCTAGTTCTTATCTTATGGGAACAAGTAAATAACTTTTCCTTATTCCCTTATTTTAGTGCCTTCTCTGAACCTTTTCTAATGCCAGTGTATCTTTTTTGAGATGAGGTGACCACATCTGTATGCAGTATTCAAGTATTCAAATCTGTAGTGTGGACAATGAAACCAGCCACCCTACCACCAGGAGAGACTGGAACTCACTGTTGGAGTCGCTGGAGCAGCATGTCGAGGAATTTGGAAAAAACATTGCAATTAGAATAATCATAATAGGTCAACAGGGCCTGATGTTTCATTATGTATAGTTGTAATGCCTCAGTTGAAAACATTTTCCTACCAAAGAGGTGTAATTTTTTTTGCACTTTTGTCTTTGGGAGTTGCTTTTACTCTAGCTTGGTGGTGTCTCATTTATTGCCACCACTGCCAGGGAGCCAGATGTGGGTACTAAAAATGGAAGAATAACTAACAAAAATAACTAACTTTAATGGCATGTTCACAGAAGAAATTAGTGTCAGCATGCTTCAACAACCGGCCAGGGATAGTAAGAAGGAACTGAGGGATTGAAGCAGTGGAGTGGCGACACACTTTATAAGCTCAGTTCGAAGCACAAGGGATACCAGAGTGCAGGTGTGGCCATCCCTACAGGCACCACAAGGGAAAACTCTCTGGCAAGGTGAACGAGGCAATCACTTGCAGAAGAATTGTGGACCAATTATTACAAACAAAGGTTCGGAAAAGGCAGAAAGACCTGTACATTGACACTGAGGACAATTTAATCACCAGAAGGGAAAATGGTTATGGGTCAGTGAAAATGTTTCTGCAGAAGGATGAGGAACCAGAAGAGGAGCAAGTGCCAATGCTCCTTCTGGAAAAGCACTTTTGCCCACAAGAAAAAACATAACAATAATTAAAAAAAAATAACAGGGGAGCAGTGCGGCGTGCACACCTGTGTAATAGGGAGGAAACAGCCTTTTCTTTTCCATGCAGTGGACCTATAAACATGAGGCATCTCTCTTCTTGGGGAGCAGAGGGGCTGGACTTGTGCTGAGAGGCAAGTCAAGATGAAAGGGTCTTACAGAATGGGTTTGTTTTCAGAGATTTTATTATGAATTTGCTCTCCCTTAATTGGAAGTAAAAGCCATGCGGACCATAACTACGTGCTTTGCTCTTTGTGCATGGAAAATATAACACCATATTTGGGATCTTGGAAGCCTTTCAAAACTTTTTCTTTTAGCTGGAGACAGATGCCACGAACTATAGAGCTTAATAAAACAGTGCTGACCCAAGGTTTACAACCCTAAATTGCACACTCGAGGCTGCCTTAGCAAAAACAGATGGGCAGGATGTAACATTGCATAGGGTAATTGGGCACCCTGTTGGTGAGCACTTTCCTTAATCAGGGAGGCTTAGAATGACATATGTTTATCTTTTTTGCTCTTGTTTGGATACTGTTTTATTATATACACTAATAAGGCACCTGGTCGTGCAGTTTCTGTGGTTTAAACCCTTATTTGGATGTTCACCTGCTGGGCACAACCTTTCATGGTGACAAAACATAAATGTTTTACCCTGACCCTCTGGAAACTATAATGATCAGAGTTATTAACATTTAGGAAAGTCTCAGCCTCAGCTAAGAATGGCTGCTGGACCATTTCTAAGTGCTTTACTGAGGAAGAAAGGTGATGGCTGATAGAATGGCAACAGAATGCAAGAATCTGGGAATGAACTCTCCCATGTGAATGGCTGACTTTGTCAAATCCCCTCACACCTCTGTTTGTGAAGGCTGAAAAATTACGTTACGTTTTTGGAGTTTTAAGTACCTCTACAGTTCTGTGTCCAAGGCGTAAATGCTCCAGTATAGATAGAAAGTGTACCTGCTGTGTTTGTGGCCTATCTAGGAGAAGGTAATATTGGAAACCGCATGAGAGCCTGCTCGGATGAGATTTCAACCCCTAGAGTTTCAGATAAAAGCATCCAAACTTGTGGGAAATTATCAGAAATGAACCCAAACCTCCAAAACCTCTGAGATTCCTCCTACCGGACCTAATCCTCAGGCAAACCTCTCACTGAAATGAAAGGCAGATGAGAAGGCTCAGCACCTTGCTGAGTCAGACCCCAAGGGCTTCAGAACCCTAAAGCTCTAAGGTTTCAAAACTGATTAGTGACTTGGGGGTGCCTCAAATTTTTGGGTGCCCCCATGAGGCACTTTGAAGGGGACTAGTTTTTAAAAGTGCTAGGCCCCTGCCTTCTAAAAGTCAGGCCCTTTTAAGGTATGTGATAAATGAAGGGGTGGAGGAGATAGCTCCCTTTTATCAGGGCCGGCTTTAGGAAGTGCAGGACCCAATTCGAATACTTTCGGCATGGCCCTGGCAGGGATGACTTAAAAAGAAAAAAGTGTAAAAAAAAGCCTTCCATTTCTTCCATGTATTATTTACTTTCCTTAACTATATAAATAATAAAATTGTACATTATGTACATTGCATCATATATGTTGTTGACTGGCTATTAATGACTGCCGTTTCACATGTGTGGGTCCCCGCCACTCCCTGGGGGTGTGCACATGTGTGGGTCCCCGCTGCTTCCTGCCCCTCTCATTGAAGCAGGTGTGCAGGTTACTGGCCTGGGAACTGCAAGGCAGCAGTGGACATGGGGCTGGTTTGAGGCAGGGCAGGAGCTGACTGGAGGTAGGGTCTGGCTGCAGGCAGGGCAAGGGGTGCGGGGCTGGCTGGAGACAGGAGTATGGGACTGGCTGGCTTCAGGCAGGGGGGTGCAGCAGGGGTTGGCTGGAGACAGGGCAGGGCGGTCAGTGCAGGGCTTGTACGGGCAAGGGTGTGTGGCAGGGGTTGGCTGGAGACAGGGCAGGGGGTTTGGTAGGGGATGGCTGTGGGCAGGGGGTGCAGAGCTGGTTGCAGGCAGTGGGGGGCAGGGCTGGTGCAGGCAGGGCAGGGGGTGCAGCAGAGGCAGCTGAAGCCCCGGCCCTTTACAAAGCCCCCAAGCCCCCCACTATCCCAGGGCTCTGGGGGCTATTTAAAGAGCCCGGGACTCCCCTGCTTCTACCCCACCCTGGACCTTTTAAATAGCAGTGGGAGCGCTGGGGAATGCATGGGGGCGGAGGGGCTCTGGCGGCTATTTAAAGGACCGGGGTGGCAGAGGCAGCTGGAGCTCTGGGGGCTATTTAAAGGGCCAGGAGCTCCAGCCGGGAGAGCAGGCCACAGGACTTGCGGCACTCCAGCCAGAGCTCCAGCTGGGGCCGCGGGGCTTGTCGCGCTCCGGCCGAAGCTCCACCTGGGGCCACGGGGCTTGTCGCGCTCCGGCCGAAGCTCCAGCTGGGGCCGTGGGGCTTGTCGCGCTCCGGCCGAAGCTCCAGCTGGGGCCGTGGGGCTTGTCGCGCTCCGGCCGAAGCTCCAGCCAGGAGAGCGGGGTTTTTTTTTCTCAGCTCTTCCTGGGAAGGGGGGGTGAAAGGGCTGGAGGGTACCCCACAGGAAAGGGGCCGGGGTATTGCACCTGGGAGGTAGCAGCACCTGCCAATCCAAGGTCAGAGAGAAACTGTGACCTTGGGAGTTTAATACAAGCCTGGAGTGGCCAGTATTAATTTTTAAAATCCGTGCGGGCCCCCACCTTCAGTAAAGGAACCTTGCTGCCCTGCACGGCTGACTAAGGGCATTAGGGAAATGAGAATATAAATCTAAGAATCTGGCTCCCTGCACAAACAAAGAAACAAACCTCAGCAAGCTGAACAATAGCTGAGCACCCTGGATAGAGTGATGTCAGGAGTGAATAATTCAGTCAGTGGAAGTAAGTGGATTTCTCCAGCCACTGTGGTTGTATATCCTGTATATACAGGACCGGTGCAACCCATTAGGTGCCCTAGGCAGTCACCTAGAGCACTAGCATTTGGGGGGGTGGCATTTCGGATCCTTCGGTGGCGACTGCAGTGGCCAGATCTTCAGCAACCCCAGTCTCATCACCATTTAGGTAGAGGGAGCTGGGTCGGGGTGCACAGGGAGGGCCACCTGCAGCAAGTAAGGGGGGGCGCAGCATGCAGGGGAACCACTCCCCGCCCCAGGTCACCTCTGCTCTGCCTCCTCCCCTGAGCACGCCGCCCCGCTCTGCTTCTCTCCTTCTCAGGCTTGCAGTGCCAAACAGCTAAGTGGTGCCGCAAGCCTGGGAGGCAGGAGAAGTGGAGCAGCAACGGCGTGCTCGAGGAGGAGGCGGAGCAGAGGTGAGCTGGGCCAGGGAGCTGCCGTATGGCTCCCCAGGCCGGGGGAGCTGCCACAGGGGTGGGGGCACCTCAGGGCAGAGGGGGCTGGGGAGCTACTGTGGGGAGGGCACCCTAGGGTGGAGCGGGGGGGGGAGAGCACTGCCACATGGGGTTCGGGGGCGGGGGCGCAAGGTGGAAGTTTCACCGAGGGCGCGAAACATTCTTGCACCCGGTCTGGGTATATACCCCCCTTCACCCACAATAATCAAGATCTGTGACTAAAACATTTCTAATGACTGGAACAAAATGTGTATTCACAGCATGCACCAACAGATACATCCTGACACAGAACCAGGAATGCGTTCCACACATTACATATGCCAGAGGAATAGGATTTAGTGAGGTCATTTATTCTTCACTGGAGAGGAAAAAGAAAAGAAAAACAGACCTTGTTGTAATGAATTTGGTTCCCTGCATACTGCAAAGAGTCATCCACTGGGCATCAGAAGGACGAGAGTCAGACAGAAAGTGAAGCTTTAGGAGGAAAGTGAGCAAGTAGAAGCCTTGGAGGCCAGATGTGCAAAGCCGGGCACTGGAAGTACCCACAAAATGCACACATGCACACTGCATCCTGAAATCCCTGCATTTAGCCTCACAAATGTGTACTCTTGCAATGCTAGGCTGGCACCTGCATATGCCAGTGTTCCCAGCCTTGGTCACCCATTTGTCAGCTTCTCCCATAAGCAACCCTGAGCACCTCTGTCCTATGCCTCCCTATGATGTCTGGTATGATCTCCTTGAGCTCACCCACTAGGCCCATACCCTGCTTCACATTAAAGACCCACCTCTGCCTCACAGCTTACAGTGAAATATGTTGGCTTTTACATAAATTGTTATTTATATTACAGTAGCACCTTGAAGCCCCAGACAAGACTTTGACCCCATTTTGCCATATAGATGTGCATAGAGAGACAGTCCCAGCCACAAAGGCTTTCTAATCTAAATAGGTAAGACAAGGTAGTAGGGGAGAGAGGCACAGCAACTTGCCTACTGTTCACACAGCATGCCAGTTACATAGCCAGAAATAGAACCAGGTCTCTTGACTCGCAACCCAATGCGCTACTACTAGGCTATGCTACCTTCCTCTGTTTGTAGTGTTGTTTCCCTTTCCCTAATCTCTAAATTGCCATCTCCTTGTCTGTCCTTAGACTGTGAGCTCCTGGGAGCAGAGAACACCCTTTCCTGAATAAAGAATGGGGAGTACTTGTGGCACCTTAGAGATTAATAAATTTATTTGAGCATAAGCTTTCGTGAGCTAAAACCCACTTCATCAGATGCATGCAGTGGAAAACACAGTAGGAAGATATATATACACAGAGAACATGAGCACCTTCAGCTGCTGGAAATGGGCCATCCTGATTATCACTACAAAAGTTTTTTTTTTCCTGATGACAATAGCCCACCTTAATTGATCACTTTCATTATGGTTAGTATGGAAACACCCATTGTTTCATGTTCTCTGTGTATATATATCTTCCTACTGTATTTTCCACTGCATGCATCCGATGAAGTGGGGTTTTAGCCCACGGAAATTTATGCTCAAATAAATTTGTTAGTGTCTAAGGTGCCACAGGTACTCCTGTTCTTTTTGCTGATCCAGACTAACACGGCTACCACTTTGAAACCTTTCCTGAATGTTATTGTAACCAGGAGCAGTCCATCGGGAGGAGATGCTGAGGCAAAGTTATATATAACTCTGCTACACTCCCCTTCTTCCTGCACCTCAGCTTCACTTTGCTGCAGCACTGGCCAGAATTTTGTCTTTCCAGGACTTTTTAGAAAGCGTTACACAGTAAATCCTCAGGACGACTATATGTAAAACCCTGATAACTAAATGGTAATAGTTCCCACTCAACATCAGAGACAATACAGTTTTTTAACTAAATAAACATAAGGCACACGGAAAATATTGTAAAGAATATTTGGAATACTATGAATAACTTTAACACAAAAGCTATTAGACAGTAAATCTACTGATGTTCCTTATGCCAACTTCCCCACTTTGATGCTGTTATATATATATTCACATATAAGGTATCAACATAATATTTACACTTCTTTATTAACAAACCATTCTATCCGATCACCCATATAAAACACATTCCCCTCTGACCTCTCAGTGATGACTTCTCAAGCTTTACACTGTGGCTATAATATGGAGCAAGTGTCATTGGGATGCTTCTGAGCCTGGGAAGAATGTCAGCATCTCAGTCCTTTTAAACACTTCAGAACCTTGCCAGCAAACAAACAGTCTGGGGATCTCCACAGCTAGCAGCAGTCCAGACTTTGCCTTTTACAGGACTCCAAGGTACAGACAGTCCTTATGCATAAACTTGCTATTCTAGCCATCCACATTCACATGTGCCAAAGCAGGGCAGGAGAACTGGGGAAGAATGTTATGGATTGATTGAAACAATTACTGATTGCTTGTAAAGCTTGTAAATCTCCCTTTACCCCCACAGGCCAGGTGACAATAGCTGTATGTTCAGTGAGGAAAGACAGACAGTAAAATAGACAGACAGACTAGCATTGAGTAGCTTCAGTTCTGGAGCCTGGAATGAATAGCAAATTCATACATAAGTAAATTGTAATGCATCCATATCCCTAAGACAGCAAACATATCACCCAAATCAATAAATCTCAAGGATAATTAACCTGACATTGTCCCTTTAAAGTATCTGCTCTGAAAATTTATGAATGTCCTGATCACTCTGCCTTATGGAAAACAGTAGAAAAACCAAAGCCAAAAATTAGGTCCAGCTCCTCAGCTGATATATATGGCTGAAGCTCCAATGAAGTCAATAAGAGTTTTGTTAATTTACAGAAGCTGAGTAGCTAGCCCTTAACGTTTATTTTTAATAGATTCTAAGGCTCAAAGGGACCACTGTGGTCATCTAGTCTGACCTCTGGTATTACACAGGACATAGAACTTCCCTAAAATAAAATAGCAGAGAAGATTTTATAGAAAACCATCTAATCTTGATTTTAAAATGGTCAGTAATGGAGCATCCACCATGACCCTTTGTAAATTGTTTCAGTGGTTAATTATTCTCACTGTTAAAAAGTTATGCCTTATTTCCAGTCTGAATTTATCTAGCTTGTATTTCCAGCCATTGGATCGTGTTATACCTTTCTCTGCTAGATTGACGAGCCCATTACTAAATATTTGTTTCCCATCTAGACAGACTTATAGACTGCAGTCAAGTCACCCCTTAACTTGTTCTCTGTTAAGCTATATAGATTGAGCTCCTTGAGTCTGTCACTTTAAGGTATGTTTTCTAATTCTTTAATCATTCTTGTGGCTTTTCTCTGAACCTCTCCAATTTATCATCATCCTTCTTGAATTGTGGGCACCAGAACTGGACACAATGTTCCAGCAGCAGTTGCACCAATGCCAACTACAGTGGTAAAATAACCTCTTTACTCTTACTTGAGATTCCCCAGTTTATTCATCCTTTAATTTTTGGAAAATTAAAACCAATGACAATCTCTTAAAGTAGACTTAGAGGAACCATGAGGAATTTTATCCCACTCCCCCGTAACCCCCAAATGAAATGGTATTTTTAGAATTAGAAATATGCTACCAGTACAGTAACAGCACCATTCTTTCTGATGGATAATTCATTCAGAAAGAATTGCTAATATTTACAGCACTCCAATGACCTTCTCTGAGGGATTACAGTGGAACACACTGACTCAGAAAACATCCAAAGGTTAAAAGAAAATCTATAGTTTATTTCAAGTGATGAATTTCAGCCATCCACATATTACCTAGATAAATTACCCTTGGATACAGAAGAATAACACTCTTACTCAGGATAAAATATTAAATGTTCCTGATGCTTCTGTAGTAGAAAGACAAATGTACTTGTGCTCAGCAGCATACATTTCCATACCAATGAAATCTCAGGATCTGATTCCAGTGCATGCGTGCATTAGAAAAATTACCATACCTCCAGATATTCTGGCTCAGTTGGAATTCCAATTTACCCTTTCTCAGTCTACAAGAAACATTTGAAACTTGATTGTTCTGTGATGATTTTTTAACTTCAATGTGGCAAAATGGCACAGTTTTCAATAGCACCAACATAGACCTTATTACAGACAGGTCAAGAGACTCCAATCAAGGTGCAGGAGAGAACTGTGCATATTCATTAAGAAGCAGAACTTTTCTCTCTTAGCAAATAATCTGTGCAAGAGGAAAGAACTTATATCTCCAGTTGAGACAGACAGCGGGATCAGTAGAAGGTGAAATAAATGTCTAGCAGCAGCTTTCAAGAACTAGAATGATTTCCTGAGAAGCTGGACTGGTCTGTAAATATGACAGAGAAGATTCCCTAGTGATAAAATCCACCTACTAACTAGTTCTAAGTAATGAAAGAAAGTTCTAGACGTTTTCCTAAAGACATCCTAAAGTTAAGCAAGAGGAAAATGTCCCATTCCTCACAAGCCCTGACTGAGGCAGGAGAACAAGAGGACCTTATAGACTAATAGACACAAATGGAATATTATCCTTATGAATTCCCACCCTAAAATACCAAAACGAAGCAAAAGATACTGAGCTGCTACTGTGAAACATAAACTGCAGGAATCCTAAGTGCTTCATCTAAACCCTCTCAGGAACGAAGGAAGACAGTGCAGGGGAGTTGAGGGTTCACCTGGGAGGAGTCCAGGCCATAGGGAATAGGGCAGCAGTAAAACATTTGGCCACATGATATTCTGTGGGACAGCTTCAATAATGGAGATGGACCAGCCATGACTTGATAGAAAGTGGATCTTTCTGGGTATTTATTATTTTGAACCCACAAAATTTCACAAAGAAGGAACCAATGTTCAAATGAACAGACGTGAGAGAGAGGGGAACTTCCCAGAACCATGCTCAAAGGTGCAGCTGAACTGAGCTGTGTAAGATTTTTTTCTAAAGACACCAGCAGGACAGAAACAGTTCTGAGAGAGGAGGAAGACAAAAGCAAAACTGTGCTGCCAGTCTATATTAAATTGAGAAGTTAGTCAGATATTAAAGGCCAAGTTCAAATCTGGCATAAAGAGACAACTCTGAATACCAAGTAAGACATATTTGCAATATGATATGGCCTGTCTCCACACACAAACCAGAGATTCCCTCTCAACCCAACTGAATGCCGAAAGAGGATCTCTATGCCCAATGAGCTGACAGATTGATGTTGCCATCTCTCCCCTCCACCCCACATCAAGCCTGGTTCTCTATGCCTTGCTAAGCTCCATTGCTGCTGCTGCTCGGATGCTCCTCTCAGACTTTGTCTGCAAAAGGAAGTTCTACTGGTACAATACTGGGCGAGAATTTAAAATGTTATACCAGTATCAGTCCCCATGTGGGCACTCTTTCCCATTTGTAAACCATTTGCAAAGAGACAGAAGCTGTAGTGGGAAAAGGTACTCTTACACCGGAATAAGAGTGTCTACACAGGGAGTGATAAGGGTTTAACTATAAAGGTATAACTGAAAAAAATCTCTTTTATAGACAAGCCTTGAGTGAAGCAAGGGCTTTGTGCACGTATAGATGGTTGGGGACTTGACAACAGAAGGGAGAAGGGAACAGTAAAGCCTGGGTGAGTGAGAAGTGTTTATGGGGGATAGAGATCAGGTGAAGATTTCCTCCTCCCAACATCCCTGTCTCTGTGTCACAACACCCCACAGAAGGACTCCAAAAGCCTTTAGGAAGCTGGCTATTCATCCAAGTGTTTTACATGTCAGGATTAGCCAGAGTCCTAAGGAAAAAGTGACTTGCCCAGGGATGTGCATGTCACAACCTGGCCTAGTACCCAGCTGTATGGTCACCAACCTGTTGTGAGCAGACCCATTTGCTGGTTCCCACATGCTTCTAAGCCAGCTATGTCTGGGCAGAGACTAGTAATTGTTTCTTGCTCTAGGTCTATACAGGGCACACTCCCAGGATCAGATCTCTTGTCTGAAACCCTTCTTGGGGATGTGGGACTTCAGCCACTCTTGTCCAGCTGCTTTAGACCCTGCAATCTGTCAGAGCTCCCGAGCCCCCTGTCACTTACATGTGCTCCCTCAGAGCTCCAGTAGTCTGAGAGCGCTTGGCGCTTCTAGTTTAACCCCCTCATGTACAACATGGCAGAAAAAGGAAGGAAAGGGGCTCAGTGAAGGAATTTCTTAACCACAGTGACTTCACGCTGCAAGCTCTTGACAGCTACAGATCTTTGAAAAATAACAGAAGTCCTGAGACCCACCCTCAGCTAGTCTATACTCATCCTTCCTGTGAGCCCAAGGTTGGTCAGCATTTCAGGAAAAGCAGAGTCCCTTCTGCCCTCCCTTGTTTCAGTGCTGTGATGGTTGTCTCCCTTACATCGAGTCTCTGATTCTCTTGCTGGGTGTTCAGCTGGAAAGCTCCAGCCCCCTCGTCCAGTCATTCCTGCTTTACCTGTGTAGAAAACCAATAGTTCGAAGGGGCTGCACCAGTAGTTGACAGACAATCAGAGACAATGGCCTCAGACTGGAATCTTGATAGCTTCTTCGTAGATCTGGTAAGTTTTCTGTTGGGAAAGGCTGATTCAATGGAATTGAAAGATTCTGTGGGAATGTTGTTGATTCCATAGAAAGTTTAACAGAAGCCAGGCAGGAAGGCAGGCTGTCCCTGCTGCCTGGTTTACTACCATCCTACCCAGCTACCAAGTTCTCTGGGCTGCCCAGCTCCCCAGCTCCCAGGGTGCCTGGCTCCCCACCTAGAGACTTGCTGGGCTGATCAGTGGACTGAGGGGGAGCAGGGTTTTCCAAGGAGTTGGGCAGCCTGCCAGGGTGCATATTACATTTTGGAAACCTCAAAATATTCTTTCTTCTTGGGCTATCCAGGCAGCGGGAATATTTTAGTGTTTCCAAAATAAAATATTTTAGAATTTCAATCCTGTGAAAATTTTTAAGTTTTTAATTTGTCATCCCAGTGTGGGACATAAAACATTTCAAAATCTGACAACTTTTCATGGAATGGAAATTCTGTTTCCCAACCAGCTCATCTTCTATTATTCTTACTAATATTATTTTGTTACTGTAACGCTTCGAAGTTCTAGTCATGGACCAGTACCCCATTGTGCTAGGGGGCTGTGTAAATATAGAACAAAAAGAAAGAGCTTATTATATAAATAAAAGAGAAGAGACAACAGATGGATACAGGTAAATGTGGAATACAAAGAAACAAAGAGATAATATTGTCTGAATAGACAAGATAGGCACAGGGTTGGGGGAAGGTATAACAAGCAATAGGGTAGTTAAAAGTCAATTATTTTAAAAAATGAAAATTGATTTTTAAACATTAAATTGGACTCATTACTTCAATTAAATACAGATTTATTTTTAACAAATAAACATTTAAAATTAAATTTTAAATTGTCAGCCTTTGTTAAGGCCTAAACTTACCATACTCCACTAAAGCCGTTAAAAAATGATGCTAAGGAGTACATGGCTGCTGACAAGTTTTTTAAAAAATTCCAACAGTAGAATGGTTTGAATCACAGGCTAAGCACCTGGCATCAGAAATGCAGAAATGCTAAACCAGCTTTTGACAGTATTATCCTGTTCTGCAGATTCAGAGAAAATATTTTCTTAATTTCAGTTTAGTAAAACAATTCACTGCAATGAGTAGTTCATTCAAAGTTAAACCAATTGGGACTGAAAAAGCAGGAAAGTTTGTTTTACTTGTGCAATCTATGAATAAAAACTAGATGTGAGAGGATGAGATCAACTATTTTAATATCTTGAAGAACATGGTTATCAGATACAATCAGTTCAATTCACTAACTGCAAATAATACTTCCTTTGTTAATAAATCAGTTCGTTTTAAATGCAAAACATGTTTGATATAGTTTTTGATAAGCTTTTTTTCTTATGTATCCAGCACATATAAAGTAGTTTTATTGAATTACAAAGAAATTAAAATGCTGGTTTTGTGCTTTTTAAATTGAATTTGCATTTCTATCAAATAAAGCTTGACACAAATTTCAAGTAAAAAATTAATCATCTAGATAAGAACTGCAACTTTCACCATTTTCTAACATAATAAGAAATGTAAAACAAGAATCTGAGTACTTGTATATTAAATGATATAATTGCTTAAATTGATGTGCATAGATATAGTGTATCCTCCTGGTTAGCAAAGAAAACAGACAGAAAAAAAAAGAATATACACAGCACCAAATTTAGCGTGAAGGTTATATTTAGTTGTAAATCAACATGTTTTAATGGTTACTGGCCAGTGAGAATCGGTCTTTCTTTAGGAAAATAACTAAAATGTACCAATGCAAAACTATTAAAATTTCTGATTTAAACCGAGGTTTTCTGCTTGCTGATGTAAATCATGATTAAAATCAGTGATTTATATTGGTTTGACATAAATCAACCCATCCTGACAGTCAAGCAGAGTGAACGGTGGCAAATGTCATGTTAGTTCCATGGTTTAGTTATTTATTTAATGGGAAGGGCTGTAACTCAAAAGGGGATCAGCTAACTGGAAAGAAAAGAGAACAGAAGGTGGCTGAGGGGAGCAGGGAGTGAAGCTGAGGTGCAGAGAGGGTGAGTGGGATAAGGAGAGGTAAAGGAAGGGGGAAGGTTGGAGCAAACAACCAATCAGCACATATCAGAGAAAGTGGGAACATGCTGCAGTTTTGACTGCAATGTCCAGAGTTCCAAAAGTTTGTGCTTTTCTGCTCCTGGTCCTACTAGATAATATCTGTTGCTGGATCCTCTCTGCAGCCTACATGGCAGGGGGACAAGAGGTACCACTTGGGTCCTAATACCCCTGTGGTGGGGGAGGTCTCCTCTGAACAATTCTAGGTCCAGGGGGTTGCTGGTCCTTCAGCGAGGGTTTTAAGCCCCATTCCTAGGCAGAGTGACTCTCTGGAATGCTGTTCAATAATCTGCCTTGGTCAAGTTCAGACATGTTCAGCACTGTGACACAAAGGCCCATTGGTGGTTCACTAGTCTGTGTCAGCAACTCTTGTCATACTGACATACTCACTACACCTAACGCACATTTGTAATAATCTGGATATAAAGGTATCATGTAAGAATGAGGAATACTTGTGGCACCTTAGAGCTCAGTGGTTTGCGCATTAGCCTACTAAACCCAGGGTTGTGAGTTCAATCCTTGAGGGGGCATTTTGGGCTAAAAATCTGTCTGGGGATTGGCCCTGCTTTGAGCAGGGGGTTGGACTTAGATGATCTCCTGAGGTCCCTTCCATATTCTATGATATGCAACCTCTGATCCTGCAAAATGTGCACATAGGTAGGCTCTGCGACATGGATAGTGTAGCATTGCTACACTCCTTGTCCTGTCACTATTCACTCTGTTGTGTAAGATGCTTATTACAATGACAGAGGGGTTTGTTACACCCACTTGCACCTCTTCCTAATGTAGGGTCTGATGCTGCAGGCCTCTGCATGTGAATTACTTTACTCATGTGACAAGTTCCATTACGTTCAATAGGACTAGTCATGTACACGTGTAAGTGTTTGGAAGCTCAAGCCCTAAGATTGTAAGCACTTCAGGGCAGGGGTTATCTACATACAATGAGATCCAGATCTGCTTTATAACTATGGTATGTGTGTATTGTAATAGCCTTGTTGACTACTTGCAGTTACGCACAAACATTAGTGTTTGCAGGATCAGATCCTTACATGGAATAACAGTATGATTCACTATAGCAACTCCAGTGTGTGTACATATGTGTGGTATTGTGAATTGAAATAAAACATAATGGAAGATAAATTTTACTGGGATTTTCAGACCATTAAAAGACAGTAACAGCCAGTTTCTGATAATCGGATTATCAGCCTGATTGACTAGAACGCTCAGCTTCTGTGATTTATCGCTAGTTTCAAACATCTGCTGCTCTTATTATGATCAGCATTAACAAATTAGGATCCTGTGAGCTGCAGAGGGAAAATATGTCCTTAAAACACTGCCTGCATTCCTAATGGCCATTAACGTGTTCCTAGATCTCATTACATTTCCATTTTTAACTGAATTACCGAGCCTGTTCATATGTGCAACAATTAGACTTTTTCTTGCAAATAGAAATGGTTCCAGGAGGAATCTCTTCTTTTAATATCCACACTCACCATTGACAGGAAACTGTTCTCTCTCCCTTTCAAAGTCTGTTGCACCTTTCGCAAGGGCTTCACAAATTAAGTGCCACTAAAATGATACTGCCACCTCTTGGATCGATGGCACCCATCAAACGGCACATAGGTCACCAAGACAAACACCTACTCTTACAAGAATAGCCATAGGATCCTTAATGTCTGTCTGTCACAGACAATTTCTAAGGTCTTACATGAAAGACCACTCCACAATAAACTGCATGAAATATAGTTATCTGTAGTGGTTGCCTTTAAAAAGGCAACTGCGACAAATGTGAGGGTGCACTGAACAATTATTAATACTGTATCTCAATCTGTCACTCTTTCTAATAGTCACCTAAAAGCTTACACATAAAGATCATTAAGAAACAATGCCAGAGCAAGGAGCCTTAAAAACTGTCCTGGGACAGCACCCAAACCAGTATGAACAGGGAGGTTCAGAGAGAACTAGACTGAGGCCTTCTCTTCGCTGCCATTAAAGGTGTATATTTTAACCTGAGGGTAACTAATTCACATGCGCTATCCCCAAGGTAAAAACACAATGCACTTTAGAACCACACCCCAAAACGGGAAAAGTGCCAGTGACTCCATGAACCCCACTTGGGACTCTGCTATTGCTATCTATTTTCCATGGAATGCTCTCAGAACGCTATGGTGATGGGCAGCATATAAAACCTTAAGATAGACAGCTAGTGTACATGAGTCCCAGTCTAAGAGTGAAAGAATCATATGATCCCACCCTGAGATAAGTAGGGGTAAGAGGCTGAACACCTGAGGTGGGTGCTGTCAGAGACACCAAAAAGAGGACAAAGGTGCAGCTGGCCCCATAATTGTAACAACACACAAGACCACGCACAGTTATCCCCACCACTTCATACTCTAAGTAGAGGAGAAACCTGTAGTGACCTCAGAAACCATTGTGTAAGTACTGACAAAGGCCACTGTACACTAGAGGCTGAAAATCTTTCTAGAATAGCAGATATGTTTTTGTCTTACTCATAATGGGTTTTAGAACAATTAATGCTTACCATGGAAGAATGATCCTTTTCACAGGCGGAAACTGAAGAGCATGAAGGTCCAAAGTTGTGAGGGCTTTTTGCCATGTGTCTGTTTTTCTCTTCTCATAGTCAAGCTCACACCAATGGGTGGCAAAGGTATTTGAAAACATCCAGAAGTGCGTGTTAGTCACTGTAAGAAACAAAGTCCTCCATTTTCCTCTCAGAGATGGACAAGATTGTTTGGTGAGTTTGAGGTTTGTATCATGTTCACACTATGATAGGTACAGCTAAAGACTTTGTTGTTATTGGTTTTGTTTGTGTGTGGACAATCATTTAAATTTTAGGCTTAAACAGAAATGTATGTTGGCAAGTGAAAACTAATAGGCTATCAACAGAAATTTGTTAATCAACTGATTAAAAATCATCATTGCATTGCCAACAGTCGAATGGGTTGTATGATACAAGCATTTATTTCTCTTCACCATGCATGAAGCAATGGAACCATATGCTTTATACTCTGGTGTTTCTGTGCTTTAGAGTCGCACTTTATATTATCCAAATTCCAGGATTTGGAGCATTGATAGAATGGAGCCTGTTGCAGCTCTACAGGGTTCCTGAGCATCACAGAAACTTCATTGTATCCCAAGGTGGGAATTATCCCTCAGCAAGATGAGCAGCTAACCTGTATACCTCCATGTACCTCTTATTACCACAATGAGAGCAAAGACTCCATCCCTCCTCCCAGTTACCCTGTAAAACATCTGGTCCCTTGAAGATGAAGTCCTATTGAGACATCAAGCATGAGCATTTCCTTGTGTCATGTCCCAGGAGTGATGACAGATTCCGTTCTCTTGCCTTCCTGGTGACTAAAAATCAGATAGGAATAGATTTAAAGGGAACATGCACCTCAAAAACACATCCCCTGTGTAGCGGGGTGGTCACCCACTTCAGCCCTGAAATGGTTAAAGCCAGCCCTGGGAGAGTGCTGAGGCTGTGAAGCAAAGGCTGGACTGATTGGGGAAGACAGTAACAGTTGGGGCCAGGCCCCAATCAGGCCCAGCTGCTCCCTATAAGAGGCTGCAAGCCAGAAGCCCAAACTCTCTCTCTCTGCTTGTAGAGAGAGAAGGGCCTGGCTGCTAGGGAGCCGAGCAGGGTATGGGAGTGGAGCAGGGCTAGGGGAAGGCTAGAGGAGCTGGGGAGCTCCAGCCTGGAAAACACCCCGTCTGTGGGCCTACCTGAGGGCCTAAGACAAGTACTGGGGTTGCAAAGGGGCAGCCCAGCAATAGGTAGAGGCAGCGGGTCCAGACTCAACCTTGCCTATGATAAGTGGCTTCAACTGCAGTCTGCCCCAGTGCATGGGGGCAAGTTGGTGACTGGCAGTAACCTATGACTGAGGCAAGGTGGGGATAGTAGGTGGGAGTTCCCCTGAGTGGGGAAACCTGGAGAAACAGTGGGAGAACTGCCAGGGGGCAGCACCCAGTGAAAGGGTCACCCACGGTCTGGGAAGGACACAGGGCCAGCGGTAAAGTGAGACACTATCTGACAGAGGGTGCTCCAGAGGCTGGAGCCTAATTCCCTGAGAAGACCAGCAAGAGGTGCTGCCGGGTGAGTTGCAGTGGTTACACCCTGACTGACAGCTCTGAACCACAGTTCAGCAAAGGTACACTGAAGAAGAATAGGAAGAAAAAAGAAAGGCCTATTGTGATAAAGATCCCTGCTCCTTTCATAAATGAGGAAGTAACACAGAGACTCCAACACTACTAAAAAACGTAGGGGCCCTGTTTCCAGCCTATCCCCTGTCCTGCTGGAGCAATAGTGGGGTTATCACAGAATTCAAGACTTTTTCCACTGACCTAATTACTGCCTCTCAGAGAGGTGGATTTACTGCACTGAAAGTCCTTCTATCCCCATAGTGTCTACACTACAGCAGCACAGCTGCAGTGCTACAGTTATGCCACTGTAGCATTTCTAGTGTAGACATATCCTGAGAATTGCTCTCTGTGCCACTCTAGGATGGTTGTGTAAGACACTTACTAAAGCGACAGAGCAGTTTTTCCATTGCTGTAGTAATTCCACCTCTCTGAGTGGAAGTAGCTAGGTCAAAGGAAGAATGCTTTCATCTACGTAGTGGTGTCTACACCATGGGTTAGCTCAGCTTAACTACATCACACAGGGCATGAATTTTTTTTCAAGCCCTGAGCTATGTAGTTCGGTCAACCTAACTTTGGACTAGCCCTTACTTTGAATCAAGTCTGTGGATGATACCAAGCTGGGAGGTGTTGCAAGTGCTTTAGGGGACAGGATTAAAATTCAAAATGATCTGCAGAAATGGTCTGAAGTACATAGGATGAAATTTAATAAGGGCAAATGCAAAGTACTTCATTTAGGAAGGAACAATCAGTTGCACACATATAAAATGGGAAATGACTGCCTAGGAAGGAATACTGTGGAAAATGACCTGGGGGGTCCTAGTGGATCATAAGCTAAATGAGAGTCAACAGTGTAACACTGTTTAAAAAAAACAAACAAGAGAAACAGCCATCATTCTCAGCTATATTAGCAGGAGAGTTGTAAACAAGACGAGAAGTAATTCTTCCTCTCTACTCTGCCGTGATTAGGCCTCAACTGGAGTATTCTGTCCAGTTCTGGGAGCACATTTCAGCAAAGATGTGGACAAATTGGAGAAAGTCCAAAGAGCAACAAAAATGATTAAAGGTGTAGAAAACATGACCTGTGAGGGAAGATTAAACAAACCTATTTTTTAAATCTGTATAAGAGAAGACTGAGAGGGAACATGGGAACAGTTTTCAAGTACATAAAAGGTTGTTACAAGGAGGGGGGAGGAAAATTGTTCTTCTTAACCTCTGAGGATAGGAAACGAAGCATTGGACTTAAATTGCAGCAAGGACGGTTTAGGTTGGACATTAGGAAGAACTTCCTGTCAGTGGTTAAGCACTGGAATAAATTGCCTAGGGAGGTTGTGGAATCTCCATCATTGGAGATTTTTAAGAGACGGTTAGATAAACACCTGTCAGGGATGGTCTTCAAGATAGGACTTAGTCCTCCCTTGTGTGCAGGGGACCAGACTAGCTGATCTCTTGAGGTCCCTTCCAGTCCTACAATTCAATGATTCTATGAATTATATAGAATCCTAAAATGTACTAGGCCCTTTACAGACATAAACCCTAGATTCATGCACAAAGGAGTTAAACACATGGGATGTGGATTTTAACTGCGTTGCTGGACGAGGAAGGAAAACGCATGCCCCTTTTCCAGCAGCTGACAATTAAGAATGGGGCAGGAGAAGAACCCTGTCTTACACTCCAGACCCACAGGGCCTGCCAGCCACAAAGATCAACTGGCCTTGTGCATTGCCAGTGTGCCTGATCATCTGAGTCCACCAGGCCCTTTACTGCTGAATACATTGGCTTCCGGATTTGCATACCTCCAAACTGCATAGCAGTGGCAGGCAACCTGCGGACCGTCACGGTAATCTGCTGGCAGGCCATGAGACTGTGTTTACATTGACCATCTGCAGGCATGGCCACCCACAGCTCCAATTGGCCAGGAACAGTGAACCGTGGCCACAGGGTAATCCCCTGGCTGGCCACATGTGGCCTGCTGGCCTCAGGTTGCCAACCACTGCTTATAGATACTGTTTTATGTGAAGAACAAGGGATATTTAGTTATTGTGTTAATTCTTTCATAGAGCTGTGATGTATATTTAGTGCAGGGGTCGACAATCTCTGGCACGCGGCTCGCCAGCGTAAGCGCCCTGGCGAGCCGGGCCAGTTTCTTTATCTGCCGCGTCAGCAAGGTCGGCCGATTGCAGCTTGCACTGGCTGCGGTTCACTGTCCCAGGCCAACAGGGGCTGCAGGAAGCTGCGTGGGCCGACAGATGGCCTGGAGTGGCAAACCACGGCCAGTGAGAGCCGCGATCGGCCGAACCTGTGGACGCGGCAGATAAACAAACTGACCTGGCCCGCCAGAGTGCTTACGCTGGTGAGCCACATGCCAGAGATTGCCGACCCATGATTTAGTGACCCATTTCAGGCTACCTTGATGGGATGGAGAGAATGTTTTAGAGAGCTATTTCTCACCTTTGTCCATTTGCACTAGCAATGTGTAATTGTTTTTAAGGCAACTTACATTTCATGTTTTGTTTTATTTTTGTATCTAAGAGGATTATTAGGTAATGTCCTGGGTGATTCATTGAGGATTTGTTCTGTCACGTTCTAAATCAAAACACTTCTCCTAAAACTGTCTAACTTTCATAACCTTTATGGCAGCCTTGTTGGCTTTGATTAAACAAGTGGACATGACACCAGATGCCAAGAATTTGCTTGTCATCTCTATTGTAGATTCACTTTGGGATGCTTACTGGGCTACAGAAATCTGTCACACACTAATCTGCTTGGAATATCAAGAAAGCCTGAGCTGAAGCCTTGATGTATGAATCTTCTATGCTGATAACTCTCTTCTGAGCTTTGATGAATGCATAAAGAGCTGGTAGATGAGTGGAGTTTTTGATTAACCATGCTGGTCTATGCACACTCAAGCTTCAGTAAGATCATATATTGTCAGCCTGCTGTCTCCTGTGTGCTGAATTCTCTTTTAAGCTTTTGTATTTAGCTGGAAATTCGTTCACTATGCAGTTTAAAATGAAGTTCAAATCAGACATAATTTACAGTGTTATAACAGCAATGTAATATTTTCTGTCTCTAAGTGGCTTTGAAATGGAATTACCCTTAATGTTTATAACCTTTTGTATTCACATTTGCATTAATGCATTTTCCTTAACAAGATAAAAACATTTATCCTCCAAGCACATTTATATGGAGTTATGCTCATGCATATTTTTGTGCTAGGTACCGTGCTGCTCCAGTTCTTCTGATTCTAGCTTTCTTCTCCAACTAGCATTTGCCCTCTTCTGAGGGAAACAGCTGTCTATATACTGCTTTTCTTTGGAAAGCTACACCTGATTAACAGGAATACCTGCCCCACCCAACACTACAGGGCTCCTGGTCCCATGCCCTTAAAGAGACAGTGTCTTGGGTTCTCCGCACCGCCCCATTCAACTACTAATTCCCTGGGGCTGCTTTTTCTCTTTCACTACAAAGCCATTTTTTGGTCCTTAGTTCATTCCAGCTTCCTGGAATGGTATCTTCTGGCCCCTCTACTCTGAAGGGTCTGCATACACTGTTACAGTAGCTTTAACATGCCTGTCATGGTATCTTTCCCCAATCTGAACCTTAGAGTCCAAAAGTTGGGGTACCAGCATGAATTCCTCTAAGCTTAATTACCTGCTTAGATCTGATAAGCTGCCACCAATCAGGAATTCCAGTGCCTGATACACTCTGGTCCCCCCAAAACCTTCCCTGGGGACCCCCAAGACCCAGACCCCTTGGATCTTAGCACAAGGAAAGTAACCCCCTTTCCTCACCATTGCCTCTCCCAGACCTCCCCTCCCTGGGTTACCCTGGAAGATTACCGTGATTCAAACTCCTTGAATCTTAAAACAAAGGGATTCCCCCTTCTCTCCTCCCTTCCCCTTCCCTGTTAAGTACAGACTCAATTCCCTTGAGCCTCAACGAGGGGAAAAAAATCAAACAGGTCTTAAAAACAAAACTTATAATAAAAAAAAGAAAGAAAAAGGTAAAAGTTATCTCTGTAATTTAGATGGTAAAAGTTACAGGGTCTGTCAGCTTATAGAAACTGGAGAAAAAGCCTCCTCCAGCAGAAATACAATTTAAAATACTTCCAGCCAAATACACATTTGCAAATACAGAAAACAATCAAAAGACTATAACCGCCTTTCTTACTAAATACTCACTATTCTGAATATATAATAGACTGTAGCAGGGAGATTGGCAAGAAACCTGGTTGCACGTCTAGTCCCTTCCAGGACCCAGAGAGAACAAAACCAAACCCAAAAAACACAAACGAAGGCTTCCCTCCACCAAGATTTGAAAATATCTTGTCTCCTGATTGGTCCCCTGGTCAGGTGTTTGGTTCCCTGTTAATTAACCCTTTACAGGTAAAAGAGACATTAACCCTTAACTATCTGTTTATGACAATGCCATTGTGTATTGTTTTATAATAATTACGCTAATACATTGTGTCATTACCATACACAGACTTCTAATCTATAATTCTACAAGGAATACTTTTACATAAATGCTATTTTATTCAATTATTTGTGTAAGAAAAAAGTCTATTTTAGTTGAGTATAACAGAACATAAAATGCAACCCAAAGCAATATAAAACATCACAATAGAGCAAGTTATTAAGGCAAGTCATTTTCAAAGTATGATACATCCAGGCATGTAGAAGCAAGAGGGAAACGGTGTGTACTAGATTTTACCAGACACATTTAAAATGTTTCATTGTACACATTTCAGTTTGTACCTCTCCTCTGAATTCCTCTGTAGCAGTTTTCATTGCAGTAGGTAACGGTAGCTCTTACCATCCATAGGATTCCCTAGTGGCAGATATCCTTTACAAGCTACTCAGGACTCCAGTCAACATTTACAGCTGAGGGTTATCATCAGTCTTTTTGCTGTCGTTCTAATCATGCAACATGCTGTATATTAACAATATTGAAAAGGCAGTAGTTTACTGTCTCCTTACATCCTCAAAACTTGCTCTTATTAGAGGGTCACTCTAGTGGTTTGAAAGCAGAATGCACTCCAGGATTGAAATCACCACTGTGCTTTGGAATGTCTTACCCAAGATTATCCTTAACTGCCCTGATTTACAGGAGAGACAAAGTGAGTGAGGTGGTATCTTTTATTGGACCAACTTCTGTTGGTGAGAGTGCCTAGCTTTCAAGCTTACACACAGCTCTTCTTCTTCTCTGTGTAGCTCAAAAAAGTCCAGTAAAAGAAATTACTTCCCTCAACTTGTCTCTCTAATATCCTGGGGCCGACACAGCTACAACAACATTGATTCACAGGGACATTCCTGTCCAAGACTAAGGCTGGCATAATGCCAGGGCTAAAAGTCCTAAGCAGAGCTATGAGGAATATGTGATTTGGGGTTGAAGCCTTTCTTTATTTATAGTTAATATCTTCTAAAATTTTTAGTTCAAATGAGCCTGAAAAATCAGATTAAATATCATCTGAAACCACCGAATTTTGCCTGGTTTGAGATCAAAATATTCATGTTCTGCTCTACCTGGCAGCCAAAATTTGACCCATTTGCACTTAAGACTCAACTTGAGTTAAATATAAACTGCATGAAGACTCAAATGGGACTTCAGAGAGACTAAAAAGAAGGGGCAAGGAGGAAGCTGAAAACACCATATGCTTTGAGGTAATTCAGGCTCCAATCTGCAATAATTGAATAAAATTTAACATTCCCAACACATTAATTTTAAATCCAAATATTACTTCTCCATTCCCAGAGATGCATTATGAATTTGAGCTGTACTGACACACTTTGCCATCAGCTCTTGTGCTTGATAATACCTGATTGTGCATTCCTACCGTACTTATTTAAAGGGTCACTGTCAATGAGAAATTTAGTTGATTTTTTTTTAATGATTTAAAAATAGCTTCAGGTACTTCTTACCTTTTCCAACTCACTCTGCCATATTTTGTGGGTTTACAACCTCTTTTTTCATGATATTTTCAAGGCCACAATTTTGGGGTGCCTAACTTGACATGCTTTGAAAGGGCTTGATTTTCAGCAAATGCCAAGGACTCTCTCTGATAATCAGTGCCCTTCAAAATGTCTCAATTTGGCCAACCAAAATCCCTGGTCACTTTTGAAAATTTTAGCCTAAATGTTCTCTCTCTTGTGTTGCTGTTTAAAAGACCCATGCAAATATCAGGAGAAACTAACTTGCAAACTGAACTATTTAGAGTAAACAGTGAAAGTAACTGACTCAAAGTGCTGTCAAAGGTAGAAAAGAAACAAACAGAAGGCAAAAAAGAGAAAAATCTCTCTCAGTTATAGTGTGCTTGGGTGTTACTGGTAACAAACATAGGTGAGAAGCTTTCACAGAGAAGACTAACAGCATAACTTTAACTACGGAAATGGTCAAGGGATGGATTTTGAAGTTTTCAGCACCCAACAGCTACCATCGTTCTCAACAGGAGCTGTGGGGCATTGAAAAACCGAAGCACCTAAGGGAATGCCTTCTCTGCAGAGTTAACTCAGCTGATTGGCACCAAACTAAGTACCCAAGTTAGCCTACCCAGGGTGTGAACAGCCATGTTGCAAAGTCCTGCCTTTTTTAACTGTGCCTTCACCTTTGCCGCACTCCCTATGTATGCACTAAGATTTCTGGGGAAAATCCCATATTCTTTGTCCGGTAATAAGCTGAGCAGCTCTATAATACTTGCCCATTGATCTGTGGAAGAACTTGTCTGTCTTTCTGTACAAACAAGGGGAATTGTGGGAAGACATTGGAGGAATATCAGCACTTGAGTGACTTAGTCTGTGTCTTCACTCCACAATGCATGGGTTACCAGCCCATATGAAGGCAGAACCTGGGTTCTAAGCTGTACCCCCAGCGATGCCAGCTAGCACAGGTTTAAAGCACCACTAAACTCAGGTGAGAATTTCTTGTGTGTGGAGGGGAAGGGGCTTATGGGACAATACTTGGGTAAGAGACTGAGAACTCTGTAGCGAAGACAATACATAACCAAAGTGAGAGTGCAATTGTCCTTCGCTCTCCCATGGGGAGGGAGGCCACTCAGTCCAGTCCCATCTGGCCAGAACTAGAATCCGCAGGCCAGTCAAGAGCCCGCAATAGGGCTGGGCAACCAACAGTCACAGTCAGGCTTTAGCCTGGGTTTGGGCTACTCAATCTGCCAGCCCTTAAACAGAGTCTATAGCTGAGCTGGGACCTGGGCTTGAGAAGGCTCAGGCAGCCAGCAACAAAACAGTCTTAGGACTGGCTTTAGCCTGGGCAAGGCTTAGCCAGCCAGCAAAGCAACAGTTTATAAGGGAGCTGGTAAGCGATGCTCCTTTTTCAGAGCTGGAGCTTCCCTGTGCAGTGTAGGGCATTGGGGTCGGGTGGCAGGGGGATGTGGGCCCACCCTACTCTACCCTGTCCCAGCCCAGGGCCCTGGCAGGGGCAGAATTGGCTTCCCCTGCATCAGCGGGGATCCAGCCGCAACACGCTGACTGAGCCACAATGGCTCTGCAGCCGGCTGCTCCAGGGCTGCCCCAGGGCCACTTCCTGCCTCCCTGGGGTTTGGCACCTGTGGCCTCCGGGCCTCTTCCAGCTCCTCAGGGTACACGGCGGCAGGTACTCCAGGCCAGTCCTTGGCATCTGGGGATTGGGAACAGCCAGGCTTAGGTTCCACTCTGGGATGCTGCAGAACAGGCGGCACATCCTTCTCCTCCACAGACCCTGCCCCAACTGTTATAGGGGTAGGATTTTACATTTGTATTAAAGGTCATAATATAGTATGTATTAAATGTATTAATGTATGATTTGAGTTCATCCTGCCAGCCACCTTTTTTGAACAGCAGAAAGGAATGATCCTCTGGGGCATTAGTAGAAATGCATCTGACAGACTGCCAGTGTTTGTACTGATGTTCAGGCAGGGATAGACCAGAACAGTCCTTATAACTGATTATGGGTCACCTTTTGCTTTAGGATAAGTTGTATTATAAAAGATGGGGTCTTGTTTCCTATATGCATTACAAACTAGACCCTCTAGTCTAGTCATTTCTTTGTTTTAAGGTCTAGTAAGTAAAAGTGAATTGTGTTTATGTTAATTAGATTAGAGGAATGCTGAAGGCCCAAGCCACAATGTGAACTGCTTTGATCACAAGATTTAATGAGGTTTAATTTATCATGCCTTTTTTGCTCAATATAAAACACTGCTGTTTGTATATCTTTGAAAGTCTCTGTAAAAGTCTGTTTGTCTGAATGAGAAGTGTATGCATCAGGAAAAAATAAGGTGTGAAGACCACTGTCAGAGCCAGATGGTTAAGGAAGGATGGATGAAGTGATTTAATAGACTTATCAAGAAAACTATCAACGCACATGCAAGACTGGGAGAAGGCAGACTGATGACCCTGAGGTGAAGGCTGACATCCCTAAAGACAAGACAATTGATTAAGTCTAAAGGACAGGATGGCTCTCTTGGAGGTATTTTGGAATGTCACATCAGAAGATAACACCAATTAAGGAGTTACTGGTCATAAACTGACACAGCAAAATCCATAGACTTCAGTGGAGAAAAAGGACTATAAGAACATGGGGCTTGGGTTCATCTTGCCAACAACTCCAGGAACATTGGATCACAACTGATAGAGCCCAGCTCTCCTCTGCGACCAATCTGGCTGGTCACTAGATTGATCCAGTCTCTAACTATAAACATCAACTGGCGGGACTGTGTGTGTGTGTGTGTGTGTGTGTGTGTGTGTGTGTGTGTGTGACTGAAAAGCATTTGCTAGCTGTTGTATTCTCAATAAATGCAGCATGTTGCCTTTTCCCCTATAAAAGATCTTGTGTGGAGAATGAAGTGTCTTTTTTATCTTGGCAGATGTAATCCTATTCACATAAAAGAATAGCTTGTGCATCCCAGCTGCTCTAGGGCCTGCCTTTTATACTTCCATCTGCTTCCGGCGAAGGGGCTGGGGTGATCTAGGCTTCACCCTCCCAGGGGAGTGTAATGGTCCCTTGCTCTCCCACTTGGAGAGAGGCCACTTGGCTTCACTACAGAGAGCTGTTGGGTGCTGAGCTTGTGTGAAAACTTGACCCTAAAAGCACATGATGAGATTTTCAAAATGTCTAAATCAATGGAATTTATGCTGATGAATTCCCCTTCACAACTGTCAGAGCCTAAAATTCCATCTGTTTGTCTCCCAGAGATATATAGTTGTGCTTGTGGTTTGAGGTTTGATTATTGTATATTATGGGGAAGAATGCAGTCAGTTTACTATCTGGCTTTTGGATTTCTTTCAGTATTCATTGTGCCTTATTTTATAGTAATTTTGGTTTTAGCAAATTTTCCATTAAGGCAGCCAAAGGCCTGTGGTAATTTGTAAGGAACAATTGTCTGATGGAAAATGATGGCATGAACACTAATAAACAGGAGATACATTGTCATTTTACTCTGACCCCCAAAAGTAGTTCATCTGGGTTGAGGTTTCATGCTTCACATTGTAGGAAAGTTTGACTTGTCTTGTACTATGCATCCCAGTATCATCTTCATAAAGAATTTCAAATGCCATAATCTGTGGAATCATTTAATCAGAAAGACAATTTATCTAAGGGATGCCTAAAATTACAGTTACACTTTGGAGAAAAGGTTATGGCGCATTTACTCCGTACGCATAAACTCTACCGACCTAATTCTCCCCTTTGTGGGTCAACTGGATTTGCAACAATGAAACTTGGGGGAGAGAATCAGGACTTTGGATACAAAACCAACTAATTCCATTGCAGTTTTATAGTGTCTATTACCCCCTATACAGGGGTATGAATAGCAGTGCACACCAACGTGCTGCGTTGTAATCCCACCCTCGCCATGTGCATGCTGCGGGTGAAAGAGGAAGTTACTCACCTTGTGCGGTAACGATGGTTCTTTGAGATGTGTGTCCCTCTGAGTGCTCCACTGTAGACGTGTCTGCATCCCTGCGCCTCTGATAGGAGATTTTAGAGAATGGTGTCTGTTCGGCCCGCACATGCACTCCCTCTGTCTCATGCTTTGCGTCAAGGATATCTAGCATTGCACAGGCAAACCATCCTTAGTTCCTTCTCTACACAGAGTCCTGTATTGAGAACTCTGAAGTAGAGGAGAGAAGGGTGGGTCATGGAGCACCCATAGGGACACACATCTCTAAGAAACATCATTACTGACAAGGTGAGTAAGTCTCTCTTCTTCTTCAAGGTGTGTCCCTATGGGTGGTCCAGTGTAGGTGAATCCAAAGCAGTATCCCAGATGAAAGACTGCTGCTTTGGAGCCCAACCTGTTACTCATGACTTTACGGTGGAGCTGAAGATGGCATCAGAAGCTGAGTCTTACATAATTGCGTAATAGTGTTCTGCGAAAGTATGAGCAGATGCCAAAGTTGCTGCCCTGCATGTTTCTGAGATGAGAACATTCTTAACGAATGCGATCGAAGTAGAGACGGATCTCATAGAATGTGTGCAGACTCCAGATGGAGGTTGCAGATTGCAGGCATGATAGCAGTAGTTAATACAGTTCGAGATCCATTTTAAGAGTCTCTGAGCTGATATGGCGGAGTCCTGGGATCTCTCCACAATTGAGAGGAACAGTTTAGGGAATTTCCTGAATTCCTTTGTCCTGTCCAAATAAAATGCCAGAGCTCTCCTAACATCAATTGTATGTAATATTGCCTCCCTGTTATCACAGTTAGGTTTTGGGAAGAAGGTGAGAAGGTGAATGAGCTAGTTCATGTGGAAGGATGAGGCTACATTAGGGAGGAACTTTGGGTGTGACCTCAGTATGATTTTGTCTTTAAAGAAAATTGTGCATGGGAGGTGTGCCATCAGTGCAGCTATTTCAACTATTCGCTGAGTCGAGGTAATGGCTACTAGGAAAGCCGTCTTCATGGAGAGATACATAAGCGAGCATGTGAGCATAGGTTCAAAGGGTAGCCTTGTTAGGCTCCAGAGAAATAGATTAAGGTCCCATGTTGGTGTGGGGCATCTGGTTTGTGAGAAGAGGTTTCCCATGCCCTTGAGGAATCTCTTCATTGTCAGATGGGCAAACACTGAATATCCATCTATTTATTGATAAAAGGCTGTAAGGTGATCTTTCAGTGAACTAAGAGATAGTCCTCTCTTTTTGAGATCTAGTGTGTAGTGTAGAATGAAAGGGAGGGAGGAGGATGCCAGTGCAATTTGTTTGGAGTTACAGCAGGTTTGGAATCCTTTCCACTTTTGCATATGAGGTGAGTCATCAATTTTCTACTGTATAATAACACTTCTTTCATCTCCTCAGAGCAGAAGTCCTTTATGCATTGGAACCATGGAGGAGCCAACCTTGAGTTGGAGAATTTGTAGGTTGGGATGATGGGTCTGTCCATCATTCTAGGAGAACAGGTGAGGAATGGGTTGAAGAAAGATTAGTTAGCTAATTGCTAGCTGAGTTAGGTATGGGTACCACGTTTGTCTTGGTCAGGTGAGAACTATAAGTATCACTTTTTCCTTTTCCTTCTTAAATTTTAGTAAGACCTCTTATATAAGATGGAACAGAGGAAAGGCATAGAGAAGCTCTCTGTACCATTGGACAAGGAAAGCATCTCCTGTGACTGTTTCCCTATTGGCTCTGGAGAAATAACAGGGGCATTTCTTGGTCAGGTAAGTAGCAAACAAGTCTATGGTCGGAGTCCCCCAGTGGCAGACTATGTTATGGAGTACTGTCAGGTCCATATTCCATTTGTGATCATGTGAGAACTTTTGCCTGTGGCTGTCTCCTGTGATATTTTGTACTCCTGGTAGGTAAGCAGCTGATATGAAGACATTATGGTGAATCCACCAGTTCTATAATTTTACTGCTTCCATGCACAGGGAGAGTGATTGGGTGCCTCTTGGTGATTTATGTAAAAAGTACACACTAAGTTGTCTGTCATGATTGTCGTATGTGTGTCTTTGATTACTGGTAGAAAGTGTGCGCAAGCATTCCTGACCATTTTTAGTTCCAAAAGTTTGATATGGAGTGTAAATTCCACGGGGGCCTTTTGCCCTGAACCTTATGGTTGTTTAGGTGAGCTCCCCAGCCTGTTAGAGACACATCTACTGTTAGAATCAATGTTGGGGGAGGTTGCCTGAATGAGATCCCTGTACATACATTACTTGGATCTTTTCATCATTCTAGGGAGTCTTTGACTGTGGAGGACATTGACAAGGGCTTATTTAATCTGTCCTTGTTTGGTGTGTATACTGATCTGAGTCATGCTTGTAGACACCTCATATGTAGTCTTGCATGAGATATCACAGATTGCACACCACAATGTGCCCAAGAAGCTGAAGGCAATTCCTGGCTGATGTTTGTGGGCTGGCCTGAACTGTGTCTATTAGGGTGTTCAGGGTGTTGAATCTCTGTTGCAGGAGGAATACTCTCACCTGCACTGTGTTGAGATAAACCCCTATAAGCTCCAAGTGTTGTGCTGGAGTCAAGGTTGATTTCTCGGTATTAGGCTGAAAACCTTAGCTGCGTGAATATTTCCATAGTCTTTCAAGTGACTCATAAGGTGTAATTGAAGGAACGAGCCTTGACAAGGCAATCATCCAAATATGGGTAAATCATGATTCCTCATGTACATAGATGAGCTGCTATCACATATAGGACCTTAGAGAATACTCTGGGTGTGGATGAGAGGCTGATTGGAAGCATCCTGTGTTGGTAGTGGTCCTGGCCGAAGGCAAATTCATAGGGTCTTACTTTACCATTAGGGACTGGTAGTTTGCAATCCTAAATTGTAAGGTTGCAGAGGAATATGCTTTCATCCCCAACAGATCCAGCCTCTTCCAGTTTTTGTCATAAGGAGCAAATTTAATGTGGTGTTGTCTTCCATGAGCATTCACAGCATCTGTGAGGATGGAATTTGATGAGTAGTGCAAAAAAAGAAAGTCTTCCTCATTAGGGGGCATGTAATATTTTTATTGTCTCTCTTTCAAGTAGGTATTATGGAGGCCAGGGTTTGCCAAATAACTTTGGCAGGATCCAAAAGTGCCTTATTAACTGGGAGGGTGATGCATGATAAGGAGGCCGTATGCAGGATGTCTAGCAATTTATGATGCAACTCCTTTATCTCTTTGAAAGGGATCTGGAGTGCATCAACGGCTCTAAGTGAGGTCTCAAAAGAGTTTGAAAACATCTGCTGTTGATGGCAGGTGAGGCATCACAGCTTCATCTAGTAAGGATGAGAAGATATTTGCTGGAGGGGTGACATCCTTTTCTAATGCAACCTCCTGCTCCTTAAAAGTCTGCTTCTGAGGTTCTGGAGCTTTGGAGAGAGAGACCAAAGGAGATTGCCTTGCTGTCTATCTATAGGAGATACTGGAGGTTCTAGATGGATGAAGCTGTAGGCAGCCCACAGATTCCAGGACAACCGCTATGGTGGAGGAAATGGCATGGCTGGTGCAGGCATAGCTGTCCATACCAGGTATGCTGAAACTCCGAATGTGGGTATATTGTGGATGCCCTTAGGTGTTCCATGGGTGAGCTATAGTGTGAGGCTAAGAATAGGTTGTCATCCTTCTCACTGTCTGCCTCCTCATGAGAGAATTGTGAGACTGACAGGAAAACTGAGTGTTTCAGTGTGAAGTTTGATCCCTGGGATTGGGCAGTAGTCGGAATTGGAGCACCGGTACCGAGCAGTGGTGATTCTGCCATCTTGATATCAACAGGTCCCTAGAAAAGCAAAATTCCTGTGGTACCACAGAGATGGTCTGTAATGCAAGGGGTGACCAGAGGAGGGCCCTCTGGAGGCACTCCGTACTGATATGTGCCACATCAGTGACAATTTTGTAGAGACAGTAGTCTCTGTCTGTAATCTTTTCTGGCAGTGCCAATGGTTTTGAGCCAATTCCCTGTGGGTCTTATGGCTTAGTGGCAGTGCCTGCACTCAAGGAACTGGGATCTATGGGTGCCATGCCACAGTGCCGTCAATACCAACAGTGCAGAAATAATAGATCTTGCCAGGGTCTCCATTGGCTGGACAAGCGTTCAGATCAGGAGTTTAGAAGTCTTCTGAGGGGAGTCAGTGGATTTGCTCCTAGCTTCCCCTTCCTTGGAAGTCGATGGTCTCTGTGGTGACCACATGCTCAGGGTCTTACTGATCACTATATGTGGGGTCAGGAAGGAATTTTTTCCCAGGTCAGAGTGGCCGAGACCCTGGGAGGGTTTCGCCTTCTTCTGTAGCATAGAGCATGGGTTACATGAAGTTTTAAACTAGTGTAAACGGTAGATTCTCTGTAACTTGAGGTCTTTGAACCATGATTTGAGGACTTCAATAACTCAGCTAGAGGTTAGGAGTCTATTTCAGGAGTGGGGGAGGTTCTGTAGCCTTCAATGTTCAGGAGATCAGCCTAGATGATCATGATGGTCCCTGTTCCTTCTGACCTTAAAGTCTGAGTCTGACAAGGAGTTCCAGGACTGGCATCTGAGGCCAATCTGAGGGAACTCTCCATCACTAGGAGTTTAACTCCTGGCTTTTGGCTTTTCCTAGTTCTATCCTTGAGTTTCTGACAAGATACACTTTTGAGTGATGTGAGCCTCTCCTAGGCACCAAATGCAGTGTGAGTGTCCAACATTGACTGGTACATTTGAACCTGGGGGAGCTGGGCATACCCCTTGATAGGGGAAAGTCACTAGTAGGTGGGGTGAGAAAAAAACTTGTCATCAATGACAGGGAGAAAGGGAAGGCTTACAATTTTCAAATATTTTCTTTTTCTTTTCTAGGAAAGAAGAGAGCGGGGAAAGAGTTGACAGCAGTGCTCCTGCTTTTCCATCAAAATACAAAGCAAACAGGAATTTGAATCAGACTGCTAATCGCTCCATCTCGGCCCAAGGGCATTTAAGAAGGAACTGAGGGCGGTTTGCCCGAGCAGCAGTAGATAGCCTGCACATGCACTTTCTCTTGAAGCTATCTGAAGTCTCCAATCAGAGGTGCAGGGATGCAGACTCACCTACTGTGAAGCACCCAAAGAGACACTACTCAAAGAAGAACGAAAAAAGTTCCTATGTTGCATTAATGTGATCCTGTGAAGAGGGTTACATAAATGCAAACTCAGAAGCTTTTAGCTCACACTCACAGCATTCTATTAGGGAAGTTACAGACAGCACTTCAACGTGCACAACTATCCACATTCATGAACTCCAAACTGCAAGGCAGTGTAGATAAGCCCTAAGAGTTGATGGTTATGAAAGCTTTGCTCTCATTCACCATTCAAACCAGAACAGGGTGGGAAATGGTTTTCCAGTCCCATGAGTTTAAGGTTTCAGAAAATTTTCCTCTCCTGAATTGGAACAAAATGTTGAAATTTCAAAAATGTTTGTGAATTGACAATCTGGAATAAATTTGGATTAGGTCATTCAAAATGTTTCTTTTCAATAATTTTGAAACATTTGTTTGGATTTTAATCTTTTTAAATTATTTTAACCTTTAAAAATATAAATTAACTAAAATTTGTAAACCCAAAAGTATTTCAAACTGAAAAAAAATGTTTTTCATTTGAAAATGCAAAATAGGACACCTTTGAAACTTCTTCAAAATTATTTCAGGAGATTCATCAAAACTGACCTTTTTCCAAGAACAGTTTTAGTTTTGACAGATTGGCATTCTCTGACAAATAAACAAGGGAACTTAGGCAGACCACTCATACTGGCAATGGCACTCTTACTGAAAGAATATCAGGAATCATAGAAAGCATTTTGAAACCACTCAATACACAAAGGGCCAGCCCCCTGCAAGACACTACTGACTTCCTCCAGAAACTTCACACCTTTCAAAATTCATGGATCCTACATATGCTTATGACAACATATTGTATACCTCATCCAGTGCATCAAATACCCCACTAACAGTCACTACACTCTCAAATGAATTCACACATAAAAATAATAAAAGACAGAACCACTCTCTGACCTGTGAGTGAACACTTTTCACAAAGCCATAATTCCATATTTCACCTCTCAGTCTTTGTCATCAAAGGAGACTAAAAACCAACTTCAAAAAACAAGCCTGGAAACTTAAATACATAAGTCTGCTGGACATTAAAAAACATATATTAAACAGAGACATTGGTTACAACAATATCAAACACACCTAATACTTAATTGCCCACTTCGTTTTAAGTGGTCTCCTATAGCATATGTGAACGCCTTGAATTTGACAATCTGTCCCAACTTGTGTTTAGCTTAGACACTTTGATTATCTCCTCCAAATCTGAGGAAGAACTCTAAGAAGCTCAAAAGCTTGTCCATCTCACCAACAGAAGTTGATCCAATAACAATGTTTACCTCTCCTACCTTGTCTTCTCTCATATCCTGGAACCAACATGGCTACAACACTATATAAAGAAGTCAGGAGCTTCTGTTTTCCCTGTCTCATAATACAAGAACAAGGGGTCATTTAACAAAGTTGAAAGGTAGCAAATTCAAAACTGATAAAGGAACTGCTTTTTCACACATGTAATTAGACTGTGGAACTCTTTCCTTCATTTTGTTTTCCTTCCATTTTAGCTTTCTGTATTTTATTCTGACCCTTCTTGTCTTCCCGCTGTTCATGGTTTCTCAGCTTTCAGTTGTCATTTGGTTTTTATTTAACTTCAAAACTTCAGTCTGATGCATTTTTAGATCCCATTCAGTTTCAAAGGCTCAGAACTTTTCAGTTCCATCAAATACAGTTGCTGAGCCTTGACCCCCCCCCAAAAAAAAGAGAGAGAGAGGAAAAAAATTAAAAAGTACTTGACTTTCTAAACAGGTAGAGCAACTTATATTGAAAATGTGTCTGGGATTAATTACTTTGGTACTTCAGACACATAAGAGGGTCAATCTGATTGGCCCATGGTAGTACAAGAGTTTCAGATCTCATCAGTACATCCTTAGGGGCAGACATTCACATGGAAAGTGGCCAGCTTTGAATCCTCTGGTCTTTTTCTTGTGGTTCCAGGAGCCCATCAAGAAGTGTTGTCAAAATACCATTGTTCGCATTATTCCCTAGAGAGATGTCCTCACTGCTCCAGGCAACCCCGGGAAGCAGCTGGGATGTACAAGCTATTCTTTTATGTGAATAGGATTTCATCTGCCAAGATAAAAAAGACACTTCATTCTCCACATATAACTGCTAACTCACTTTAACAACTCCCAGCCAGAGGTAGCAGTAATATGGAGGCACATGAATCTCACTTTATCTTACTAAAAATGTCACTATCTTTGTATTGATTACATGAGAAAGTAAAGCAATGTTATCTGTGAGTTAAATCCGTCATTTATTAAACATAAGAACATCTAGCCTGTCTTCCGACAGTAGCAAATGCCAGGTGTCCCAGAGGGAATGAACAGAACAGATAATCATCAAGTGATCCTTCCCCTGTCGCCCATTCCCAGCTTTTGGTACATAGAGACTAGCTAGCCCACAAAAGCTTATGCCCAAATAAATTTGTTAGTCTCTAAGGTGCCAAAAGGACTCCTCATTGTTTTTCCTGATACAGACTAACACGACTACCACTCTGAAACCAGAGACTAAGGACACCGTCCCTGCAATCCTGGCTAATAGCCATTGATGGACCTATCCTCCATGAACTTATCTAGTTCTTTTTTTAACCCTGTTATAGTCTTGGCCTTCACAACATCCTCTGACAAAGAGTTCCACAGACTGATTGTGTGTTGTGTGAAAAATACTTCCTTTTGTTTGGTTGAAACCTGCTTAATTTCATTTTGTGACCCCTAGTTCTTGTGTTATGAGAAGGAGTAAATAACACTTCCTTGTTTACTTTCTCCACACAGTCATGATTTTATAGACCTCTATCATATCCCCACTTAGTCATCTCTTTTCCAAGCTGAAAAGTCCTAGGCTCAATAATCTCTCCTCATACAGCAGCCATTCCATACCCCCAATCATTTTTGCTGTCCCTTTCTGAACCTTTTCCAATTCCAATTTATCTTTTCCGAGATGGGGCTATCATAGCATTCCTTCTCAGATCTGAACCTTAGAGTTCAGAAAATGAGATACTAGCTGACATAACCTTATTCCCAGATTCTGGACCTTAGCGTCCAAAATTTGGGGGTTAGCATGAAAACCTCCAAGCTTAGTTACCAGCTTGGACCTGGTACTGCTGCCACCACCCAAAAAATTAGAGTGTTTTGGGGCACTCTGGTCCCCCTGAAAAACCTTCCCTGGGGACCACAAGACCCAAATCCCTTGAGTCTCACAACAAAGGGAAATAATCCTGATTCCCTTCCCCCCTCCAGGTGCTCCTGGAGAGATACACAGACACAAGCTCTGTGAAACTACGCAGAGTGAGTCCCCCTCTCCGTTCCCAATCCTGGAACAAAAGCACTTTCCTCTTCACCCAGAGGAAATGCAAAATCAGGCTAGCAATCCAACACACAGCTTTCCCCTGATTTCTTCCTCCCACCAATTCCCTGGTGAGTACAGACTTAATTTCCCTGAAGTAAAGAAAAACTCCAACAGGTCTTAAAAGAAAACTTTATATAAAAAAGAAAGAAAAAATACAAATGTTCTCTCTGTATTAAGATGATACAACACAGGGTCAATTGCTTAAAAGAATATTGAATAAACAGCCTTATTCAAAAAGAATACAAATCAAAGCATTTCCAGCACTTACATTCATGCAAATACCAAAGAAAAGAAACCATATAACTTACTATCTGATCTCTTTGTCCTTAAACTTAGAAACAGAAGACTAGAAAGTAGAAAGTACTTCTCCAAAGCTCAGAGAAGCGGGCAGACAGACAGAAGACTCAGAGACACACTTCCCTCCACCCAAAGTTGAAAAAATCCGGTTTCCTGATTGGTTCTCTGGTCAGGTGTTTCAGGTGAAAGAGACATTAACCCTTAGCTATCTGTTTATGACACGCCCCCCAAATTGCAGACAGTGGGGGAGCTCACTGGCGGCAATTTTCTTCTAGAACTTGAAAATAAACAGATTAATACAACACATGCACCTTTACATATACTACTAAGTATATAACTAACAGACTTTTACATTTTAAGAACACTTTTTAACTACTGGATTCTGGGAAACTCTCACGGGAGAGTGCATCAGCAACTTTGTTAGAAGCTCCTGTGATGTGTTGAATTTTAAAATCAAAATCTTGGAGAGCTAAACTCCAACGAAGAAGTTTCTTGTTGTTCCCCTTGGCAGTATGAAGCCACTTTAGTGCAGCATGGTCAGTTTGTAGTTGGAACCGCCGTCCCCAAACATATGGGCGTAGCTTTTCCAGGGCGTACACAATGGCATAGCATTCCTTTTCACTGACTGACCAGTGACTTTCCCTCTTAGACAGTTTCTTGCTGAGAAACACGACAGGATGGAAGTTGTGATCTGTTGCTTCCTGCATGAGTACTGCTCCTATACCACGCTCAGATGCATCCGTGGTTACTAGGAATGGCTTGTCAAAGTCCGGGGCCCTGAGCACAGGGTCCGACATGAGCGTTGCCTTAAGCTGGGTAAAGGCTTTTTGACACTCATCAGTCCACTTAACGGCATTTGGCTGGGTCTTTTTGGTCAGGTCGGTCAATGGGGCAGCGATTTGGCTGTAGTGTGGTACAAATCGCCTGTAGTATCCGGCCAAGCCTAAGAAGGATTGGACTTGCTTTTTGGACCGTGGGACAGGCCACTTTTGGATAGCATCCACCTTGGCCTGTAGGGGGTTTATGGTTCCTCGACCCACCTGGTGCCCCAGGTAAGTCACTCTGTTTTGGCCTATTTGACACTTTTTGGCCTTAACAGTTAGTCCTGCCTGCCTGATGCGCTCAAAGACCTTTTCCAGGTGGAGTAGGTGTTCGGGCCAGGAGTCTGAAAAAATGGCCACATCATCGAGGTAGGCAACTGCAAATTCTCCCAGTCCAGCTAGTAGACCGTCTACCAGCCTCTGGAAGGTGGCGGGTGCATTTCGAAGGCCGAAAGGAAGGACATTGAATTCATACACCCCCGCATGGGTGACGAATGCTGACCTCTCCTTGGCAGGTTCATGTAGCGGTACTTGCCAGTACCCCTTGGTTAAGTCTATTGTAGAGATGAACTGGGCACGTCCCAACTTTTCCAATAGCTCATCAGTACGTGGCATTGGATAGTTGTCCGGACGAGTTACAGCATTTAGCTTACGGTAGTCCACGCAGAAGCGTATTTCCCCATCTGGTTTGGGTACCAGAACCACTGGAGATGCCCATGCACTGGTAGATGGGCGGATTATACCCATCTGTAGCATGTTCTGGATCTCCCGTTCTATAGCAGCTTGGGCATGAGGAGACACCCGGTAGGGTGGGGTTCTGATTGGGTGAGCATTACCTGTATCAACGGAGTGGTATGCCCGTTCGGTCCGTCCTGGGGTGGCTGAGAACAATGGGGCGAAGCTAGTGCACAGCTCCTTGATTTGTTGCCGCTGCAGACGTTCCAGGGTGGTTGAGAGGTTCACCTCTTCCACGCCACAGTCTTTTTTCCCGTCGTAGTAGACACCGTCAGGCCACTCAGCATCATCTCCCTGGACTGTAAACTGACAAACCTGTAAGTCTCTGGAATAGAAAGGCTTGAGAGAATTAACATGGTACACTTTAGGCTTTAGTGAGGAATTGGGAAATGCTATGAGGTAGTTCACAGCTCCCAGGCGCTCTTGGACCGTGAATGGCCCTTCCCATGATGCTTCCATCTTATGGGCCTGTTGCGCCTTCAAGACCATAACCTGGTCTCCTACCTTGAAGGAACGTTCTCTGGCATGTCTGTCATACCAGGCCTTTTGCTCTTTTTGAGCATCCTTTAGGTTCTCTCTAGCAAGGGCTAAAGAGTGTCGGAGGGTGCTTTGTAGGTTGCTTACAAAGTCCAGAATGTTAGTTCCTGGAGAAGGCGTAAACCCCTCCCATTGCTGCTTCACCAACTGTAATGGCCCCTTAACCTCGTGACCATACACAAGTTCAAATGGTGAAAACCCTAAACTGGGATGTGGTACAGCCCTGTAGGCAAACAGCAACTGCTGCAACACTAGGTCCCAATTATTGGAGAATTCGTTGATGAATTTTCTTATCATGGCCCCCAAAGTTCCATTGAACCTTTCCACCAGGCCATTGGTTTGATGGTGGTACGGGGTGGCAACCAAGTGATTCACCCCATGAGTTTCCCACAGTTTTTCCATGGTCCCTGCCAGGAAATTAGACCCTGAATCTGTAAGGATGTCAGAGGGCCAACCTACCCTGGCAAAGATGTCTGTTAGGGCCAGGCACACAGTGTTAGCCCTGGTGTTGCCTAGAGCTACTGCTTCTGGCCATCGGGTAGCAAAGTCCACTAAAGTCAGTACGTACTGCTTTCCTCTGGGCGTCTTTTTTGGGAAAGGGCCCAGAATATCCACAGCTACTCGCTGAAATGGGACCTCAATTATGGGGAGTGGCTGGAGAGGGGCCTTGACCTGGTCTTGAGGCTTACCCACTCTTTGGCATACCTCACAAGACCGGACATACTTGGCAACGTCCTTGCCCATCCCCTCCCAGTGGAAGGACTTCCCCAACCGGTCCTTGGTTCGGTTTACCCCAGCATGGCCACTGGGATGATCATGGGCTAAGCTTAAGAGCTTCTCCCGGTACTTAGTTGGAACCACCAACTGTTTTTGCGGCTGCCATTCTTCCCGGTGTCCACCAGAAAGAATTTCCTTGTATAAAATTCCTTGGTCTATAACAAACCGGGATCGATTAGAAGAGCTGAGAGGCGGTGGGGTGCTCCGTGCCGCCGCCCACGCTTTCTGAAGGCTGTCATCTGCTTCCTGCTCAGCCTGGAACTGTTCCCTTGAGGTTGGGGTCACCAGTTCTTCCTCAGACTGTGGACTTGGGCTTGGTCCCTCTGGAAGCGATGTAGGTGATGGGGTTGTTTCCGTTGCTGGTGAACCGCTCTCCGCTGGTGCACCTGAGGGTATTTCAGGCTCTGGCTGAGCCTTTTGGGTATGGCTGTCTTTTGCTTCTGCCAGTTTTGGCTTGCTGGCGCCCTCTGGCGTTGAGTTTGAAGATGTGGTTGCACTTGCTGGTGCTGGTTGCTGTTCCAGTTCCGGGCCTGGGACTGGAGATGCTGTGGCTGTTTCAGTGGTAGGCATGGAATCCGGGTCCACTGCCTCTGTCTGGGTCTCTGGTAACACAGACGGGGCTTCTGTGGACGGCTCAGGAACAGGAATGGGTCTGGAAGCTTGCCTGGTTTGGCTACGGGTAACCATTCCCACTCTCTTGGCCCGCCTCACCTGGTTGGCCAAGTCTTCCCCCAGTAGCATGGGGATAGGATAATTGTCATAGACTGCAAAAGTCCACATTCCTGACCAGCCTTTGTACTGGACAGGCAGTTGAGCTGTAGGCAAGTCTACAGCTTGTGACATGAAGGGGTAAATTGTAACTTTGGCCTTTGGGTTGATGAATTTGGGGTCAACGAAGGATTGGTGGATAGCTGACACTTGTGCCCCCGTGTCTCTCCACGCAGTAACCTTCTTTCCGCCCACTCTCAAATTTTCCCTTCGCTCCAAGGGTATTTGAGAGGCATCCGGGCCTGGGGATCTTTGGTGTGATGGTGGTGTAATGAATTGCACTCGCATGGTGTTCTTGGGACAGTTGGCCTTGATATGTCCCAGTTCATTACACTTAAAGCATCTTCCATCTGATGGGTCACTGGGCCGAGGTGAGTTACTGGAGACTGGTGAGGTTGAAGAGTAGGGTATCTGTGGCTTTACTTGGGTGGTATGTAGGGTCTTTGGCTGTCCTCGGTTGTAGGGTTTATGGTCTGTGTGCCCCCTGGGGTAATCGTTCCCCTTGACAGTAGCTTTTTTGCTTTCTGCCAGTTCCATCCATTTGGCTCCAATCTCCCCCGCCTCAGCGATAGTTTTGGGATTTCTATCTTGTATGTACCGTGTGATGTCTTCAGGAACACCATCCAAGAACTGCTCCATTTGTATGAGGAGGTTCACTTCTTCCAAGGTTTGAATGTTGTTTCCTGTTAACCAGGCCTCATAGTTTTTTGCAATGTAGTAGGCGTGTTTGGGAAATGACACCTCTGGTTTCCATTTTTGGGTTCTGAATCGCCGACGGGCATGATCTGGGGTTATCCCCATCCTGTATCTGGCCTTGGTTTGAAAAAGTTTATAGTCATTCATTTGCGGCTTGGGCATTTCAGCTGCCACCTCTGCTAAAGGTCCACTGAGGTGTGGCCTTAATTCTACCATGTACTGGTCTTCGGGGATGCTGTACCCAAGACAGGCTCTTTCAAAATTTTCCAAGAAGGCCTCGGTGTCATCACCTGCCTTGTAGGTGGGAAATTTCCTGTGCTGTGGAGCAATAATGGGCGATGGGTTGCTAGGATTGGCTGGAGTCTGTTGCTTAGCCTTTTCTAATTCCATGGCCTGTTGGTGGGCTTCCCTCTGGAGTTCTATCTGTCTTCTGTGGGCTGCCTCATCTTCTGCTTGTTTCCTTCGGTAGGCCACCTCTTCTTCTTCTAGTTTTCTTTTGTGTGCTGCCTCTTGGGCTGCCTGTTTGATGCTTTCTTCCTTTTCTTTTATCTCCATCTCTTTTTGTTTTATTTCCAGTTGTCGCCTGTGTTCAGCTTCTTTGAATTGGTCTTCGGCCTTAATTTTTGCCTTAGAAGTCATGATTCCTGTTTTCTTGTGTTGGGGTGCCCTCCGGTGTTTATCCTCTGAACTGCAGGTTCTCTGTTGCCTCCTGAAGTCTGCCTAGCAACAGTGCTTTTTTCCTTTTCTCTCTCTAGCTAATGTTCAATGAAGGGAAACCAGAAAAACCACTTTATTTGCATGCATATAAGTGCTGGTACTTTGCCTCCTAATGGGAGGGCTATTGCATGACAAAAGACCCTTAACAGTCTTCTCGCTTAACATGCAAACCACAAACTGCTAGAGAGAGCAGAAAAAAAAATTTCTCTCTGGTTCCCTTTTAAAACCAAACTGTTTCTCTCTGCTAAAAAGCCCTTAGCAGAGAAAAGAAAAATATAATATTCCTACTGGCTTCTGGATTCTGTCTATATCCCGCCGCTGCCACCATGACATAACCTTATTCCCAGATTCTGGACCTTAGCGTCCAAAATTTGGGGGTTAGCATGAAAACCTCCAAGCTTAGTTACCAGCTTGGACCTGGTACTGCTGCCACCACCCAAAAAATTAGAGTGTTTTGGGGCACTCTGGTCCCCCTGAAAAACCTTCCCTGGGGACCACAAGACCCAAATCCCTTGAGTCTCACAACAAAGGGAAATAATCCTGATTCCCTTCCCCCCTCCAGGTGCTCCTGGAGAGATACACAGACACAAGCTCTGTGAAACTACGCAGAGTGAGTCCCCCTCTCCGTTCCCAATCCTGGAACAAAAGCACTTTCCTCTTCACCCAGAGGAAATGCAAAATCAGGCTAGCAATCCAACACACAGCTTTCCCCTGATTTCTTCCTCCCACCAATTCCCTGGTGAGTACAGACTTAATTTCCCTGAAGTAAAGAAAAACTCCAACAGGTCTTAAAAGAAACTTTATATAAAAAAGAAAGAAAAAATACAAATGTTCTCTCTGTATTAAGATGATACAACACAGGGTCAATTGCTTAAAAGAATATTGAATAAACAGCCTTATTCAAAAAGAATACAAATCAAAGCATTTCCAGCACTTACATTCATGCAAATACCAAAGAAAAGAAACCATATAACTTACTATCTGATCTCTTTGTCCTTAAACTTAGAAACAGAAGACTAGAAAGTAGAAAGTACTTCTCCAAAGCTCAGAGAAGCGGGCAGACAGACAGAAGACTCAGAGACACACTTCCCTCCACCCAAAGTTGAAAAAATCTGGTTTCCTGATTGGTTCTCTGGTCAGGTGTTTCAGGTGAAAGAGACATTAACCCTTAGCTATCTGTTTATGACACTAGCACCTGAATCCTCTAAGCTTAATTACCAGCTTAGATCTGATAGCACTGCCACCACCCAAAAATATAGTGTTTTGGGGCACTCTGACCTCCCCAACCTTCCCTGGGGACCCCAAGAACCCAGATCCCTTGGGTTCTTAAAACAAGGAGAAATAAACCATTCCTCCCACCTTTCCCCCTCTCAGAATTTCCCTCCCTGGGCTATCCTGAGAGATACTGATCTAACCTCAAAATCACCATACAGAGAAGCATCTCCCTCCCCTTCCACAAAAAGGCAAACAGATTCAAGGAAAACAAAGAGAGATTCTATCTCTCCCCCTCCCGTCTCCCCCCCACCCGTCCCGGTGAGTATCCCAATCCCCTGGAATAACACAAGGGAAACAAGGAAGAAAAAATCAATCAGGTTCTCTGAAAAAAAAAAATCTTTTAATAATAATTAAGCTATCCTGGGATAAGAGGGAAGGTCCTCTCATGGATTGGTAACTAGTTAAAAGATAGGAAACAAAGGGTAGGAATAAATGGTCAGTTTTCAGAATGGAGAGAGGTAATAGTGGTGTCTCCCGGGCAGGGCCGTCCTTAGGATTTATGGGGCCCTACGCAGTATTATTAAACTGGTGCCCCTATGCCTGATGGCAGCCTAAGCTCACAGCCTAGTGGGGGAGGGGAGGAGGGACTTGACAGCAAAGGATGATGAGATCCCCAGCCTGCCTCATGGTGGCGGAGAGTCACAGTTCCCTGCAGAGACTTCCATGCACTCTCCCTCATGCAGAATGGACATGAAGAAAGTACCTAATTAAAAGCACTAAAATTTGGAAATAAAAAATGTCAGTCACAGGTTTTTTGATATGCCCTGAAGTTTGTCAGAGATTTATTTGCAAAAACTTCATAGTAAGGGTGAGTCAGGCTGTCCCTGCTGAATACAACATTACGTATAGTGGAATACATGATGCAGCTCTATCTCTGTTTAACATTTTCTTCATCAGTTATTTCTAAGTTGAATTTATATTTTAAATGTACTCAATCTTAAGCCAGCATTTCAGATTACTACTATATTAACTCACTGAAACAAAGACATTATATTTAAATTAATCAGAGAGGTTTAGTGTGGTCATAACAATGTTCATTGCTTTTAGAAAAAGGGAACAGTAATTTCTTCTTCGAGTGATTGCTCATATCCATTCCAGTTAGGTGTACTCTCCGCGCGTGCACATTCGTTGAAAACTTTTACCCTAGCACTCAGTGGGCCGGCAGGTCGCCCCCTAGAGTGGCGCCACCATGGCGCTCCATATATACTCCTGCCGGCCCACCCGCTCCTCAGTTCCTTCTTACCCGCCCGTGGTCGGGTCGTTGGAACAGTGGAGCGCGGCTTGCTGACCTCCACTTCCTAGCTACTGCGTTTGTCTCCTCGTATATAATTATGCGTTATAACCCTTTTATATATATATTTGATGTTATACGTGTTTTTCTTTGCTAACATGGTTAGTTTTTAGTTAGGCGGGGTTCAGGAAGTAGCCCCTTCCATGAGCCCAGTGCCGGAGCCTGCATGGCTCACCGGTTTTAAAAGGGGGCCCGGCCTGCCAGAAGCCGCGGCCGAAGAGAGATCTACATGACTCCTGTTTGAAGTGCCTCAGGGAAGTCACACTTGACAGATAAGTGCCCCATTTGCAAGGCTTTTAAGCCGAACAAAAAGGTGCGGGACTTTCACTTAACCCCTCCACCTTGGGTCGCCGAGCGATGTTCAAGCGGCGGGCAGAAGCGCCTCCTCGCACCGGACCCCACCGTTACTACCAAGGCCTGTCGGCACCGACCGTCGCCGGCACCGATGTCGACTCCGGCACCCGCTCCCTTCTTCCGATGTCGAGAGAGCCTACGATTCTGCTGGTGCCTGGCGGCTCCCCGGCACGCGCCGTGGTTGAGCCCCCTGCTCCCGCTGCTTCCTGCCACCTGCATCGCAGCCAGAGAGCTCACCTAAGTTTGCGTTACCCGGCACCGACACCTGCAGAGGCACCGATGACTTCCGGCTCCGTCCGATTCCAGTCCCCCAGGACCACGGAATCCGGTGCCTGGCAGCTCCCCGGCTTGCGCCGTGTAGAGCTTACTGCTCCTGCTGCTTCTGTGCCACTGCACCACGCTAGAGAGCTCGTCTAAGATGGCTCGCCTGGCACCGACGACGTCGGCACCGTCGATCCCGGTCCCACGAGGGCCGTAGAATCCGGTGCCTGACGGCTCCCCGGCGCGCGCCGTGGTTGAGCTACTGCTCCTGCTGCTTCCGTGCCAGCGGCACCGCAGCCAGAGAGCTCGTCTAAGTCGGATCGCCCGGCGCCGACACCTGCTACGGCACCGATGACGTCGTCACCGTCGATTCCGGTCCCACAAGGGCCGTAGAATCCGGTGCCTGACGGCTCCCCGGCACGCGCCGTGGTTGAGCGTATTGCTCCTGCTGCTTCCGTGCCAGCGGCACCGCAGCCAGAGGGCTCGTCTAAGTCGGATCGCCCGGCACCGGCACCTGCTGCGGCACCGATGACGTCGGCACCGTCGATCCCGGTCCCACAAGGGCCGTAGAATCCGGTGCCTGATGGCTCCCCGGCACGTGCCGTGGTTGAGCTACTGCTCCTGCTGCTTCCGTGCCAACGGCACTGCAGCCAGAGAGCTCGTCTAAGTCGGATCGCCCGGCACCGACACCTGCTGCGGCACCGATGACGTCGGCACCGTACGATCCCGTCCGCCAATGGGCCGTAGACATCCGGTGGCCCGGACGGCTCCCGTGCACGCGCCGTGGGTCGAGCTAAGGCTCCGGCTGCTTCCGTGCCAACAACAACCGGCAGCCAGAGGGCTAGTCTAAGTCCGGGATCGCCCGGCAACCGACACCTGCTGCGGCACCGAGGACGTCGGCACCGTCTGATCCTCCGTCCCGCAAGGGCCCCCCACCCGCCCGTAGAATCCGGTGCCTGACGGCTCCCCCGGCAACGCACCCGTGGTTTGATGCTACTGCTCCTGGCTGCTTCCGTGCCAGCGGCACCGCAGCCAGAGAGCTCGTTAAGTCGGATCGGCCCGGCGCCGACACCTGCTACGGCACCGATGAAACGTCGTCACTCCACCGGCGATTCCGGTCCCACAAGGGCCGTAGTATCCGGTGCCTGACGGCTCCCCGGCACGCGCCGTGGTTGAGCGTATTGCTCCTGCTGCTTCCGTGCCAGCGGCACGCAGCCAGAGGGCTCGTCTTAAGTCGGATCGCCCGCGGCACCGGCACCTGCTGCAGCACCGATGACAGTCGGCACCGTCCAGATCCGGTCCCACAAGGGCCGTAGAATCCGGTGCCTGACGCTCCCCGGCACGCGCCGTGGTTGAGCTACTGCTCCTGCTGCGTCCTGGCCAACGGCACTGCAGCCAGAGGGCTAGTCTAGAGTCGGATTGCCCGGCCACCGGCAACTGCTGCGGCACCGATGACGTCGGCACCGTCGATCCCGGTCCCGCAAGGCCGTAGAATCCGGTGCCTGACGGCTCCCCGGCACGCGCCGTTGGTTGAGCCTCCTGCTCCGGCTGCTTCCATGCCAACGGCACCGCAGCCAGAGGGCTAGTCTAAGTCGGATTGCCCGGCACCGACGCCTCTGAGGCACCGACAACATCGGCACCGTCGATTCCAGTCCCCACAAGGGCTATCGAATCCGGTGCCCGACGGCTCCCCGGCACGCGCCGTGGTTGAGCGTATTACTCCCCGCTGCTTCAGTGCTTGACGGCACGCAGCCAGACAGCTATCTAACTCGCGGTTCGCTCCGGCACCGAAACCTACCGAAGCTCTGATGACCTCGTTACCGTGGATCCGGTCCACGAGGGCCGTCGAATCCGTGCCTGACAGCTCCCCGATACGCACTGTGGTTGAGCCTGCTGTTCCATTCACGCCGGAGATGTTACCAACGGCGAGGGCTCTCAGTGCCATGACATGAGTCGTGGCTGCCTGTCCGGGCAACGCCGGTACGAGGTAATACAGTCTCTTCAGGGGACTGTCCGCTGTCAGCACAGGCAGAGCGGCACAACGTTCATGGATCACGGTCCCGCAGACACTTCCAAATACCTGTCGGCCACGCCGGACCACCACTGGCATCCCCGGTGCTGTTTTCCTCGGTACGGGTCACACATCGCTGCACCGGGCGGTATCACCGTTCGCCGACGCGCTATCGCACCGTTCCGACCTCTGGCAAACGGGGCAGGTACATTGACTCCTGTAGCCCTTCTCCGAGCCTCGAGATCTCGGTCGACCTCCCGACACCGTTCTGGTTGCGGGTCTGGATCTCGTTCCAGGTACTGATACGCCTCCCGATGCCGGTCCCCGGTGCCGAGTTGGGCAAGGTCCGAGTGAGTCAGAGACTCTGCCTGTGCCTTCTTTTAGTACCTCCATGGCCGTCCGGACACGCATCCGTGTCATCCCATATGCGCAGATTTTATGCTCAGGACCACGATCCTGATATGATGGCCAGCGGGCGCCAGCCCCGAAGCAGAAAGAGGCTTGGCGAATGAACAGGCTTGGCCGCCAGGTGTACTCTGCAGGGGCCCTGCAGCTCGGGGTAGCAAAGCAACAAGCCTTGCTTAGCTGCGATAATTATAGCACCTGAGTGAAGGAGTTTCTCCCTCAAAACTTCCACCTGGAGTTCGCTGCCGTCTTGGAGGACGGGGAGAAAGAAGGTTCCCAGAACGTCCCTCCAGGCCTCGCTGGACGCAGCAGACTCTGCGGCCGGCACTCTGGCCTTGAGTGTCTCCGTGAGGTGCATTTCATGGCTTCAGGCTTTAAACCTCCGGCCGGAGCTGCGGTATGCCATTCAGGATTTACCCTTTGTTGGTAAAGGCATCTTCGCGGCAGAGACAGCCCCAGACTGCGAAGTCTGGTGGGCAATAGGGTCCTAATGCGTCTCAGCATGTATACGCCAGCGACAAAACGCAGGCCTTTCTGGCCCCAGCCGCCATACTCTGTGCCTAGCCAGAGGCAGAACTCTGGCAAACGGCAGGGCCAAGGTGGTCGCAGACGAACGTCAGGACCCCTAAAGAGCCAAAGTCAAGGTCCCTCGCATTACCACTGGGACCAAAGACGGACCTTCCAAGGTTCACCTGAGGGCGGTGTACCAGTCGCAGGACGGGATCCCGATCCCGCTTTCTCCTGGCATGGCCCCAGTTACTTTCAGATCGCTGGGTCCTGCGCACGATGGAGCATAGGTACCACCTTTAATTTGCTCCAGCCCTGTCCCACTTCAGCGGACGAAAGGGGTAAGGGGTTTTTACCCCCGTTATGCCCTAGTCCCCCACTCGAACACAGGTCTCAGACCTTCTTGGTCCTGCACGGACTCAACCGGGTTAGGATAAGGTTGGAGTTCTGCATGGTATCCCTGGGAATCATTATTCCATCCTTGCCTCCTGGGGGCTACTGTGCCGCCCTGGATATGAAGCACGCGTACTTTCGCAATGCCATCTTCCCTCCGCACGGGAGATGCCTCCGCTCTATAGCCGACTGTCAATACTCCCGGTTTACGGCCATAGTCGCCGCCTACCGTCGCTGATGTCGGATATGCGTTTTTCCGTATCTGGACGATTCGCTTATCCACGGAGACTCTGAGACACAAACCACTCAGCGCATGGGCATCGCCACGGTCTTATTCACAGGTCAAGGCCTGCTGTTTATTATAGAGCAATCCACTCTGGTCCCCACGCAGAGGTTGGGCTCCCTAGGGGCTATCCTGGTCTCCTACCTAGCCGGAGCCTGCTTATCGCAACTGAGATTTTAGGCGATGGCAACAATCATCTGAGGTCTGAAGGCTTTCCCAACGACCTCAGCTCGTTCTTGTCTCAGTCTCCTGGGTCCATGGTTGCCCGCAAGTTTGTAACCAAACACGCCAAGCTCCGCCTCCGTCCTCTCCAAGTCCGGCTCACTGCCCCTGACGGCGGACGCCTCATCTCTCTGCTCGAGTGTTCATAGTCACCTCTGAGCTTAAGGCCTTTGGTCTTCTAGGGAGCTGGCATTCCTCCTCAATGCCCCAAAAATTGAGAGTAGTCCGCCTGGCATGCCAGGGGTTCCAGCGGCAGCTGCGAGGCCGTTGTATCTCGGTGTTTACAGCCAACACAACGACCAGGTGCTTCATAAGTATTCAGGGGGGACATAGTCCCCCCCCCCCTTTTTTTGTCAGGAGGCCATCCATTTCCGGGTCTTTGGCATGGCCCACTCGATGGAGCTGGCGACGTCCTTTCTCCCAGGCGTTTGGAACGTCCTAACTCTTTGCCTCAGCAGGTCTTTCCTGCCTTACGAGTGATCACTCTGCCCCATGTGAGGCGTCCCGCTTTCCGGAAGTGGAGATGTTTCCTCACACAGACCTGTTCGCTCACCGCGAGAGCAGGAAATGCCAGGTGTTCTGCTCCTTCCAAGATCTCTCCTCAGAATCGATCTTGGACGCATTCCTGATGCCGTGGAAAGGCCAACTGCATTATGCCTTCCCACTGTTCCCACTGGTTCATTAGGTCCTGCTCAAACTCCGCAGGGGCAGAGCGTGCATCATCATGATCACTCCAGAATGGTCCAGGCAGCGCTGACATACCACGTTACTCGGCCTGTCAGCCCAGACCTCATCACTCAGGGCAACGACAGGCTTCGTCACTCGGACCTGCAGCCTCTTCTCCTCACGGTGGCTGCTGCGTACCTGAGTCGGGGTGACAGGCAGCCTTCCACCTGGTCGACGTACCGGGCCAGGTGGAAGCGTTTCTTTTACAGCTGCAATACGCTCGATCTTGCTCCTGCTGAGGTCTCGATCCCCTCTGTTTGGCCTGCCTCTGGCCTTCAGCGGCAGGACCTGGCGGTATCAGCGCTGAGGATACACTCAGCAGCCATCTCTACCTTCCAGCAGGCTGAGATGGACGTTCAGTGTTCTCACGCTCTATGGGTTCGAGGTCCCTCAAGGGCTTGGAGTGCTTGCACCCTCGGGTGCACCGCCCAGCCCCGACCTGGGACCTCAACCTAGTCTTGGCCAGACGGGTCTCTGAGATCAGAGCTCTTACGGGGGTTCCGCCGTACACTAGGTTTCACAATGACAAGGTGCAGTTATGACCGCACCCGGCTTTCCTCCCTAAGGTGGTTTTGGCTTTTCATGTTACCCACAGTTCAACGCAATGGGCACAACCGTTGCTCTCCTTGGACATCTGTGGAGTGCTCGCATTATATTGTGCTGACAGAACCATTTCCTAAGGTGCCCAGCTCTATCCCGGTAGCGGGCCAAAGGGAGGGCTTGCTTGTTCTCCTCTCAGAGGATCTCATCTGGGGTGATGGCGGACATCCCCACTTGTTATGATTTGGCTCATATTTCCCCAAGCCACATCAACGTGCATTCTACAGGGCTCAGGCTTCATCTGCCGCCTTGCTGGCTCGTGTTTCTACCCACGAGATCTGTCGCGAAGCTCCATTGGTCCTCGGTCCATACCTTTGCTTCGCAGTATGCCCTGGTTCAGCAGTCAAGAGAGGCTGTAGCCTCTGGCTCAGCAGTTTTATTCTGCCACATTTCACTCCGACCCCACCGCCTTTGTAAGGCTTGGGATTCACCTAACTGGAATGGATATGAGCAATCACTCGAAGAAGAAAAGACGGTTACTCACCTTTGTAACTGTTGTTCTTCGAGATGTGTTGCTCATATCCATTCCACACCCGCCCTCCTTCCCCACTGTCGGAGTAGCCGGCAAGAAGGAACTGAGGAGCGGGTGGGCCGGCAGGAGTATATATGGAGCGCCATGGTGGCGCCACTCTAGGGGGCGACCTGCCGGCCCACTGAGTTGCTAGGGTAAAAGTTTTCCGACGAATGTGCACGCGCGGCGCGTACACCTAACTGGAATGGATATGAGCAACACATCTCGAAGAACAACAGTTACAAAGGTGAGTAACCGTCTTTTACTTTGTGTGATCTCCATAACAAGAGACATGGTTATGAAATTTCACCAACTTTAAAAAAATATGTTTCCAAAGATTTTAGGTATAACAAGGATTTTGTCTTACTAAGGTACTGATTTTGCTGGAGGGTTCTTTTAAAACTAGTTTGTCAGATAGTCAGAAGTAAAGAAAGGGAAACTCTTTGTCCAGCTATCTGGAAGGGAAGGACTGTTGTCCCTTTAAGGGCTCTCTTCAGTGGGGAGTGGGGGGAGAAGTGGTGAAGGGATGGACAGAAAGGACAGGAAGACTTGGAAGCACTTTTTTTTTTAACTATAGTAATTAAAATGTGTATTTTAGATAAGGGAGGTCTTTTGAAGGATTTATTTAAAAAACTATGTCTGAAGATCCACACATTTAAGGCTAAAGATGATTGTGCATCTAAAACTCTATGCAAGCATTTTTTAGAAATGTGATTTTATAATCTTCACCAGCTCACTAATGAAATATTTTTAAAGCAAATTTTAAACAAAGGTCCTGTAGACTGACATGTTCTGTGTAAATATTACATTAATGCACAACTGTTTTTGTCAGTAAAGTCAGAAATTGACAGTATAAAAATTTATTTGGGCATAAGCTTTCGTGGACATCTGATGAAATGGGTTCTAGTCCACAAAAGCTTATGCCCAAATAATTTGTTAGTCTTTGAGGTGACACAAGGACTCGTCCTTGTTTTTGCTGATACAGACTAACAGGACTACCACTCTGAAACCTGTCAGTATATACCTTGGGGTTGGCAAATGCCTGTTAAATGGCTTTATTACCCCTTGAATGTCTCTTTAACAGTTTCAATGTTGTGCTAATAGGTCTGGCAGGCTGGAGGTTTTTTCACTTTTAACTACTAGATTCCCTCCCAAGGAAGAATCACCAGGCTAGAGCAGCCATCTGTGGGAGCCTGCAGGAAGGGTCAGAACAGGGATAGGAAAACAAGAGGGTGGACACTAAGACCCAGTGGTGCCTCAAATTTTCAGGTGCCCTACGCAGCTGCCTATGTTGCCTATGCCTAAGGACGGCCCTGCTCCCGGGGGTATGTACTGGGCCCAGTCCTATTCAACATTTCATAAATGATCTGGGAAAAGAGATAAACAGTGAGGTGGCAAAATTTGCAGATGACACAAAACTACTCAAGATAGTTAAGTCCCAGGCAGACTCTGAAGAGCTACAAAAGGATCTCACAAAACAGGGTGACTGGGCAACAAAATGGCAGATGAAATTCAATGTTGATAAATGAAAAGTAAGGCACAATGGAAAACATAATCCCAACTATACATATAAAATGATGGGGTCTAAATTAACTGTTACCATTCAAGAAAGATCTTGGAGTCATTGTGGACAGTTCTCTAAAAACATCTACTCAATGTGCAGCGGCAGTCAAAAAAGCGAACAGCGTGTTGGAAATCATTAAGAAGGAGATAGATAATAAGACAGAAAATATCATATTGCCTCTATATAAATGCATAGTATGCCCACATCTCAAATACTGAGTGCAGATGTGGTTGCCCCTGTCATAAGCAGATTGTTAAGGGTTAATGTCTCTTGTACCTATAAAGGGTTACAAGCAGGGAGCTGGACACCTGACCAGAAGACCAATCAGAAGACAAGATACTTTTAAATTTGGGCGGAGGAAAGCTTTTGTGTGTGTTCTTTGTGTGTTCTTCTCTCGGAGGGTCTATTTTTCTAAATGGTGACCATACGTTTTTCTTGGAATTTGTATTTTGTCAACATTGGATAAAGCACTTTTGGAATCGATCCTCAGCTGCTGTAAATTGTCAGACCTCTACTAACTTCAATGGTGCTATAATGATTCACACCAGCTGAGGATGTGGGCTTCTTGGCTCACTGCAAAGCTTTTCAAGAATTTATACAAATATTAAAAGTGGTTGATGGTCACTTGATTTACTGGCATTTTCTAAATTAGCCACCAAAGCTCATACTGGGAACCCAGCCTCCCACCCTGAAATCAAATACTGTATTTCCCAGCTCCCTAGCCACCTAGCTGGGTTCTGAAAGTGTTGACCCCACCATGTGATTAGCGAAAGCCAGTTGCTCTCTCATCTCTTCCCCGCTCTTCTGTATGGCTGTTCTTCTCGACCCTGGTTCCCAATGTTGCTTGCTTTCCCCTTCTGGTCCCTAAGCTTAGGGAGGATTTGGGAATGGGATACAGGTCACCTGAGAGGCAAAGAGATGAGGATTTCTAGCAAGGGGCAATCACAGAACTTCCTCTTCTCCAGAAGCCCACCATAGTATCACCTCCTAGCACCCAGTACCTCTTTTCCCACCAACTGCCCACCCCTATACACTAGACACTGAATAGCCCCAAGGTGTTAAACACACCTACTTGAGGACTAGCTACAGTCTGCAGAGATAAAACTAGAACAGATAGTGACTCCTCCTATCATCCGTTGAATGATAATCACTCCTATGCGTGATTGTGGAGTCATCCCTGAGTTACTGCTGAGCCTGCTTAATCCTGAGGAGTTATCCTGAGCCAGAGAGTGGGATGAATGATCAGAGGCAATTACTTATACCTACAAGTCTTGTGATAGGTCCCACACTATTCAAGCAGGGTTCAGCAAATACATAGGCAAGGACCCACCCAGATGATCTCAAGGCAGGTATATAGGCTCCTAAGGGTCACAGTCTCTCTAGTCTGCTCAACGTCACTATCTGCCTGAGAACATTTCCTTTGCTGAGTAGTTCTGACATTTTGCACCAGCTTCTGTCTGTGCCTGTTTTCACACTAGCCAGTCCCAGCATCCGATCCTTCCTCAGCTGGCCAGCCAGTGATTCTGACAATGTCAGACCCCAGTATCACGTTCTTTGTCTGACTGGCAATATAAATGACAACAAGTGCAGAGACTGACAGAATTTGTTTGGCATGAGCCTGGCTGGTCTCCCTCATAAGGAATATTTAAGTCAAGTCCTGCTGAAAGCAAAGATTAAACCTTTCTTTAGAAACAGCCTTACACATTCACTGCAGCATTATGAACTGACTGATTACAGAAGTACAGCTTTGGGGAAGATGAACTCTGATGACATTCAGAACCATTCAGCTGATGAGTGCCCACTCCTGAGTTTGATTATTGCGTATGAATACGAGGCACGTAAAAGTTGGGTGAGGTGGTTTCTTTTCAAGTGAACTACCCCCTTAATGTGTTGTTGCCCTTGGCTGAGCACAACCATGATTCAGGGCCTTGCAGGCCAGTTTTCCATTTGGAGCAGTATCAGTGATGCAGAGTCAGGGGATTTTCTCAATGTAATTTGTTAATTTGCAGAATATAATCAAGCCCTGCTTCCTTGAGCAGAGGTGGTCACACACCTCAAACACACTCTTCCCTCCTGCAGAAGCCTCCAGTCAGACACTTCTGCCCTCTCCCCACAAGCAGCTGCCCTGCACCTCCATCTCTTTCCAGGGCCTCGCACAAGTTTAACTGCTTAACAGACTGTATCTTTTTTTCTCCCTCAGTTCCTGCACTTTCCGCCTGGGAAGCCACTAGTCCAAGGTTGGTCATGGCCTGGAAGGTGAGCTTGGTTGTCTAACACTGCTGTTGTGCAGCTGCTTGGAGACACGATGGTAACAGAATGTCTAACGGCCCAGACAAGAAAAATCCTTTAACCCGCACAATAGCCTTAATGACTCACTGAGTGCAGCTACTGCATGGCATCTTTAACTACTTCTACAGAGAATTTTCATAGGTTCTATCTGCATGTGCTTCTTTTCCCTTCCGAAAGAAAGAGTAACCCCCAATCTGTTCTGTAATAATGCCCTTGTCTGCCAATCTAGTTTCATTGAGCACTGCAATGCCAACGTCATACCAGGCTAGCTCTTTTGAAAGGAGGGATGTTCTTCTTTCAGATCGAGAGGTATCATCTCTATCTATCATAGTCCTGATGTTCCAAGCAGCAATCTTTAGTGCTTTTTTACTTATCTTTGATTTTTGATTTCTTGAAGATGATCTGCTAGCTGCTGTAAATGGACCAGGTTTGATTTGGGCAAGCAATGTCTGAGGCACCTTTACTAGTCCCTTTCTTTATAAAGGGAGAGCAGTGCAATCCTAAAATGGGCTGCTCTGTTGCCTTGAGTGTTGCTGATCTTACCTGTTACCCTTGGGTCAGGTATGGGTGACCAATGTCCCAGGTCTCCCACATGCAGGCTTGGGACCATAACTGCCAATAATCATCTTTACCTGTCGCTTTGCCATGCCCCTATTGCCACAGGACTTTTGAAGAGAGATGTGCAGGAATGACATACCTGTGAAGTTGACTAAAATGGGAGAGTCGTTGCACTGGGACAATCCCATTTTCTCAGCTTCTGAAGCTTGGCCCAATGGCAAAATGGCTGTTACAACTGGAAGCATCTTTAGCTGCACTGGATAGCCATGACTTCTATAGTGCCCTGTCATGCCTTTTGCCATCCACAATACGTTGCTGCCCTGCTTTTCAAGCCATTGGACCAAAATATGGTCTCCTCCACCTTGGCTACCAGAACAGTCTTTGTGTGCTTGCGTAGGCAATCCCTAAATCACCATCAGTTTCCACACTTCTGGTTACCCTCACCTGGTTTAGCCCACCTGCCAAGGCAGTTTAGCAGAGTATGGCTGCTGTCGCATACTTACAGCTACTTGGAGCCACAGGTGAGAGCTCGATGTACAGTAAGGACCAGAGAGGAAAAGAATCTCTTAAGGACAGTGGCAGTTCAAATCACTCACAGGTGCTACCTCTCCCTACACCCCAGAGAAAGAGTGATTGGCTGCCAAATGAGCAATAGAGAGCCTATGGTACTACCTCCTAGGCAATCAGTTCATGCTAGTTATAGACCACACATTCTTCTGCTGGCTAAATGTGATGAAGTATTCAAACCCAGAGATCATGAGGTGATACCTGTCACTTCAGCCTTATGTCTTTTGGGTAGAACACCGGGTGGAAAAGTTGCACTGTAATGCCGATTTCCTGTCCAGAGGAAAAGCATATGCCAGCGAAGGCAGTGCCTCGGCCTTGTGGGTGACAATACATAATGGGGTCTACAAACCCCACACTGAGCACAGGCAGAAGTGGGAGGGGAGCCTTTCCTGCCTACAGGCAAGTAGACTGGCCACACGTAGTTGCCACAACTGCCAATCATAGAGATAAGCCCCCTCAGCTTTAACTAATAGGGGAAACAAGCTTGCTATAAAAGGAGAAAGCTCCCGGGGACAATGAATGGGCAACACTTCCGCACAAGGCTGCCTCCAGAAACATGGCCCAAAGGGTCTGAAGCAGATCACTAGGCCTAATTAGAGGCTGGAGCCAAGAACTGTCCTGATCAGGTGCTAGCCAAAGAAAGTCAGTTTAGGGGAAGTGGAGACCCCCTGAAAGACCACATCAAAGACCTGTGACAGCTTGTAACTCAAGAGAAGTTCTGTCCCTGGCAAGAAGGGGGACCAAGGACAGATTTAGGGTCAGCTAGGCAACCTCGCGAGAGAGACACTTTTTTGAGTCATAGTGGCCCCTGTCAGTTGGGGGAGAATAGCTGGTGTATAGCTGGCCACCAGCATGCCTGTTCAAAGGAGGGGCCAGGCAGTGTCAGAGAGAAAGGGTATGTCTACACTACAAAATTAGTTCAATTTAATAGAAGTCAATCTTTTTGGAAATCAATTTGATACAGTCATTTGTGTGTGTCCCCACTAAACGCATTAAGTTGGCAAAGCGTGTCCACAGTACCGAGGCTAGCGTCGACTTCCAGGGCGTTGCACTGTGGGTAGCTATCCCACAGTTCCCGCAGTCTCGGCTGCCCATTGGAATTCTGGATTGAGCTCCCAATGCCTGATGGATCAAAAACATTGTTGTGGGTGGTTCTGGGTACATGTCGTCAGGCCCCCCCCTCTGTCCCTCCCTCTGTGAAAGCAACGGGAAAAAATCGTTTCTTGCCTTTTTTCCTGGGTTACCCAGGCAGATGACATACCACGGCAAGCATGGAGCCTGCTCAGCTCTCTGTCACCAGACGTCTTCTGGGTGCTGCTGACAGATGCAGTATTGCAGTGCTACACAGCAGCAGCTCCTTGCCTTTGCAAGTTGGCAAAGATGGTTACCATTATCAGTCATACTGTACTGTCTGCTGCTGTCATGGGTACTTCTGGCCACCTCGGTGAGGTCAATTGGAGGCGCCTGTACAAAAATGGGAATGACTCCCCAGGTCATTCTCTTCTTTCAGTTTTGTCTAATGGAGATTCAGTCCTGCCTAGAATATTAGGCAAGCCTACTAAAGAACCACGAAGCAAACGGCCGCTCCTGGTCAGAGCCCCAGACATCCTGCAGAAATGATGAGCTGCATGCTATTCTAGGGGGTGCCACTACAACAACCCACCTGTTGCTTCCCTCCTCCCCAACCTCTCTCGGGCTACCTTGGCAGTTATCCCCCTATCTGTGTGATGAAGTAATAAAGAATGCATGAATTTGAAACAACACTGACTTTATTGCCTCTGCAAGCAGAGATCAAAGGAGGGAGGAGGGCTGTCGGCTTACAGGGAAGTAGAGTGAACCACTATTCTGCACCTGCTCAGCCTATAGTTGAACTGCTCCTTACTACTGTCCGGGCTTCATGAGCCATGGGAGTAATGGGTAGGCTGGGTTAGGTGTGACCGTGCGGTGCTGCTGACTGGGAGAGCAGCCCGAGGCAGAAGCCTCCAGCTGACATATTCCAGGCAAGACTGAATCTCCATTATACAAAACTTAAAGAGAAAATGACCTGAAGTCATTCCCATTTTTGTCCAGGTGCCCCTGACCGACCTCACCAAGGCCAGCCAGGAGCATCCATGTCTACCCAAGTAACCCCCGACTGACCTCACCAATGCCAGCCAGGAGCATCCACTGGGCGATGATGGCAGCTACCAGCCATACTGTACCGTCTGCCATCAGCAAGGCTAGGGGATGCTGCTGTGTAGCGCTGCAGTACCGCATCTGCCAGCAGCACCCAGTAGACATACGAAACATACAGTGAAAATGAAAAAAGTCAAGAAACAATTTTTTCCCATTGCTTTCATGGGGGAAGGAAGGAGGGCTGATGACATGTACCCAGAACCAGCCGCGACAATGTTTTTTGACTGATCAGGCATTGGGAGCTCAACTCAGAATTCAAATGGTTGGCAGAGACTGGGGGAACTGTGGGATAGCTACAGTCATCAGTCGCCCCTCTCTCTGTGAGCTCAACTGCAGACAATCATTTTGCGCCTTTTTTCCTCACAGAGGCCATACCACGGCAAGCCTGGAGCCCATTCAGCTCACTGCAGCAGTTACGAGGTTTGTAAAAGCCTCACGCATTATAGACAGCTGCAGCAGCACAGCAGCCAGCAAACAGAGCTGTAAACAGGGGAGTTTCACTGGGAGTTTACAGGGGGAGTTTGCGAGGGAGACTTAGAGACCTAGGCAGAAGAAATGACAGGCTAGTGAAGGGAGCAGGTGGTGGTCTGCCAGTTTCCTGGTGCCTGTTGGGGGTTTGTTTTGGTTTGTGTTTCTTTGACTACCAGGTTTTAGGTGGGAAGGCTATGACTGATACAGAGGCAGCAGTGAAAGACACAATGAGGATGACTGGAAGTGGAAGCTGCGGCATGGACATGATCCTGGAGGCGGTACCTGGAAAGAGTTTCATCTGCATGAAGTGCCGCCTGATAGAGCTGATGGAAGAAAAGATCCGAGGACTGGAGATGCAGGTGGAAACTCTGGTAGAGTTTAGAAGGGGGTTCGAGCAGATGATGGAGCAAAGACATGAGGATGCTGAAGGGATAATCTCACACTTGCAGATGGCAGCAGGACCAAAGAATTCTGAGAGAAGACTGCTGAGTGAGGAAAGAGGACGGTGGAAGCATGTGACTAAGAGAACCAGGCAGAGAAAAAGACGGGCCAGTGAAGGAGAAATAGAGCTCAAGAACAGGTTTGCAGAGCTGGAAAATGAAGATGGGGCACAGCAGGTGGTCGCTGAAGGTGAGAGGGCAAGGAAAAAGAGAAGAGCAGCTAGCCTTACAGGAAGAGGGGAAGAGTCAATGGAGACAACACCAAATATGAGCCCCAGGAGGATACAGAATGGGTTGCGGAGGATTGCAAAGGCGAATAGGAATCGAGAGGACTTTCAGTCAGTGGGAGCAGGGGATAGACTGGAGAATCACACTGTCACCAGAAAAAGGCAGGTCTACGTGATTGGGGACTCCTTACTGAGAAGAATAGACAGGCCTATAACTAGAGCTGATCCGGAGAAAAGAAGGGTGTGCTGTCTGCCAAGTGCTAAGATATGGGATGTCGACCTGAGGCTGAAAAGGATCCTAACAGGAGCGGGAAAGAATCCGTTGATTGTTCTTCATGTGGGAATGAATGATACAGGTAGACTCTCATTCGAACGTATCAAGGGAGACTATGCCAGGCAGGGGAAGACACTTAAGAAAATCGAGGCTCAGATGATCTTCAGTGGGATACTGCCGGTTCCTAGAGAAGGGCAACAAAGGTTTGACAAGATTATGGCGATCAACAGATGGCTCAGGTAGTGGTGCTGTAAGGAGGGCTTCGGGATGTACGGCCACTGGGAAGCATTCATGGACAGAGGACTGTTCTCTCAGGATGGACTTCACCTGAGTGAGGGAAATAGACTTCTAGGATGGAGACTCGCCCAACTGATTAAGACAGCTTTAAACTAGGAATTTGGGGAGATGGCTGGGAAATGTCCAGGTAATCTCCACGCCGGAATTTAACACTGAGAGGGAAGAAAACAAAGTAAGAGAAGATACGGCCGTGGGCAGAAGAATGGGCATAAGGAGGAAGGATAGTGTAGATACCAGTCAAACAGGTGATACTGGTGGTAGAATGTCTGTGCCTAACCGGATCAAGAATGTCAGTGAAGCCAAATGGCAAAAATTAAGATGTCTGTACACTAATGTGAGGAACCTAGGTAACAAAATGGAGGAACTAGAGCTACTGGTGCAGGAAGTGAAACCGGATATTATAGGGATAACAGAAACATGGTGGAATAGCAGCAAAGAATCCTGTGGCACCTTATAGACTAACAGATGTTTTGGAGCATGAGCTTTTGTGGGTGAATACCCACTTCGTCACATGCATGTAGTGAACATTTCCAGGGGCAGGTATATATATGCAAGAAGGCTAGAGATAATAAGGTTAGTTCAATCAGGGAGGATGAGGCCCTGTTCTAGAAGTTGAGGTGTGAAAACCAAGGGAAGAGAAACTGGTTTTGTAGTTGGCAAGCCATTCACAGTCTTTGTTTAATCCTGAGCTGATGGTGTCAAATTTGCAGATGAACTGAAGCTCCGCAGTTTCTCTTTGAAGTCTGGTCCTGAAGTTTTTTTGCTGCAGGATGGCCACCTTAAGGTCTGCTATAGTGTGGCCAGGGAGGTTGAAGTGTTCTCCTACAGGTTTTTGTATATTGCCATTCCTAATATCTGATTTGTGACCATTGATCCTTTTCCGTAGAGACTGTTCAGTTCGGCCGATGTACATATTAGAGGGGCATTGCTGGCATTTGATGGCGTATATTACATTGGTGGATGTGCAGGTGAATGAACCGGTGATGGTGCGGCTGATCTGGTTAGGTCCTGTGATGGTGTCGCTGGTGTAGATATGTGGGCAGAGTTGGCATCGAGGTTTGTTACATGGATTGGTTCCTGAGCTAGAGTTACTATGGTGCGGTGTGCAGTTACTGATGAGAATATGTTTCAGGTTGGCAGGTTATCTGTGGGCGAGGACTGGCCTGCCACTCAAGGCCTGTGAAAGTGTGGGATCATTGTCCAGGATGGGTTGTAGATCCCTGATGATGCGTTGGAGGGGTTTTAGCTGGGGACTGTAAGTGATGGCCAGTGGAGTCCTGTTGGTTTCTTTCTTGGGTTTGTCTTGCAGTAGGAAGCTTCTGGGTACACATCTGGCTCTGTTGATCTGTTTCCTTATTTCCTCGTGCGGGTATTGTAGTTTTGAGAATGCTTGGTGGAGATTTTGTAGGTGTTGATCTCTGTCTAGGGGTTAGAGCAGATGTGGTTGTACCTCAGTGCTTGGCTGTAGACAATGGATCGTGTGGAAGTGGGTATTCACCCACGAAAGCTCATGCTCCAAAACGTCTGTTAGTCTATAAGGTGCCACAGGATTCTTTGCTGCTTTTACAGATGCAGAGTAACACGGCTACCACTCTGATACTTGACACCATGCAAGGCACTGCATTTAGCTGTATGGAGTGGAAATCCATCAACCTCATGAAGAAACTTGCACAAATACAGACAGATATCATCTTCCTTTCCAAATGCAAAAGTTTGGACATCATACCAAACGGACTAAAGGTAAAAAATCCACTGCTATCTACATACTACACAGACCGCAGTGAGAGATTATACCATACTCTATCAAAGAAACTGAGGAAGCGCCTGATCAGCATCCTATACAGCAAACAGGAAAACATCAAAAAAGAGCTCTCCAACCTGGAGACTCTCATTAATAACCAAACTTCCATACAAACGGACTTCACTAAAATAAGACAGGAGATCTACATTACTCACTTCACCTCTCTACAAAGGAAAAAGGACTGTAAGCTGTCTAAACTCCTACCTGCCACATGGGGCCACAACTGTCATACCCCCAATCCACCCAGCAATATCGTCAATCTATCCAACTACACACTCAGCTCTGAAGAAAAGTCTGTCCTATTTCGGGGACTCTCTTTCTGCCCTGCCACCCCCACCAACATGATACAGTTCTGCGGTGATCTGGAAGCCTACTTTCGCCGTCTCTGACTCAAAGAATACTTTCAGGACAACACTGAACAGCGCACTGATACACACGTACCCTCCCACCAACAGCACAAGAAGAAGAACTCCACATGGACTCCTCCTGAGGGTCGAAATGACAGTCTGGACCTACACATTGAATGCTTCCGCCGACATGCACAGGCAGAAATTGTGGAAAAACAACATCGCTTGCCTCACAACCTAAGTCGTGCAGAACGCAATGCCATCCACAGCCTCAGAAACCACCCTGACATTATAATTAAAGAGGCAGATAAAGGAGGTGCTGTTGTCATCATGAACAGGTCTGACTACCAAAAGGAAGCTGCCAGACAACTCTCCAATACCAAATTCTACGGGCCACTTCCCTCAGATTGGACTGAGGAAGACACTAAGAAACTGTACCATCTACTCAGGACACTCCCTACACTAACACCGGAACAAATCAACATACCCTTAGAGCCCCGACCAGGGTTATTCTATCTACTACCCAAGATCCACGAACCCGGAAATCCTGGATGCCCCATCATCTCGGGCATTGGCACTCTCACTGAAAGACTGTCTGGATATGTGGACTCTCTACTCAGACCCTATGCCACCAGCACTCCCAACTACCTCCGTGACACCACTAATTTCCTGAGGAAACTACAATGCATTGGTGACCTTCCAGAAAACACTATCCTAGCCACCATGGATGTAGAGGCTCTCTACACAAACATCCCACACACAGATGGAATACAAGCTGTCAGGAACAGCATCCCTGATGATGCTACAGCACAACTGGCTGCTGAGCTCTGTGCCTTTATTCTCACACACAACTATTTCAAATTTGATGACAATCTATATCTCCAGATCAGTGGCACTGCTATGGGCACCCGCATGGCCCCACAATATGACAATATTTTTATGGCCGACCTGGAACAAAGCTTCCTCAGCTCTCGTCCACTCACGCCCCTTCTCTACCTACGCTACATTGATGACATCTTCATCATGTGGACCCATGGGAAGGAGACTCTGGAAAATTCCATCACAATTTCAACAGCTTCCACCCCACCATCAACCTCAGCCTGGACCAATCTACACGGGAGGTCCACTTCCTAGACACCATGGTGCAAATAAGTGATGGTCACATTAACACCACCCTATACCGAAAACCTACGGACCGCTATGCCTACCTTCATGCCTCCAGATTCCATCCTGGGCACATCACACGATCCATTGTCTACAGTCAAGCACTGAGGTACAACCGCATCTGCTCAATCCCCTCAGACAGAGATCAACATCTATATAATCTCCACCAAGCATTCTCTAAATTACAATACCCGCACGAGGAAATAAGGAAACAGATCAACAGAGCCAGACGTGTACCCAGAAGCCTCCTACTGCAAGACAAACCCAAGAAAGAAACCAACAGGACTCCACTGGCCATCACATACAGTCCCCAGCTAAAACCCCTCCAACGCATCATCAGGGATCTACAACCCATCCTGGACAATGATCCCACACTTTCACAGGCCTTGGGTGGCAGGCCAGTCCTCGCCCACAGACAACCTGCCAACCTGAAACATATTCTCATCAGTAACTGCACACCGCACCATAGTAACTCTAGCTCAGGAACCAATCCATGTAACAAACCTCGATGCCAACTCTGCTCACATATCTACACCAACGACACCATCACAGGACCTAACCAGATCAGCTGCACCATCACCGGTTCATTCACCTGCACGTCCACCAGTGTAATATACGCCATCATATGCCAGCAATGCCCCTCTAATATGTACATCAGCCAAACTGGACAGTCTCTACAGAAAAGGATCAATGGTCACAAATCAGATATTAGAAATGGTAATATACAAAAACCTGTAGGAGAACACTTCAACCACACTATAGCAGATCTTAAGGTGGCCATCCTGCAGCAAAAAAGCTTCAGGACCAGACTTCAAAGAGAAACTGCTGAGCTTCAGTTCATCTGCAAATTTGACACCATCAGCTCAGGATTAAACAAAGACTGTGAATGGCTTGCCAACTACAAAACCAGTTTCTCCTCCCTTGTTTTTCACACCTCAACTGCTAGAACAGGGCCTCATCCTCCCTGATTGAACTAACCTTATTATCTCTAGCCTTCTTGCATATATATACCTGCCCCTGGAAATTTCCACTACATGCATCTGATGAAGTGGGAATGCACCCACGAAAGCTCATGCTCCAAAACCTCTGTTAGTCTATAAGGTCCCACAGGATTCTTTGCTGCTTTTACAGATCCAGACTAACACGGCTACCCCTCTGATGATGGAATAGTAGTCATGACTGCAGTACAGGTATTGAAGTCTATGTGCTGTTTAGGAAAGACAGAAATAAAGGCAAAGCTGGTGGAGTAGCATTGTATATCAATGATGAGGTTAACTGTAAAGAAATAAGAAATGATGGAATGGATAAGACAGAGTCTATCTGGGCAAAAATCACATTGGGAAAGAAAGCTACTAGAGCCTCCCCTGAGATAGTGCTTGGGGTGTGCTACAGACTGCCGGGTTCTGATTTGGATATGGATAGAGACCTCTTTAATGTTTTTAATGAAGTAAACACTAATGGGAATTGTATGATCATGGGAGACTTTACCTTCCCAGATATAGACTGGAGGACAAGTGCTGGTAAGAATAATAGGGCTCAGATTTTTCTGGATGTGATAGCTGATGGATTTCTTCATCAAGTAGTTGAAGAACCAACAAGGGGGATGCCATTTTAGATTTGGTTTTGGTGAGTAGTGAGGACCTCATAGAAGAAATGGTTGTAGGGGACAACCTTGGTTCGAGTGATCATGAGCTAATTCAGTTCAAACTAGATGGAAGGATAAACAAAAATAGATCTGGGACTAGGGCTTTTTATTTCAAAAGAGCTAACGTTAAAGAATTAAGGAAATTAGTTAGGGAAGTGGATTGGACTGTAGAACTTGTGGATCTAAAGGCAGAGGAGGCCTGGAATTACTTCAAGTCAAAGTTGCAGAAACTATCAGAAGCCTGCATCCCAAGAAAGGGGGAAAAATCATAGGCAGGAGTTGTAGACCAAGCTGGATGAGCAAGCATCTCAGAGAGGTGATTAAGAAAAAGCAGAAAGCCTACAAGGAGTGGAAGATGGGCGGGATTAGCAAGGAAAGCTACCTTAGTGAGGTCAGAACATGTAGGGATGAAGTTAGAAAGGCTAAAAGCCATGTAGAGTTGGACTTTGCAAAGGGAATTAAAACCAATAGTAAAAGGTTCTATATCCATATAAATAAGAAGAAAACAAAGAAAGAAGAAGTGGGACCACTAAACACTGAGGATGGAATGGCAGTTAAAGATAATCTAGGCATGGCCCAATATCTAAATAAATACTTTGCCTCAGTCTTTAATAAGGCTAATGAGGAGCTTATGGATAATGGAAGGATGACAAATGGGAATGAGGATATGAAGGTAGATATTACCACATCCGAGGTAGAAGCCAAACCCGAACAGCTTAATGGGACAAAATAGGAGGGCCAAGATAATCTTCATCCAAGAATATTAAAGGAACTGGCACATAAAATTGCAAGCCCATTAGCTAGAATTTTTAATGAATTGGTAAACCCAGGGGTTGTACCGTATGACTGGAGAATTGCGAACATAATTCCTATTTTTAAAAAAGGGAAAAAAAGTGATCCGAGTAGGCCTGTTAGTTTAACATCTATAGTATGTAAGGTCTTGGAAAAAAATTTGAAGGAAAAAGTAGTTAAGGACATTGAGGTCAATGGTAATTGGGACAAAATACAACATGGTTTTACAAAAGGTAGATCGTGCCAAACCAACCTGATCTCCTTCTTTGAGAAGGTAACAGATTTTTTAGACAAAGGAAATGCAGTGGATCTAATTTACCTTGATTTCAGTAAGGCATTTGACACGGTTCCACATGGGGAGTTATTAGTTAAATTGGAAAAGATGGGGATCAATATGAAAATTGAAAGGTGGATAAGGAACTGGTTAAAGGAGAGACTACAACAGATTGTACTGAAGGTGAACTGTCAGGGGAAGGAGGTTACTAGTGGAGTTCCTCAGGGATCGGTTTTGGGACCAATCTTTTTTAACCTTTTTATTACTGACCTTGGCACAAAAAGCAGGAATGTGCTAATAAAGTTTGCGGATGACACAAAGCTGGGAGGTATTGCTAGCACAGAGAAGGACCGGGATATCATATAGGAAGACCTGGATGACCTTGTAAACTGGAGTAATAGTAATAGGGTGAAATTTAATAGTGAAAAGTGCAAGGTCATGCATTTAGGGATTAATAACAAGAATTTTAGTTATAAATTGGGGACGACACATCAGTTGGAAGTAAGGGAGAAGGAGAAGGACCTCGGAGTATTGGTTGATCACAAGACGATTATGAGCCACCAATGTGATATGGCTGTTAAAAAAGCTAATGCGGTTTTAGGATGCATCAGGCGAGGTATTTCCAGCAAAGATAAGGGGGGGTTAGAACCATTATATAAGTCACTGGTGAGACCTCATCTGGAATACTGTGTGAAGTTCTGGTCTCCCATGTTTAAGAAGGATGAATTCAAACTGGAACAGGTTCAGAGATGGGCTACTAGGATGATCCGAGGAATGGAAAACCTGTTTTATGAAAGGACACTCAAAGAGCTTGGCTTGTTTAGCCTAACCAAAAGAAGATTGAGGGGGGATATGATGGCTCTTTATAAATATATCAGAGGGATTAATATTAGGAAGGGAGAGGAATTATTTAAGCTTAATACCAATGTGAACACAAGAACAAATGGATATAAACTGGACATTAGAAAGTTTAGACTTGAAATTAGACGAAGGTTTCTAACCATTAGAGGAGTGAAGTTCTGGAACAGCCTTCCAAGGGGAGTAGTGGGAGCAAAAGTCATATCTGGCTTCAAGACTAAGTTTGATAAGTTTATGGAGGGATAGTATGATGGGATAGCCTAATTTTGACAATTAATTTGGCAATTGATCTTTGATTATCAGTAGGTAAGTATGCCCAGTAGTCTGTAATGGGATGTTAGATGGGTTGGGATCTGAGTTACTACAGAGACTTCTTTCCTGGGTGCTGGCCAGTGAGTCTTGCCCACATGCGCAGAGTTTAACTGATTGCCATATTTGGGGTCAGGAAGAAATTTTCCTCCAGGGCAGATTGGCAGAGGCCCTGGAGGTTTCTCGCCTTCCTCTGCAGCATGGGGCTCGAGTCACTTGCTGGAGGATTCTCTGCAGCTTGAGGTCTTCAAACAGCAATTTGGGGACTTCAATAACTCAGACATAGGATAGGGGTTTGTTATAGAAGTGGATGGGTGAGATTCTGTGGCCTGCATTGTGCAGGAGGTCAGACTAGATGATCACAATGGTCCCTTCTGACCTCAAAGTCAATGAGTCGATTATTGTGCAGTTTATGCAGAACCAGAAGTTAAAAAACCAGGTGAGGAGACGACAGCAAAGCGGAGACGAGAGTGATGAGAACATGGACACAGACGTCTATCAAAGCGTGGATCCCGACAATATGGCCATCATGGTGTTAATGGGGCATGTTTATGCGGAACACCGATTCTGGGCCTGGGAAACAAGCACAGACTAGTGGGATAGCATTGTGTTGCAGGTCTGGGATGATTCCCAGTGGCTCCGAAACTTTCGCATGCGTAAGGGCACTTTCATAGAACTTTGTGACTTGTTTTCCCCTGCCCTGAACCACAAGAATATCAAAATGAGAGCAGCCCTCACAGTTAAGAAGTGAGTGGCGATAGCCCTGTGGAAGCTTGCAAGGCCAGACAACTACCAGTCAGTTGGGAATCAATTTGGAGTGAGCAAATCTACTGTGGGAGTTGCTGTCATGCAAGTAGCCAATGCAATCACTGAGCTGCTGCTATCAAAGGTAGTGATTCTGGGAAATGTGCAGGTCATAGTAGATGGCTTTGCTGCAATGGGATTCCCTACCTGTGGTGGGGCGATAGATAGAACCCATATCCCTCTCTTGGGACCGGACCACCAAGGCAGCCAGTACATAAACCACAAGGGTTACTTTTCAATGGTGCTACCATTACTGGTGGATCACAAGGGACGTTTCACCAACATCAACATGGGATGGCCGGGAAAGGTTCATGACACTCTCATCTTCAGGAACTCTAGTCTGTTTAAATGGCTGCAGGAAGGGATTTACTTCCCAGACCAGAAAATAACTGGTTGGGGATGTTGAAATGCCTATAGTTATCCTTGGGGACCCAGCCTACCCCTTAATGGCCCTGGCTCATGAAGCCATACACAGGCACCCTGGACAGTAGTAAGGAGCTGTTCTACTATAGGCTGAGCAAGTGCAGAATGATGGTAGGGTGTGCATTGAAGGGTCACTGGCACAGTTTACTGACTCGCTCAGACCTCAGTGAAAACAGTATCCCCATTGTTATTGCTGCTTGTTGTGTGCTCTACAATCTCTGAGTGAGTAAGGGGGAGATGTTTATGGCAGGGTGGGAGGTTGAGGCAAATTGCCTGGCCGCTGATTACGCGCAGCCAGACACTGGGTCAATTAGAAGAGCACAGCAGGGTGTGCTGCACATTAGAGAAGTTTTGAAAACCAGTTTCATGACTGGCCAGGGTACCGTGTGACAGTTCCATTTGTTTCTCCTTGATGAAAACCCGCCCCCTTGGTTGACTCTAATTCCCTGTAAGACATTTGCTTTCCCCCCTTCAATCACAGCTTGGAAATAAAGTGACTATCATTTAAAAACCATGTATTCTTTATTAATTGATTACAAAAATAGGGAGATAACTCACAAGGTAGCCCAGGTGGGGTGTGGGAGGAGAGGAGAAGGGAAGGAAAAGGCCACTTCAATACTTGTTGAATGACAGCCTTCTGTCCACTGGGGTGGAGTGGTTGGGTACCCAGAGCCTCCCCCGCACCGCATGCTTGGGCGTCGGGGTGAGGAGGCAGCTATGGAACCTGGGGAGCAGGGAGGGCGATTAAACAGGGGCTGCAGAGGCAGTCTTTCCAGCTGACATTCCTGAACCTCTACCACATGCTGGATCATGTCCGTTTGTTCCTGCAGTAGCCCCAGCATTGCGTCCTGCCTCCTCTGATCTTCCTGCCACCACTTATCCTCACGTTCACTGGCCACTTTCCTGTTCTGTGCCACACTTTCTGCTGAGCTCTCTCAGTGCAGGACGCCTGCATGAGCTCAGAGAACATTTCATTGCGCGTGTGTTTTTTTCGCAGCCTTATTTGAGGCTATGGGATGGAGGATGGAGGCTTGAAACATTTGCAGCTGCGGGAGGAAAGAAAGGGAGAGAAGTATTTTAAATGATACATTTAACAGAAAAATGGGTATATTTTTTCATGGTGAACAACGCTATTCATATTACACAGCACATGTGATTTCGGTAGAAGGTCATTTTTTGCATCTTATGCTGAGTGACTGTGGTTTGGTGTTAGAGATCAAACATGCTTGGCAACAGAATTCAGCTTGCAGGTGGCAATGGTGAGCCATAATCTTTCGGCTTCTGCAACCTTCATAACAGCAGCACTTTCCTTTGCCATACCAAGCAAAGCCTGTTGAGTTGTCCATTTAGGGCTGCGGTTTTCGTGTTAACATGCAGCAGCAGAAAATAAACTAACCCTTACCCCCCCTCCTTTTCTCTGCGATGATCACTTTAACCCTTCCTCAACCGCATGGCTGGTATCAGGAAAGATCCCTGTTAGCCAAACGCGAACAGCTCAGAGCCAATGCCTCCTTCCCTCCCCACCACCACCGCTTGGCTAACTGCAGGGAGGATTTCTTTTCAGCCACAGGCAAACAGCCCAGTAGGAACGGCCACCTATGAATGTCCCCTTAATTAAATTTTCGTATTTCAACCAGGTTACCATGAATAATATCACTCTCCTGAGGAGATAAAGAATGGATGTTGCTTGAATGCCAGCAAACACTGGGACTATACGCTGCCAGATTTTGTCATGCAATGATACCAGATTACTTGCTACTAGCATGGCGTGGTAAATTGTCCTACCATGGAGGACAGAAGAAGGCTGCTCTCCCCAGAAACCTTCTGCAAAGGCTTTTGGAGTACCTCCAGGAGAGCTTCATGGACTTGGAAGATTTCCTCTCCATCCCCAGACACGTTAACAGACTTTTCCAGTAGCTGTACTGACCACAACTGCATCCCAAGTCCTCAGGGCAAATTAATCATTAAAAAACACTTGCTTTTAAACCATGTATTATATTTACAAAGGTACGCTGACCAGAGGTCCCTTCTATGGCTTCGTGGTCTGAGATTCCGCCTTGGGAGGGTTGGGAGGGTATTTCAGTCAGGGTGAGAAACAGATCCTGGCTATTGGGGAGAACAGTGTGCTGTGTGCTCTTCTCAACCTTGTCCTCCTCCTCCCCATCATCATTTTCCCCATCCACAAAACCCTCAGGCACGGCAACTGAGAGTACCCCATCATCGCAGTCCACGGTCAGGGGTGGGGTAGTGGTGGCACTCCCCCACTATAATTGCATGCAGCTCAGCATAGAAGCAGCGTGTCTGCAGCACTGTCCCAGAGAGTCTGTTTGATTCTTTGGCTCTCTGGTACACTTGTCTCAGCTCTTTATCTTTCACGCAGTACTGTGTTGAGCCCCTGCTGTGGCCTCTGTCCATCATGGCCTTGGAGATTTTTTCAAATGTTTTGGCATTTCGTCTTTTGGAAAGGAGTTCTGATAGCACAGATTCGTCTCCTCATACAGCGATCAGATCCAGTATATCTCTATGGTCCTTGCTGGAGCTCTTTTTCGATTCTGGGACTGCATGGTCACCTGTGCTGATCAGCTCTCCAGGCTGGGCAAACAGGAAATGAAATTCAAAAGTTTGCGGGGCTTTTCCTGACTACCTCACCAGTGCATCTGAGTTCAGATTGCTGTCCAGAGTGGTCACAATGGTGCACTGTGGGATAGCTCCCAGAGGCCAATACTATCGAATTTCGTCCACACTAACCCTAATTCGAACTGGCAATGTCAATTTCAGCACTAATCCCCTTGTTGGGGAGGAGTACAGAAATCGATTTTAAGAGCCCTTTATGTCAACAGAAAATGGCTTCGTTGTGTGGATGGGCGCTGGGTTAATTAGATGTAATGCTGCTAAATTCCACCTAAACTTGTAGTGTAGACCAGGCCAAAGGGAGAGTGGGAAAGTCAAATGATTGACAAGTAAAAGCCTGGGAAGAAGGAAGTGAAATGCCTGCCCTCAGGAGCTCTGTAAGAGGGGAGAAGCTATTCTGGAGGAATCTGGAGCCAGGCACTGAAAAGGAATGATTGACTGTGTGGGTAGCCAGTGAATCCCTGGCCTCCATGCAGGGTTCCCCCTAAGAACTGGTCTCAGGTACATGGAAGCAAAATCCCTCAGCTTGCTCCTTTCTTTCCCTCTTCAAGGTAACTTCCCAGGTTATAGAATTTGGTTAGGAAAATTCCTCAACCCCTCAGGCTGGATTAGCCTGCTGAACTAGCTTTCAGCTCCCTTGATGAAATTAGTTACCAAGTGATAATTACTGCTCTTGCTGCTAGCTCAGGGCTGCCCAATCCGAGCTCTAGTGTAGAAAATGAAAGTTAGGGTTATTATAATTTTCTCCTTGAGCTCTGCATCCCATTGTGGTGATGGGAAATCTTGGGAACAGAAGCAGCCTGATGCCTGCATGAAGAGCATGCCTGCCAGCAGGGTTCATCAGCCCCTCTGCAGTTGCTTAGGTGTCCAGATTCAGCTCTGAACCTGAGGATCATTCACAGAGTGTGAGAGCACCATTTTTTAGTTAGCTAGTCAGGGACATTGTTTGGGAGCCCCCCTACTCCCTGAGCTGTGTCAGGAGATAAGGGTTTGGGGATTTTATTACCTGCTGCCTATTAAATCTGTGAAGGGACTTAGCATCTTATCCCACTTGTGAGTTTTGTGGGCTGTTCTGAACCCAGCCAGCCAAGTTGCTTTGCTGCTCCAGAAGATATCATTGTCACAGGTCATCAAGGGCTCCTGTGAAGAATGGAAACCAATGGGACACTACATTTTACCCTTGCTCTGTCAGGTCTGGAGGAATTCATGGGTATTATCAGTGTGGGCACAGTGACTCTAAGAGTGGTGTTTTACCTGTTATGTTATATTTACTTTCTGTTTAATATAGTAACTGTGTTGAATATATTGTATGTGCTTGTGTTATTTCTTGGGAGTCTCCACTTTACCTGCAAATAAATGGGGGTTACCCTGTGGTTAGAATTTTTCTTCCAAGCTGCCCTGGTGACCCTGCCAGGAAGAAGTGAGGGGGCTGGCGGCCCCACCAAATAAATTCATATGGGAAGAAAATTAGGAAGTTACACCCTGCTGAGCTGGATGTGGGATCCAGATGAACCCAGGCCTGTCCATCAAAACCCGTAAAGCGATTGGCATTAAAGGAGATAACCAGGTGGATGAGGTGCTGTATTTCTATTATAAAAGGCTGAAAACATGATTATAGTGTGTACGTGCTCATCTGCTCCTCCTGCTTATTCCTCAGGGGACTGTGATTTCACAAGAGGAGATGAACTAGTGAGACACAGAGATCCTTCTTTCTTGCCAATGTCCTTTTCAACAATGAGGGTCAAACTGCAGGCAGTGGTGCTGTCTCTGCCTCACAAGGACTTTGGGGAGGGACAGTGCCTCTGGGAGTCTGACAGTCCTTGGTGAGGCCAGCATTGTGGGAGTAGCCACTGCTCTCTTCATACTGGAGAGAGAAAGATGGAAACAGACTGGACATAAAGGGATGCAAGAAGACAGGAAGGAGAGAGGGCCCCGGAGGAAGAGTATATCCTGGGACACACTGTGTTCCAGATGCTAAGCCCCAGTGGCAATAAAGGTCAGTCTTTCTACCACACCCTTATGTGTCACACTCTTCTTGTTGGCGCTGTCAGTTCCCCTAAGCTACCTGCAAAAGAGTAAAACTAGACACAAAAGACCAGTGTCTGCCCTGATTTACACCCACTGAAATCAGTGGGGATGCCAGTTGTCAGAATGGGTGGGGTCACTCTTAGGATATCTGATTCCTCCTGCTGCTGGGTGTTTTCCCATATCAGTCCCTACCTTCGCAGAAGATGACTTCCTTGTACCCAGCTGAGTGTTCCTGGAACTTGGGTCTTCTCCAAATGGGCTCTGCGATAAACACCAGCATGCACAGATGTATTCCAGTTAATGAAGGAAAATCCCTCCTAGACAGATGATAGTCAGGGAAACTCTTGTAATGTTCATTTTGTGCTTCCCAACTTGAATGTACCAAGGTTAAATGCAGCTTCTTCCTTTGAAGAACAGCTCCCAGTGAAGAAATCCCATTGACAAAGCAATAAACTCTCTGAAAAATGACAGGTATGGGTTGAAACTGCTAAAGTTAGAATTAACTCCCTCTCCATTGCTGCATGTAGCTGCTCAGGGCTCTGTTTGTTCTTCCTTTCTCACACACACCTGAATTCTTATGACACTAAGAACAGAAAGTTACTGCTACAGTTGCTAATAGGCTAGCAGTACCAGTATCTGAGGCGGGGTTCCTGTGTTATCTTTCAGGGAGGTGTAAACCCTAGTAGAGATAGCTTGGCTAGATCCTCCTTGTTTCCAGTTACTTTTATAGCCCCCCTGATTCTTCTTAGCAACAGAGACTGAAGACCTATAGGAACAGCTGGAAACGGGTAAGAGACCCAGCACTATGTGATCAGTCAGCTCCCTGTGGGCTATGGACCACAATTTGGGAATCTCTGCTCTAGGCAGCAGTTGCAGCTGAGAAATGATTCAGGAAGCGAGGGAAAGGCAATGAACTGTTTTGTTTCTAAAAAGAGCTACATCGCAACTAACTGTAAGCATTGCTCCAAGATTCATCTGCCTATGCAACAGAGCTGGTCAGAAAATTCCTCTTGAAACAAAATTTTGATGCAAAGATGGAAACATTTAATATAATTTTTTTCACTTTTTTCTCCCATTTTCTGACTAGCCCTGCTCAAGTCATTATAAGGCTCTATGTCATAGTACCATCTAGTGGCATCCAATAATATTACGTTCCTCATCACAAAAACTCTTAATATCTTGTGGAAATGGTTGGCAGCCTCAGCAGAGACGTAATGTATGGAATGGACGTGGAGAGTGAAATAATCTCTTACCTTAGAGGTGGTCTCGCTATGTCAGAGCTTAAACATGTTGATGGGGTAGTGTGCAGGGAGCTCTGCTGCCACTGACTGATGTACCTTAGGTAATTTGTTTGGCAGAGCTGTCTATCTAGAACATGTCACAAGCACTATATTGTAGGTTGCCTTTTCTGAAGAAGTGTGAAATTGATGAGAAAATTCTTAAATGCTGCTGTCCACAAGAAATGGAGAAAAGTAGTGAACCTAACAATGCTCTTAATATTTTTCACTAGACTCCAGCTTTTGACTTTTCCCTGAAATATGGCGAGCGAGTGACTCTTCTGATCAGCTTTTACTTAGAAGCTGATCCCAAAAATATGAGATGCCAGGAGTGGACTTCACTTTATGCATAACTGGTTATTGCTATTTGGATAAATTCCTAGATGGGACCATCAAACTGTAATTATCCCACCACAATGTTTTTGCACTATAACTGAATCTTACAGATTCTCAGTTAACTTATGTCTTCTTCGGAGACCGAGCAATGGCAATGTTTTTGACTACAAGAATGTAATAGCCAATTATACATGTTTTAATATTACTTAATTGTCAACATTTGTTGCAGTAAATGGTCTCTAGGCATCTGTATTACACATAAAAGCCATTTTAGAACCAAGCTGCACAAAGATCCTGAGCATGTGCTATAGAGATTTTTAAAACATTGTAACTTGGCCAAACCAAAACAATTTTTCAACAGGACAACGAAAGGTACATCTGTGACCGAAGGATACTCTCTCAGCCAAATTGCACCAAATTCTTGAGACTCTGGTGCTGTTCAGAAAAGAGGAACAATGATTTTTATTCTTTGACCTTCCAAATCAACTTAGTGATTATAAAGAAATATAAGTCTTTGTGTTTTCTGGGCTTTATACACAGGCAACGCAAACAACATTCTGTTCTATGGTCCTCACTCAGACATCTTAAGTAGGGGTGTAGAAGGGTGGGACCGGGGCTCAACTCTCCCTGAGGGCGGAGGGGAGCCACACCAGCCCACCAGACTCTGTTGGTCCGGGGCCCGCCCCTTGCTTCAGGGCTGTGCGGCGCCACCCAGTCACTTGGGGGCTCAGACCCCTTGTTGCAGGGCTGAGCAAACAAACACAGTTAATAGGTGGCTCAGGCCCTCTGCTGCAGGGTGGAGCAAGCAAATACAGTCAATAGGCGGCTCAGGCCCTCTGTTGCAGAGCTGAGCAAACAAACACAGTTAATAGGCGGCTCGGGGCTCAGGCCCTTCAGGAGGGGCTGAGCAAACAAACACCAGGAATGGCCTCCCCAGGCTAGGGAGGAGGGGGAGTCTGCCACCCTTGGAGTGGTGGCAAAGGGAACGCAGGCCCTCCCACTCCACTGCGTTCTAGCCCGAGGCCCTAGCAGCGGTTAACACCGCTGATGGTCAGTGGGGGATCCTGACCGAAACACACTGACATCGGCTCAGGTGAGTCAGCAGCCTGACTGGAGTCGGCTGCCCCCAGGCCACTTCCAACCTCCCCCTTACTGGGTACCTGCCATCCGCCGGCGTTGTCCGGTGGGTCCCAGACCATGGGTTCCTCCGGGTACCGGGTGTTGGGAGGTCCAGCCCACTCCTCTGGATACTGGGCGTCGGGAAGTCCCGGCCCCTCCTCGGGGTACCGGGCATCGGGAAGCTCAGGCAGCACCTGTGGGTACCTAGCGTGAGGTAGGTCAGGCCAGCGCTCCTCTGGGTACCGAGCACGGGATAGGTCAGGCCAGCACTCCTCTAGGTACCGAGCACGGGGTAGGCTTGGCCCGGCGGGAGCTCGGGCAGCAGCGTCTGTCTTCTCCGGCAGTCTCCTCCCAACTGAGCGCTGGGGTCGGGCTTTTATACTTCCTGTCCCGCTCCATGACTTCCAGGTGGCGGGGACAGGTGGCTGTGGCGCTGTACTTCCTGTCCCGCCCCTTGACTTCCGGGGGGCAGGGACAGGAGGCGGTGGCTCCGCCCGCTGCTGCGCCTGTTCTGGCTTGTTCCTCTCAAGTACGGCAGGGAGTGAGGCCTCCTCGCTACAAGGGGGCACATGGATTAGCCATTAAGATTCATAGAATCATAGACTCATAGACTCTAGGACTGGAAGGGACCTCGAGAGGTCATCCAGTCCAGTTCCCTGCCCTCATGGCAGGACCAAATACTGTCTAGACCATCCCTGATAGACATTTATCTAATTTACTCTTAAATATCTCCAGAGATGGAGATTCTACAGCCTCCCTAGGCAATTTATTCCAGTGTTTAACTACCCTGACAGTTAGGAACTTTTTCCTAATGTCCAACCTAAATCTCCCTTGCTGCAGTTTAAGCCCATTGCTTCTTGTTCTATCATTAGAGGCTAAGGTGAACAAGTTTTCTCCCTCCTCCTGATGACACCCTTTCTCCCTCCTCTTGAAAACTGCTATCATGTCCCCTCTCAGTCTTCTCTTTTCCAAACTAAACAAACCCAATTCCTTCAGCCTTCCTTTATAGGTCATGTTCTCAAGACCTTTAATCATTCTTGTTGCCCTTCTCTGGACCCTCTCCAACTTCTCCACATTTTTCTTGAAATGCGGTGCCCAGAACTGGACACAATACTCCAGTTGAGGCCTAACCAGTGCAGAGTAGAGCGGAAGAATGACTTCTCGTGTCTTGTTTACAACACACCTGTTAATGCATCCCAGAATCACGTTTGCTTTTTTTGCAACAGTATCACACTGTTGACTCATATTTAGCTTGTGGCCCACTATGACTCCTAGATCTCTTTCTGCCATACTCCTTCCTAGACAGTCTCTTCCCATTTTGTATGTGTGAAACTGATTGTTCCTTCCTAAGTGGAGCACTTTGCATTTGTCTTTATTAAACTTCATCCGGTTTACCTCAGACCATTTCTCCAATTTGTCCAGATCATTTTGAATTTTGACCCTGTCTTCCAAAGCAGTTGCAATTCCTCCCAGTTTGGTATCATCTGCCAACTTAATAAGCGTACTTTCTATGCCAACATCTAAGTCGTTGATGAAGATATTGAACAGAGCTAGTCCCAAAACAGACCCCTCCGGAACCCCACTTGTTATATCTTTGCAGCAGGATTGGGAGCCATTAATAACTACTCTCTGAGTATGGTTATCCAGCCAGTTATGCACCCACCTTATAGTAGCCCCATCTAAATTGTATTTGCCTTGTTTATCGATAAGAATATCATGCGAGACTGTATCAAATGCCGTACTAAAGTCTAGGTATACCACATCCACTGCTTCTCCCTTATCCACAAGACTCATTATCCTATCAAAGAAAGCTGTCAGATTGGTTTGACAGGATTTGTTCTTTACAAATCCATGCTGGCTATTCCCTATCACCTTACCACCTTCCAAGTGTTTTCAGATGATTTCTTTAATTACTTGCTCCATTATCTTCCCTGGCACAGAAGTTAAACTAACTGGTCTGTAGTTTACTGGGTTGTTTTTATTTCCCTTTTTATAGATGGGCACTATATTTGCCATTTTCCAGTCTTCTGGAATCTCTCCCATTTCCCATGACTTTCCAAAGATAATAGCTAGAGGCTCAGATACCTCGTCTATCAACTCCTTGAGTATTCTAGGATGCATTTCATCAGGCCCTGGTGACTTTCAGGCATCTAACTTTTCTAAGTGATTTTTAACTTGCTCTTTTTTTATTTTATCTTCTAAACCTACTCTCTTCCCATAAGCATTCACTATGTTAGACATTCCTTCAGACTTCCTCAGTGAAGACCGAAACAAAGAAGTCATTAAGCCTCTCTGCCATTTCCAAGTTTCCTGTTACTGTTTCTCCCTCCTCACTGAGCAGTGGGCCTACCCTGTCCTTGGTCTTCCTCTTGCTTCTAATGTATTGCTAAAAAGTCTTCTTGGTTCCCTTTATTCCCATAGCTAGTTTGAGCTCATTTTGTGCCTTTGCCTCTCTAATCTTGCCCCTGCATTCCTGTGTTGTTTGCCTATATTCATCCTTTGTAATCTGACCTAGTTTCCATTTTTTATATGACTCCTTTTTATTCTGTAGGTCATGCAAGATCTCATGGTTAAGCCAAGGTGGTCTTTTGACACATTTTCTATCTTTTCTACCCATCGGAATAGCTTGCTTTTAGGCCCTTAATAGCGTCCCTTTGAAAAACTGCCAACTCTCCTCAGTTGTTTTTCCCCTCAGTCTTGATTCCCATGGGACCTTACCTATCAGCTCTCTGAGCTTACCAAAATCCGCCTTCCTGAAATCCATTGTCTCTATTTTGCTGTACTCCCTTCTACCCTTCCTTAGAATTGCAAACTCTATGATTTCATGATCACTTTCACCCAAGCTTCCTTCTACTTTCAAATTCTCAACAAGATCCTCCCTATTTGTTAAAATCAAGTCTAGAACAGCTTCCCCCCTCGTAGCTTTCTCAACCTTCTGAAATAAAAAGTTGTCTGCAATGCAGACCAGGAACTTATTGGATAGTCTGTGCCCCGCAGTGTTATTTTCCCAGCATATATCTGGATAGCTGAAGTCCCCCATCACCACCAAATCTTGGGCTTTGGATGATTTTGTTAGTTGTTTAAAAAAAGCCTCATCCACCTCTTCCACCTGGTTAGGTGGCCTGTAGTAGACTCCTAGCACGATATCACCCTTGTTTTTTACCCCTTTTATTCTAACCCAGAGACTCTCAACACTTCTGTCTCCTATGTCCATCTCCACCTCAGTCCAAGTGTGTACATTTTTAATATATAAGACAATACCTCCTCCCTTTTTCCCCTGTCTATCCTTCCTGAGCAAACTATACCCATCCACACCAACATTCCAATCGTGTATTATCCCACCAAGTTTCAGTGATGCCAACCATGTCATAGTTGTGCTTATTTATTAGCACTTCCAGTTCTTCCTGCTTATTACCCATACTTCTCGCATTTGTATATAGGCATCTAAGATACTGGTTTGATCTTGCCTCCCAGTTTTGCCCTGACCCTCCTTTCTTTCTGCCATTATAGCCCATGCTCCCTCCTGTTTCCAACCCATCTCCCAGGTCTTCATGTTCCCCACTTACCTGTGGGCTTTGCTCACCTGTCCCCGTTGAACCTAGTTTAAAGCCCTCCTCACTAGGTTAGCCAGTCTGTGTGCAAATAGGGTCTTTCCCCTCTTCGAAAGGTGAACGCCATCTCTGCCTAGCAGTCCTTCTTCGAATAGCATCCCATGGTCGAGGAAGCCAAAGCCCTCCTGGCGACACCATCTTCGCAGCCAGGCATTCACCTCCATGATGCATCTGTCTCTGCCCGGGCCCCTACCTTTGACAGGAAGAATCGAAGAGAATACCACCTGCGCTCCAAACTCCTTCACCCGTATTCCCAGAGCCCTGTAGTCACTCTTGATCTGCTCAGCGTCACACCTTGTAGTATCATTTGTGCCCACATGGATGAGTAGCATGGGGTAGTAGTCAGAAGGCCGGATAATCCTCGACAATGCCTCTGTAACATTTCGGATACGGGCCCCCAGCAGGCAGCATACCTCCCGAGATGAAATGTCAGGGCGACAGATGGGCACCTCCGTCCCCCTCAGCAGAGAGTCTCTGACCACCACTACCCTACGTTTCCTATTTTCAGTGGTGACAGCAGACCTCCCAGCCTTAGGGGTACGAGGCTTCTCCTCCTTTACTGTAGGGGGTGATTTTTTCTCTCCTGTATCAAGAAGAGCATAACGGTTACCTATTACCGCAGCGGGAGGGTTCGCAGCAGGGGTGGAGCACTGCCCAGTGCCAGAAGTAACCAGCTGCCAGTGCCCACCCTGAGCCATCTCCTCCTCCACCAGTGGTGTGTCAGCAGTTCTGTGAACTGGGACAGCTACCTCAGCTGTCTCCACATGGACACTGTCCAGGAATTGCTCGTGGACACGGATGCTCCTCAACCTAGCCACCTCCTCCTGTAGTTCTCCCACCTGCTGCCTGAGAGATTCCACCAGTTGGCACCTTTCACATTGGATGCCCCACCCCAGCCTGGATATCAGTAAGTGGAAATTGCAAGTTACAGTCTTTGCAAAACCACACCAGAATCTGGGTAGAAGCATCCATGTTCTGGTGCTCTGTCTGGTTACAGGCGCAGGTGGAAGAGACAGGAGCAGTGCTGCCACAGTTGTTGCGGGTCTTCCTAACCATCATAAGCCTCCCTCTGTCAAACTCCCTCTCAAACTCCCCTGTCTGCAGCTCCCTGTCCATTCTGCTCTGCTTTAAAGAGCAAGGTTTTGGATGTAGTTTGGCTTATAGGTTTTCAAGGGACTATCGGGTCACGGATGGACCGACAAGGGACCCCCACTCCCTTCCTACTCCTCTTCCAAACTCCCTTGTGAAACTCCCTGTTCGCAGCCCCTGGTCGCTTGTGCGCAGCTTTCTAAAGCCCTGGCCTGAGTGAATGCCCCGCCCACTGGTTAAGGCTCAGCCAATTACCAGAGGCTTCTAGCTTTCAAACCTTCCTTTGTAGCTCAACCTCCAACTGCCAGCTACAGCACACAGTCCTTCAAACAACCAAAACAAACAGACAGACAGACAGACAAACACAAGCTCAGCACACAGCAAGTAACCCCCAAACACAAACAAACACACACACTGCAGACAGTCACTTATCCTACAGATGCTGTATTTGCTCCTTCTTCACCTGGAGAACTCCCTTCTGAAACTCCCTGTTCGCAATTTAAAGAATTTAAGGACGAAGGAGAGGATGTCCAAAATGCCAGTTTTTTTTGGCTTCTCCTGTATTTAGCAGATAGAAAACATTTTATCGGAATATCTTCCTTCTAATAACTACACTTCACTATAAAACAAAACCAAAGAACAATAAAGGAACTACTTACAAAGAGAAAACCCTAAACTAGAGGAATAAACAACAGCTGAAAAGCTAAGGAAGAAGGAGAAGAGGAATTGCTGCTTGGGTGGCTAGAAGTTGCTGAGGACACCACCTCCAGGGAGCTATGCTTCATTGAATAACTTTGCATGAATAGTTTGGGGATTGACGCCGGGGTGCATGCCCCCCCCTCCCCAATATAGCCAAGGGTTAATGTTCTTTTACCTGTAAAGGGTTAACAAAGGGAACCAAACACCTGACCAGAGGACCAGTCAGGAAACAAGACTTTTTCAAATCTGGGTGGAGGGAAGTTTTAGGTGTGAGTTCTTTGTTCTTTGTCTTGGTTCGGTGACCCTCTCGGCTCTGAGACTGATCTTTCTATCTCCAGGCTTTCTAATCTTCTGTTTCCAAGTTGTAAGTACAAGGATAGTAAGACAATAGGTTTATATATATTTTTTGTATTTACATGTGTGTAGTTGCTGGAATGTGTTAAATTGTATTCTTTTTGGATAAGGCTGTTTATTCATTTTTTCCTTTAAGCAATTGACCCTGTATATTGTCACCTTGATACAGAGACCATTTTATGTCCTTTTTCTTTCTTTTTATATAAAGCTTTCTTTTTAAGACCTGTTTGAGTGTTTTTTCACTGGTTAAGGCTAAGAAACGAAGGGAGGGGGAAAATCTCTTTGTGTTAGATTTACTAAGCCTGACTTTGCATACCCTCTGGGTGAGGGGGGAGAGAGATTAGATCTCTTGGTACTTGTGTTTCAAGGACTTGAAGCAGGAATCTCCCAGAGTACCCAGGGCGGGGAAATCTTGGAGGAGGTAAAGAGGATGGAATCCCTTTGTTTAGATTCACAGAGCTTGAATCTGTATATCTCTCCAGGAACCCAGGGAGGGAACACCTGGAGGGGAAGAGGGAGAAGGGAAGTGGGTTATTTCCCTTTGTGGTGAGACTCAGGGCATCTGAGTCTTGGGGGTTCCCCAGGGAAGGTTTTGGGGAGACCAGAGGGAGCCAGACACTGGAATTCTGGCTGGTGGCAGCGATATCAGATCCAAGCTGGTAATTAAGTTTGGAGGTTTCATGCTAGCTTCTCATGTTCTGAACTCTAAGGTTCAGATCTGAGTAGGAGAGTTATGACAAGGGTCAGCTCAGGCACCAGCCCAGGAAGCAGGTGCTTGGAGCGACCAATGAAAAGGGGCGGCACATCTGGGTCTCTGGCAGCAATTCGGCAGCGGGTCCCTCAGTCCCTCTCAGAAGGACCAGCCGCTGAATTGCCGCCAAAGAATGAAGTAGCGCAGTAGAGCAGCCGCCAAAGTGCCACCAATCAAAGCTTTTTTTTTTTCTTTTTTCCCCTTTTCACCTCCTGGGGCGGCAAAAACGCTGGAGCCGACCCTGCCCAATACTTAGAGCTTCTGCAGTGGGGTGGCTGCCCCACTCCAGGAGAGCAGGAGTTAAAAGCAGCCCTTGGATAGGTCTGTGGCTGGGATCCAATGAGAAAAGGGATTAAAAGCAGCTAAGGGAGGCTGGCAAGCAGTGGCGAATTTAGAGTTAGTAGGGCCCTGTGCTCAGCTTCATTGTTGGGGCCCCTCCTTGAGACCCAGCCAAGAAAAAGAACATTCTCTCTTATCTCCCCTTTGCCCCCATTTTTCATTCTTTTTCTCTTCATCCTCCTCTTATAATAGGAAGTAAATGAAAATAAAGTGAAGTACCTTGATTGTTTTTGTAGTCTAACTTATTTTTCCACAGGTTTCAGAGTAGCAGCTGTGTTAGTCTGTATTTGCAGAAAGAACAGGAGTACTTGTGGCACCTTAGAGACTAACAAATTTATTTCAGCATGAGCTTTCGTGAGCTACAGCTCACTTCGTCAGATGCACAGAATGGAACACATAGAGAGGAGATATTTATACATACAGAGAACATGAAAAGATGGAAGTATGTATACCAACCGGAAGAGCCAATCAATTGAGATGAGCTATCATCAGCAGGAGAAAAAAAACCTTTGAAGTTATAATTGAGATGACCCATAGAAGGTATGAGGAGAACTTAACATAGGGAAATAGAATCAATTAGTGTAATGACCCAACCATTCCCAGTCTCTGTTTAAACCTAAGCTGATTGTATCTAATTTGCATATTAATTCAAGTTCAGCAGTCTCTCTTTGGAGTCTGTTTTTGAAGTTTCTTTGTGGCAAAATTGCCATCTTCAGTCTGTCACTGAGTGGTTAGAGAGATTTGGCCAATGTACATGTACAAACCAGACAGTCTCTACGAAAAAGAATAAATGGACACAAATCTGACATCAGAAATCATAACATCAAAAAACCAGTGGGAGAACACTTCAACCGCTCTAACCACTCAGTGACAGACTTGAAGGTGGCACTTTTGCAATACAAAAACTTCAAAAACAGACTCCAAAGAGAGACTGCTGAACTCAAATTAATATGCAGACAACTTGAAAATTGCTGAGGGTCTCGGCAGACCACTAAATGATCTTTCCAAATATTGTTTTTACCATTAGCTAACTATTGTAAGGTGCTTTGGATATGCGCAATTTATTAAAAAAAATGTAAAAAACCTGTTGGTGTGGGGGGTCTGGCCAGGACTTAGGATGTGGGACAGGGTGCAGGGCTGGGGGTGCAGGATCTGGGAGGAAGTTAGGATGCAGGAGCAGGCTGGGGGTTCGAGTGCACGGTTTGGCCGGTAGTTATGGTGCAAGAGGGGGCTTAGGGCTGGGGCAAGGGGTGTGGGGGATTGCAGGAGTCAGGAAGGTCAGGTAGCCGGGGGTTGTGAGGGGGTGCAGGAGTCAGGGCTGGGGACGTGGGGTGGGGTGCAGGAGTCAGGGAGGTCAGGTGGGTGGGGTGTGTGTGAGAAGGTGCAAGAGTGAGGGCTGGGAATGTGTGAGGAGGGGTGCAGGAGTCATGGCTGGGAGAGTGTGAGGGGGTGCAGGAGTCGGGGAGGGCAGGGGGCTGGGAGTGTGTGAGGGGTGGTGCAGGAGTCAGGGAGGGAAGGGGGTTGGGAGGTGGGTGCAGGAGTCAGGGCTGGGGGTGCAGGGTCTGGGAGGAACTTAGGGTGCAGGAGCAGGCTGGGGGTTAGGATGCAGGGTCTGGCCAGGAGTTAGGATGCAGGAGGGGGCTCAGGGTTGGGGCAGGAGATTGGGGAGTGGAGTGCTTACCTGGGGAAGCACCTGTTTGATGTGAGGGGTGGGGGTCAGGATGTGGGGAGGTGCAAGAGTCAGGGTCATGGGGTTGGGGGGCTGGATATGTGAGGGGGTGCAGGAATCAGGGAGGGCAGAGGCTTGGAGATGTGGCTCATGGCAGGGCGTAGGGGGGTATGTGTAGGGGCCCTCTCTTTGCTCCGTCCTGCCCTCATTCCATCCCCTTCCACAAGGCCCCACCCCTGCCTCTTCCCTGCTTCCTCCCCTGAGTGTGCTGTGGCCCTGCTCCTTCCCCTCCATCCTGGAGTGACCTGAGTGATGGCAAACAGCTGTTTGGTGGCAGGGGAAATACTAGGAGGGAGGGGGAGGGGTGGGAACACGGCATGCTCACGGGAGGAAGCAGGGAAGAGTCTAGAGAGGTGGGAGTTTGGCTCCGGTGGGGGCGGAGCCTGCAGCAGGAGCTCCAGGAGTCATCAGGACCAAGCTCAGCCCCTGCAGCTACCCATGCCAGGGCACTCTGTGTTTTACTGTAAATCCGCCTCTGCTGGGAAGGTAGTTGGCCACACCTGTGGCCACATCCAATCAGGCCTCAGCTGGCCCTGATATAAGGGGTAAGGGAGGAGCTAGGTCAATCTCACTCCAGCCTTGGAGTGGGAAGGACCTAGCTGCCTGAAGGAGCACAGGGTACCTGAAGCAGAGCTATGATGAGGAAGGGCAGGCGGCACTGGGGAGCTCTGGCCTGGCGAGTCCCCAGGCTGAAGCCTTGCTGAAGGCCAAAGGAGGTACTGGGGCTGCAGGGAGACAGCTGGGCCAAGAAAGGCAGCAGGTCCACCCCCCTTGCCAGTGCTGAGTGGCCAACACAGACTGCAATTTGCCCCAAGGAAAGGGGAATAGATGACAACTGTCAGTAGCCACTGAAGCATGGTGGGCTTAGAGGGTTGGGGGTTCCCCTGGGAGGGGAGACCCAGAGTGTGGGGACTGCTGTGGGGCAGAACTCCAGGGTAAGGGGCACTGGGGTCCAGGAATTACATGGGGGCCTGAGGCAGGAGAGATGCCGGCCAGTGGGAGGCGCTCCGAGTGCTGGAATCGAGCTAATTCCTGGATGACCAGCAGGAGGTGCCGTGCCGGTGAGTGCTTGACCTTCCCAGAGAGTTGCAGGCTTGTGTGGAACATGCAGGTGCATTCGAAGAGTGGGATCTGTACTGAAAGCATTCAGAGGAGAACAGAGTTTTATCAAGGACTCATTTATAGCCAGGACTTGCTGGGCCAGATTCTCACTTGTTCAACAAGAATATTCTTCAGATGTGACAGTCTTTGCATGCAGTTTGAGTCTGTCATCTACATCTGGCTTCTCATTCACATCTCTTCTCTTGTTCCCATGTGATAATACAAAGGCTTGAATAGAATGTTGTGAAACTTTCCAAATATTCAGTGCTTGGCTGAGACCAAGAATAAGAACTATTAGTCCTAATGGTACAGCTTTTAAAGAAAACAATGAGCAACAGAAAATATTGGTGTGCACACTATCGGCCTTCGTTATGCAACTAAGAGTATGTCTACACTACAAATTACATTGATTTTATTTAAATTGACATTGAGCCTCCGATTTAAGCAAGTCGATTTTGCATGTCCCCACTATGCTCATTGTGTCGACAGAGCACATCCTCACTAGCAGGGCTTGAATCAACTCACGGAGTGCTGTACGATAGTTAGCTATCCCACAGTGCATAGAGCCACATGGAATGTTGGGTTGGGCTTGCAATGCCTCATGGGAACAAAACATTTCTGCACGTGGTTATGGAAACATGGCACTAGTCCCCTATGATGCGCTTACCTCCCGCCCTCCTTGAAATCAATGGCAAATAAACCAAGCCTTTTTTGCACCTTTTTCCCTAAGCCTGGGTTATCTCCGCAGATGCCATAGCATGGCAAATATGGACCCCGCTCAGCAGTACACGTTGTTCTGAGCATTTGCAATATTTGCTCAGCTGCCATGCGAAACAATGTGATGCCACACAAGCAGCCCTGCTAAAAGCCATGGGCCATCGAAACAAGCACTGACCGGTGGGACCGCATGTTTGTTCAGCTATGGGATGACAAGCAGTGGCTGCAGAACTTTTGAATTCACAATGACAGAACAAGGAGCAAAGGTCTCAAGTTGCAATAGGGGACGTCTCGGTTGGATATTCGGAAACACTATTTCACTTGGAGGGTGGTGAAGCACTGGAATGGGTTACCTAGGGAGGTGGTGGTATCGCCATCCTTAGAGGTTTTTAAGGCCCGGCTTGACAAAACCCTGGCTGGGATGATTTCGTTGGCATTGGTCCTGCTTTGAGCAGGGGGTTGGACTAGATGACTTCCTGAGGTCTCTTCCAACCCTGAGATTCTATGATTCTACGGCCACTTTCATAGAACTGTATGAAGAGCTTTCCCCAGTCCTGATGTTACCCAGGGTTCTTTCAACCCAAAGCTCTTGGTAACTTTTACTCTGTGCGAGAAGGTGTCAGGAAATAAATCAGGGGAGACACGGCCGTCCAATCGATAGATGGCGGGCACAAACAGGACAACACAAGAGTGCGTTCACTTAAAGCTAAACTTTACTTAATCTCACGCACTTACACATGTCCGCAACAAGTTAATAAAACACCCTCAACCCTTGATAATTACCAAAGCTGAGTGTGGCTTTCGAGTGACACAGCAGCAGGCTTCTGGTGGCCAAATCTTCTGTCTGCCAGTGGGGACCACAAGATGTATCCATAGAGAGAGAGAGTCCAAAAAGAGTCCCCAAACGAGAACAACTATCTCAAGCTTTTTCCCCTTATTTATACATTAGTAATAGAATGACATGTCCCTTAAAGAAACCTTGTTAAGTATGCAGTTTCAATGATCAAGGAAGAGGTTCCTTCTGATTATTGATTAACCAGGTGTGGGTTTTTCCAGAGTTTGCAGCCTTGAGACCCCAAAAGACATTCCTGGGGCATATCCTGCTCTTTTAAAATGCATGTATCAGCAACTTCAACACAGTTCTTCTCAGGAAGGACTTTCAAGCTCCCCTTTCTGTGGCACTCAAAACTCCACCCCCCCTCCTGCCTTGGTCAAGCTGAGACTGTTTAATAGCTTGCTTTTAACAATAAGCCATAGTGGTTTTAGGCACTTTACTGGTTTGCCAAAGTCTCCCCATACACTGAAGTACAGCAATACTAAAATGAGAGCTGCTGAGACAGTTGAGAAGCAAGTGGCAGTAGCTCTGTGGAAGCTTGCAACACCAGACTGCTATCAGTCAGTGGGGAATCAATTTGGAGTTGGTAAATCTACTGTGGGGTCTGCTGTGATCCAAGTTGCCAGGGCAATCAATAGACTTCTGCTTAGAAGGGTAGTGATGCTGGGGAATGTGCAGGACACAGTGAATAGTTTTGCCATGGTGGGGTTCCCTAACTGCGATGGGGCAATAGACGGAACACATATCCCTATCTTGGCACCAGACCACTTTGCCAAAGAGTACATAAACACAAGGGGTATTTCTCAATGGTGTTGCAAGCACTGGTGCATCACAAGGGCCGTTTCACTGACATCAACGTGGGATGGTTCGGGAAGGTGCAGGACGTAGATCTTTAGGAACTCTAGTCTGTTCAGAAAGCTGCAAGCAGGAACTTTCTTTCCAGACCCCAAAATAATCATTGGTGATGTTGAAATGCCAATCATGATCCTGGGAGACCCATCCTACCCTTTGCTGCCATGGCTCATGACGCTGTACACAGGCAGCCTAGACAGCAGTAAGGAGCAGTTCAACCATAGGTAGAACAAGTGCAGAATGGTGGTGGAATGTGCCTTTGGACGTTGAAAAGCCCGCTAGTGTAGTTTGCTTACTAGGTTAGACCTCAGTGAAAGCAATATCCCCATTGTTGTTACTGCAGGTTGTGTGCTCCATAATATCTGTGAAACAAAGGGAGAAAAATTTCTGCTGGAGTGAGGGGTTGAGACAGATAGCCTGGCAGCCAATTTTGAGCAGCCAGACACCAGGGCAATAAGAGCACACTGAGGTGCACTGTGTCTCTCTGGGGCTTTGAAAACTAGTTTTATCAATGACCCATAGTAATGTGACACTTATGTGTGTTGTTCCTTACCAAGCTGTCCCCTTCTACACCCCTGCTAACCACAGCACGCTGAAAGAATAAAGGGCCTTTTCTTCTTAATCCATTTATTTTTATTATGCTCACAAACCCACAAAGACAGCCAAGAAAAGTAAGATAACCTGGGGCTAAGGGGCTGATAACACTGGTGGGAGGGCGAGGGACAGCGGGAGAAACAAGGACAGCTTGCTTACAACTGCACTGCAATAACGATAAAAGGTGTGAGAATGGGAACCTTCTGGTCCTTGTACTTTCCCCTGGAGTTGAGTGCAAGGGATACCGGACTTCCCTCCTCTCCACATCCTAGAACGTCTGGGAGAGGAGGATGTGGAACTTGGCAACAATGGCAGCAGGTACAGCATAGGCTGCAGCTGGACTCTAGCATCCAGCTGCCTTTCTTGAATCTCAACCAGATGCCTCAACATGTCTGACTGCGTCTTCATAATCTGCACCATCTCATCCTGCATGTCATGCTCGTGTCCCCTGCTTGCTCTCTTGTGCTCGCGATCATTGTGCAGGCTGTCAGGCAGTGTAATCCTCCATGCGCTGAACTCCATTTTGTCATTCTCAGAGGCGTGCATTAACTCATTGTACGTGTCTTCTCAAGTCTTCTTTTCCCATCTTCCAATCTGGGGAAGTCTTTGTCCCAGCATGGAGGATGTGCCTACGGACAAGGTTTAAGCTGCAAAGAATACGAAGTACAAGGATAGCACTGCCAGCGCATACATTGTTGCTGGTGCAAGGTTAAATCTTTTTATAAAAGAAACACCACTAAATGCACTTCCCTGCAAGCCACAATGTAAGCAGAATTGCAGGCTACTGCAAGAGTCAGTTTGCTGCTCTAGCCATGGTAAGGCCACGAGGCATGGGTGAGAGGTCTTGTGTTGAAGCTTTTGTTAAAACATCCTTGGGATCAATGGTTCTGACCTCAGCTCTCTTTCCCATAGCAACCTGGATGGTGCTTGAGGACAGGCAGAAGCGTACAACCGTGCAAATAGTTTGATTGTTACAAAAGTGGCACCAGGTTGGGGTGGAGGAGAGACGAACAGGAAGTATCATTCTCCTCCCCCTCCTTCATTAAATGCTGGCTGCAATATGGGGTGATCCCTTCCAACCACGAGCAGGGCACGATCGGGAAAGTGTGATCCAGAATTTACAGAGGGGTAGCCGTGTTAGTCTGGATCTGTAAAAGCAGCAAAGAATCCTGTGGCACCTTATAGACTAACAGACATTTTGGACCATGAGCTTTCGTGGGTGAATACCCACTTCATCGGATGCATGTAGTGGAAATTTCCAGGGGCAGGTATATATATGCAAGCAAGAAGCAGGCTAGAGATAACGAGGTTAGTTCAATCAGGGGCAGATTACTTATCGAATTGCTTGCGGTTTAATGGCTAGCATTGAAAACTTCCCCCGTTTCCCCTAGGTAACCATATGCGATATCTTTCTCCTGATGGTAACAGAGACAGAAAGGGAGTAGATGCTGCAAGACCTGGTCCTTATGCTGCAATGATGCCAGAAGAGTTAATACTGGAGTGGCATGGGAAAGTGTCCTACCGTGGTGGACGAAATAAGGCAGCCCTTCCAGAAACCTTCTGCAAAGGATTCCAGAGTACCGCCATGAAAGCTTCCTAGAGATCTCCATGGAGGATTCCCGGGCGTCACACTAGCTAATCTCCAGTCATTTGGTACAGAAGCTGATTTAAACTGTAGGTTACAAAGGATGATTAGTAGACCTGAAATTTCACATTTGAGTTCCTTCAGAACTATTGGCTGAATAGCATCAGGTCCTGGAGACTTATTACTGTTTAGTTTATCAATTTGTTCCAAAACTACTTCTAATAACACCTCAATTTGGGAGAGTTCCTCAGATCTGTCACCCAAAAGAATTCCTCAGGTTTGGGAATCTCCCTCACATCCTCAACAGTGAAGACTGATGCAAAGAATTCATTTAGTTTCTCTGCACTGCTGTGTGTCCCTTATGAAGCCCTTCTCCTCCATGCCCTCTGAAATTTTGGCATAGATGTCAGCATTTCTTCTGTTGGTTCAGAGCTCTGCCTGCACAGACTCTTCTCCTCACACAGCAATAAGATCCACCACCTCCTGTGTGCTCCATGTGGAAGCACATTTGAGGCCTTGAGCATCCACGGTCAGCTGTGCAGATGAGCTGTCCATGCCGATCAAACAGGAAATGAACATTCAAAAGTTCCCGGGGCTTTCGCGGGTGGGCGGCTGTTTCCTGTGTATTTGGCTGAAGTGCAATGGAGTTGAAAGTGTTCTCCACAGCGGTGACAGTGGAGCACTGTGGGACACCTCCTGGAGGCCCATTCATTCGAATTACACAGCGCAGTGTCTAGACTAAGGGTAGGCAACCTGTGGCACATGAGCGGATTTCCAGTGGCACTTGCACTGCCCAGGTCCTGGCCACCGGTCTGAGGGGCTCTGCATTTTAATTTAATTTTTAATGAAGCTTCTTAAACGTTATAAAAACCTTATTTACTTTACATACAACAATAGTTTAGTTATCTATTATAGACTTATAGAAAGAGACCTTCTAAAAATGTTAAAATGTATTACTGGAACACAAAAACTTTAAAATAGAGTGAATAAATGAAGACTTGACACACCACTTCTGAAAGGTTGCCAACCCGTGGTCTACATTATCCCCATGTCGACGCGTGGATGTTGACTGAAGCACTACGCCTCTCACGGAGATGGAGTACAGAACTCAACTTTACAAGCCATTTAGGTCGTGGAAGGGACTCAGTAGGGTAGACACATACATTATTAACTTGACCTAATGTGACATATGTCAACCTAACTGTGTAATGTAGACCAGGCCTAAATATAGCTATGATATATAGTGCCTGTAAGCCATTCTTCTGGATGAAAGGCTTGATCTTAACATCTTAGGATGTTATACATTAGACTATGATAAATTGGAGGTTGGAGTTCAGATAATTATATTCTGGGTCAGGATCATCTCTCCTCATCACCTCCAAAAATGATATTGTTGCCTTAGAACAGTGGTCCCCAACGCGGTGCCCGTGGGCGCCATGGCGCCTGTGGGGGTATCTCTTAATGCGACCGCGTTCTGGATCCTGGGAGATCACTTGCCAAAATGCAGCTGAATTTCAGCAGCATTTTGGCGAGGACGCCTCTCGATGACGATGCTTGTCACTGACAAGTGATGTCATTGAGAGGCGTCACCCCTGAATTTCGGTGGGGACGCTTCTCGATGACGCCACTTGCCGTCAAGTGATGTCATCGAGAGGCGTCCTCGCTGAAATGCTGCTGAATTTCGCCGGGTGCTCCACCGCTGCAGTGGTCCTTCATCTGGCACCCACCAGATGAAAAGGTTGGGGACTACTGCCTTAGAAGATATAACCCCTCGTCCACAAAGCATTCCCTGAAAGCTGGCAGTATGGAAGTTTGGAGGAAAAGACCAACATCATGGCAATTCTATTCGTAGTCAGAATAATATCCCTTTTAATACATTTTGGTGAAGTTCTAAATATGTTTTGCAAAACTTCTTGAACCAATACACACTTCAAGCTTTCCCCATCACCTAGCCAGTCTCTAGGTCAGGGGGAGGGCAACCTGTGCCGAAGGTGGCACGCGAGCTGATTTTCAGTGGCACTCACACTGCCCGGGTCCTGGCCACCATTCTGGGGGGCTTTGCATTTTAATTTAATTTTAAATGAAGCTTCTTAAACATTTTGGAACCTTATTAACTTTACATACAACAATAGTTTAGTTATATATTATAGAGTTCTAGAAAGAGACCTTCTAAACAGGTTAAAATGTATTACCAGCACACGAAACTTTAAATTAGAATGAACAAATGAAGACTCGGCTCACCACTTCTGAAAGGTTGCTGACCCCTGATCTAGGTTATCCCATCATTATCCCAACTGTAGTCACACGAGCCTATAGCAATTAGTATTCAAGGCTGCAGCTGCCTCTTATAAACTTATGACTTGTTCCGTTTTTAAATACATCATTATAACGTGCAATTCCATAGTCAATGCTGAGACTTACAGATTGGAAATACAGTAACAAAGAGCAAACATCTCTCTTCTTTTGTAAACAATGGTGGCATTTCAAAACAACTAAAACATACTTCTTGTTTCTGAATGCTCACACCGCAGCAACAAAAAGACTGCAGTGGATTTGATTCTTCAACAAACATTTATTCTTCTATTTGAGAATGTAACATCTTCTTTGACAGCAGACTTGCCTTTAACTTCCTCAGTGCACCAGATGATGTGTTTTCTGACAGTTAACAGCACCAAAAAACCCTTGACTGCCATGAGGTTTGGGAAATCATGGGAGACGGGGGAGATTCCAGAAGACTGGAAGGGGGCAAATATAGTGCCCATCTATAAAAAGGGAAATAAAAACAACCCAGGAAACTACAGACCAGTTAGTTTAACTTCTGTGCCAGGGAAGATAATGGAGCAGGTAATCAAAGAAATCATCTGCAAACACTTGGAAGGTGGTAAGGTGATAGGGAACAGCCAGCATGGATTTGTAAAGAACAAATCGTGTCAAACTAATCTGATAGTGTTCTTTGATAGGATAACGAGCCTTGTGGATAAGGGAGAAGCGGTGGATGTGATATACCTAGACTTTAGTAAGGCATTTGATACAGTCTCGCATGATATTCTTATAGATAAGCTAGGAAAGTACAATTTAGATGGGGCTACTATAAGGTGGGTGCATAACTGGCTGGATAACCGTACTCAGAGAGTAGTTGTTAATGGCTCCCAATCCTGCTGGAAAGGTATAACAAGTGGGGTTCCGCAGGGGTCTGTTTTGGGACCGGTTCTGTTCAATATCTTCATCAACGATTTAGATGTTGGCATAGAAAGTACGCTTATTAAGTTTGCGGACGATACCAAATTGGGAGGGATTGTAACTGCTTTGGAGGACAGGGTCAAAATTCAAAATGATCTGGACAAGTTGGAGAAATGGTCTGAGGTAAACAGAATGAAGTTCAATAAAGATAAATGCAAAGTGCTCCACTTAGGAAGGAACAATCAGTATCACACATACAGAATGGGAAGAGATTGTCTAGGAAGGAGTAAGGCAGAAAGAGATCTAGGGGTCATAGTGGACCACAAGCTTAATATGAGTCAACAGTGTGATACTGTTGCAAAAAAAGCAAATGTGATTCTGGGATGCATTAACAGGTGTGTTGTAAACAAGACACGAGAAGTTATTCTTCTGCTTTACTCTGCGCTGGTTAGGCCTCAACTGGAGTATTGTGTCCAGTTCTGGACACCGCATTTCAAGAAAGATGTGGAGAAATTGGAGAGGGTCCAGAGAAGAGCAACAAGAATGATTAAAGGTCTTGAGAACATGACCTATGAAGGAAGGCTGAAGGAATTGGGTTTGTTTAGTTTGGAAAAGAGAAGACTGAGAGGGGACATGATAGCAGTTTTCAGGTATCTAAAAGGGTGTCATCAGGAGGAGGGAGAAAACTTGTTCACCTTAGCCTCCAATGATAGAACAAGAAGCAATGGGCTTAAACTGCAGCAAGGGAGATTTAGGTTGGACATTAGGAAAAAGTTCCTAACTGTCAGGGTAGTTAAACACTGGAATGGATTGCCTAGGGAAGTTGTGGAATCTCCAGATCTGGAGATATTTAAGAGTAGGTTAGATAAATGTCTATCAGGGATGGTCTAGACAGTATTTGGTCCTGCCATGAGGGCAGGGGACTGGACTCGATGACCTCTCGAGGTCCCTTCCAGTCCTAGAGTCTATGAGTCTATGAGGTTGTAGTATTTTCCTTTAAAAATATGACACGATTTTTTATAATTTTGTCTTTCAATACATTTATTTGTAATTTAAGTCTACCCATGAATTATGTGAACTGAGGTTCTTTTCAAGGCTTCTGCATTCATTCCTTCAAAGCTTTTCAGTTGATATTTAGATTTATAATTATACTTATTTGTATTTACCCACCACATGTATCTTTTTCAGCTCCCTGTAAGAACACTGGTTCTCATAACATGCACCTCAACAACTTAGTTCACATTGCATCTGGTGTTACTTCAAAGTCAGTTACAATCTACATGGATAGTGAGTTAATATAGGACTACCAATAGAATTATTAGACAATGTCAGGCTACATTCCCACAATGTAGTCAGATCCTTGCACCTGTGAAGAGTCCCACTGACTTGAATCAAGCACATACAGGGGCTGGGCTCTGCTCACGAGCATCACATTGCAGGATCAAGGCCTAATATAGCCTTTTTCTTGTGATTACGATTGGGATCTTAATTTGCTTTCAGAAAAATTTTGCAGCTTTAAGAATGTGCTGTGAATTTAGTAAAGCATGAATTATTACAAAAATATGTATAGCAACAGCCCAATGTTGACCCCAGAATATTTAAAGAATTCTTTAATAGCTCATGGCTCTGTTATGTTTTTTTTACCCTTTATTTGTTGTGTGTGGGGCAGGCTTCAGTATCTAGGAGTCAGTGCTCCATTTTCATGTCAATACCTTTTATGGAGGTGTCCCTAAAAACTTTATTGTTAAGAAGATTTGTTGTTCCAGTGGAGATTCAATACCTTTTTTCTAACTGAAAAATGTATATCGGCCCCAAATTTATGACATTTAGACTAGAAGTTAATTTTCTGAAATGTTGTAAGTAAATGCATTCAGTAGTTATACACAACTCCATTTTAAATGTATAACTGCAGTTAAATCAGAATATTTTAGAACTTCTGATTCATCTTATAATAAGTAACATTAAAGTTGAAAAGCTTCCTAGGCAAGAAAGAAAAGGCAGGATGTAGGGGGTTTAGGGGAGTTGGGCAGGTATGAAGGAAGAGGAGAGGGAAAGCCACTTTCTTAAGAAAAGCAAATTGCACATATGGCCAACCCTTCCCCACCCCAAATAAACATCAATTAAGAGAGATATGGCCTTAATTAAAAAAAATCGGTATGGGCTTATGCCAATTCTGCTTTGGTGTATCTGCTTTGCCGCCTGATTTACATCAACGTAAAAGAGATCAGTCAGTCCTTGCACTTTTCTTTGGGAACTATTTTTAGTAATGTAATAAATTCATTCTTTACTTGTTTTCTAAAATTATCTTCATAAAGCCATTGTACAACCATATTAGATACTAAGATGAGCATCATGATGGGATTTTGTTTTCTTTGATGGTTTTGGCTAAGCTCATTTGGTACTGTTTCTGACAGCATACCCAAAGTATGGCACTATCCCAGTGTGACACACCATCTTGTGTCATATTGCTTGGAGTGAATCAGTGTGCTCAAACACACAGTATCCTGAATTGGACTCACTTGATGCCCATAAACACAATTATGTCTCTCTTATGTCAGTCCAGTGCATGGTGAAGGTCTCTACAATCTGACCCGGCATTTTACTGACATCGCTGGTAGTCCCTCTTTTAGGCATATTAATGGATAAGGAAAATGCAGGGTTTTAAAAAATTCTAATTTTGAAACCATTAGCATTCACATTAATTTGTTCTTTTATATCTACATTGTTTGAATTCCATCTGGTTTCATAATTCTGTGTTAAGCCATTTCTGTGTGATAACTGCAACGGACAGAGGTCCCAACTCAAAGCACACAAGGACTGCATGAATCTCCTGTAATTTACAGATCACACTCGAGTTAAATGTGAATAGTTAAAATCATTACAGTAAATTAAAAAAATATAAAAAATGTTCTATTTGTGCACAGAAAAGATGGCTTAATCATAATAAGACTCATCAGCTACTTTTATTACATAATAATTGTAAATATAACATATCAGACAGAATACAGATATAAGATACAAGAAGAAGCAGAACAAAGAAAACATGTTTGATTTTCACTTCTGTTCAATCTCTGTGGGACTGCAATAGTCAAAATATAAGATTGCAACAAATTAGAACAGAAAATAAATTACATTACAATCTTGAGAAACTGCCACTTGTGCGTCTGGCATTATAGTACTGCGGATAATTTTTACATCACCTCAAAAGATGCAATGTATTCCAATCCCAGCTCATCTTTTTTAAAGTTGTAAACATTCTGGGGATTTATACACCTCTGTTTTAAAACTAATATTTAACATATAATAAAACCAAAGCCATCTGACAACAAACAGCTCAGATGTTTCAAAAACCTGACTGCACAGAGTTAGTGTACTTTCATCTTACTGATTTTTTAAAAATAATGCAGCTCCACATTGGATCCACAGGTCTTGGTTTCCTCCACAGGGCACATCAATATTCGTCACAACACCGTCCCTCTCAGCACTAGTATAGACTGGCAGGGATATGCACTCCTCTGGAGAATACGGACCATATGCATTCTGTCAACAAACCACCCATTAGTTATAATTTATAAATACAGTAGGTATATTAACATGACACAAGAACAGTCTCGGATGACATGGTATCCAAAGAAGAGTCAGAAGTTGTAATGTGATAAGTGCAACCTTTGTAGGTGTCAGAAGAATAATCTGTTGGCTAGGGCTAGGACTGGGAAGAGGGACGAGAAAGCAAAGATTTCAGAAAAAGTATTTTTCTCTAGACTTCTGACACAACTCAGTATCTGAATTCTCTTTACTGTGTCTGTCAGGTTTTGAAGGGTAAACTGATAACATCTGACATCATGTAACACCTGCACCAGAAACCTAAAGCAGGTTGAATTAGCTCCCATGAGCACACTTCCAACACTTTCCACTTCAAAGATTTTTAAAGTCTGCTGCCAACCCAAGTTACTCTTATTTAAGCCATTATTGTCCAAAGAAACATTTACATATTTTAACTGGAATCATTACAAATAAATATTCTTGGGTTTTGACCTGCAGTGAGTAGAAAGAAACCAAGACAAAGCAGTCCTGTTTTAAAATTCCAGAATAGTCATTTCTAAATTCTGACATATAAGTTAGTCTGTGCAGGATTGATGTGCAGGGTTTTTAAGTAACTGAGTTCTTACTCATCCTTGTACTCACTGAAGTAAATGTCTACAGCAGCTGCAGCAGGAGCATGATTGAGCCTCTGAAGTAGTACAAGAGCTGCTGCAAAAGGGAAATGGTTATGAAGGACAATGGGGTGTCCTGGAGGATATGACTTGTCACACATCCTGAGATGCACAAACTGATGAGCAGCAGCCATTGTTTATGTATAAAAAAAATACTTTTAGACCTGCCCTTGGGCAGACAGACAGAACACTACTCCACACAGATTCCCCTTCCCCATTGTTGCAGACTACTTTGAGGATTTTTTAGTGTTTATTAGGGCATTGTTTAAACAATGAATACTGTAACTAGGAGGGCTCTCCAGGCCACAGGGAGCTGCTCTAACTTATACCAGGGACTGACATGGTCCCCAGCCAGCAGCAGGACAGAGGGATCACAAAGTTTGTAAGCTCGGCCAGACCAAAGGACCTGGCCCACAGCGTAAAACCTGCCTACTGTCTCTTCCATGCTCTCTTAATAACTGACAGACAAGAGCTTAGATGGAGAGGGAATCAATCACAAGTATAAAACAAAAAAAAAACCTTACATGCAGTTTTAGCAATCCAAAACATGTAAAAATATTTAAAATGATTGAATATTAGTTAAAACAAGCAGGGTGGATGCTTTCACTAGTCATATATAGGGAAATGCATTAACTCTTTACAGCAATATTCACTATAGTGGCAGGTGGTGGTGTTGGCACCTCTGGAAAAGAGACCATTTCCATTAAGTGCTTAAATAGGGATTTAGCAAGTTAACTTTAGGCACCCAGGTTTAAACAGTTTGGCTGAATTTATTTATAATCAGATATTCAGATACGAATATATTTACTTCATTACTGTGTAATATTATTAGCCATGCTGTTATATGAAGATTACAATTATCTGCTAAATTGTGTTATGGAGGAATAAGTGAGCCAGGGGTTGATGGAGCCATGGCTCTGCCTTCTCTTGCCCCACAATGACCAGTAGATCTGGATGTAGCCTGAAAAGTGAAATATTCCATCCCCACTTCTAGAGCAAGAGGGAGCTAGGGAGAATTGTGGCTGAAGCACTGTTCCCTCTGAGGGCTCCTCCTGGGGCACTGCAACTATAAAGGACTGAGTTTAAAGGCTCATTCTAGCCCTTACTCTTCTGCAGTATTTAACCCAGCCTTTAAAACATGATACAATACTTTGATAAAATTCTGGGCAATAAGTGTAGTCAGAAAACCAGACTCCTCACAACACTCAAGATCTCATTTTATATCCTCGGAGACGTGTCAAAGATTTTTGTGAAACAAACAACAAGCCCATTTGACTTCTGTCAGTAAGGAACTGGAACAAAATCTAAGGGTTCTTTTAGTGCAAATCAAACAAGCATGAGTGAGTAAACGTTCATTATTAGAAACCATATCATATCTCAAAACAGGAAAGAGGCTAAAATGCAAATAATGACTGTTCTCAGCACTGTGTCTTAGACCTGAATGTCTAGCCATATTTGAAGATTTTTATTGCTGTTGTAAGTCAGCTTCCCTCATCTTTTCAACACTGACGTGAAATCTTAGCTCCAGTGAAGTCAGTATGAGTTTTGCCATTACCTTCAATGAGGCCAGGAATGCATCCCACAGCTTTAAGTTCTATTAACTTTATGGGACAAACATATCACTCTTACTTTCCTCTTCTGGAGATAATATTGTTTGCCTCGTGCCCTGTTTTGTTGTCATTACATGTCTGATTAACAGAGTGTAATGCATGCAGAACATCTATCTGTGTTCATGGCACCTGCAATAGCTAGAAGAGGATGGTCCCCTTTAAAAATAATGTTAATGCTATGTTTTGGCTCTACCAGTAACTGTACAAGGTTGATATGAATTTACCTTTCCACTTCCTGAGGCTAAATAGGTCACCTCTGTTATGTTCCCAAACACTGGCAATTCTAATTTTGAAAGCCTACTCTCAAAATAAGTTCTTCTGAACAAAGCAACGACCAAGTAGTCTGCCGATACTTTCCATTCATAGAGAAGAGCTTCTTAATTTTGCGATGTCTACCAGTATATCTTGTTTCTCAGGCTTAAATTTCATACTAATGATGGAAGAAAGGAGATATGCCTAATTAGAATAACAAAATATAGTATGCTAACACATACACAGTGGCACACAAACTGAATGCTGGTATGCACTGGGAAGATATCACGTTGATGGGTGTGTTGTAAGACTTCAAACAAACTGTAACAGATTGAACTGACACATGAGAACTGTATTTTTTGCATAGGTCTTCAAACCATATTTGTCTTATCTTTTCTGATAACTGCATCTGTTTCTCCATCAACTTAAATACTGCAATCTTAATAAGGCCCACTTGTGTGTATGCATTACGCCACGGATATTTCATTACATGATCACATGCTATTTTTTCCACAGGGCCCCCAGTCAGTCTGTCACAGGATGGGTAGTACACAGGGAATGAATCAGGATTATGTAGTTAATAAGGATGTTGTCTGTAGTATCCCAAACTCATTTGTTACAGAAGGTGGAAGGTGTGTAGTGAATGAGGCAGTGGAGTGCGGAAAGAAAAGGAATCATCTCATGATTAAAACAGATGAATTATACCCCGAACAACTAGATTCCATTCCTGCTTCTGCCACAAAATTCCTATATGATGCTGAGCAACTCATTTAAACCATTTTTTTTAAACTAGTGGTCACTAATTGTGTGTTCCTTGTTTTCTGGGTGCCCAATTTCAGATACTTCAACACAGGCTTAACTTTAACACATGGTTGAGCGCTTTGGTGAATAGGAAAGTATTACGCACAATACTGCTTAAGGTTAAGCATATTGGGTATGTGCTTTGCTGAATCGGAGCCTCAGTGTAAAATAACTTATATTTTCCCCCGACCCAGTAACTCCTAAGTCTAGAATAACCACATTTAGTGAAAACAGCACATTTTGGAAAGTTTAGGAATCTGTTCATTTCCATTAACAAAATAAGGATTTGTGAGCTACTAAAGCTTTTTTTACTTGGTGAACTAAAAACTGCTTAAATAGCTTTGTCTACATTTTTTCTTCACATTTTCAGTCATCGTAGCTTCATTGATGATAGCAATGGTGAGAGATCCAGTGTAGATCAGCTGCTAGTGTTCTACCCACTGTATTCTCAAACTAAATCTTGACGTGGCGATTAGTCTATATTAATGCTTTCACCCTGGGCATCACTAGTGTGGCAGCACTGGCGGTAGCAAAGAATTGGGACATTTTAAGAAAAAAGTCTAGTATAGGTGCAGTTAATATGTCTGAGTTACAGAGCTCCTAATGTCTGTTTACAGATATTCAATTAGAGGCACTCTTACTTCTTGGTCAGGAAAAGGTACAGTAATAACAATGAAATATCTAACGTGATTCTCAACACATTTTATTATTTAGTACTGGCTAAATTTATTATCCCCAAAAGCTAACTTTATCTGAAGATTTCACCAGGTTGACACATACCAAAACCTACCATTTGCCACTGCCATTTGTTGTACAGGGCCTTGTTTGCAGGATGGGAGAAAAAGTGACACAAAGCAATGGAAAATAATGTATTGCTAATGATTCTACTGTAATACAGAAGTGGAAAAAACATTCCTCCCTCCAAATATAATTCTTGCTTTTCTGTATTTATATTTCTATATATCTTCCATAGTTCTGTTAAACTTCTTAGTTTGCTTTTTAGCTACAGCTTTCAAACTTGTGATTTTGTAATGCTACCCCATGCTTTGAGAAATTGCTATGTAAGACACCTTTCTTTGCAGCTTCTGATTCCAGTATTTAACAAAGATTATTACTGTAATTGGAAAGTTGTAGCGGTTACAATTCTTACTGTTTGGATTACTTATTTTGCTTTCATCTAATGCACTTCAATAATCACTGGAATTAATTTTTCATTAGGTATAAGAAGGGTTAAGGGTTTTATTTTTTTCCCTGCAGCTATTAAGATGTTCTTTACTTTAACTCATTTTTTACATTATATGGTGTTAACACTCTAATGGAAAAATTCTTTTATTAAGAACTTCCAAATACTTTTATAAGTTTTATTAAGTAGAGTTTTGAAAATGTATGATCCTATATTTAAAGCAGAGAAAATAAAAATAATAAAAGCTTTGATTTGAATACATTTCCTCTTCACAGCATCTTTCTCTTCATTTGATTCTTACTATTTAAAAAATATTGGCCAAAATGTAAATAAATCTGCCATGTTATACATGACTGTTTGTTCTATTAAAACTGGGAGTTGATCATTTTTTAAAAGAAGAAACAAACAGATCAGGAACATCAGACTGGAAAGCTATTACATGAAGAAAGGAAACTATAAAAGTTTAGGTCCATTAATAATTCAGTACCTGTGGAATCCAGCCCATGTAACAAGGGAGAACTGATGACACACTGGGAGAGTCATGCTGATTTTCTGAAAGTCGATGTCCATCAAAACTGCAACCTTCTAGTTGCAGGCCACTTATCTGTTATGCAAACACACAAATATTCAGATATATATTAGAGCTTAAAATGTCAGTAATGATTATACTGTGCCTTAACAAAGGCATGGACAGTCCTCTGTATTGTGAACAAGTTCTAAATAATAGAAAACTAATTATTATAACGTTGCATGGGAGAAAGAGAAATATGATTTTAAAAGATCTAGACTATTCTTCAGAGTGAACTTCCTCTGGTTTGGTTTAACATTCTTTTAAAATGCTAGAGAACAATACCTGTAAATGTCATCAATTATGAAACTGCAGGTGCCCTGGCATTAGATTAATATACATATAGTGGCAACAGCCAAGTAAACATTTATTAACAATGTCATGAAACAAAATTACAAAAAATAAAACTACACAACAAAAAATACAACAATAACTGAAAAGGGAAGGCTTCTTGTTTGGAAGTTTGACCTAAGCTTTCAACGAATAGAATAAGCTCCTGTATGTTTTCTACATAAGGAAATAAGATAATTTTCTACTTATACTCCATTCAGAAATAATATGGAGGAGGGAGAAGGGGGATGAAAAAAATAAATGGTAAGCAATATGAAATAAGATTTTAGGTTAAAGTGCTATTGGGTAAAACAAATTCTAACATAACTCTCGGTAGCACTTATTTCATTCAAATATTAAAGAGCTCTCTATCTATATCCAAATCAGATCCTGTGGAATCTGTGGCAGACCCCAAGCACTATCCCTGTGCAGCATCTGTTACCATTCTTTCCCAAAGTTATTTTGACCCAACAGATGCATTCCATCACTTCTTATTTCTTTATACTTGATCGCACCATTAATATGCAATGCTACTTTACCACCTTTGCCTTTATTTCCTGAACATCATATATCCTTCAATACCTGTCCACCAGTCATGACTACAATTGCACCATATTTCCATTATCGCTATGATAACTCTTTTTTTCCCTTGCACCAGCATACTAGTTCCTCCATTTTGTTACTCAGGCATCAGTGTACAGTGCCAAAATCTTAGTTGTTTCTGCTTAGCATCATCCAATTTCCTTGCCAGATTAGGTATATTCATTTTCTTGCTAGTATTGCCTCCTGACTGTTACTGTTATTGGTCTTTGTACTATCTTTGCTCTTGTTGTCCATTCTCCTATTCTTTGTTGTTCCTTTCTCCATTGCTGTATCCTCTTTCACCTGATTTTCCTCCAGCTGAATATTAAAATCAGTGGTGGAAAATATACGAACATCTCCCAACCATCTGCCTCACATTCCTAATTTAAAGCTCTTTTGATAAGCGTGCCAGCTTCCCACGCAGAAATCTATTACTCTCCCTACTCAGGTGCAATCTATCCCAGAAGAAGTGTCCTCTGTCTGTGAATGCCTACTAGTAGTCTAGCATCCCAAATCTCCCCTGTAGAACCACTGCCTGAGCCATCTGTTTATCATCATAGTATTGTTTTGCCTTCATTCTCCCACTCCAGGGACATGTAGAATCCCACTGAAGTTCACCTGAGCTTCCATTTCTTTAAGCATCATCCTCAGCCTGGTGTAGTCTCCCTCAATACATCCCAGAGAAAATCTAGCAGCATCATTTTTTCCCATCCGAAGGAATATCAGTGAAATCTTTCCTGCTCACATCAGGATCCTGTTCAGCCTGAGGTCCACATGCCATATCTTAGCTCCTGGTAGACAACACATCTTTCTGTTCTCTTGATCAGCTGTGGTGACAGGCCTATTTGTTCTTATTAAGGAGCCTCAATTACACAAATCAGTCTCCTTCTGGTGTTGGTGTGATTCTCAGTTCTTTCCATTTCCATAGTTTTATCCATCTAATCTTACCTACCTATGATCTTATCTCCCTATCATCCATCCATGCATCCATTCATGTACTTACATAGAATTTCAAAATAAAAACAAAAGCATTTTGAAATAAAAGTAACAATATCCTTCTTTCTGTTTTCTCAATTGTAGAAAAATGAACTTGGTTAGATTATAGGGTCTTTGCGCCTGTGTGAGTGTGTGTATAAAGAATTTATGAAGGAGAAAGCTAAGTAAAAGAAAGAATTTTGAAAGTAAGGTCTGTGATTCTTCTTATCTCTAAAGACAGAGAGAATGCCATAATCTTGAACTAACTCTTATGAGAGTTCTGTCTCCCACACTCATAAGCCTCTCCCTGTTGGTTAGAAGTTTCACTGTTCTAAAGGAATGTAGCTTGGGAGCAGCAATCTTTCAGATAGTTCGGGTCAATTCCATGGGAAATACTGTGTTTCAGGACAGACAACTAGAACCTGAATTACAGAAATTAAAAGGCACAACAGTAGTCTTTCCAAGGCAAGGTTGAGCACACTGGTGGAATGATTTCATGTGGCCTGTATTGCTGCTGCCTTCCTTTACATGTTTTATGTGTTAACACATGATTTTGCTGTCCAAGGCTGTCAGTTCAGCTTCTTTCTATGAACACTAAATTCACAAGCACCTTCTTTAGAGAGAAGTTTCTAATTGTTATTTTAACATACAAGACAAAATTTTCAAAGGAGTCTCTGAAAACTTTGCACATGAAAATGCCTGTTTTTGAGTTTGTGGAATTTCTATACATGAAAACAGATGTCCACATTTGGTGGCATAATTAAGGAGACTCAATGTCAATTTAGCCCAAAGTTTATAGAACTAGTCCAACTTGTCACTTGAATATTAGATTTGCATGACCTCCTCTCAGCTACTATTATTCTGCAAACAGTGATGAAGAAGAAGATTCTGACTCTCACTTATTACAGCTATAGTCTGGTATAAGGTATTTAGTCTTTAATTATGCAATACAGTATGTATTTTGGATCCTATACATCATCATATTTTATATATAGTGTTTAATACACAATATATGACATCCCTTTAAAAAAGAATGTCAGATACTGATTGTGCACAGAATACGCTGGTAATGCACAGTGATTAGAGTTTGGATTTTAAAGAGGATTTAGAGTTAGCTGCCCACTAAAAATCAATGAGATTGAGTCACATCATAGATACTGAAAAGTCAATGGGGTTTGGAGACCTAACTCCTTTAAAAATCTTTAAAAAGAAAATGTTCATCATGATGCTAAAGTTAGTTATTTTTATGTCCCTTTACATGTCTTGTTAAATGCAACAAGGTCTTTAAGTATTGTCTGGACAATTGTTAGAGATTATCAGACAGGATTATAATTTAAATTCTTGTTTGAATGTCCATGAAGAGAACAGAGGAATAACAGCTCTAAGATGATAATTATAACTAAAAAAGAAAAAAAAAGACACCCCAAAACTAAAAACAAAAAACAAAAAATTGTCCCCATCCTCTCCTTTACCTCTGAAGAATATTAATAATAATATTCTATTGTACTAACATTTTTGTACCTGTAAATTACTGAAGATCCTTTGTATCTCAGGTACAGTACTTCACCTGGCAGTGATCTTTGTTGGAAAGATTCAGTGAAACACCTGGCTTTTGATTGCCACAATAAGACATTCCAGCAACACTTTTGTAATACCCATATTGTGATTCTAACCACTATTCTTCTGTTATGTATAATCCAGAAATTCAGATAGAAATCTGAGTGCTCACAGTACCTTAACTTGGAGCTTTGCTTCTTGTATTTGACCTTTCCAGGATGCTACAAATTTAAGGTTGTCCACCGAACAGCTCATTACCCTAAAAGATAAACAAATATACCCTAAATGCCACACACGTAATAGGAAATTCAAATATAAAAACAGGAATAAGTTGTTCACACTATTTATTGCATCACATAATACAGATTTAAAAGAAAAACACATGTAGAATTTTACAACAAAGTAAAGGATTTTTTTAGCATTGAATTAACAAAGTAGCTATTTTACCCCAGTGTAAATAATAAGAAAATAAGATGATTAAGGACACTATTTTGAAGCATAAGATGTTAAGTGTGCTTCTCGACAATGAAAGCACAGTAATAAAAAGTGAATATAAAGAGGAAAGGGGAATAATGGAACTGAGAAATGTATAAATAGGCTGCTTCGTCACCTACCTTGCAGTTTCCTGTCGTAAGGCATTAAGAAATGTATCTGGATGGAAGAGCTCTGAGAGGTCAAGGGTGTCTGAGAGCAGTGTCTTTTTTTCTGCTTTATCCACCCAGCTCTAAAAAACAAAAATGTATTGTTCATTAATTGGGAGAACAATTAAACCAGTAACTTATTGCTTTATCTTCTAGTACTTTGATTTGATGCAAATTTGACAGCTATCTTTAATGTCAAATGTGTTTGTATAAATGATTAATGATAAATGTGTTAGTATAAATGAATTATAATCTTAAAGAGGAACATTCATTCCTACCATTAGGTACTGGCAACCAGAAAATAAACAAAACTAAGTAGCATTTACCATTTTGAAGACAGTAGTTTATTTTGTATGTCTCTGAAGTGACTCACCAATATGAATAAACTTAAAAAACACTCCAACCTTTGTACAATGCAGTCCACTTGTAGAACTAAGCTCCTTGCATACCAACACTGGTTTTTAGGGTGTTCTCTAGCATTCCGATTTCACTTTTGGTAACCATAATTTCTAATTAAAATTATTTCCAAATGGGGATGTGTTCCACAAAACTGTCATCCCCATTACTGTTATTAGTTTGTTTAGTTTGGATAGATTACTACATTTCTTTCAATTTATGACCACTGATTTTCTTTTGTGAAAAGCACCTTTTAAATTCAGAAAGTTTGATTTTCATGCTGCAGTGTGAAAGAAGTATTTTAAAGTACTTTCCAGTAATTTCCCTTCAAAATACCTCCTTGGTCCTTCAATCCATCCTCTATCCAGAATGCATGGTTCCCCTTTACTCTGAGTCTCTTAATTTCATAACTAGTCTACTCTCGAATATCTCTAGTTATTAAAAATGGTAGTTTCCTCAATGATACATTTAGCAATTTCTTCGAGAATTCTTGAACTACTGAATGATACAACTGCACAATTATTTTGGTCATAAATCCTTGCCAGGCCCCTTTGTTTCTATGATACTTTTTGTTGCAGCGTTTGAGGCTCATAAAGGTGTTTCTGAGGTGGTGTTTCGCTGAGACATGACTGGTCATGATTTCTGACCATGGACCTAGTCTCCTTTATCTTGATCAGTAAATGATTGATCTGAGAACAAAATTTAATGAGGTAAAGTATTGCCACAGTTACACACATAGCTTCATCCCCACTGACGAAATAAGTTTGCATGTGTATGACTCAGGGTAACATATGGCTCATGATTTCCTTGAGAATTGCAGATTCAGCATTTACAACTGCAGGTTAAGCTCTAAACTTCTTAGATGTGTCTTCTCTATGTAATTGGTGAGGGCAACTGCAGATACTTTGATAACTGGACTAGGGACAGGAAATGAAAATTAAACCTCATAGTCTCCGTCATTATAGCATTTAATTAAAATTAATGGTAGTTACCGCACCTCTAAAACTCAGGAGGTTTATGTAGGTAAGTAAACATAGAGTTATGTTACTGTGGGCATCCATGTTTGAAAATTTTGGTTTTACATTTATTGTGTTCTTAGACCATTCAACCAGAGGCACTCTTTTATGATCTGTTAGCTGAAGAAATGAGCCATCTCTTTCTGAGATACATTCTCTGAACTTTCCACCATTATATCAATAACATGCCATTAAGATGAAAGACACAATCTGTGTCTTACTTTTCAATCTTTATAACTGCTTTTTTCATTATTAATTATAGTGAACTGCTGAGCTGTGTCTCCTACACTTTCCATTATTTTACCCTAATTGCACTCTTTGTTGTTAAAAGACACAAATACAAAAGGTGTCTCCAATCTTAAAAAAACATAGGTTATGAACTACTCTTTTAGATATTTTTCCACAGCAGACATCTCTTGAACATTTTACTCCCACTTTAATCACTTACTGAAAAGATGTGAGACACATGCCAAAATCTAGCAAACTAAAAGACATTTTCAGTGAAAATAGCTCACTATATATGAACCAGGTGGAATTATCTTTCCTTCATGACTGAATATATCCTTGATCAGAAAATAATGGGACTACTCATATTCATAAAGTTAAGCAAGTGCCTAAGTGTTTGCAGGACTGCAGCCTGAGCATCAGGCACCTATCCGCGGTCTGCAGTTATTCTAGTATTGCTTGTCTCTGACAAAGGAACAGTGATTTATTTATATAAATATTACATTTCAGTTTAGGGTTTTTTGGTTTTAAGCTTTTGTTTTGTTCAGTATAAAAATGCTTAATTATCTGGCACTTGTTCACATTGTGCACTCCCAGACCTTTTCCCTCTGCAATTTTAATGCTAAAACATACCTTAACAACAGGGCCGGCGCTTCCATCTAAGATCTAGGGGGGCGGCAATTCGGTGGCCGGGGTCCTTCCGGGATCCGGGTCTTCGGCGGCAATTCTGCGGCGGGTCCTTCACTCGCTCCGGGACCCACCGCTGAAGTGCCTTGAAGACCGGGAGCGCGGAAGGACTCCCCTGCCGCCGAATTGCCGCCGACTGGGAGTGCGGAAGAACCCCGGCCTAGGGCACCAAAAACCCTGGCGCCCCTCCTGCTTAACAACAATTTGAAATTGAGGAATCCGATATCCTCAAAATGTGGATATGAACTGTAAAATAAATACTTACTGAACTGTGATCTTTCAGATTTAAACTTTACTCAACTTGGTCACAATGCTGTGGAATGTAAAGAAGTCTTGGCCCAAAATTTCCAAAAATAGGATCCGAACGTTAAGCTCCTGAATGAAAGGCCCAATTCTTGAAAATAATGAGAACCCAGCAGTTTCCACTAATGTCAGTGGGTTTTGCTGGGTGCTCAGCACTTTTGAAAAAATCATGATAGTTGTTTAAGTGTCTGAATTAGGATTTAAGAGCCTTAATTTTTAAGATCCCATTTTTTAAACTCTGGGCCTTAGATTGTAAACCCTTCAGGACAGAGACGATATCTTCTTATTTGTTTATACAACAGGGCCTCATTTCTGACTATGGCTTCTCCATTTTACAGTTATATAAATATTAAACAAGAGCATAGACTTCTAAATGTAGTTTAGTGGCACAATTCTATAAATAGTTACACGTAACATATCTGTATACAGAGAAATTAATGCCTAATATTAAACCAATAAATACTAGCTCACAAATTCTTTATGTTATCACCATATAGAAAGGATGACAAGTTGTGCTCTTTGCGAAGTACCATAATTTATGTTACTGTGCCTATTAGTCTATTCCAGATTCTGAGGGAATACAAAAGCTGTGAAGCTGCATAACTTTTATAATTGCAGGTAGGACTTACCAAATGCCCACATCTTGCTGAAAAAAAGCATACTTCTCTGATTTCTTTAAATTGCTAATAGGCTGCTTCCATAAAATTAGCTTAGAAATGGGAAAGTCAAGTAAAATACATATAAATTATCACTTAATTAATTGTAGTTTTTTCTGTCAAAGTGTCAAAAGAGATCTCCATCATGTTTCTACCACACTCAAACATTTAATTCAGTGACCTTTAAATCTGTCACAACTTAGATTATGAACTCGCATTTCAAACAATTATGACAAGTTAGCTTTTTTGCTTTCCATTTTCATTAGCTAAAGATATTCAGTTAATTGCTCTTGTCTGCACACTTCTTTTACTGATTCTAAATAACAGTAATCCCTTTTATTGTACAGTAATAATTGTGGATGATGATTAGGACAAACTTTAAATTGCTTAGAATACTATAAGAAGCCACACAATTATTTCAAATTATATTTAATACATTCATTTTATTAGTGTTTTCAAATACACTTTTCACTGATAAAGAGAGATATTGGCAGGAATATAGATGCGTATGTTTAATCTAGTTAAAAAGGCCAGTACAGCTGACAAACAGATTTCACTCCATTAATGTCTGAATTAATACAATTAATAATAGTTGGGAAGATTGCAGGACCAAACAGTTTTCATTAGATCACAGAACTAAACATGAAATTGATGCTCGCACTGGTGTACAGTACAGCATGGGAGAAGGATATCCTTTATACTTTTAAATAAAATACACTTATAATTAGGGCTGTTGAGTGATTAAAAAAATTAATTGTGATTAGTCACGCTGTTAAAGAACAGCAGAATACTATTTATATAAATACTTCTGGATGTTTTTCACATTTTCAAATACATTGATTTCAATTACAACATAGAATACAAAGTGTACAGTACACACTTTATATTTATTTTTATTAATGCACTTAATACAAGTACTGTAATGCAATCTCTTTATCATGAAAGTTGAACTTATAAATGTAGAATTATGTACAAAAGATAACTGCATTCAAAAATAAAACAATGTAAAACTTTAGAGCCTATAAGTCCACTCACTCCGACTTCTTGTTCAGCCAATCGCTTAGACAAACAAGTTTGTTTACATTTGCAGGAGATAATACTGCCTGCTTCTTGTTTACAATGTCACCTGAAAGTGAAAACAGGTGTCCTCATGGCACTGTTGTAGTCGGCATTGCAAGATATTTATGTGCCAGATGCGCTAAAGATTCACATGTCCCTTTATGCTTCAAACACCATTCCAGAGGACATGCATCCATGCTGATAATGGGTTCTGTTCGAGAATGATCCAAAGCAGTGCAGACCAATGCATATTCATTTTCATCATCTGAGTCAGATGCCACAGGCATAAGATTGATTTTCCTGTTTGGTGGTTTGGGTTCTGTAGTTTCTGCATCAGAATGTTGCTCTTTTAAAAATTCTGAAAGCATGGTCCACACTCTGTTCTGATTGGATTTTGGAAGGCACTTCAGATTCTTAAATCTTGGATCGACTGCTATAGCTATCTTTAGAAATCTCACATTGGTACCTTCTTTGCATTTTGTGAAATCTGCAGTGAAAGTGTCGTTACAATGAACAACATACTGGGTCATCATCCAAGACTGCTATAATATGAAATATATGGCAGAATGTGGGTAAAACACAGAGCAGGAGACATACAATTCTCCCCCAAGAAGTTCATTCACAAATTTAATTAATGCATTATTTTTTAATGAGCATCATCAGCATGGAAACATGTCCTCTGGAATGGTGGCCAAAACACAAGGGGCATACAAATGTTTAGCATATTTGGCATATAAATATCTTGCAATGCTGGCTACAAAAGTGTCATGCGAATGTCAATTCTCACTTTCAGGTGACATTGTAAATAAGAAGTGGGTAGCATTATCTCCCGTAAATGTAAACACACTTGTTTCTCTTATTAGTTGGTTGAACAAGAAGTAGGACTAAGTGGACTTGTAGGCGCTAAAGTTTTGCATTGTTTTGTTTCTGAGTGTGTGACATTCCCCTCTGGTGTTATCTGACTGGTGATCTGCTAGGTCACTTCAATCCTTGACTCTGGGAACCAGCCTTACCATGCTCTGCTGTGAGAACCCCCACTCCTAGGCTGTTCACATACAGCCTCTGGCATGTAAGCTGCTCCTTGCATTGTGCAACCGAATGACACTAGCCAATATCTCCAGGCCCAGATATGACCCTAGGAACCTCCATCTTGCAGTGTTCAGTTATGCCCGCTGGACATTGCAAGCTTATATGAATTCGTCAATTTAACAAAGAGATTGATATGTACCAGGCTTGTTATCCCAAGGGGAGCCTTTGACATGCTTCAAACCAAACACATTGCTTCAGCTAGAATAAGCAGATTTATTAACTACAAAGATAGATTTTAAGTGAGTAGAAGTCAAAGCATAACAAGTCAGATTTAGTCAAATGAAATAAAAGCAAAATGCATTCTAAGCAGATCTTAATACATTTAATGCCCTTACAAACTTAGATGCTTCTCATCACAGGCTGGCTGGTTGCCCTTTAGCCAGGCTCTCCTCTTTCTTCAGCGCTTCAGTTGCTTGGTGGTGGTGGTGTCTGCAGTTGTAGGTGGGAGAGAGAGGAAGAGCTTGGCATATGTCTCTCCCTTTTATCATGTCCTTTCTTCCCTCTTGGCTTTGCCCCCCACCTTCAGAGTCAGGTGAGCGTTACCTCATTGCAGTCCCAAACTGACCAAAGGAAGGGGGGTGGCTCTCTTAAGAGTCCAACAAATCCTTTATTGTTGCCTAGGCCAGTGTCCTTTGTTCCTGTGAGGCTGGGCTGGGTTTGTCCCATACATGTCCTGATGAGGCATGAACTGCCCCTCTGCTTTTGGAGAGTTTTGCCTGGGCTTGCTTTAAGCCATGAGGATACATTTTCAGCCTCATAACTATATACATGAAGTTATATACTATAACATTACTGTAACGAGAATTACTTATAACATCACTATAACAACAATGCTCAGTGCATCGTGGGCCTTCCAAAGACACCCAACATGACAAACTTTGTATTGGATACCACACAATCATTTCATAAGGATGAACATGGAGGTGTAGGGTGTTCCCCTGAGGTACAGAACGTCACAGAGTGCAATTTTGTTTAAAAAAAAAAAATCTACATTTGTACGTTGCGCTTTCATGATAAAGAGATTGCACTATGGTACTTGTAGGGGGGAACTGAAAAAAAGTATTTTTTAAAATAATTTTACAGTGCAAATATTTATAATAAAAATAATATAAGGTGAGTACTGTAGAGTTTGTATTCTGTGTTGTAATTGAAACTAATATTTGAAAATGTAGAAAAACATCTACAATATTTAATACATTTCAATTTGTGTTCTATTGTTTAAAATTGTGATTAAAACTGTGATTAATCATGATTAATTTTTTAAAATCATGATAATTTTTGAATTAATCGCGTGAGTTAATTGCAATTAATCGACAGCCTTATTTATAATTCATAAAGGCATCTACTAAGCTGCAAGTGTAAATACATTTTAAATATTCATATTTATCCCCCCTTATTAATATCTACATGAGACTATTGGGAGAGAGTGAGACATGATTGGTTCAAATGTCAGTAACACACATATGACACACTCATATGTAATTCATTTACCACTGATACAACCACTATCACTACTAAACTTACAGAATGACTAAGAGGGACCAGCTCCTGAATGAAGAGCAGCTGACTCAAACTGAACCCAGCAAAGACCAAACCAATTCTATTGGAAAGGGGGAAACACGATGATGAATTAGCTGAGATATTTTTTGTCCCCACCTTCCACTTACGGCATAAAGCCCCAATTGTTAAACTGGTATGAAATCTTGGGAGCCTGTCTGACTCCTCACTATGCATGGATGACCAAGTAACAACAGTTTCTAAAAAGGCCTTCTTTCACTTTCAACTTGCTAGAAGCCTTTGCCCCTCCCTCCTGGATGAAGACCTGGGCATGGTGGTCTATGCATTTATCACCTGCAGGCTGGAATACTGTAAATAAGTATATATGAAGCTGAATGTGAACACATTTATTAAATCATAGAATGTAGGGCTGGAAAGGATCTTAGGAGGTCATCTAGTTTAGCCCCCTGCACTGAGGCAGGACCAAGTATACCTCAACCATACCTGAAAGACGTCTGTCCAATCTGTTCTTAAAAAAATTCAGTGACAGGAATTTCACTATCTCCCTCAGTAACCTATTCCAGTACCTAACTATCCTTATAATCAGAAAGTTTTTCCCAACATCTAACCTAAATCTCCTTTGCTGCAGATTAAAATGAGTACTTCTTTTCCTTCCTTCATTAGACATGGAGAAAAACTGATCACCATCCTCCTTATAACAGCGCTTACATATTTGAAGGCTGTATGATGTCCCCACCGAGTCTTGTCTTCTCAAAGCTAAATATGCCCAGGTTTTCTTTTTTAACATCTCCTCATTGGTCAGGTTTTCTAAGCCTTTTATTATTTTTGTGGTTCTCCTCTCGTCTCTCTTCAAGTTATCCACTTCTTTCTAGAAGTGTAGCACCCAAAACTGGACACAATATTCCCCTGAGCCTCACCAGTGCAGGGTAGAACAGACAATTACCTCTCATGTTTTCCATACAACACTCATGTTAATACTCTCCAGAATGACATTAGCCTTTTTCGCAATTGCATTATATTGTTGGCTCAAATTCAATTTGGGATTCACTGTAACCCTCAAATCCTTTTTAGCAATAAATTACATTTGTCTTTTTTTGATTTCATGTTGTTGATTTCAGACCAATTCTCCAGTTTATTAAAGTCATTTTAATTTCTCATTCTGTCCTCCAAAGTGCATGCAACTCCTCCCAGTGTGGCATCCTCTGCAAATTTTAGGAGTGTACTCTCAACTGCATTATCTAAATCATTAATGAAAACATTGAAAGACTGCACCCAGGACAGGCCCCTACAGGACCCAACTAGATAGAGCCTTCCAGTTTGAGAGTGAATCACTGATAAGTACTTTTTGAGAATATTTTTTTCAACCAGTTGTGACCTCATCTTATAGTAATTTAATTTAGTCCACATTTCGCTAGATTGCATATTAGAATGCTACAGTATCCTGGGGCCCCAGGATAGAACATGAAAATGTTGCACCTTTGCTGTCCTGATCCTGAGAAATGTCCTGACCACACCAGACCAGAGAAAGGGCACCGATGACATTGTCACCTCCACTGACTGACTAATTCCCAACCACCACCTGGAATGTACAGCTTGTCAACCTCCTCTTTCTCCCTCTCGTGTTCTTTTCCTTCTCTACCTTATTTCTTTTCTTTCCTAGCCCTCTCCTTTTTCCTTCTGTCTAATAAAAGTCTGGTTCACCCACCAAGACGGTATATTTTGCAACTCTGTTGTGAGCCTGTGACTCAAAAGAGGAAGCTAAAAGCAGTGCCCTAAACAGCCCAATGCTGGTACAAGTTTGCCAGCTTTCAGAGTGGCTTATAAGACCACATGCTGTACCTGCGTTTCTCCAGCACTGAGATAGCTAATGAAAATCAATACCAGAGAGAGAAGCTGCACTTTTCTATCTTTACTATTCTTTTTTTCTTCCCCCTTAGGAAATAGAATCTGACTTTAAAAACAGCAGCAACATCAACGGCTTCAGCCCATCTCAACTAACTGTTTCTCTTTTCTTCAAAAGGGACAGTTATTACCATCTAACAGACTGTCAAATACCGGGGTTTTCCTTCTAAAAACACTCTACAGATAAAGGGAAAAAAGAATGTTGTTAAAATGAAAGCCTTATATAATGTTAACATTTCAAATGCTCTTTTCCCCTTCTTTTTTATCTTTAATAAAAGGTTAAAAGGACTTTTAATGGTGTTTGCATCATGGTTCTAAGCAGACAGAGGTCTCTGTATACCAAACCCCTTTTCATAAATATTAATTGTGTTAAGCATCTTGTCACAATTAACCTTTAGTCAAGACTTAAACAAAACAACATCCTGTTGCCTTTTACGTCTCTTGCTAGGTGTAACTCATTTGGTGCCTTAGCCTTTCTAATTTTGTCCCTCCATGCTTGTGTTATTCTTTTATTCTCATCCTTCGCAACATGTCTACATTTCCAATTTTCAGTAGGATTTTTTTTTGATTTTCAGGTCACTGAAGAATTGCTGATGCAGCCATCTCGGCCTCTCATAATGCTCCAATTGGTACAGAATCTGGTTGCCTGACTCCTCCTCCTCCAAGACTTAGGCCATGAGGAGCACATCAGGCCTATGTTCAAGTCCCTCCACTGGTTCCTAGTTAGTTTCAGATGCTATTTAAGATTTTGTCTTAATCTTTAAAACATTTAATGGATCAAGCCCCAGCTACATTAAAGCTACATTAAAGACCAAATTTCATGACTGGTGTGTTCTCATAACACAAGAACTAGGGGACAACAAATTAAAGTAACAGATAGCAGGTTTAAAACAAACAAAAGGAAGCATTTCTTCACACAATGCACAATCAATCTATGGAACTCTTTGCCAGAGGATGTTGTGAAGGCCAAGACTAGAACAAGGTTCAAAAAAGAACTAGATACATTCCTGGAGGATAGGTCCATCAATGGCTATTAGGCAGGATGGGCAAGGATAGTGTCCCTAGCCTCTGTTTGCCAGAAGCTTGGAATGGGTGACAGGGGATGAATTACTTGATGATTACCTCCTCTGTTCACTCCCTCTGTGGCACCTGGCATTGGCCAATGTTGGAAGACAGGATACTGGGCTAGGTGGACCTTTGGTCTCATCCAGTAGGGCCATACTTATGTTCTTCTATCTATTAACTACTTACACAATTTTTTTCCTCTGGGACAGAAAAGACAGTTTATAAAGCCCAGGATGAAGTATGTGAGAGCTGGGGGTCAAATCATTATTGGCTGACAGCATCTGACTATGGAATAAAATTCCAGAGGATATTAGGTGACTCTGGAGCCAAAACATCTTTAGAAATGTTGAAGTACCTTCCTCTTCAAAAAAATCTCTCCATCATAGTAAGAATGACACTTGCAACTTTGAATCTCCCACATACCCAAACACATTCCCTACAAAAATAAAAAGTTGTAACACAACTCTACACAATTGTTGAGATAAGCACTACTTTAATGTTTTCTAAAACAGTGTTAGATTTCTTACTGCTGTGGACAAAACAGCTTTAAAAATGTAAAAACAGCCTGTTGTAGATTAATTCTGCATATGAGGATTACAAATATAGTATGAAAAATAACTTGGCAGACATATCAAAAGAGTTGTATAAAGCAATTCCTAGTAGAATATTTTTAAAAATTTCATTAATGTGAGATAGCAAAGCACCACTTTCTTTATATTATAAATATAAGATTTTCTTTTTCCAAAATAAATCTGCTAGGATAGTCTCAGTTGGTTCAAGTTAACAACCAAAAAGCGTATTTTCCATTTTAAAGAAAAAGCTCTCTTTATCTTCTATAATCCCCAAGCACACTGTACTGAACTGCAGAGAGAAGAAATGAACAGAGGCCACCAGATTTGCAGATTATCATTGATATAACTTTAGGTTCATATCTCTTTTACAAGTCAAACACTTCGCCTCCTAAGTTTTGACTAATTACAAATGTAATATCTATTATAGTATATTTACCCTTTGTCTGATCCCCAAAGGAGTCTCCTGTTGAAGTAGAAAATGATATAAAACTACAAGCTCATCTACACTGGGAGTTATTCTGGAATAATATATTACTGATTAACTCCATGTATGGAGGCTCTTATTGAGGAATAAGGCACTCTTATTCCAGAATAAGAGCATCCACACATAGAATTAAGCAGCAATAGCTAATCTGCTTTAAATTCACACCCTATTTTATTCCTGATTAGCTTTCATGTGAAGACAAGCCCAGAGGAAGTGAAGCAATTTTTTGGTAACATTGGCAACTGAAAAGCTGAAAACTATATACAATACAATTATGTTTTTCCAGTGGTTTCAGAGAAATTCACAGCCTTTAGAAAAACAGGAATTTGGGTAAGCAAGATAGCAATGAATGATAAACACTGCTGTCAGAGGACAGGGTGGATATCCACCTGTGCAGGAGTTTAGGTTAAGAGAAGGTCAATTAAGCAGTTATACTGTATTTCCTTTTTTTTCAAAATGCAAATTTCAGAAAGGATAAATATACAACAGTTTAAAAGTCAATATTTACTCTCAGACTCTGAGATACTTCTGTTACTTCCTTCTCTAAGAATACAGAAATATGAAATATTTCAGATATATGATAAACTGTGGGAAAATATCTCTTTAATGGCAACCCTTAAACTTGCAATTAGAGTTTCCTGGAAAATTGTACTCTTTTTGAATATACATTAGAGGGAGTGCAGGAAGCACTCCATGCACTCATCTCTATATGGGGACACAGGCATGTGCACCTCTCCATCCCTGCTCACCCAACACAGGTCTAACCACAAGGAAGCCAATAATTTAGGTAAATATGTATAGTATATAGGGTTACCATTTTTAAACCTGGGTGACCAAAGTGAGACACATGTGCGCCTCTGAGGACTAAGCCTTTTTCTTAGCTGCCTAAATATGGATTTAAGGGATCCAGGTTTGAAAATCTGGGCTTCTGTCATATGTGAACAAGTGGGTAAGGGTCTTAAACTACATGAATTAAGCCTTTAATATGACTGCCTTATACAAAGGGACTTATTAACTGAGATATCAATTGCTCACTCAATGCCATCTGTCAGAGTCCATATGAGCTAGAAGGAACACGCACAGAATGCTAATCTTTAGGCAAAAGGCCTTCCCTGAGGTCAAATTACGTACTAATTATATTTTGAGACATAAGACAATGTAATTCTTCTAATAATCTACTTTCCAATTTTGCCTTTGATTTTTTAGTGTCTAGAGCAGGGGTAGGCAACCTATGGCACGCGTGCCAAAGGCGGTACTCGAGCTGATTTTCAGTGGCACTCACACTGCCTGGGTCCTGGCTACCAGTCTGGGGGACTCTGCATTTTAATTTAATTTTAAATGAAGCTTCTTAAACATTTGAAAAACCTTATTTACATTACATACACAATAGTTAGTTATATATTATAGACTTCTAGAAAGAGATCTAAAAATGTTAAAATGTATGACTGGCATGTGAAACCTTAAATTACAGTGAATAAATGAAGACTCGGCACACTACTTCTGAAAGGTTGCCGACCCCTGGTCTAGAGATCAAAATTACTATTCACTTCTGTTAAATAAAATAGCATTTCCCCATTTCACTTTGACATGCCCAAGAAGCCACACGTTTTTTTCAGTAAGTCTGAATAATAGCAGAGAGTTTGAGCATAAAATTTGTGAGTTCATTAGGATCAACATGTTAGGTAATAATGTGCCAGAAGCAGACATGCAACAAGGCATAGCTGAGGAAAGCATTAGCAATATGATCTAATTTCAGTTGCAGTGGTAATTTACTTTTATCAACCAGAGTCAACTTTCCATGGGTTACTGTTACTGACATTTAATAAGAATAGTGGAATGCTGAATATAGGTATAAACTTAAAAATGTTAGCACACCTTTAAAATCTATTAAAACAGTTGCAGATTGAATACACCTCTAAAAATATACTTTGGTATATTTCCATCATCTATTGTCATCGGACAATGCATCCAAACAGCATTCTTACCCTACGTTTTACTTTCTCTGAAGCTAAATACACTAGACATACAGGACTAGACTGTATCTGCAAAGGGGAAGTGGAAAGGAAGGGTAGTGAGGAGAAAAAGATACCCCTGTATTTTTCCTTAACAGTTGCAGGTGCTAAAGAGTGAAGGGAGGAAGGAATGACAAACTCTTCTACCAACTTAAGTGGCCCCCAGAGAGGGCCATGTTCTTGCTTCTCAGCCCCAACACCAGCAAGAGTGCAGTGGTCAACACAAACTACTTGGTTCCTACAGGATTACTGGTAAACACTGCAAACCATGCTCCCTGGGAGAAATTAAAACAACCACAGTCATACTGAGTTCTTTTGCAGTAGTTTGAAGTATGAAGTGCTTCCGTTCCCCCCATGATGCACATCCAATCCATTTTGTGCAATCAACCTACAAGCTTTGGAACAAGGTTTAAAGTAAGGAGAAAGCAGTAGGGAGATCAGCTCCTTGTCCTCTGTTAACAGAAGAGAGAGAATAACTCCAAAGGAGGGCAGTTTCCCTAGAGTGCCTTCTTCTCCAGCAGCAACAGCTGGTGCCTGGCTGGAGAGATTCCGTGGTTCCCACCCTTCTGGCCCCTAGATGATATGACATTTAGGAGCCTAATCCTTTTGTTAACCTAGCCCCTGAGGGATATTTTGAAACCCAATCACAGATGAATGGCACAGATATCCATAGTGGACTTCCACTGCTCACAATAATACCCTGAGCTCCTAGGTGAATAAAATGTATTCAATATATCAAAAAGATCAGACCTGTAAAAATGCTTTTATGCATGCGCCTTCATAAAAATGCAAAAGGTCTATTCACTTGACTGTTTAAATCAGTGGTTCTCAAACTTTTGTATGGTGACCCCTTTCATACAGCAAGCCTCTGAGTGCGATTCCTCTCCATATAAATAAAAAATATTTTTTATATATTTAACACCATTATAAATGCTGGAGGCAAAGCAGGGTTTGGGGTGGAGGCTGACAGCTCGTGACTCCCCATATAATAACCTCATGATCCCCTGAGGAGTCCCGACCCCCAGTTTGAGAAGCCCTGGTTTAAATTATTCAGTTGGATAATATTAAATAAACAATCTCATTTTACCTCACATTTGTTTTCCTTAACAGAGAACTCTAGCCTGAGACTGACTGATGGGTTAAAAATAGGCCCAGAGAGGCACAAAAGCAGCTGAAACTGTTGGTCTGGAGTGGGCTTCCCCAGGTCATTCTAGATGTGATCGGTGACAGAACAACCTTTGAGTAGTATAAATTATGCTGTGTTTTCTGTCCTCTTTGCAAGCATGTCAGTCAGAATATTCATAACTGTAGGATTACCCACAGCATCTCATTTCCCTGTGGCTATGCCCCTTTTCTCCACTGTGCTGCTTGCTGAATAACTCACTGGCGTTGACTGCACTATGAAGAATTCTATACAGGTAGAGATTCAGACTCTATGCACACTATTCCTCATCACAGAGCCTACTCAGGGTTTAATGCAGGTTCAAAGTAGCTTAACGCACCAAAGATCTGAGACATGCTAAAATGTTAATGTGTTCTGAGCAGTCTTCATTTTAATGTGAATTCCCAAGAGTAAAATTATTCATAAACAAATACTTGAAAATGAAAAATTAAAATACTTCTAATTATAGATATTGATAAAGCAGTATGACTTATCCATATGAAATTCTATGATGCTTTAACGGCTTTCAATTACAGTAATTATTATCACAATTAATTTCCTTTCCCTAGATCCCCTCAAGTCTACATTTTGTAAGACTAACTTACAAAAACTATATTTGCTTGAAAATTTTTTCCACGTATATAAGTCTTCATACTTCTGCAACTCATACATCCTTTGTTGAAATTCAAGTTACAATTAGGGCTGTCAAGCGATTAATAAAATTAAAAAAATATTTGTAATAAAAATAATATAAAGTGAGTATTTTACACTTTGTATTCTGTGTTATAATTCAAATCAATATATTTGAAAATATGGAAATACATCCAAGAATAGCAATTAATTGTGTGATTAATTGTGCTGCTAAGCAAAAACAGAATATCATTTATTTAAATATTTTTGGATGTCTTCTGCATTTTCAAATATATTGATTTCAATTACAACACAGAATGCAAAGTGTACAGTGCTTATTTTATATTTATTTTTATTAGAAATATTTGCACTATAAAAAACAAAATAAATAGAATTTTTCAATTCCTCTAATACAGGTATTGTAATGCAAGCTCTTCATCATGGAAGTTCAACCTACAAATGTAGAATTATGTCCAAAAAAATGAGTGTATTCAAAAATAAAACAATGCAAAACTTTAGAGCCTACATGTCCACTCAGTCTTACTTCTTGTTCAGCCAATCGCTCAGACAAACAAGTTTGTTTACATTTGCAGGAGATAATGCTGCCTGCTTCTTATTTACAATGTCACCTGAAAGTGAGAACAGGCGTTCGTATGGCACTGTTGTAGCCAGCATCGCAAAATGCTTAGGTGCCAGATGTGCTAAAGATTCATATGTCCTTTAATGCTTCAACCTCCATTCCAGAGGATGTGTGCATGCTGATGAGGGGTTCTGCTCGATAGCAATCCAAAGCAGTGTGGACTGATGCATGTTCACTTTCATTACCAGAGTCAGATGCTACCAGCAAAAAGTTGATTTTCTTTTTTGGTGATTCAGGTTCTGTAGTTTCCGCATTGGAGTGTTGCTCTTTTAAGACTTCTGAAAGCATGCTCCACACCTCATCCCTTTCAGATTTTGGAAGGCATTTCAGATTCTTAAACCTTGGTTTGAGTGCTGTAGCTATCTTTAGAAATCTCACATTGGTACTTTTGTGTTTTGTCAAATCTGCAGTGAAAGTGTTCTTAAAATGAACGTGCTGGGTCATCATCCGAGACTGCTATAACATGAAATATATGGCAGAATGTGGGTAAAATGGAGACAGAGACATACAATTTTCCCCAAGGAGTTGAGTCACAAATTTAATTAACACATTTTTTTTTAATGAGTGCCAGCAGCATGGAAGCATGTCCTCTGGAAAGGTGGCTGAAGTATGAAGGAGAATATGAATGTTTAGCATAGCTGGCACATAAATACCCTGTGATAAGGGTTACAAAAGTGCCATGTCAATGCCTGTTCTCATTTTCAGGTGACACTGTAACTAAGAAGCGGGCAGAATTATCTCCTGCAAATGTAAACAAACTTGTTTGTATTAGTGATTTGTTACACAAGAAGTAGGACTGAGTAGACCTGTAGGCTCTAAAGTTTCACATTGTTTTGTATTTGAGTGCTGCTATGTAACAAAAAATCTACATTTGTAAAAGCAGCAAAGAATCCTGTGGCACCTTATAGACTAACAGACGTTTTAGAGCATGAGCTTTCGTGGGTGAATACCCACTTCCTCAGATGCATGTACATTTGTAAGTTGCACTTTCATGATAAAGAGATTGCACTACAGTACTTGTATGAGGTGAATTGAAAAATACTATTTCTTTTATTGTTTTTCACAGTGAAAATATTTGTAATAAAAATAATGTAAAGTGAACACTGTACACTTTATATTCTCTGTTGTTATTGAAATAGAAGAGTACTCCATCTTCATTAGTCCTTGGTCTTCTCTTATTTGAGTACTGCATGCAAACTCTGGAAGAATGTTTTGAGTTCTTTGATCAATGAACTTAGAAATGAGGGTTTGATTTTCACAAAGGACGTCCATGCTGTATAATAAGTATGTTTTGATTTACCGAAGAACATGTGTAAAGCCAAACAACAAATACTAAATTAGGGACTCTGCTTCTGACATTCATGTTCTGAAGTTATCTACATTCACCTTCTATTCATATGAGCTCAAAATATCCCTCCCAAACTATTCTCTCTAGAGGTCCCACTTTTAAGAAAAGATTAAACAGGACCAAACAGGTACTTAGGTACACAGATGATTTTGTGCTAATGTGAGGTGCTAGATGATAGTCCTGGAAACTGAAGACTTCTCTGTATCAGCAAAAGAGGTACTATACAGGTAGCACCAGTGCAAGCTTTCTATACACTCTCTCCTACATGACTCAAATTCCACTAGAAGGGAGCTTCTCTACAGAGGAGAGCATAGACTGGTTTTGTCAGAAGCTAGGAATGAACTAGACGGAATGGATCATTTGATGATTACCTGTTCTATTCATTCCCTCTGGGGCACCTGGCATTGGCCACCATCAGAAGACAGTATACTGGGCTAGATGGACCTTTGGTCTGACCAGTATGGCCGTTCTTATGGTCTCTTTTTATATTATTAATTTTTGTCCTCTCTGATGAGGCTAACAACAAGAATGCCAACTAGCACTAGTGTTTGTTTGTAGTAGGGAAACTTGTTTCTATTACAAATTGAATGTCTGTCTTTTTCACATAGGCAAACAAACAGCTGTCAAATGATGGTAACTTTGAATCACCTCTGACTTGGGGAAATTATAACCAGTGGCCAAGAAGTAAAATGTTTGTTTGACCATTGCCAATTCCCCTGAGCCAATCAATTCCTACCAAAGTGTCCACAGTACCAAACATAAAATCAAGAAAAACAGTTTCTCTTTAGCAATAAACTGACTCATTACTCTAAAAATAAAGAATATCTATTGACAGGCATGTCTGATTATGAAAATAAAGGAATAAATTAAGCACAATACGTTCCTTTATCACAAAATATTTTGAATAAATTGGCAGTCATTAATAGACCCACTATTAGCATCAAACTCAATGTAATTAGAGGCAGAGAGAATTAAAGTTACAGCAATCAATGTATATTATAAAATGAAAAGATTGGTGGATTGTATTTGCAGTTTGTTACATTAGTATGCTTTCCTGCCACTTTTGCAGTATCTATAGGTTGGAATTTAACATTGGCAAAGAATCTGAAAACATAACATATGAGGTATCATTTTCATATGCAAATGACACACAATTCCTTTCTACCACATACATTAAAATTCACTTATCATTTCAGCTTTTGTCACAGAATACTATCAGTTTTACATTGTGCCTTATCTAGTGCAGCTAATCAAAGCACCCTATTTTCAAATACTGATATTTTGCCTAACAAAATTTATCTTGGATAGTCACAAAAACATGGACAAAATTCCAGTATTCACAGAGGCATTTCAGAGGATGTTTGCTTTTCTTGGGTGGAAGAACATTTATTTAAAGTATAAAAACAGAATTTAGTAATGATTGAATAGGTGCAGTTGTTAACATATACACTAAGCAGATGGGGAAGATGGGCTGGATGGCTGCATGGAGTGGTACTAGATTGAATGACCTTTAACAGTCAGAAGGAATTTCACTCTGTGCCACAGGGGAGACAGGAGCAGCAATCTTCAAAAGGGCAAGAATACAAGTTAGCATTCTGAAGTGGGGATGAATTCCCAGTTTCATCATCAGTCTGAGGACTGTCAGGTCCAGAAAAAGGGAGACAGATGAGATTGCCCTATTTCTCATGAGTGCTTTTCTATTGTTTGCCAGCTTGAAAGGACTTTGCCTCAGCTAGAGAGAGTTGAAAGTAATATGAGATATAAGAATTATTAATTCAGGCTATGATTTTATTCCCACCAATAGCTCTTCTGGATCATTGTTTCACAATGAAGGATATAGATGTCATGAAAAATATCTGTTATTCAAAACTGAAAAATCTGCACATTAAATTTTAACAATTTAAATGTACAACTTCTATTAATATTTTATCATGACATCTTTTCAGATTTATTACTTTAAAGTGAAATGTATCTAGCAGCTACATGTAAGAATGCTATGATCCTTTAAATCAGCTTCTGTACCAGATGACTGGAGGATAGCTAATGTGACGCCAATTTTTAAAAAGGGCTCCAGAGGTGATCCCAGCAATTACATGCCTGTACATATAAAATGATGAGGTCTAAATTAGCTGCTACCACTCAAGAAAGAGATCTTGGAGTCATTGTGGATAGATCTCTGAAAATATCCACTCAATGTGCAGCGACAGTCAAAAAAATGAACAGAATGCTGGGAATAATTAAGAAAGGGATAGATAATATCATGTTGTCTCAATATAAATCCATGGTACGTCCACATCTTGAATACTGTGTGCAGATGTGGTCACCCCATCTCATAAAAGATATATTGGACTTGGAAAAGTTTCAGAAAAGGGCAACAAAAATGATTAGGGGTGTGGAACGGCTTCCATACGAGGAGAGATTAATAAGACAGGGACTTTTCAGCTTGGAAAAGAGATGGCTGAGGGCAGATATGATTGAGGTCTATAAAATCATGACTGGTGTAGAGAGAGAGAAGGAAGTGCTGTTTACTACTTCTCATAACACAAGAACTAGGGGTCACCAAATTAAATTAATAGGCAGCAGGTTTAAAACAAATAAAAGGAAATCTTTCTTCACACAACACACAGTCAACCTGTGGAACTCCTTGCCAGAGGACGTTGTGAAGGCCAAGGTCATAACAGGGTTAAAAAAAAACCTAGATAAATTCATGGAGGATAGGTCCATCAATGGCTATTAGCCAGGATGGGCAGGAATGGTGTCCCTAGCCTCTGTTTGCCAGAAGCTGGGAACGAGCAACAGGGGATGGATCACTTGATAACTACCTCCTCTGTTCACTCCCCCAGGGCACCTGGCACTGGCCACTGACGGAAGACAGGATACTAGGCTAGATGGACATTTGGTCTGACTCAATAGGGCCATTCTTATGTTCTTATTGGATTAAATAAAATATAGCAACTGCAGCTTTAAAACAGACATATATAGTACAATTTCTAATGCATTATTGCAGTGGTTCTCAAACTTTTTTTCCATGGACCACTTGAACATTGCTGAGGGTCTCGGCGGACCACTTAATGATCTTTCCAAATGTTGTTTTTTCTGCTTCAAGAGATTGCACATGTGCATTCCACTCTTGGCAACTCACAAACAGTAATGTAGAAGGAGGGATTGGAATTCATGCACACACAGACTGGGGTACAACTCGTCCAAATTTAGAATAATCTCTTGAGTGCTGAGCAATGGCATAGGGATGTGAAAGTGTGAACAGAAGACCAGGTTGCTGCTTTCCAAATATCCTGGATAGGAACTTGTGCACGGAAGCGCCTCTGACACCATCTGTGATCTTGTGAAATGCGCTTGTCCGTTTGCCAGATAAGGAAATGCTGGATCATAACAAACACAAATACAGGAAGTTACCCAAAACAAATTCTTTGTGAAGAAACTGGGAGATCTTTCATTCTGTCTGCAATGGCCACTAATAGTGTTGATAATTTGAAATTGTTTTGTCCTATCAGTGTGGAATGCCAATGCCTTTCTGACATCTAATGTGTGCAGCTGTTGATCTTCTTTACTGGCATGTAGTTTTTGGTAAAATGCAGGTGAGTAAATTGACTGGTTAATATGAAAGTCTGATACTACTTTAAAGAGAAATCTGATGAGAGTGTCAGGAGGATAAAAAAGAATGCATAAGGTGGTTCAGATGTCAGAACACCCAAATTGGTTACCCTCATGGAAAAACTGAGAGCTACCAGGAAAGTCACCTTCAGAGAAAGATGTAGGAGCATTTTGCTAGAGGCTCAAGCAGTAGCCCCATAAGCTCTGACAAAACCAGGTTCAAATCCCATGGGGGATAGGTTCTCTTGTTTGAGGGTACAACCTTTCAAGGCCCTTCACAAGCTTAACTGTCATGTCATTAGAGAATACAGAACAGTTATCTACATGAGGATGGAAAGCTGATATTGCTGCTGCCAGGTGCACCTTGACAGAAGAAACTGGGCTGATCCCTGCTGCTTTAGGTGCAATAAATAGTCCAGTGTATGTTGGACAGAGGATTGCACTGGCGAGACACTGGTTTAATGAGCCCAGAAAAAACATCTCTATTTTGACTGGTAAACCACTTTGATGGAGGGCTTTCTACTGTTTAATCCCCTGCGATTTAGTCATGCAGTCTCCAGGCCATTAAGTGAAGGGATTGCAGGTTTGGATGGAGCAGCTGACCATGATCTTGGGAGATTAACTCCAGGTGTAACGGGAGTGAAACTGGAGTTGCCACTGACAGGTCTAGTAGAGGGGAAAACAAGTGTTGGTGATGCCATGCGGGAGCACCTCTTAAATTGAGGGTGACGTACCAGTCTCCAGGATATGGGGTAGGGAGGAGAAATAATGGAAACCATGGGTGACCATGCAAAACTTTATCCTTTTGAGATGCTTGTTAAGATGACACAGGTCTAAAATAGGTCTCAGACCTCCCTTTGCTTTTGGGATTAGGAAATAACAGGAGTAGAAATTCCTCCCTCTTAAATTCAGTGGAATGTCCTCTATGGCTTCCACCAGAAGAAGAGATTGAACCTTCTGGACCAGAAATTCTTCATGAGAGGGGTTCCTGAAGAGGAACAGGGAGGGAGGGTGGGAATGAGGAGTAGCAATAAAGTAGAGGGTGTATCCCATTTCTACAATGCTCAGCAACCCACAGTCTGTGGTGATACAGGATTAAGCACTGAGAAAATGGGAAAGATGGCTTGGAAATACAGGAAAAAGGGGTCTGTCATCTTGGGAACTGATATGGTGTCCTCAAGAGTCCGATCAAAATACCTGCTTAGAACCCCCTGGATATCTAGGGGAGGCAGGCATTGATGCAGATACAGAAGAAGGTGGTGGTCTATGTCTATAACCCCCTACTCTTCTTCCTCTGCAGATCCAGTTAAATATCCTTGGTTTTGCTGCAGGTAATTAGTCATGCTGATCCAGGCGCAAAGCTATGCAGTGTGGGAGAACAATGAGAGGACAGAAGGCTGTGCTTCCCCAAACAGCCTGGTGTGCCTTGCCCATGCTCCATCCCCAGCCCCATCCCCACTTCAGTTCCCTTCCTGCCGGTGCTCTTCCATGGCCAAGAGGCTGAGGCAAGCGCAGATAAGGCCCAGGGCTGGGGACACTGGGGCTGAGGCCATGCTGCGCCAGCCATCTGTCCAGTGCTGGGGGCACTGAGATCATGCTGCTGGGGTGCTCAAGCTGCACCACCTGTCATCCCAGCGCTGGGGGAGCTCTGGCTTCACCGCTTGCCCAGTGCTGCAGCTGAAAGCGCTCTGGCCGCCCCGTCTGCCCAGTGCTGTGGCTGGGGGAGCTCTGGCTGTGCTGCCCACCCAGCATGCTGGGTCTGCCTGTCAAGAGCCAGTGGTAGAGATATGGAAAGACAGTAAAGCAGTTTTTTCTCATGCGAGCCACCACTGAAAGGACTTTTATAAAGACTACTGGTGCTGTAGCTAGTATGAATGGAAGGACTCTGAATTGGTAGCGATCTTGCTCAGTGAGGAACCAGAGAAACCTTCTTTGGGATGGATGAATGTCGATGTGAAAGTAAGCATCTTTCACATCAAGAACTATGAACCATGTGCCATTTTCTATAGAAGGGATTACTGATGCCACTGTGATCATGTGGAATTTTAATTTTCAGGTGAATACATTTGGTTGGCATAGACTGAGGATCAGTCCTCATCCCCTGTTCTTTCTGGGAACCAAGGAATATGGGGAGCATAATTCCTTCTCTTGATGCTCAGGTGGTACCAGTTCTATGCATCCTTTCTAGAGAAGATAATTTACCTACTGAGATGGGACCAGGAAGGACTCTCTTATGGAAAGGTGAAATAAATTTGAATGTGTAGCCAAAGTGGATGATCTCTAATATCTTCTTGTCTGTCACTGCCCCCCACTTTATGAGCAAAGTGGGAAAGGCAACCAACAAAGGTTCAGGGGCTAATAAGGCATGGCATTTTCAGAACATGGTCTTCGAGCATGTCATCAGAAGGCATGTGGGGCTGCGTGACAGTTGTAGAGGTGGAGGAAGAGTTGGAGGGTCTTTGAACCCTTTGTTGTTTGCATGGAGGTCTGGGCCTGAGTGGAGGGTTGTCCTAGAGTCTTTAAGAGAATGTTCACTCATATTTAATTTGTGACCCACTATAACCCCCAGATCTTTTTCAGTGGTATTACCATCTAGCCAGTTATTCTCCATTTGCATCTGTGTATTTCACTTTTTTTTTCTCAGCATAGTATTTCTGCCCTTGTCTTTACTGAATTTAATCTTACTGATTTCAGATCAATTCTCCAATTTATCAAGATCTTGAATTTTAATCCTGTCCCCCAACATGCTTGCAATCCCGCTCAGCTTGATGTCATCTGCCAATTTTATAAGCCTACTCTCCACTCCATCATCCAAGCCATTAATGAAAATATTGACTAGTACTGGATTCAGGACAGTTCCCTGTGGAACCCCAATTGATATGTTATCCCAGTTTGACAGCAAACATATTGTATACAAGCTATAAATTATGTTCCTATTAGAACAAACAATGCAAAGTCTTCTCTTTTGTCCTGGGAACTACCATACAGCCCTCACCAAAACTGTGCCAGTTAGTCATAAGGATCTGAATCTGTCAAACAATAATGTAAAATGAATTTCTGTTGCAATAACAATGGTAATCATGTCAAATTGAGAAAATGGAAGTCTTAAGCTTCTGTAATGGAAGACTGACAGGATGAAATGCAAAACATAGCATTAATGGAAACCTTAACACTATTTGGGCAAAAAAACTAGAAAAATACATCAGCAGACTGGATCAAGTAGGGAAAAAGTGACATGCATTGTAATACTATATGGCTATCACACTGTTTGATATCTCATGATTAACTAGGATATAAAAATATCTTGCTTCCTTTTTCACATGTATTTATGAGAACAAGGAATAGATATTGTTGTCAGAAGGCTAAGACAGACACTGTTGGAATGTGGGTATTAGGCCCCTTCTTGGAATTGCCTCCTCCCCCTGTGATTCCTGATATATATGAATAATTTTGCCTTGGAGTTATATTAACGATAAAGACTGCAGTTTGCTGTTCATTCACAGCAAATATATGGGCGCAGACAGAATATCACCACCCAGGGTTTACTGATCAGATGCCCTGTTGAATTGCTAAAGCATGACGTGTGGGAAATTTATACTTAGACACAGCATTCTGTGTCTGCTTACAAATTGTCGCTGCTTATTTTAAAAAATTTGAACTCTGTTTATACCAAATTCAGATGCTATAAACTGCTAGAGATGTCTGAAAATGGAAAAAAAACAAAAGAACAAAGGCTAACAATTAAGCTTTAGCTTCTGAATGTGCAGGGTCACTAAGCACAAGATACTTCCTCTCCTCATACCATTAGTGAGCTGATGGCAGCTTCAGAAAGCAGATAAAAAGTAATTCATTCTGTAAAGCATGGTCCAAGCTCTTCAAATTAAAGTGGGAGTTCTTAAACTCTCCATAATTGATATTTAACTGCAAAATATAGGGACTAGCCTACAGCCTGAAGAAAGCAAAAAACTAGCTCACAACAGACTCAGGAAATTAAAGAGACTAGTATAACATGGACTGTGGGCTGATAAGCAAGATCAAAAATATCAGAATAATGAAAATCACTGCTCTGCTGAGGCTGGATATCAAGAATGAACCTGCATATTTCAAGAAATGCCACCTGGTTTTGCCAGCAGACAAAAAAGATTTGCCTACTGCCAATATATTTTAATTGCCAGTCAATTCCCAGGACAAGAAGACCATGGCCAGATGGTATTCACCCAAGAGTTCTGAAGGAAATCAAATGTGAAATTGAAGAACTACTATGTGTAGTTTGTAACCTGTCATTTAAATCAGCTTCTGTACCAAAAGACTGGAGGATAGCTAATGTGACACCAATTTTTAAAACAGGCTCCAGAGACGATCCCAGCAATTATAGGCCTGACTTCAGTACCAGGCAAAGAACAGAATTGTCAGCAGAATAGATGAACATAATTTGTTGGGAAGAGTCAACATGGTTTTTGTAAAGGGAAATCATGCCTCACCAATCTACTAGAATTCTTTGAGGGAGTCAACAAGCATGTGGACAAGGGGGATCCAGTGGATATAGTGTACTTAGATTTTCAGAAAGCCTTTGACAAGGTTCCTCACCAAAGGTTCTTAACCAAAGTAAGCTGTCATAGGATAAGAGGGAAGGTCCTCTCATGGATTGGTAACCGGTTAAAAAGATAAGAGGATAGTAATAAATGGAGAGGTAAACAGTGTGTCCCCCAGTAGCCTGTACTTGGATCAATCCTATTCAACATATTCATAAATTATCTGGAAAAAGGGGTAAACGGTGGCAAGGTTTGCAGAGAATACAAAACTAATCGAGATCGTTTAAGTCCAAAGCAGACTGAGAAGAACTAGAAAAGGATCTCGCAAAACACGGTGACTGGGCACCAAAATGGCAGATGAAATTCAATGTTGATAAATGCAAAGTAATGCACAGTGGAAAACATAATCCCAACTATACATATAAAATGATGGGATCTAAATTATCTGTTACCACTCAAGAAAAAGATCTTGGTGTCATTGTGAATAGTTCTCTGAAAACATTCACTCAATGTGCAGTGGCAGTCAAAAAAGTGAACAGAATGCTGGAAATCATTAAGAAAGGGATAGATAATAAGACAGAAAACATAATATTGCCTCTATACAAATCCACAGTACGCCCACATCTTGAATACTGCATGCCGATGTGGTTGCCTCATCTCAGAAAAGATGTGCTGGAATTGGAAAAGATTCAGTAAAGTGCAATAAAAATAATTATGGGTATGGAATGTCTTCCATATGAGGAGAAATTAATAAGACTGGGACTTTTCAGCTTGGAAAAGAGACGACTATGGGGGGTAGATATGATAGAGGCCTATAAAATCATGACAGGTGTGGAGAAAGTAAATAAGGAAGTGATATTTACTCGTTCTCATAAAACAAGAACTAGGATTCACCAAATGAAATTAATAGGCAGCATGTTTGTTTTAAACAAAAGGAAGTATTTTTTTTCACACAACACACAGTCAACCTGTGGAACTTCTTGCCAGAGGATGTTGTGAAGTCCAAGACCATAACAGGGTTCAAAAAAAGAACTAGATAAGTTCATGGGGGATAGGTCCATCAATGGCTGTTAGCCAGGATGGTTGGAAAACTGTACTCAGAGAGTACTTATGAATAGCACCCAGTCAAGCTGGAAGGGCATGTTGAGTGAGGTCTTGCAGGGATTTATTCTGGGTCCGGTTCTATTCAGTATCTTTATAAATAACTTGGATAATGGAAATAGAGAGTATACTTATAAAGTTTACAGATGATACCAAGCTAGGAGGGGATGCAAGCACTTTGGAGAATAGGATTAGAATTCAAAATGATCTTGGCAAGCTGGAGAAATGGTCTGAAATAAATAGGATGAAACTCGAAGACAAATGCAAAGTATTAAACTTAGTACACTTATGAAATCAATTGCAAAAGTACAAAATGAGAAATGACTGCCTAGGAAAGAGTAGTGCTGAAAAAGATCTGGGGGTTATAATGGATCACAAACTACATATGAGTTAACAGAGTAACATTGCTGCAAAAAAGCAACCATGGTGTATTAGCAGGAGTATTGTAAGCAAGACATGAGAAGTAATTCTTCCATTCTACTCAGCACTGATAAGGCCTCAACTGGATTACTGTGTCCAGAACTGGGCAACACACTTCAGGAAAATATAATATTTTTTGGACAAATTGAAGAAAGTATAGAGGACAACAACAAAAATGATTAAAGGTCTAGAAATCATGAACTTGGAGGAAAGATTTGAAAAAAATGGGTTTGTTTAGTCTGAAGAAGAGAAGACAGGGGACAGGGGACATGATAACTGTCTTCATGTATTTGAAAAGTTGTTCTAAAGAGAAGGGTGATAAATTGTTCTTCTTAACCACTGAGGACACGACAAGAATGACTGAGCTTAAATTGCAGCCAGGGAGATTTAAGTTAGACATTAGGAAAAACTTCCTAACTGTCAGAGTAGCTAAACATTGGAACTCATTACCTAGGGAGGATGTGGAATCTCCATCACTGGAGGCTTTTAAGAACAAGTTAGACAAAGTACCTGTCAGAGGTGGTCTAGGTAATACTTAGTCCTGCTTCAGTGCAGGGGACTGGACTGAATGACCTATCAAGGTCTCTTCCAGTCCTACATTTCTAGGATTCTATCTATCTATCTAAAACAGGGGTAGGCAACCTATGGCACAGGTGCCGAAGGCGGGACGCAAACTGATTTTCAGCGGCACTCACACTGCCTGGGTCCAGGCCACTGGTCCGGGGGGCTCTGTATTTTAATTTAATTTTAAATGAAGCTTCTTAAACATTTTGGAACCCTATTAACTTTATATACAACAATAGTTTATTTATATATTATAGACTTCTAGAAAGAGACCTAAAAAGGTTAAAATGTATGACCGGCACACAAAACCTTAAATTAGAGTGAATAAATGAAGACTCGGCACACCGCTTCTGAAAGGTTACTGATCCCTGATCTAAAATCTCATACACACACTTTTTAACATGTCCAAGAAAAGGAAGATCCCAAGGTATGTCTGTCTATGCCCTCCTCTAAGGGGATTATTAGCTGTTATTTAAATAGAAGAATTGCATTTCTAGCCTGGTTCATTGCAAAGATAACATTGAAATAGTTAACAGATTACTAGTGTTGAATGCTTGTGACTATGGTTTCTGTATCACCTGCAATCATGGATTAATTCAATGCAATTTCATCAGGGTAAATTTAACCCACAACACTTATTAAAACTTAAATGACTGCGGATAATAGAAAGAATGTCATCAGTATGGTATCTAGATTACAGCTCTGTCAGGATATTAGTAGATATGGGACAGGAGTCAGTGCAATTTTCTCTGGTTTCTCTGCAGTCATCACTGAAATCTAAGAACGTATCAGTGTGATACTTTTCTTTAGAACCGCGTGACCTAGTTTCACTTAGAAAGCAACCCTGTAAATATGAGATGTGCTGGTTTGTTTGAGAAAAAGAGCTAGAGAAATATTGGCCAAGAACACTATACTTAGTATTAGAAAGGTTGTATGGTGACATGACAAAGGTGGGGACAAAAGCCAGTGAAACCATCTGTGTTCTCAGTATAACAATAAACTTCTACTTCTACTCTACGTCCCCTTGTCCAAACTGACTTACCCTCATTTTTCTTGGCCTTAATATTTGTCTCCAAAAAACATAAGGAAGAACAATTTATGTGCTTTGTAATAGGTATAAAAATATCCCCAGACATTCATACCACAGTTATAAAAGCTTAAGAGATAAAATTCTGGTAAGGAACTCAGTTTGATAGCTGGGGAAAGGCTCTTTCACTATTTCCACTTTTAAACTTTGAAAGAGTTTGCTATACTTTTGTTTTCAAAGAAACCTGAATTATTTGAATGGATTATATAAGGTTTCAAGTATTTTCATAATGGTACGAAACTTGTACTCTTCAACTTAATATGTTTACAATTAATTATGGAATGCTAACATTACAATTATTGGGAGAGTTTCAAAAGGGAGTTTCCTTTTATTAAAGAATGTATATGCAGTTGCATTTTATTGAGGCGCTTTCAATAAAAGAAATCCTCACAGGAAAGGAAACATTTACTTTGCTTGGTGTCTCTTTGAAGAACTTCTTGCTGAAGCAGCTTTTTCTTGGGAGTATTTTATATTTGATTGTTTAATTGCTGGGGTCACATGTCCTAAAAATATTCATGTACATGCATCCATTGACTTTAATGGCACCAGATAGTGTTATGCACTTTTCACAAAGGGTAAATGTAGGCAACCAAATCTAGATTCTCATTTTAAAAAAATCTGGTTGACAACGTTACTTAATTTATGATATTGCTTTTCATCTCCAAGTGTCTGAACATAAACTTACGTAGGCATAAAGGGTAGGATTTTCCAAAGCATATAAGATTAAGCAGCACAAGCTCTACTGAACATCAGTGAGGCCTATTCTTCTAAATCCCTTCACCATTTGAGAAAAATCTCTCCCAAAAAGCAATACTTTCTCCACCAGCTACCTCTAGAAGGTGTTTTTCAAAAATGTCCAGCCATACTACAGTTTAAACTAGAAACTGAAACCGCAAGAGGAATTTAACTGGAATTTGGCCAAGATATGATTTATACCTTTAATTTTATGAAGTGTTTATTATAAGTTTGAATAGCAATATAAGGTATATGCAATTATACAACTGTAAATTATACTTTTAGTACTTTTTGTCGCAATTTGAGAGAGGTTGAAGCTCAAATAGCTTAGCAGATTCATATACAGTATTAGTAGGTGGCAAAAATATATCAAATATGATACATCAAGTATGAATCAGGAACTAATTCTTATTAAGTTGACATGACATATACAAATAAATGTCTATGGAAATGAACTTTATATATTGACACCGCTATTGATTTCAAGAGTGCTACAATTGGAATCAATGAATGCCCAAGCAGATGCATCAGTTTCTTCATTTGGATCAGTATTATTTCACTTCTCCTCTTGGGATTGTTATTAATAATTTATGCCACAGAACTCAATGTGCTTATTAATGCTTTAGGCAATGCTATCATACACAGAGATACCATAAACAGAGCTCAGTGAAAATCTTTATAATTTTTCATTTTATTTTTTTGGAATTTCATTTCATTTTGTTTTATCCCCTGTGGGAGGGGGCTAGGTCCTGTCCCCAGGAGATGGGAGTCCCTGGATGGGATGCTCAAGAGTAAACCCATCCCGTCCCCATGAGGAGGGCAGGCCCTGAGGATGGAGAGCGTTGGTGAGCAAGTCTGCCCTATACTCACCCTGCAATGGTGGTTCCTATACCTCTGGGCTTGGCCTGGCTTCCTGCTCTGGGCATTGCAACCTGGTGCATGGGTTTAGAGTGCAGCTCAACTTTGATCCTGTCATCTTTCTATCATCATGGGGCTACTAGGCCAAATCTGAGCAGCTCTGCAATCCTGTATACCATGTTGCAAAGCCATTCACTAAAATTTGGCCTGGCCACCCCTTTGTTATTACAGAGGAGTTAGGGTTACCATATTTGAACATTCAAAAAAGAGGACACTCTCTGGGGAGTGTTGACTTGACTCACAGTCCAGCTCTGCTCCTCCCCTGCTCGGCCCCAGGTCCCCCCCCTCCCCACTCAGCCCTGCCAGTGCACCCCTCCTCATCCCCTGACCCGACCCTAAGAGCCAGAGGGACCTGCTGGGTGTTGAGGTGGGGAGTCCCAGTGGTGCTTATCTGGGGTGGCTCCCGGGAAGCATGTGGCAGGTCCCACTGGCTCCTAGGGTCGGGTCGTGTGGGGGAGGTGGAGGGCTCTCTGCTCACTGCCGACGCCTGCAAGCCCCGCCCCCACAGCTCTAATTGGGAAGGAGGGAGCTGGTGCAGCACATGGAGACCCCCTTTGCCTCTGTGCCTAGGGGCTGCCCACATTGCAGGCTCCTGCCAGTGGGCGGGTGCCAGGAGCTGCCCCAGAAAGCGCCACCAGCCCCGGGACTTTGGACTTAGGGTTACCATACGTCCGTATTTTCATGGACGTTTTTAGATATTTAAAAATTCCTCCCGGATGGTGATTTGAGAACTAAAAAGCCAGACATGTCTGGGAAAATATGGACGTATGGTAACCCCAGAAGGAGTTGCAAGGCCAAACCTGAGCAGTGCTGTGACCCCATGTGCCAGGTCACAATGCCTGGAGCAAGAAGCCAGGGTCAGCCCTGCAGGACAGGAGCTGCTGCTGCGGGATGAGTGCATTTCATTAAATTTTATTCATTGCCTTTCTTTTCTTTTGTTTTATTTATTGTTTAGTTTTTTTTCCATGTTACTTCATACTTGAAAAAAGCATGGGACACTAAATATAAACAATATTGTTAATGACCTACCTATCTTTATGAAGTATTTGAACAAAAGCAACAATGCCTAAACATATCGACCATCTAGACAAGAATAATTTATCAAAAAAAACTTATGGAGTATGAGTAATAGTAAACATTCTGCCACAGATTTATACAATATTTCTAAACCGCAAAACAAGACAGGCAATAATTAGTGACAGTGGGAAGATGCTTTTCTCCATATATATACATAAATATACATAAACATACATACCTATGCGCACACATATATTTCTGTTTTCTTAGACTTACAGATTTGAATATAATTTTTACACTGCTCCTTCTAAATAAATGATATCTCAGTTATCTGCTACCTGAACAGACAACAGTCATATCTGCTTTTCGCATGAGACATGAAAGTGGAGTAATTCATGTTAGCATTTCAGTCTGAAGGCACTTCTCTACAGCCATGTGCCATTTCAAATACATGCTAGACTATATGGTACAGTCCTTTAGAAAACAAATTCTGTAAAGTCATCTCATAACAAACACTAATTCAACAGACTGAAGAACAGCATTTATTGTCCCATTATATTTTTTCCTTGCTGTTTCTTTCAGAGCAAGTAGCACAGAAATTAAAGACAAATTTGCAAGTAAATCATTTAGGAGCACACCCTAGGATAAACAGACATAATCATCCACTCTATTCTACTGAACAAAACAGCGTGTCTTCAGAAACTCACAGCATTTAAAAAAAAAAAAAAAGATTATTGGGTTGTGAAATCTATTTCTTGCTTTGATATGATTGTCTAATTTTACTTTTTTATCCTCCTGTCCCAGACTCCTTTCCACCAGCTCATTCACCTAGTTCTCAGCTTATGAAGGAATTTTAATTTGCATTCTAACATAGGAACACCATCTCCAAACATAAAAGTTGACTATTTTTCAAGGATTTGGTAAAACTGCATATCAAACCATACCCTAGTTTCACTGGCAACTACAATGAAGTCTCATAAGGGGCCATCTTTTCTACTCAGTTTTATTTCAGAGAGCATGTCATTTAGAAAAATAACAGGAGTTCTACGAAGACAATAAGAAAAACAAAGATCTTCCTTCCTTCTCCACAGATCCTGAGTTAAAACTTTGATTGAAATTTAGGGCAAGTTAAAACTGCTGTAAAAGTGAACAGCAATGTTACTGCACTCTGACAATAGTTTCAGGGTTTAGTGGGACAAAAATTTGAGGTCCTTATGTTGTACCTCCATGTTTATGGTTTTTAACATTTATTTACACACAAGTTCTAAATCTCTCTCAGATAGCAGCTTGGAAAGCCCTACTATAGAGAAGTACACAGTATATTGTGGTATAAAAAATAGTAATGTTCGGAAGTTAACCGCATCTTCTACTTTACCTGGATAGCAAGTGCTCGAGCTACAAGCCCTCTGAGATATTGCAAAGGATCTTCTGGACCTTCCCACTTACTCTGCCATGTGAGGGGACACTGAAACAAAAATAGATTAATTGGTTATGCAATACAATTCAAAACTACAGGTATTACTACTGTTTTAATGCAACTATTCATATTACATTTAATTAGCTGAAGACTGAATGTAGTTTAAAAAGAGAGTGAGTGTCACAATCTGAGCATACAGCTATAAATTCCCAGCTCTAATGCAAACTCCTTACATAGTGCACAGACACAATGGTGACAGAGGCCATACAGAGCCTCTGTTTAACAGATAAATGTGACTTAACACTAGCATTAGCTTTTTACAGTGAGGATAAAAAACATTAACAATACCTACTTGACAGGAGTGAGGTTAGTACTAACTAATGCCTGTGAAGTGCTGTGGGTCCTGATTCTACAAGGTGCTCCCCCTTAATTAAATGGGAGTTGAGGGAACTTGGCATCACATAGGAAGTGCTGAGCACTTTGAAGGCTCATACCCTTGAAGATTATAGGCCAGATTTTCAAAAGAGCTCAGCATCCAGCAGCTCTCATTAAGAACAGCAGCAGCTACTGCATGCTGATGACATTTGAAAGTCTGGCCATTAAAGCATATAAGAAAGGATGACATTCAAAGTGAACTAAACAGTGCTAACTTTCACTGAATAAACTTCATCTTAATACAAATAATAGCAAAACTTTGGGTCAAGAGACTCTGGTAACATTTAAATAGACCAGTAGTGTCCAACACGGTGCCTGTGAGTGCCATGGCGCCCGCCAGGGCATTTATATGTGCCTGCCTAGTGCCCAGCCGGGGAGAGAAGCTGGGGTTCCATGCCTGTTGGGGACAGAGTACTCCAGGGCTGCAGGCTGCGGGCACCAGCTTTCTCTGTCGCTGGCAGGTGTGGGGATGCGGCTTCTCCGGGGCTGCAGGCGCCGGTGTTCTTGGACCCCAGCAGGCGCCGGGCCCTTCTCTTTGGCTTCGAAACCAGAGAGAAATCGTGGCCCCGCGCTTGCCGGGGACAGAGAACTCCGGGGTTGCAGGCTTCATTCTACGTTAAAGTAAGAATAATAAATACATGTTTTACTTTTTTAAAATAAATACGATGAAAACTGTTTATGATATTTATTTTGTAAAAACTCCTTAATTTTTCTTACAGGTAGATAAAAAAGAGCAAATTCACAAGGTAAGGTGAAAGAGTAATTGCCGAATACTTTGATTTAATACCTTTTACATGTAATATTATGGTTTTTATCTTAGTGATTCATATATTATGTAACATTAAATATGATGTTTTTCATATTATTTAATGTACAAATACAAAATAAGCCTTGAAAAACTGCTGGCGCCAGCCACACTCTTCTGAAAACATGAATGTGCTACTGGCCACAAAAAGTTTGGGGACCACTGAAATAGACCAACAAACAAAAAACAAGACAAAGCAAATAAAGAAGAAAATATTAACTCTGTGGACACTTTTCCTTATGTTTAAAAAGCATGACTTCTGAAACAGAGTTATAAAAAATGGTTATTTGCCCGTATTGTAACTGTTGTTCTTCGAGATGTGATTGCACGCATGTATTCCACTCAGGGGCGTATGTGTCTAGCATGCCAGAATCAGAAAGTTTTCTGCAGCAGAACCAATAGGGGCAGCATATGTGCCCTGCATATTGCTGTGGTTCCTGCCAAGATTATATAAAGGTGGCAATGCCCTAACCTGGCTTCAGATCCTTCACATCGAAACATAGCAGAATGGGATCCAGAGGGGATGGAGGATGGGTCATGAAATACCTCTATGCTACAGCATCTCTAAGAACAACAGTGGAAAGGGCTACTTATCTGTTTTATTTCTTCTTCAAGTGGTTGCACAAGTTTGTTCCACTCAGGTGACTCACAAGAGGTACTGTTATGTGGTGGGGCTCAGTGTCTACTTTAACATGGTCTTCCCAAAATTTGAATCTTTGAAGCAGTCGTGGTGGTATAATGATGAGTGAAGGCACAGAGGACCAAGTGGCAGCCCTACAAACATTCAGTATTCAAACATCCTTTAGAAAAGCCACCAACGTAGCATAAGTGTTTACTGAACGAACCAATAGTGCCTGTGGCAGAGGGGTGTTTGCCATGGTAATACAGGAATTAATCCATTCAGAAATTGTCTGTGCAGTAACTACTTGACCTCTCATTCTATCAGCATAAAAAAAATAAATAGCCAGGGAGAAAGTCTGAAAGGCTCAGTCCTGTGCAGATAAAAGGTTAATGCTTTACATTCCATCCAAAGTATGTAGACATTGTTCATCCTTATGTGAGTATGATTTTGGGAATAAAACATGGTAAGTATATTTTCTGGGTCAAGTGAATAACTGATACCACTTTGGTTTAGCCCCAGCATCCCACTGCAGGGCAGAAACCCCGAGATCCCCTCTCCTAGTGTGGTAGGGGTAGAATGGGGGGTCACTGGGGACTCCGCAAGCTGCACTTGAACTGTAAAAGAGCAAAATGTGGCTCGCAAGCCACAGTTTGGCCACCCCGGCTTACGGCATTCCTGCCATAAGAACCTGAAGTTTATCCACTCTTCTGGCCTGGTACTGCTTCAACTTGAGGATCACCTATGGGATAAGCACAATAGGGAAAAATGCATACACGAGACTTGGTCCCCACCACAGAAGAAATTCGTTGGTAAACCTGGAGTATGACCTAATTAAGAACAGAATTGACAGCATATTGTAATAGGTGTTGCATTTTCTTCTCCTCTTTTCAAGTCTGTATCTTCTAATTTTTCAAAATCATCAAAAAGTTCCAGAACGGTGATGTTTTCATAGCATAGTCTGCCATCCTTAGTTTCAATGCATCTCAGTTCTTTTCTTGTCTTCTTTATTTGTTTCATAGTTTTTTGTGGTATGAGGAATCTTTGTTATTCTTTCTGGTTTCACATTCTTTGATTTCATCACATCATAACTACGTACAACCTGCCTTTCCCCCCATGACGGGTTGCTCTACTTACCACTGGATGGGCCACCTTTTGGTGATTCTGGGGATTAGCTTGGTCAGGCCATCATTCCATCCCGGGATTATGTCCCGTCAGTTTTTCCCCTGCAGCCCTACTCTCTCTCTCTCAGGAGCTGCAGCTTTCCTCTTTGTGACTCAGCCCTCTGGCCAGGTCACTATTGTAGTTTTCTATCCTGGGGGAGTGTATCAAGGTTCCTGCTCTCCAGAAGTCTCTCAGGCAGCCTTCTGCTTCACTGCCACAGTATCACTCCCACAGTGGCTAGCAGGGGAACCTGGACCTACCCTCTACTCCGGGTTCTAGCTCAGAGACTGGCTACACAACAGATAAGGTCCATTCCTTGCAACTTGCTGCCTTTCCTTGAGCTGCTTCCATACCTCCTGGCCTTCCCCACTCCTCTAGCGAATCTCCTCACTCCCTCCTCCCAGGGAGTAACTTTAGACATCTCTACAGCCACCCAAACACAGCTCCTTTTTCCCAGGGAGTGATTGCAGACTGCTTTGCTGAAGCCCCTTCTGTTTCCAATTTCCTGTCTTTTGTAGAAGCCCTGTCTGTCCCTCACAGGTGAACCTCTCTCTAATTAGCTGCCTCCAACCTAAAACTCTGCCATGTTCAGCTTAATTAGCTGACTGGACCCACCTGGCCCAAGTCAGCTCTTGCACGGCCAGTGTGGGGAGCACACCCTATCACATCCCCATACCCAATCTTCATGAGTTTTAAAAGATATATACTCTTTAATAACACAACTGAACATAAAGGTGAGGAAAGGGTCTCAGGTAGTTAGCTTAGCCAGTGCAGAAACATCAACAGCTAGTCAGCTCAGTACTTAACTTAACCGACTGTTTCTAGTTTTCCTTATAATTTTTTCTACACTTTGTTCTTTATTACTGTCCTGATTTTATGCTTTTAAAATCAAGCTACTTGCAAATAAAAGTAGCAAGATCTAAATGTTAGACACCTACAATTCTGAATGTGAGACCAATGCAACTTTCTTGTGTTAGTATGGTATGTTGACTATTTGTGAATGCTCACTATTTATCCAACAGATAACAGGCATTATGCAGCTGTTACAGTAGAGGATATTAATATACACAGATTTATATTTTAAAAACGAGTCAATTAAAAAACCTTATGGAGTGAAAATTCTTCTCTATCTGTTTTGGCACATGTACTAAGCCCCTATACTTTACAGTTCTCTTTACAAAACAAGATATTATCTATCACAGAAAAAAATGAGGAAAAGAAAGAAAATTGGGATGTCTATGTATAGAAATTGAACCTATTTAACTATACTAGTTTCTAAATCAATGTAGTTAAATAAGTGCAAACTCTGTGTGGGAATTGGTTTAAATTAAAATTGGTTTAAAGTTTACCTTATAATGACTTCCCTTAATTCACAAACAAACCAAACAGCTTCAAAACATTGAGGAAAGTGAACTGTCAGTTATCTAAATAAACCACCCAACCTATCCTAAATCCATCCTGGATTATTTGTGTTGACGAAGACTGTTGGGAGCATAGAACCTCCAAAAGAAGACAGAAAGTAACCGTTACCACCATAAAGTTCCCAAAATGTCTTGTGGAAAAGACAGACTAAATTATGTCTCATGGTCTGACAATCCATGCTCAACTGGCACTGAGGTAGTGATTTTCCAATATGTGCATTTGGGGAGACAGATACAGCAGGCTATGAGCCAAAGTAGTCTTGGGGGTTTGGGTTTGGAACAGATGGGTCCTAGGGTATTTAAGCCTGGAATAGAGTTTATGTTCTGTTTAATACTTCTGATCATAAAACCAAATCTCAGAAAGGGGGTAATGTTCAACTTATACAAAGCATGTGTTGCCTTTTGTTGGAGTAGAGCATGGACTCCCCCAATGTACAGGAATTTATTTCACCAAGCAGTAATTCTAAATATTTTGAATATTAATAGATTGTATATTGTAATGCAAAATGCCTGACTAAGTTGGCTGAAGTTTGTACTGAGCATTAGAAATTGCTCTAGACTAAAAAAAAATTTAAAAATATATGATGTGTTAATACATTCATCTTACTGCTTATGGATAGCAATGCAAGCCTTATTTGGTTTGAGTTGCACTAATCTGGCAACAAGTGCCAATATATAGAGAGAACTGTTGCGTTTACCACTGTGAAACAGCCAAAAAATAGAGAAAAGAGGCAGCATTTTATACCAAAACATATTTTCTAGGATATCCTACTATCAAAATTATTTCCAATATGCTTCAGTTGTAAATGCAAGTTTCACTAAAAGGGGTGTGATGCTGTATGACTGAAATATTATCATTTATATCATTAACATTGTCACTGTTAGACAACTGCAACAAAATTTGTACAAAGTATATCATGTAAGGTGTTAACAGAAGAGATATGATTTTCTAAATAAAATTATCCTTTTTAAATCAATGTATCATAACTGTAGCTGAAGTTATGAATATTGGCTATAGTCTGTATCCCAAATGTGTTTGTTTCTAGAGTGACACTCACCATGTAAAATCTACAGTGAAGCCAGACAGCTTTGTATTGATGGTCCATGAAAGGCAACTGACTCTCACAGTGGTCCACAGAAGAAACTCATTCTGCCCAAGATGGCTCTTCCTGCAGACATCTTGGCCTGCAAGTGGCCAATGGCTGCCTCTGGGAGTCAGCAAGCCATATAAGGGCATGTGATTTGCTCATGTGATTGTGCACTCCATCTTGTGCCCGTAACTTTCCACAAATTGACTGCGAGCTTTGTTTGGGACAGTAAAATTCCATCCACATGGCAGAGGACATAAAAGACCCTTGAATCATCTCCATGTTGCCTCTTTCCTGCTCAGATTCTCTAGACTATGGACTTTCCTGCTCAGATTCTCTAGACTATGGACTATGCAACTAAAAGGAGCATTCAAATCTATGAACTGAGGACCTTCCAAGCTTTTGGAAGTTACCAAAGACTTTAGAAGCCAATAGTCTGTAACATCGCTGCTACAAACCTGAGATAAGAACTTTGCAATTATTGTATGTATATGATCTAGTAACCATTTTAACGATCTTATTTTCTCTTATAAATAAACCTTTAGATTTTAGTTACTAACAGATTGTCAGCAGCGTGATTATTGAATAAGATCTAAGTTATATATTGACCTGGCTATACGGCTGATCTCTTAAGATCAGAAGAACCCTTTGTTTAATAAAATTCATTTTCAATAACCACTCATCATAAAGTCTAGTGTCTATATGGTGAAATACATACTGGAATGCCTAAGGAGACTGCATTTTTGACTTCTTGTTAACCAGTACGATGAGACAGAAGTTTACTTTTGTTATTGGCTTGATATAGCTAATCACAGAATAACCACCAGCCTGGGGTGAGTCTGCCCTAATTCTCAGCAGTTTGACCTGCATCTGGCATCCTCAGCTGTGACCCACTGAGGCATGTTGACCGGGGGGATAACATGAATGATTTAGCTTGTGAGATTTTATGGGATTTGAGTTGGAAATGCTATTCCAGGATCATTAATTCTACCAGCTCTGTATATCCTTCATAAAGAAAGTTCAGCTAATGTGCATAATATGCTCAGAAGCCCCCACTTATTGTTAAAGCCAACTTTTTTTTTAGTTTTCATTCTGAAAAGCCACAGTTAAGTTTAAGCCTTTAGATGGTAACAACATTTGGTGCTAAAACCCTGAATCAGTTTTGAACTATAATTGACCATAAGGTGACAGGCGACAAAGACTCCTGTGGCACCTTATAGACTAACAGACATATTGGAGAATGAGTTTTCGTGGGTGAATACCCACTTTGTCAGATGCATGTGGTGGAAATTTCCAGAGGCAGGTATAAATACGCAGGCGAGAATCAGTCTAGATATAACGAGATTAGTTCAACCAGGGAGGATGAGCTCCTCTTCTAGCAGCTGAGGTGTGAACACTAAGGGAGGAGAAACTGGTTTTGTAGTTGGCTAGCCATTCACAGTCTTGTTTAATCCTGAGCTGATGGTGTCAAATTTGCAGATGAACTGAAGCTCAGCAGTTTCTCTTTGGAGTCTGGTCCTGAAGTTTTTTTGCTGCAGGATGGCTACCTTTAAATCTGCTATTGTGTGTCCAGGGAGGTTGAAGTGTTCTCCTACAAGTTTTTGTATATTGCCATTTCTAATATCTGACTTTTGTCCATTTATCCTTTTACGTAGGGATTGTCCAGTTTGGCTGATATACATAGCAGAGCGGCATTGCTGGCACATGATGGCGTATGGGTTCCCTATTTGATTAGGAATCCCCTGAAGCATCTAATCTACTCTTGTGACAATTTTAAACAAACCAACCAAACAAAAGGTGAAATGTATATAAGTGTCTGAATTTAGCTGACTTTTGTTCAATGTCATAGTTACAGAGTAAGGATTTATAATGGTTAGTTAAATGTATAATTTCTTTTTTCAAATATTAGCTTACCTTCTGGTTTAATAAAGCACTCGCTAGACTCTGTACTTCAGAACTCAATAGTGAGGTGCCTCTGATGACTTTACTGAGAGCTGCAAGTGACTGATGGACACTTTGCACTAGGAGAATGGCATTGAATTGTTCAAGAATAATGAATGATAAGATTGGGGATCCTTGTTGCTCAGTAGGAGGAGACACCTTCTGATGAATCAGGTTGGAGTTCTACAAGAAGAATGTAGAATGCTTAATTAATAACTCAAAGTGACAACTATATTATACTACATATTGTTTTCTTTATACTCTCATTCATGATCATTTACTATTTGTAGTATAGAAGTCCATAGTAGCATTGTGCTAGGTGTTGTACAAACACAACAGTAAGAACAGTCCCTGCACTGAAGAGCTTACAATCTAAACAGACAAGGAAGACAAAGAGTGGAAAGAGAAACAGACGCATAAAATAACTTGCCTAAAGTTACAGCAGGTCAGTGGCCAAGCCAGGCATACAACTTAAGTCTCCTGACTCCAAGTCCAAGATCCTATCCGCTGGACTTTTGTGTCTTTTTAATGTGAGACGGGATGTACAGGACATATATTCCATTGTGTATATACAGTCCTATTAATATTTTTCTCTTCATTCTTTTTCTATGTCACTGTATCTTTATTTTTAATAATATGATGAAAGGTTTTACCATGGAGATTCTTTATGACAATGTTAAAGTGGAAGCACTAATTAGGAATGGAATATGGACTCTGTGTTTAAAAATAAAGGGCTGGGGTCTGTGTGGTGGGGGTCGGGTCAGGGCAGGGAGCTGAAGGGGATATGCCCCTATTCCACCGACCCCTTCCCCAAGGCCCTGCCCCTGCTTCTTCTCTGCCTCCGCTGGGAGCAGTGAGCACACTGACTCTGCTCCTTCGTGACCCCCTCCCTCGCAAGAGCCATCAGCTGATCGGCCAGCAGGGAGGGAGGGACGGAGAGGCGGAGGAGGTGCAGGAACCCAGCACACTACGGAAAGAGGCAGGGGAGCCGGCAGGACCAAACTTTTGCCCCTTGCCCCTGCCCCCATGTGTGGGGGAGAGCAGAGGGCGGGGAAGAGCAGGCCAGGCCGGGCAGGATTTTTAATGACATGCTGCTGCCTGCCGAGACTCCAGCAGGCAGCAGCGTGCCATTAAAAATCGGCTCATGTGCCGTCTTTGGCACGCATGCCATAGGTTGCCGACCCCTGTGTTATACCTTTCTCTGCTAAACTGAAGATCCTATTATTAAATACTTTTCCCCATGTAGATACTGATAGACTGTAATAAAGGTACCCCTTCTCTTTGTTACTCTCTCTTTGTTAAACTAAATAGATTGAGCTCCTTGAGTCTATTAGCTAAAGTGAAGTTAATTAAACTAGGCTGATTTACACAAGCTGACGATTAGGCCCAAACTCTTACATCTTACGAAAGTGGAACTTTCAGCCATGCCTTTCACATAGCTAAGAAGTGGTACTGGTATCAATTGTCCCTTCATTGTAAGAAAAACTTCTTGGGGAGGGTGTTAAGCAAGCAACAAAGGAATTAAAACTAGGAGGGATAAAATAAGATGGGGGAACATATCCTTATAAATACACTTTCATATAACAGGTAAATAAAATAAAGGTATTGCTATTAAATATTGCCAGTCTATTTCTTAGTACAGTGCTGTAAATATACTTAACAGTATTTAACTGTATGTTGGGGAAAGAACGGGTACAAGCTGGGCTGATAGGTACTGATTCTCAGCCTTGAAGATGTGTTCGAGATGATCATGGTATTAAATATGACATAAGTTGGGGGATGCTTGGATCTGAGTTTTTGGGTTTGGATTATTTTAACTATAGAAGCCACTTGCAAAGTTCAGGTCTGTTTTCAGAATTTGAGTATCCTCAAAATTCTCTGGTATTTGCAGTTGGGATTTTGATGTAGATCTATCTCCAAAGATCATGTTTGGCCTTGAATTATCAGAGTCAAAAAATTCCGCTTCTGTGAGGAAAGTGAGAAAATTGAAATTCAAATAGGCTACAGTAAGAGAATTATACTGTGTAAATCTGTAATACAGATTTTACTAAAACAAGGTTTTAATGCTCTAGTTTTAAAGCAACTAATTACCTCTTCAGTAATGAATGTTCTTAACTTTTCATAACCCTGCAAATCACTTTTAAGTAAAGTCATTAACAGACAATTAACAGACAATTCTGACATAATTTTCTAAGGATCTTGACTGTTTAAAAATGATTCATTGCAATCATATTACTAATAGATAATGAAATAGAAAATGGAACCAGCAAGAATAAAAGGCTCTACTTAAACCATTACTGTATATCAATCAGAATTTATCATTCAATATGTAGGCATGGAATAAGATCAGACATTTAACTAACTGGTATAGTGTGTGATAGCTCTAGAGGACGTATTCTGATTTTCACTGTGCTTGGGCACTAAAATAAGGAAATACAATTAGGTTTATTGAGTTCTCAAGATCAGTTATATACCATATGAAAAAGTGGTTTTCCTTTTCAGTACATTTACTGCTTGATTTCAGAAGATATATCAGTCTTGCTATAATTACAACTCTAATGAATAATAATATTTTATTTTTATCTTAAACAGTTTCAGTTTTATAGTTTATCCTGTGCTATGATGCATACAATCTACCTACTATATTATGTTGAAATATTTGTAGTGCTGTGTTTTATGGAACAAGGCACAAACTAAGTTACATTTCCAAGTACTTATCTCTTTCCTAGAAAATGAAAAAGTACGCAAACTAAATTTTATTTCACACTGACCTTCCCTATGAAACACTGAAGGAGAGCTAATATTCTGGTATTAGTTCTTCACAACTTAAATGTAAAATGTGTGAAAAGTCTTAGAGGTTTTCATGTTTTCAAATACCCATTTATCTTTATTTCACACTTTTGTTTTCAGTTTATTTTAGAGCTATTCACAATTCACATTTATTCATCACTTGACTTATTAGCTTGAGGGATATTACCAGTTTGTAAATATTATTGTACACGCAGATTATTACCCAATGCATATTTCTAAAGCAAATGTTCTGAGATAACCAACTCAACTCATTGTAACAATATACTGTACTGAATCTTAAACATGGGATGAATAAACTTTATAAAATATTTTCAATAAGCCACATATACCTCAAAATCACCATTTTGCTAATTTGCAAAATATTTTTCTTCATATTATCATTTCCCATTGATTTCCTAAAGGTAAAAAATTAGAGAAGTACCCACTGTGAAAATGAATAGAGGCCCTGGCTTTGTTTAAGTTAGATCAAATCAACTTCTAAATCCCTCCCGTGGCATTCTGCTTTGCAGTCCAGGTGACTGTCGACTTTTGTATTTCATCTGTGCCCACAAGCACTAAAAGTCCAACAGGATCCTTGAATGTCACTGATCTCAAGCTCACAATGCAACTAAAGGATCTGTATGGCCATGGCTGGCAAAAGAATAAAGGGACATGGAATCATAGTTGCCAACAAATAGAATAAAAGTCTTCAACAGACAATTAAATAAAGTTGATTCTTGATGAGAAATCTGTATAATAAATGCCCAGTATCTGAAAATTTGGCTTTACCTATATACACCTCTACCTCCATATAACACTGTCCTTAGGAGCCAAAAAATCTTACTGTGTTATAGGTGAAACCGTGTTATATTGAACTTGCTTTGATCCACCAGAGTGCACAGCCCCCTCCACCTCCAGAGCGCTGGTTAACTGCGTTATATCCAAATTAGTGTTATATCAAGTGGCGTTATATCGAGGTAGTGGTGTACCTTAGATTTCATATCAATTAGGAAACAATTATATTGTAGTTTACTTTTTCACTTTAATGTATTTTGCGCAGCCCAACCTACTGAATCTATAAATCTAGACTTACATGAATGTTCATGATCCAAGATTGTGCATGATGAAGAAATGCTTCTGGACTCTCTGGCTTAACATAGTTCTTTGTCTTTATTCAATATTCAGGCATAAGAAGAGAGACAACCAAAGACAGTGTAACATTCAGGCTCTATTTCTTCCTTCGCATATAGGATCCTATCTTATCAAGCACTTCCGAAAAGTAAGTTCTCTAAGTTCCTAGACATTACCCAATTCAAAGAATACTCTAAGCTTCCCATCAAAGGGTGTGTCTATCATAACAATCTTCTACTATTCCCTCCCAAAAGATTCCCCTTTTCCCCACATCATTTGTCTCTTGGGCTCTGGGATTCCCCAGGAATCCCCAAACCAACTTGTTATTACATGTATTCTGCCCTATTCTACTGCATCACCAGTGAATTTATCGCAGCCATGCCTGAGAACTAAACAGCTCACCAAAAGAAAATAGTGTGAGCAACCTGTTTTCCCTTTGAGTTTTGTGTTTTTTAATATTACTCGTATGGGGAGGGGTCAGAAATGCATTTGAAAATTAGACATGAGAGTGAAGTGGGCAAGTGGAGCAACTTGTAAAGAACTGCTGAAGTTAAATGTGCTCTTTCTAATCCAAAATTAGGGTATATTTGTACCTTTAATCTCAAATACCATTTTTATGTGTCTCATATCCAACTGAGCATAATTTTGAAATCTTTCATCAACTTTTCTGTCCATCTTTGATACCTGCAACATTGCCTCTATTTCACCTTTGCTGAAATCTCCACAGTTAGAGGAGTTTCCCTTCACTCTCTCCCCTGGTTCTTGTCACACAGACAGAAAGCAGAAGATCAGAAGCCCAATGCAGGCAGTACAGTGTTTATTGGGATTAGTTTCAAGCAAGCATATCCACAGCTCTAGTGCCGCAGAACCTTGTTTTCCAGTGTACCGTTTGCCTCCCCCACCACTTAACAGGCATAAATATACACACTCGTTCAACCTCTTTCAATTTATGGTCATAAATGGTTCTGTTTTGGGGAGTTGTGAGTCTGGGGTCTTCATCTCACCTCTTTTGTATCCCATGGGAAGGGTAAGGAGTGAGGTTGTGTACTGGTTAAGGTTAAGGTTTTCTTTAGCTTTTAGTGTTTTTTATGCCACCCCTCCCCCACACCCTTGTCCCTCCTAACTGGTTACTTGACCTTTGCTTGACAGAGGAGCCAAGCAGCCTTTCAGTGTATGCTCATATATTACACTTCCACCATGTCTAGTAACACTTTCACTGTTCTTATTTGTTCCCATTATACTAAGAAACTTGTCTGGCCAGGCAAAACCACCACACACAATGTCTTTGCCCTTTGTTCACACATCTTAGTATAAAATATACAAGTATACAAATATAAAAATATCAAAAATAAATGGGAAAACTCAATTCTATCTCAAGAAAAAAATACAGGCCTGAATCTTACATTATTACTAGCACTCCTAACATCCACCTATACTTCATACCCTTTCACCTAAACTATTCCAACTCCTTTATCACTTCCCTTCAGCCATTCTTTTTCAGATGTGTATAAAGTAGGATAATAAAATTGCTTTCTTATCCAAATAACTTCACTGGCTTCAAGATCCAATTTATATTTTTTCTTGTTTTCACAACTTAACATTGACATATTGTAAGTCATAGAACACACAGAAATATAGGGTTGGAAGGTACCTTGAAAAGTCATCAAAGTCCAGCTTCCTGAACTGTTGCAGGACCAAGTAAACCTAGACCATCTCTGACAGGCGTTTGTCCAACCTGTTTTCAAAAACTTCTAATGATGGAGATTCTACAACCTCCCTTGGAAGCCAATTCCAGAGCTGAACTACCATTATAGTTAGAAAGTTTTTCCTAATATCTAACCTAAATCTCCCCTGCTGCAGATTAAGCCCATTACTACTTGTCCTACCTCCAATGGAAGTTTTTATAACAGCCCTTAATATATTTGAAGACTGTAACCAGGTTTCCACTTAGTCTTCTTTTCTAGCTCTTTCCCTGCTAAGTAGAGGACCTATTTCACCCATCTTTCTCTTACACTTAATGTATTTAAAGTAGGGCTGTCGATTAACTACAGTTAACTCACACAATTAACTAAAAAAAAATAATCACGATTAATTTTTTAAATTGTGATTAACTGCAGTTTTAATCACACTGTTATGAATGTTTAGCATATCTGGCATGTAAATATCTTGCAATGCCAGCTACAACAGTGTCACGCTAACACCTGTTCTCACTTTCAGGTGACACTGTAAACAAGAAGTGGGCAGCATTACCTCCTGAAAAGGTAAACAAACTTGTTTGTCTGAGTGATTGACTGAACAAGAAATAGGACTGAGTGGACTTGTAGGCTCTAAAGTTTTACACTGTTTTATTTTTGAATGCAGTTATTAAGTGAATTGAAAAATACTATCTCTTATTTTTACAGTGCAAATATTTATAATAATATAAAGTGAGCACTGTAGACTTTGTATTCTGTGTTGTAATAGAAATCAATATATTTGAAAATGTGAAAAACATCCAAAAATGTTTATATAAGTAGTATTCTATTATTAACAGCGTGATTAATCGCAATTAATTCTTTTAATTGTGTGACAGCCCTAATTTAAAGAGCCATCTCTTACTATCTTTTATGTCTCTTGCTAGATTTAACTCATTTGGTGCCTACGCCTTTCTGATTTTGTTCCTGCATGCTTGTGTTATTCATTTGTACTCCTCTTCAGCAATTTGTCCATGTTTCCATTTTTTGTAGGATTCCATTTTTAATTTCAAGTCATTTTATCTCATGGATTCTTTGCTCACTTTCCCACTCCCTGGTCCCTCTCTCTTCATTTAGCAATGATCTATGTCTCCCACAAAATTTCCTCATTCTTGGAAACAGAGCAGTTTTCCTGTAATTCTGTTTCATTGACTTTTCATGTAATTTCAAATCTTAGCTGAAAAGATCTTTGCCCCTTTTGGTATAATAATGATTACTTGATAATTTCACTCTCCCTCTGCAATTACCAATTTTTACATAACTCTGGAATTGTATTATTTACAATTACTATTACAATTTCTAAAGCATTTAGAGTATTGCACAAGAAGAAAATATTTTTGTTTGGTATTTTATTCAATGATAGGTGTATTTTGTCTGGCAAATAATCTTTCATGCAAGCTTACAGTCATAGAGTTTAAAGCCAGAAGAGATCACCAGATCATCTAGTCCCGGGGTTCTCAAACTGGGGGTCAGGACTTCTGAGGGGGTCGCGAGGTTATTACATGGGGGGTTGTGAGCTGTCAGCCTCCACCTCAAACCCCGCTTTGCCTCCAGCATTTATAATGGTGTTAAATATATTAAAAAGTGTTTTTCATTTATGAGGGGGGGTCGCATTCAGAGGCTTGCTATGTGAAAGGGGTCACCAGTACAAAAGTTTGAGAACCACTGATCTAGTCCAACCTCCTGTATATAAGAGGCAACCAACACCACCTAGCAGCCGCACACTAAACTCAGCAACCAAATTTAGATAAAAACATTACAGCTCATAGGAAAATAGACTATTATGTAGCACAGCAGAGAACAGGAGGTACTGAGAAGCATCAGCGCCCGAGTCCCATGCAATAGCACAGAATTGATTAAGTGAGATATACCCAGATAATTTCAGTAAGTGACCCACACAGTGCAGACAAAGGCAAAAAAACCCTAAGGTCACTGCCTATCTGACCTGGGGGGAATATCCTTACTAACCCCAGATATGGCCGTCAGTTAGATCCAACACATGAGAGCAAGCAAAGCCAGCTAAGCACTTGAGAGAGGAAATTCTCAGTGCCACCAGAACCCTGGCCCTTTCCACCCAATATTCCATCTCCAGCCATAGTATCTGTGATGCTTCAGAGGAAGGAGACTCAAAACACCCAGAATACACTGCAGGAAAATCCCTTCCTGATCCCTATAGGTGAGCGCTGAAGCCCAGAAGCATGAGCTCTAAGAACATAAGACAAACTGCAATGGACACCCAGGGCTACTGAGCCCTGCCTCCCACCAGCTCAAACAACCCCCTCATACAATCCCAGTCATAAATTTATCCAGCTCCCTCGTAAAAGGCCTTAAGTTGTTTGTCCCCCACAATATTATTATGAGGTTGTTCCAGGACTTCACTCCTCTGATGGTTAGAAACCTTCTTCTAATTTCCAGCCATAATCTCTTCATGGACAGTTTAAATCCATTTTTCTTATGCCAACATTATCCTTTAGCTTAAATAATCCATCACTCTCCCTGGTTTTTACCCATCAGATGTATTTACAGAGAACAATCATATCCCCTCGCAGACTTCTTTTTTCTAGGTTACTTAAGAGAAGCTCTTCCGGTTTCCTCTCATACGATAGGCCCTCCATTTCCTTGATGATCCTAGTTAGCTCTTCTCTGCACCTGTTCCAGTTTGAATTCACCTTTCTTGAACATGGGTGACCAGAATTGTACAGAGGAATTCAGATGGGGTCTTACCAGTGCTGGTCACAATGGTATTAATACTTCTCTATCCGTATAGGAAGAGCCTTGCCTGACACACCCTAGGAATTCAGAGTTGCCATTTTCATAGCTGCATCATACTAGAAGCTCATCATCATCCTGTAATCTATCAACACAATGCAGGCCACAGAATCTCACCCACCCACTCCTGTAACAAACCCTAAATCATGGTTTGAAGACCTCAAGCTGCAGAGAATCCTCCAGCAAGTGACTCGTGCCCCATGCTGCAAAGGAAGGCAAAAAACCTCCAGGGCCTCTGCCAATCTGCCCTGGAGGAAAATTCCTTCCTGATCCCAAATATGGCGATCAGTTAAACCCTGAGCATGTGGGCAAGACTCAATTTCTCTTCAATTGTTAATCTACATTTGAATTGTTCCAAGGGCATAAATTCACTGTTCTGAAAGCAGCTAATGATAGTCTAAAGCCCTTTGCCCACTCTCTGAAATAAGCTTGAAACTTATTTATTGCAAGACAGCACAAGATAAGTTGCAATGTACTATACTTAAGAATTTCTGTCTCATTTTTTAATAGGAATAGTAAGAAGCTTAGATTTTGTCCTGGGATGATTCAGAAGTGGCACTGGTTGGTAATGTAGATAAAGTAATAAGATGTACTGTATGTTGTTCTATGGAAAGCCTTTCAGATCTTCCTTGTAGACATGGAATATAATGACTTAATTCCAGTGGCATTCTTACTTGAGCAGCAAAACTGTAATTTTCATCTAGGATGGAAAAGTTCTCCTTTTTTCATTAGGCAACTCCATTGTTAGAAGATTAGTCCTTATTTGTTTCTCTTCTACAAAAGAATATTAGATACATTTATCATATATTTTTATGTTAGTGAGAGAGTGGTTTATTTTCATGAGGTGGATGAGGCCCTAGAGTGTGGAGTGGGGAGAGCCTTCCTTTTAGCTAGATCTTTTGTAAGAGTAGGAAAATGTTTTGAAAAATCTGTGAATTTACTGGAACATTAAATCCTGAATATTTAAAATCATTTGGGACAACTTAAGTTCAAAGTCAGGGTGTAGACTTTTCCTGGATACTTACACACCTATTTATGTCTATTTCAGATTTTCCTCATCACTTCAATAAGTTATTGAAATGGGGAAAGGTTTCAGTGGGGAAATGAGGAATAAATGGAGTTCAGATAATAACACTGCAAATAAGGATATTTTTTGTTTAAGTGATCCAGTTTTAACACCACGTCTATCTAGATTAATTTTGATTGTTATTGCTGGTACTCATTACAAAGGAAAGGGGATGCCTCTAGGTGTGTTCTTCTGTTCATATAGACTATTCCTAAAAGTTTGCAGTCACATTTTGGATTGTGAGTGGTCTATAAGAAGCACGCTGTATAACAAATGCACCAGAGATTTTTCAGAGCTGATTTTGGGCACACTGCCTACCAGGGGAATTATCAAAGCAGAATATGGGCTGTGTTTGTGTTTTAAAATTCTGATCTCACTACTGGCTGCCCAGATACTGGAATTTGCAAAGGCTCTCTGCTATAGGCAGTGGTCTTCTGTTGCTTTTGTTACCATACTGTTCAGTGTCATTCAGGATGCTTCAGCAATTGCCTGCTTGGACAGTGGAAACTCACAAATGCCTGAGAAGTCCCATAAATGGAATAAGGGGAATAGCTAGTTACTTATTAATAAGTGCTAATACAGTGGCATTTCACCAGTGTAGCAGAAATGGAATATGAAGATATTCTACATAGTATGGCCATAATTTTCAAAAGTTTGGAAAAAATTAAAATATGGCTCAACTTTGAGTAAGGCACATTAAGCGTTTTCAAGGCCATTGTCTAGCCACATCTAAGTTGCCAGAGCACAGAGTGCTCAGTAAAATTTTCAGCTGCGAACATGAACATATTTGCATGTTCAAAGCTGACTGAGAATGCTGACTAGTTGAACACTGGACATTATAAAGATTTCCCAATACTTCCGGTTATAAAACCCTGTTTCTAGCTACTTACAACTGCCAAAATTTAACAATTCAGGCTGCAATTTTACATTGTGGGTATCTGCCTCAGGATGAATTTGTTTGGATTTTTTTCTTTATGGTACTCTAGAAGAACCAAACTGAATAAAATTACACACATGTTCTCGCAAGGCAATAGTTCCTGTATCTATGGACATACATATTTTAACAGCACATGCTTAAAAAAATTACAGCAATGTAAAAATTCCATCAGTTCAGGAGAGAGAGTAAAAGCATAGATAAGAGGTCACTAATGTCACATGATAATCCAGTTCTTAAATTCTGCACAAGTATTCTCCATCATGAATGTGATTGAAATGATTGAGAATTAATAATCCTCTCTTTGATGGACACTTCAAAACAATGTCAAGTATGTAAAAGTAACATATGTATGGTTATGTCAATGAAGTCTGTAAGGAAACAGAACAATGAATGTGGCAGCGAATGTTCAGTGAGATGATCTAAGAGTGTTTTGTCCCGTTGCCGTTTTTATCAAGGAACATAAGAGTGCAGTACAGCTTTCCTAGCACTTATTTTGAAGATATAATTAACAAAAAGGCTACCACTAATTAGATGTAAGAACATGGGCCTTTAGAGAAATATGGGATAGTTTAATACAGGGGTCTCAAATACATGGTGCGCATGCAGCCTGCAGAGTTATTTGCTGCGGCTGCCAATCTCCCCTCACCTGCCATCCCCGCTTCCCCCGCAGCATGCTGCGTCCCCGCAGCTTTGCCTGCCTCCAGGCGCTTCCCAACTCCAAATAGCTGTTTGGCGGCACTTTGCACTTTCCAGAAGGGAGGGGGGAGGAGCGGGGAGCCACTTGCTGAGGGGAGGAGGCGGAGAAGAGGTGAGGCAGGAGTGGGAATTTGGGGAAGGGGTTAGAATAGGGGCAGGGAGGAGGCAGAGTTGGGAGGAGACTTTGGGGAAGTGGTTGGAATGGGGATGGGGAAGGAGGGGAAGAGGTGGGGCAGGGACGGGGCCTCATGGAAGGGGTGGAGTGGGGGTGGGGCCAGAGCAGCAGGGGTGGGGGGTCAGTGATGCGGCCCTCGGGTCAATGTACTAGTTCTCATGTGGCCCTCATGGTCATTTGAGTTTGAGATCCCTGGTTTAATACAACTGGTCATTTCATTATCCTAATTAAATTATGCAACATGTGTGTTGTCAGTAGAACTATCCAGAAGATCTATCACTCTTTTGAATTATGGATACACACTGAACACATATGAGCATACAGACAGAAACAGTACATACACCAAAAATCTTCTCTCTAGTGTTTGGGCTGTCAAGAAAATCGTAGATTGTTTGGCAAACAGTGTTTATTTCTGTTCCATTAAACATAATTTTCAACTGCTAGCCAGACAAAAATAAAGAGTAATTTACCAGATAAGTGATGAAGACTGCTGTGATAAACTCGGGACAGACAGTTGCAAAGGGTGGGGTATAAAACAGTCTCAGAGGGTTAAAAGGCCCTCCTCCCTATCAACTGAGGAGGGGTAACTACAGGTCAATCAGGTTCAGCTGAGAAGGGGTTACCAGAGAATCAATTAGGATCAGCTGAGAGGGAGTTACCTGAGGTCAGTTAGGATCAGCTGATTCCAGCTAAGGGCTGCCTGAGACCTTTTTAAACCCTCCCCTGTTGGGAGAAGGAGAGAGAGAAGGAGTCCTGCTGCCAGCAGGTTAGGAGCAGGAAGACAGTGAGCCTCACCAGGAAGGGAGGCTGCATTCCCTCCCATAAGGGAGAAAAACAAGCTAAAAAGACTGATGGAGAGAAGGAATGGACTTCCTCTGTGCCACCAAGAGGGACTATTTTACCTAAGCCTGTCTTGCCAAGGCTAAAAGCAGCTGAGGCTGGTGGGACTGAGAAGGTGCCTTGTCAAACTGCCTAGTAAGTAGCCTCTCTTTTGGCCTAACTGTGGAAAAACTGGTAAAGACACTTATTGGAGTATCCTCTTTTGCTCCCTTAGACTGTTCCATGTAGGTCAAACCTTGTATTGCAGGTTGGTGCATAAGTAATGTTATGCATAAGGGAAATAGCATACAATTTCCTTGGCTTTCCATTTACTTTCAATTACTTTAAAAAAATAAAAAAACATTTTAAAAAAGCTGTATTAGTGCATTTCACATTAGCATGAAACTGAAATTGTAGCCTTCATTCATCTAAGTAGACTTTACTTAAATGAGTATTCCATAGATGCCAGTGGGGTGCAGGCAATGTGCAGAGCCCCTGTGGCTGCTCCAGTGCCTAGGAGCTGGACATGCCAGCTGCTTCCAGTAGCTGTGCAGCACCAGCAGGCAGGGAGCTGCCTTACCCCCACTGTGCCACCGACCGGACTTTTAGCGGTTGAAAAACGGACACTTGGCGACCCTAATTCAAACACAGAACCATCACAAAATACACATATGTACAATTCATAACAAACACAGTCAAATGCAAAAACTTTACACCTATCCCAGCCAAATAACATTATGTGATTAAAAGACATAGGTGTAGTTTGAAAATCCAAAAGAAAAGACGATATTATAGTTAAGATTTTGCATTCAATGCTGTTGCCAGGAATTGGATGTATGTGTTTTGAGTAATTCTATTTAAGAACTGAATGTGACTTTATTGTGCAATTGCAAAGTCTGAATGAGTTTTGGTGGCAAAAAATCATAGAATCCTAGAAAAACACAGCAGGAAGGGACCTCAGATCACCTAGTCCAGCCCCTTGTGCTGAGGCTGCTGAAGACAATCCCTGTCAGGTGTTGTCTCCAGTGATGGGGATTCCACAACTTCCCTTGGAAGCCTATTGCAATTCTTAACTAACTTTATAGTTAGAATGATTTTACTAATATCTAACCTAAATCTCCCTATCTGAAGATTAAGCCATTTATTTCTTGTTCTGCTTTCACTGGACATGGAAAACAACTGATCACTCTCTTTATAACTGTCTCTAAGATATCTGAAGACTGTTACTAGGTCCCCCCAGTCATATTAGGAAAAGCTTTTTCACTAGGAGGGTGGTGAAGCACTGGAATGGGTTACCTAGGGAGGTGGCAGAATTTCCTTCCTTAGAGGTATTTAAGGCCAGGCTTGACAAAGCCCTGGCTGGGATAATTTAGTTGGGAATTGGTCATGCTTTGAGTAGGGGGTTCGACTAGATGACCTCCTGAGGTCCCTTCCAAACCTGATATTCTATGATCTTTTCTCAAGACTAAAACATGCCCGGGTACCCTGAAATGGACAAACTACTCCACTGATATCTCACCAGGGCAGAGAGAAGTGGGATAATTGCTTTCCATGTCTTACATAAAAGACTCCTCTTAATACACCCCAGAATGATATTACCCTTTTTCGCAATTGCATCCCATTGTTGGTTGGCTCATATTCAATTTGTGATCCATCCAGATTCTCTTCAAAAGTACTATCACCTAACTATCCCCTGTTGTAGTGGTGCATTTGATTTGTCCTTCCTAACTGTAGTACTTTGCACTTGTGTTTATTGAATTTCATCTTGTTGATTTCTGATCAGTTCTCTAATTTATCAAGGTCCTTTTTCCATTTTAATCCTGTCCTTAAAAGTGCTTGCTCCCTCTCAGCTTGGTGTCATCTGTAAATTTAATAAGCATATTCTTCACTTCATTATCCAAGTCATTAATGAAAATGATTAAAGGTATCGGACCCAGGACAGATCCCTGCAGCACCTCACTAGATACATCCTCCCAGTTTGAAAGCAAGCCATGATTAACTATTCTGAGTATGGCCTTTCAATCAGTTGTACTCCCACCTTATAGGAATTTCATCTAGATCACATTTTTCTAGTTTGCTTATGAGAATGTCATGTGGGACTGTATCAAAAGCCTTTCTGAAATCAATACATATCTCATCTACTGTGTCCCCCATCCAATAACTTATCCAAGAAGGATGTGGTGATTATCAGGGTCACCATTACTAAGTCACTTTCCCCCTGCAGCCTCCAGTGAGAGGGAATCTTGATAGTGCTTAACTGAGTGTCAAATCCCTGACACCTCTGGTTTACTCACCACCCAAAAAATCTCCTCAAGCCTATGCCAGCCCTTACATTTTCCTGCTGGTTAGCCATAGGTGCATTCCAGCCTCAGAGCCCCTTTGAAGCATTCCCCCCACCCCCGTGATATCCAGCCCCATCACTGGCTACTCACAACAACCATTCTGTGTAAGTATCAACCTTTTGAGTTTTATTCTGCTAACCAATCCATTATTAGTAGAGGTTTGTCTGTCTCTCAGCATTCTTGCACTTGATTTTTCACTCTAGCAGGTAGGTAGGGGTGTATGTATATGTGTAATCTATGTGCTGGAGTATGGGTGACTAGAACCCACAGAACCTATCTGAGAACAGTATCTATAAAATAATTCCTCAAGTACTTAAAACAGCCCTAGGTTAAACAATTTTGCTGTCTAAAAGATCATACACAGAGGTATTTCATGGATTAGGGGTTGCATGTTTAGTCCTGGGACATGATTTAGAATACAGTATGAATAATAAATGATGAGATTTGCTGTAAATTTGAACTGGAGTATCTTTCAAGACAATTGTGTTAACTTACAATTAAGATTCCCAAGATATTGATCAAGTATTTGAGAAAAATATATACCTTAACATAAACATGACTAAAAAAACCCTCCAGTATGAAAAAGTTAGAACGTGCTATGCTAAAATATACAAAAACACTGTTAATTGTTCATGTGTCATGTAAATATTAGAGTAAACAATAATGTAAAATTTTATCTATTTATTTCACTGTTATGTGTATAGTGTTTTGAGAATACATTTTTGAATATAACATACTGTATATGTAAATGATTTTTTAAGACTTTTGAAACTAAGAAAAACCCTTTCCCTCCCCTAGAGTGATCACAACAATTTTCACATAGTCATACCTAGTATCACAATTAATTCAAATATTACAGTGTGTGGTATTGAGGTGATTTGCCAGTTTCATGCAAAAGAGCACTGTGTATAATGTTGATACATTTGAAGGCAATACAGATCTATGGCCACAGTCATCAGTATGCTCTTGCTTGCTCAGGCTGATTGTGCTGAAACCCCATTTTAGCTGGCCAGCTAACCCATGTTTATAGCTTCTGCACTTCAGGTGTGATTCAAAATAGTCAGAGTATACTGATGAATCTGGCCCCTAATCTTTTCCCAGATTATAGAAATAAAGCAAGTTAAAACAGATCTAGAAGATAATGTTATTTACAACTTCAATTATGAATTTTTTTTATAAATTACTAATTCCTTACAGGAACTACAGCTCTGTACTATGGGAATATTGCACAAAAAAATCAATGTCAGTGCTCTACAAGGATCTCATTTAGATACATCTCAGATAAATTTTAATAATTATACCTTAAAGAATTTGAGACACATTGGGGATAAGAGTGGGCAAGAGTTGCATAAAGAGTCAGTGGTTTTTAAATTATAATTGCAATGTTTTAAAATCTAAAGTAATCTCTGCTAGATCCACAGAAAATGAGCAAATGGAGTTTGAGACTTATACATTTTACTGTAAGTTTCAAAGCCACATAGGAGATCTGATTCACAAGCTTTGGGACTATGCAGTCACATCAGTATGATGTGAAGATGATTAACATCCTGAATGTGGACTTTATCCCTAATCCAGCTGTATGTATTCCTCATGATACTACTTATTTCAAATACATTTTACATTGTTGTTGTAGTGTCCCATTATTAAAAAACACATATCCTAAAAATCATGCACTTCTGAAGAGAAATAGCAGTCTTTTTAACAAGCTGTTTTCTTACCTGATTAAGTTTCTTCCATAAGCTGAGAACAGGAGAAAGCTCATTAGACCAGATTTCTCTGTCAAATTTGCAGCCAGCAGTTACTGATCTGCTCAAGATTCGAAGCTGTGAAATGACCTGAAAAACGAGAAGATAATGTAAAGGGAAGGCCATATATATGTAAATCTTGAACAGGATTAGAAATAAGAGAAATAAACAAACTTCCTCCTTTATAAAAATAAAACACAGAAGCAAATGAACTGAAATTTGTCCAGACTATAATTTTGGGTACAATTAATTGTTAATATTTTGATCTAAGCCAAACAACTCATCCCTAGACACAGTTCTGCTAACTATTTGAGCCCTATTCGCTAAAAGAAATCTTGACATTGTCCTTACCTCTGTCACATTCCTAGTGTCCAGTTATAAACTTATACACTAATGAGGTTTGTAATTAAAGTTTCTTTTTCCTAAAATATACAACAAGATTCAAAATCCTGACCTTAACAAAGCTCTGTCTGTACAAATGAAGGCAGAAATCTTAAGTATGCACATCTCTGAACGGACATAAAGTCAATTAAAACTCATTTATTCTTATTTCACAGTTGAACTATGTTTACTTAGCTACCCACGCCTGCTCAAACTATTCTCCTTTTTTTAAGGAAAGAGAAAAATAAAAATGTTTATGATAATATGGATGATGAACTGGCGTTATAATTTAGCACAGGAACAATGTAATGGAGCTCTGGGAATTTCAGCCTTAGTCCTTCTGTGTTTGTAAATATCCAGGGTGAACTCTTGGCCCTACTGAAGTCAATAGCAGAACACCCATGAATGTTAGTGGGGCCAATATTTCATCCCAACATTCGGGATTCTTCTCTTTTACAGCACAGCTGCTGAATTCCCTTTAAAGATGTTTCTGTAATTAATCTTCCTCGATGGCAATGCAGTATGCCTCTGACACTACACGTAAGGTAACAGTTTTGCTGAATATGCCAAATGATCTTCTGTTGATATATTAGTTTAGACAGTCAATTCCTTTATTGTTTTCAAATCATGTGATTCTTGTTTTGTTTGACTTCGAAGAACTAACGTTTGTAATAAAAAGTACATTAATCTTTCAAGAGGATTGGACTATTTAAGTGTTAAACATTCACAATCATGCACTTGAAGTCAAGTTGTTTCTGCATTTTTGATTGATTTTCTAATCTTGAAAAATGTGTAATGATGCAGTGTTTCATTTTCTTTTGTTTCCCTGATAAATTATTTTCATTTGCTTTGGCTGAACCAAAACATCAGCATCTAATTTATCAAACTTGCTACAGCATGAGGTATCATTAATTGGCAGAGCATGGAAGTGTTATTTTAACTTTTAAAATATTGACTGTCATTTATTCTTGTTTTAAATTTGCCAAACATGACAGAAAATGACTAAGAACTTTAGAGAAACATACACAAAATGTTTTTAATTAGGCTAAAAAAGGTTTTAAATTTGTGAAATATTCACCATGTTATTTAATGTTAATGTTTTATTTCCTCAACAAAATTTGAAGTAAATCAAAACAACATATTATCCTTTTGGACTGTACAGTAGTGAGCATAAATGAGGAAAAACTGTTTTTGTTTCACTATTACCTTGATAAGGAATTGTAACACTACAAAGTCCTAAGGAACATTGTTATCTGACTTGGGTCAGAGAATGTCACAATAAAATACATTGGTCCTGATCCTGCATCTTACAGTGGAAAGGAGACTTTTACTCAGGCACAGAGGTCTGCCTGCAAAAAGCACATTACAGTGCTCACCTCTTACTGATTGCCTACAGGTAATACTTACATTTAATCAAGCCATTTCTTCTATCTGAAAAAGTACAGAACTGAAAACTACACTTTGTCCTTAATTCCTTTTTAACTGAAATTATCAATGTTTTCAAATTCAAGGAGTATGTACCTAACCAAGAAAAATGTAATTAAATATTCTTAAATTGTCTGTTCCTAGTTTTCATTACTTCCATCTTTACAGAAACTCCCTATTTTTGTCAATTTGCTTCCTTAATGTTGACAAGAGATTATTTTATTTTGCTACTATGGTTTCCATTTAAATCATTCTCTAGTCTTTTTTAACACCAACACCCTTAAAAGATGCTTTGGAATGCCTAGTTAATTTTATTATAACAGAAAAGATTCTTGTTTAACTCAGCCAAACTGATTTTTTTCTGACTACAGTAAAGGATGTTTTATCTGGCACGTTGGGGGAACGTGCAGAAAGAATAGCAAATATGGCAGGCGACCAGCATAGCTTAACAGAGAAATCTTCGATGAGCTTAAACTCAAAAAGGAAGCTTACAAGAAGTGGAAACTTAGAGATGACAAGGGAGTAATATAAAAATATTGCTCAGGCATGCAGGGGTGTAATCAGGAAGGCAAAAGCACAATTGGAGTTGTAGCTAGCACGGGATGTGAAGGGTAACAAGAAGGGTTTCTACACGTATGTTAGCAACAAGAAGGTCAGGGAAAGTGTGGGACCCTTACTGAACAGCAGTGGCAACCTAGTGATAGATGATGCAGAAAAAGCTGAAGTACTCAATGTTTAGTTTTTGCCTCGGTCTTCACAGACGAGGTCAGCTCCCAAACTGCTGCACTGGGCAGCACAGTATGGGGAGGAAGTGAGCAGTCAACAGTGGTGAAAACAGGATTATTTAGAAAAGCTGGACATGCACAAGTCCATGGGTCCAGATCTAATGCATCTGAGGGCGCTGACAGAGTATGGCTGATGTGATTGCAGAACCATTGGCCATTATCTTTGAAAATTCGTGGTGATCAGGAAAGGTTCCGGATGACTGGAAAAAGGCAAATATAGTGCCCATCTGTGAAAAAGGGAAGAATGAGAATCCAGGGTACTACAGACTGGTCGGCCTCACCTCAGTCCCTGGAAAAATCATGGAGAAGATCCTCAAGGAATCCATTTTGAAACACTTAAAGGAGAGGAAGGTGATCAGGAACAGTCAGCATGGAATCACCAAGGGCAAATCATGCATGATCAACCTGACTGCCTTCAATGATGAGATAACTGGCTCTGTGGATATGGGGAAAGTGGTGGACGTGACATATCTTGACTTTAGCAAAACTTTTGATATGATATCCCACACTATTCTTGCCAGCAAGTTAAAGTATGAATTGGATGAATGGACTATAAAGTAGATAGAAAGCTCAATGTCTAGTTAGTAGGAGCACTGCCAGCAGATTGAAGGAAATGATTATTCCCCTCTATTCGGCACTGGTGAGGCCACATCTGGAACATTGCATCCAGTTTTGGGCCCCTCACTATAGAAAGGATGCGGACAAACTGGAGAGAGTCCAGCAGAGGGCAACAAAAATGATTAGGGGGCTGGAGCACATGACTTACAAGGAGAGGCTGAGGGAACTGGTCTTATTTAGTCTGCAGAAGAGAAGAATGAGGGGGGATTTGATAGCAGCCTTCAACTACTTGAAGGGGGGTTCCAAAGAGGATGGAGCTAGGCTGTACGCAGTGGTGGCAGATGAAGGAACAAGGAGCAATGGTCTCAAGTCGCAGTGGGGGAGTTCTAGGTTGGATATTAAGAAAAACTATTTCACTAGAAGGGTGGTGAAGCACTGGAATGGGTTACCTAGGGCGGTGGTGGAATCTTCATTCTTAGAGGTTTTTAAGGCCCAGCTTGACAAAGCCCTGGCTGGGATGATTTAGTTGGGGTTGTTTCTGCTTTCAGCAGGGGGCTGGAGGTTTTTAAGGCCCAGCTTGACAAAGCCCTGGCTGGGATGATTTAGTTGGGGTTGTTTCTGCTTTCAGCAGGGGGCTGGACTAGATGACTTCCTGAGGTCTCTCCTCTTCTATGAATGGGGGTTGCTGTTAAGTGAAATTTCAGTTAACTAGGATGGAGGGAGTTTGGGTGCAGGAGGGGGCTTGGGGCAGCAGGTTGAGGAACAGGAGGGGGTGTGGGGTGCCAGATCTGGGGGGGTCTCACTCCTGACTCCCCACAAGCAGTGACCTGTCCCAGCTGCTTCTAGGCGGAGGTGTGGCAGGCGGCTCTGCATGCTGCTCCCCCACCCCATGTGCTAGCTCCACAGCTCCCATTGGCTGGGAACCATGGCCAATGAGAGCTGTGGGGGCAGTGCTTGTGGGTGGAGGCAGCGTGCAGAGCTGCCTGTTGTGTTTTCACCTAGGAGCAGCTGGGACAGGTCACTGCTTGCCGGGAGCTGCCCAAGGTGAATGCCCCCAGGATCCGGCACCCCACACTCCTTCCCATGCCTCAACCCGCTGCCCCAAGTCCCCTCCCACACCCAGACTCTCTCCCAGAGCCCACACTCCACACCCCCTCCCATGCCCCAATCCCCTGCTAGCCCTGCGCCAAACGGACTATAAACCGGAATTTCAATGAAGATCTTAAATGCTGGTTTATAGAGCTTTCTGGTTGGTGAACTGCCAGACAAATGAGCTTTTACTCTATAATCTTTTGATCATAGTGTGTTTACAGTGTGTGTTGCTCATGTCATTCTGAACACATACAAAACATTCTGATACTGAATAAAGTTCATAACCATAATTTTCTGCCTTCCAGCTATAATTTGCTCTAGTTATAATTCTCATTCTATAATTTGTTTTTCTTTGGCTGTCTCAGAGCATGTGCAATGAACCAAAAAAAAAAATTGTCAAATTCACTTTTAACCTGACAGTTCAGGTAGTACTTTGTATGAGCGTTGCATACTTTTTCTTCAAAGTTGCACAGACGTGATTGTTTTGTTAACGTGACTGACAAAATAAAATGTTTTGTTGTAATTCAAATAATTTGATTAATATAAATGTTCAGCATCAACTATTTGGGGAAATAGTTGCTAACCTGTTCTGTAACTATTATCATTCAAGACGTTGCACATGTGCATTCCACTTCAAGTGTGTGTGTGCCCAGTGCACTTCCTTCAGAGATTTTTCCCTTAGCAGTATCCAATGGAGGTGGCATATGCGTCCTCTGCTGTGCAATGGTATAAAGAGGAGAGCCACTTCTGAGCCCCCTTGCTTTTTTCTTACTGGACCGACTGCAATACAGAGGGGATGGAGGCTGGGGCATGGAATGGGCATGTGTAACACATCTCGAAGAACAACTGTTATGGCACAAGTTAGTAACTGTTCTTTCTTCTTCCAGTGAGTGCACATGTCCATTCTACTTGAGGTGACTCAAAAGCAATTCAATCTGGAGGTGGGACTGGTGTTTGAATAATGACTGAAGGCCTGCATGTCCAAATCTGGCATCAGCTCTAGACTGCTGAGAAATGGCATATTGAGAAACAAAAGTATGTACTGAAAACCAAATTACAACTCTACAAATATCCAGTATAGGAACTAGAGATAGAAAGGCTGCATGTGAGCTTGCTTAACATGTGAGCACTCTGTGCACTGGAATTACATTGACCATGTCATAGCAAAACATATACCTGAGGAAATCCATGATGTTGCAGACAGGATGAAGAGCCTTCCAGTCTCATCTCAAACAGCTGTGAGAAGGACCTAAACAGTTCAGTCCTATCGAAATAAAATGCTTATGCTCTTCTAACAACCTATGTGTAGCCTCTCCTCATCCTTATGAGCATGAAGCTTAGAGAAGAAAGTTAGTAACTACAATGGCTGATTGATATGGAAGTGAGAAATTTTGGATCAGGGTGTAGTTGTAACTTATCCTTACAGAAGACTGTATAAAGCAGGTCAGATACCAGAGCTCTCAATTCTCCTACTCTCCTTGCAAAGGTAATAACCTTTTTTTTTTGTGGCAATCTTAACTGAAAGATGAAGCAACAAACAGATAAACCACTGGTTGAAAGGGTCGATCCATGAGCTTTGCTAACACCAGGTTTAAGTCCCAAGGGGAAATAGGATTCTCTACTTGGGCATATAACTGGTCCAGACCCTTCAAAAACCTCAGTAACATGGGATTGGATTATCAATTGGAGTGTGGAAGGCAGAAATAGTGGCTAGGTGCATCCTGATGGAGCTAATGGCAAAATGGCCTCCCCAACACATAGAAGATCATTGCTGTGTTGTCCATAAGAACTAGTAAATTCTTTCCCTTTTCATAGATTCTAAGGCCAGAAGGGACATTATGATCATCTAGTCTGACCTCCAGTATAACACAAGCCATAGAAGATCATAATGGTCCCTTGATGTGGGGGAGGAAAGTGTGATAAATTAGATGAATGGCTTTCAATTATCTTACATTTATATGGAGAACTAAATTCTAGACAGATCAGAGATCTTAAGTCTGCAGAGTTCCTCGGTGGGCTATCCAATCTTGGGTGGAAGCATCTGTAACCAGAGTCAAAGTAAGTTGTAGAGGAACAAAAGGAACACCCACTCCTACATTGGATGGTTCCATCCACCAGTCCAAAGAGACTAGGACTTCCGTGGGCACTTAAACCAACATAATCAGTGGATGATGAATCAGGGACTACACCAAGCTCCGTCATCTCTGCAGCTTCCTAGTTGCTGCCTGACTGTGACCTTCGGCTCTGATTCCTGACCTTGGCTCCAACCCTTAACTCTGGTATCTGGCCTCTGACTTGAGTCTGGTATCTGGCCTCTGAGCCTTGGCTCTGATTCTTGACTTCAGTTCCGATCCCTGGCTGATATTTGGCCTTTAACTCTGGTTTTGACTCTTGGCCCCAATTCCTGGTTTCTGACTCCACTGTGACCATTGTTCCTATTTTTGGCTACCAATCCTGGCTCTAGCTACTAAGCCTGACTTCTACTCTAACCACTAGGTCCAACCACCCTCATCTCAGTCCCTGACGCACATACTGAGCAAGGATAAAACAATGCAGAATGCTGCTCATTAACTAAGACTGTCGACCCTGTATACTGAATGAGAAAGGGATTCTGTGGAAAAAAATGGTATATGATCATGTAATTAAAGCCTGTATCACAATGCATATGCACAAGGGGGCCAGATTAAGATTGCATAGGCATTGTTAATTCTGGCATCTTCTAACTTTTGAGTGTTTCACTTTGCAACCTTAATAATGTTCTTTTAACATAGATTTTTGTGTGTAATATTACATGCCATACTAATATAGTCCAAATATATATGCAGTATGTAAATTACTACTTTTCAGTACAAAAAAATCTGCCATGACTAAAAGCAATAGAAAGAAAGAAAACAAGGTAATCCAAATATAAAAACTGCCAATAACAATAATAATAACAATAATAATCTGTTTTTAGCATGGTGAAAGGATTACACAGAACCATGAGAATTTTCAAATAATCAACCTGATTTATATATGGAAAACTAGGCAAAACAGCATTTATATTAAAAATCAAAACTGAAATTTATTCATGAATAGTTCATCTAATATATATGGAAACTACTGAGAACTTGCTATCTGATTTTTCATTCTCGGTGAAAACATCTCGTATCAGATATACCATCTTGTTCTTGGCTTTGGGAAAAGTGAAATGTGTACAATAACATAATTAGTAAAGATATAGTGATCACCTGAAGAAAGTCAATATTTACCTATCCACAATTACCAAAATCTAATAGTATCTGAGATTCTAACATTATGGCATATTCTAATTATGATGGCACATTCTAGCTTAATATTGACTACTGTATTATATCAAAAGAAAATAAATTCTGGGGAATTAAGAAATCTAACAGGCATGATGTGATGGGACAAAGTATTAAATCTGTAAGGGGAGGGAGAATTGACCTTTGTAAAGATGTAATTTTTCCTTTGAAAAAGAAAAACACAACGGATAGTAAAGAGTCTAATGTGTCTTCACATGAAACTCCTCACAGACTTTTGGATTTGAAAATGAAAAAGTGGAATTGAAATAAATAATAGTCAGGGCTAGATCATTCCTGTCTATGGGTTTTCAATAGGAAGGGAGTGCTGGGGATGGGAAAGCTCCAAAGTTTGCCCCTCCCTCTATTCACCCACAGAACAAACAAGAGGATCTGTCCTCAAGAACTTCCAGTTACAGCAGAAAATACTATTTCTCAAATATATATGTGATCATGTGTTACAGGTTGGGTTAAACCTTGTTATGATCCAGGAGTAACCACTGCCTTATATTCTGGATAAATGCAAAGAAGCCATTGTAAAGAATTCACTGAAACAATAGCAGTGGCAACCAAAACACTGGCACATCAAAAAGTTTGATTAGAAGTTGAACTAAGTTGCTCAAGGGGGTTCAAATGCCAGAGCTAAAGTTTGGATTGGTGGAACTGTTTTTGTCTGTATGTCAGAGAGAGAGAGAGAGAGAGACTGTGTGCAAAGAAAACACAGAAGAAAGACACACAAGAGACAGAATCAGAAGGAGCAGAAAATGAGACAGCCTGAACAAGCAGTTGGTACCACAACCCTGAGAAAAGCACAGAGAGAGCTTTGGAGAGGTATAGGCTGACAGAGGTCGAGTATTGTGATCAAGAACACTGTCTCCTGTTTGGTTCCTCTTGCATTCAGAGAAACAGGACTTTGTATATTTTTCGTAAATAAACAAGATTGCATCAAAAGTACCAGACTCCTTTACCAATTTCTCCTCCAAACTGAACAACCTGTAAGACTCAGAATTTTTGGCTAGCCATTTGGGTCCAAAGGAGTAACACATGTAATAGGACTATATTGTAATTCAAAAGAACAAAGGTGCAGAACCAACGCTGCAGACACATTACCTGAAATTTGTGCACTTAAGGAAGCAACTGTGACATTCTTTTAAGAGATTTTTATATGAAATAGGTGTGCTTATTTTTCCAATTACAGAACAGCAAAAAAATATACACTTTTATTGGTCATTTTTTATAATGATACACAGAAAAAAATAGCATAAAAGAAATTGCAGTTAGGAGATTAAAAGTTTGTAAGAACATAAGAAAATATATATAGTCTAGTAAATTATATAGTCTAGTAAATTATTTTTTCCCAAAGAACTGTTATGTAACATCAACAAAAAAAATTATGTCCCCTACAGCTAGTTATGCCAAATAAAGCAGTATACTCATCTTGATGTACAGGGAATGCAACTGGTTTGGCAGTCATTTCTGGGGTTAGGTTGATGTCATGGCCCCTTTAAGGCAGGTACAAAAACAAGGTAGGAAGAGAAAATTAAATGTTTCTAGACTCAGTTTTGGGAAAGCAGCACAGTCCTGAACCACAGGTTCCAAATCAAATAAAGCCATTGCAGGGCTGTTTTCTTCAGACCTACGAAAGCCTGTCTCTCTCACCAACAATAAAAGATATCGTCCTCATCCACCTCGTCTCTCTAATATCTTGGGACCAACACAGCTTCAACAACACTGCATACAGACTATGACATTAGCATCTACCAAAGAAAAATGCTAAAATTATGTTTCGTTAGAGCTTATAAAGGACAATTTTCCCAAAACCTCTCTGCAAACCTTTTCAAAATTAGGAGAGAGAGAAGAGGGATTTTTATTCTGATCTACAAAAATTAATAACCTTTTAAAATCTGTAAATCTACAGAAACGTATACAGGCAAGTACTCTACTGCCATCTACCAGATTTAATGTACAAATATATATCTTTAGCCCAGGAAAGTTCTTCCTATAGGTTTAGTATCTTGAAAAGAAACTGTAAATCTCTTTATCATGTTGTTTTGACACAATTTTACTGCTCTAAATAAAATATTACATTCTCACAATGGTCTCATTTACTATTTCTATGATTAAAATTCTAGCATATATCATTTAGTAAGTGCTTCCCTAATCCATGCATGGAGAAAGGGGGTGGGGAGAAAGGGCCTTTTCAGCCATACATTTCTTCTGCAGGGAAAAAGGGGATGATCCTCCCATACTGCAGTGCACTTCCCCTTGACCTCAGGGAGGACTCTTTAAGGATCCTAGGATCTGCACAGTTGGAAAGGATGAAGAACAGATGGACCCAGGGTGCCACACATTATCTCTGCACTGGCCTTGTTTGGATTCCAGCTGCATTCTCTTTCCAAGGACCACATTTGTATTAAGGATCCTCCATTACAGAGATCATCAGGACAGCTATTGGCTGGAAAAGCATTGACAGCATATTTCTAATGAATACACCCTACCATGAAGCAGAGTTAGCAGGAGATCCCAGCATTGACAAGGAGGCCAAAGGCGTGGGTACCCTTGGCCAACTGTGAATCCTGGGAAATTCAAGAGGTTTTGGGGGATAAACTGCAGCCTTTTCTGGAAGGAGGGTTAATTCACTACTCTCAGCTGAACAGCATCATTCTAATGAAAATTACAAAGGCTTTTCGAAGTGCTGCTTGGTGACAGTTCAGCCACAAAACAGACTGAATTCTCCACTATAGCCTACTGGTGTTACCAGGACTACTATGGTATGGTGAATTTCTTTTATGTTGTACTGGTGGAGTATGAAAACTAGGTATGAAATACTTTCTGCATTTTTAGGATGCTAGCTCGGTAGAAATATTCAGGTTGCTGATTGACTAATGGTACCGACACCTGGATATTATTTCTAATGAAAGATTCTGTACAATTTACATAAGGGTAACATGCAGGCTAACTTCCTCTTAAAGGAATAGTGAATTTCTTAGTTCTAATACTGTCAATAGTGATATCAATATTTACTTAACATGATATAGGAATGTTTTTAAATTGTGCACTTTAAAAAATATCTGTTACTGTTTTAGTGTCTTCATAATTGTGAAGAACACTGTCTTTCAGTAAAAGCTTCTATTTTTTTGCTATAGTAATTCTAACCAGGAAGTGTTCAACTCCAACACTGGACTTGATCCTATAAACTCTTAATACCAGAGGCCGTACTTATTTCCCTGAGTAGTCCCATTATTGGGACGCAATGTTGGAACTACTCACAGGAATAAGCACTACACCCACTAATGAGTGTTTGTTGAATTGGACCCATAATTTTGAAAAAGGAAATTCTAGTCTGCAGAAAAATGAATGAGGCTATAGACTTATTATTTATATTACACTAACACCGAGAGAAGCCCCAAAAATGGGGTCCCACAAAGTTTAGCACTATACAAACACATAGTGAGAGGCAGTTCCTGAACCAAAGAGTTTACAATTTAAATAGACAAGAGAGACAAAGAATAGGAAGGAAAACAAAAGACAAAGAGGTGAGTGACTTGTGAAAAGTCATACAGCAAGTCAGTAGCAGAGGTGGAAATAGAACTCCAGATTATAATTCTGTCCTTTCTGAAATCAGTGGCAATACTCCCATTGATCTGAATGATCCAAGATTTCACCCCAGGTTTCCCGATACTCCTTTCAGTGCCCTGAGCACTAGACCACTCTGTCTTACCCTGTTGCTTTAAGACATCCAGTATTCATTTGACTAAAATAATTAGTTACTATACAAATAGTATTCATAATAAAGCAGTAGTAAGTTTACCAAACAATACATGCTAATAAATAACGAGTGAAAATTACTATAAAAATCTCCAGCCTGTCTTATGATGTAAAATGCATGGATACAAATGCTAAGTACTCTACCACTTTCTGACAGGCTTCCTATCTGCTAAGTAATTTTAACTTTGATCTCTACTTAGTAGCTATATTAAAGATCTATTCTTTTTGACATTTAAAGTGATTATATATTTAATAAAATAAATTTCAGCTTTTGTTTAAGCAAGAACATCTATAAAAAGAATGTATCTAATATACAGCTCTTTGTAGTTGTAAAGTTTGCATGATGTGTAAAATTAAGCAGCATATTCTTGACTGATTTTGGTACCCAGTTCTCATTGACAAATTCTTTTTCATTTATCATTATGTACTAAAGACACCTTGCTGTAATATATGAATGCTATTGGTGTCAACATCAAGTTGATATTAGCAAAGGCAACAATACAAATTTCCAAACTGTTTAGCTGCCACTCATGGCATAAAGACACAAAATACAGACATGGGATAAGGACAAAGATTACTTCTACTTGCTTTAAATACTCTTTCTAAAAATATGCATTCTAGTCTTGCACATGTCCAAATTGTAATTTGTGGTGGTGATCTGCAAGATAAGATTTGTACTACATAACAGAAGTAAAATGTGCACACTCTATCACTCTATACTATGAAAAGCAGGGGTTCTCAAACTGGGGATCGTGACCCCTCATGAGGGTCGCGAGCTTATTACGGGAGGGGGTCGCGAGCTGTCAGCCTCCACCCACAAACCCCGCTTTGCCTCCAGCATTTATAATAGTGCTAAATATAAAAAAGTGCTTTCAATTTATAAGGGGGAGTGCACACTCAGTGGCTTGCTGTGTGAAAGGGTACATCAATACAAACGTTTGAGAACCACCGATGTAAAGGAACCACATCCACATATTTTTCAAGGGAATTTAATCTTAAAAGCTTGAATGCAAACCTGTCATCAAATTAAGAGCGAACCTTTCCATCACTGACGCATATTCTTGTATTACCATTTGTCAATGTGTCTTCAAATTTCAAAACTATGCGTACTACTTATTTGTGTGTGAAAAGGTCATACACCTCACTATATTAGTAATACAATAAAGAAACTGAGGATCAAATTCACCACTGGTGTACATGGGAGCATCTCCACTGATTTACATAACATGGTGATGGGCACTCTCAGAATATCTTCTATCCAGGATTCAAAATCCTTTGATGACACATAGGGTAGTGGGGTGTGCTGAGTGCTTTTCCCTCTCACTTCCTCATAAACTGTACTCAGCTCAAGGTTTGGGGAGAGAAGAAATAAAAATGTTTCCATTTTAAAATGGTGTAACAATCATTTTCACAGCATGCTGAAAAGGTAAATTGCCCATGAACAGAGCCTAGTGTATTGGAGATACTGCATGGGGCGATAGAGAGAGATAGCAATCAGCCACTAGCATTCTAAATTTGGGTCATGTCCATGGGTTGAGAAACAATGAAATTAGACAAAAGCACCTGCTTATACCATCAGTTAATTCTAATAATTCAAGTCTCTGAGAGCAACACGGGAACAGTAGACACAGCAGCATGAGACTGGAGAGCCTCAGCTAGAACACTCTGACCCACCTCAGATTCTAGCAGGGTTAAAGGAACCCTTCCTCCCCCTCCTGGGGGCTCAGCAGCCCTCCCCTATTGCTGGGGAAATCAGAACAGGGCCACCTAGTAGTAAAACCAACCCTGGGAGCAGAAGAAATAATCCCAGTAACCACAGTGTATCGTGAGGCCCCTTCATAGCTCCCAGGCATCAGTGCTGTCTGAAGATTGATTTTAAAATTGTCACTTTGGTTATTTGCTCTGAGACCATCCCTGCCCTTTCCCTGAACCACTGTTGCTACATTTCCTCTCCCTAACCTCCAGGCTTCTCTGCACCTTTCTGTATTCCATCTATTTCCCTTCTCTCCCCTCCTATCCAACATCCCTTTCCCCCTTCTTCCCACTCCCTTGTCCTTTTTTTTTTACACTTCATCTGTGATTCTCCATCTGTTGCCTCTCCCATTATAACAAAATTGAAAAAAGGAAACGAACTAACATTACATTTTCTCATCATTACACTAATCACTTTGCTTATTCACAGTACCTCTTTCCAATAAGATTTTTCTGATATTTTGAGTCTTTTAGATAAGATCTTCAGGATGGGGGCCATGGATGGGATTCACATGGAGGACTTAGTCTGAGCATTACAACACCTAACTTTTAGATGCCCTGCTTCCACCCAAGTGGAATTCACAACCCCTAGTTAGGCACCCAGACTCCCTACACAATACATGGGGACAACTAACAAAATCATCCAAAGCCCAAGATTTGGTGGTGATGGGGGACTTCAACTATCCAGATATATGTTGGGAAAATAACACCGCGGGGCACAGACTATCCAATAAGTTCCTGGACTGCATTGCGGACAACTTTTTATTTCAGAAAGTTGAAAAAGCTACTGGGGGGAAGCTGTTCTAGACTTGATTTTAACCAATAGGGAGGAACTTGTTGAGAATTTAAAAGTAGAAGGAAGCTTGGGTGAAAGTGATCATGAAATCATAGAATTTGCAATTCTAAGGAAGGGTAGAAAGGAGTACAGCAGAATAGAGACAATGGATTTCAGGAAGGCGGATTTTGGTAAGCTCAGAGAGCTGATAGGCAAGGTCCCATGGGAATTAAGACTGAGGGGAAAAACAACTGAGGAAAGTTGGCAGTTTTTCAAAGGGACGCTATTAAGGGCCCAAAAGCAAGTTATTCCGATGGTTAGGAAGATAGAAAATGTGGCAAAAGACCACCTTGGCTTACCCTTGAGATCTTGCGTGACCTACAAAATAAAAAGGCGTCATATAAAAAATGGAAACTAGGTCAGATCACGAAGGATGAATATAGGCAAATAACACAGGAATGCAGAGGCAAGATTAGAAAAGCAAAGGCACAAAATGAACTCAAACTAGCTATGGGAATAAAGGGAAACAAGAAGACTTTTTATCAATACATTAGAAGCAAGAGGAAGACTAAGGACAGGGTAGGCCCACTGCTCAATGAGGAGGGGGTAACAATAACGGGAGACTTGGAAATGGCAGAGATGCTTAATGACTTCTTTGTTTCGGTCTTCACTGAGAAGTCTGAAGGAATGTCTAGTATAGTGAATGCTTACGGGAAGAGGGTAGGTTTAGAAGAGAAAATAAGGAAAGAGCAAGTAAAAAATCACTTAGAAAAGTTAGATGCCTGCAAGTCACCAGGGCCTGATGAAATGCATCCTAGAATACTCAAGAAGTTAATAGAGGAGGTATCTGAGCCTCTAGCTATTATCTTTGGGAAATCATGGGAGACGGGGGAGATTCCAGAAGACTGGAAGGGGGCAAATATAGTGCCCATCTATAAAAAGGGAAATAAAAACAACCCAGGAAACTACAGACCAGTTAGTTTAACTTCTGTGCCAGGGAAGATAATGGAGCAGGTAATCAAAGAAATCATCTGCAAACACTTGGAAGTTGGTAAGGTGATAGGGAATAGCCAGCATGGATTTGTAAAACACAAATCATGTCAAACTAATCTGATAGCGTTCTTTGATAGGATAACGAGCCTTGTGGATAAGGGAGAAGCGGTGGATGTGATATACCTAGACTTTAGTAAGGCATTTGATACAGTCTCGCATGATATTCTTATAGATAAGCTAGGAAAGTACAATTTAGATGGGGCTACTATAAGGTGGGTGCATAACTGGCTGGATAACCGTACTCAGAGAGTAGTTGTTAATGGCTCCCAATCCTGCTGGAAAGGTATAACAAGTGGGGTTCCGCAGGGGTCTGTTTTGGGACCGGTTCTGTTCAATATCTTCATCAACGATTTAGATGTTGGCATAGAAAGTACGCTTATTAAGTTTGCGGACGATACCAAACTGGGAGGGATTGCAACTGCTCTGGAGGACAGGGTCAAAATTCAAAATGATCTGGACAAATTGGAGAAATGGTCTGAGGTAAACAAGATGAAGTTCAATAAAGATAAATGCAAAGTGCTCCACTTAGGAAGGAACAATCAGTTTCACACATACAGAATGGGAAGAGACTGTCTAGGAAGGAGTATGGCAGAAAGAGATCTAGGGATCATAGTGGACCACAAGCTTAATATGAGTCAACAGTGTGATACTGTTGCCAAAAAAGCAAACATGATTCTGGGATGCATTAACAGGTGTGTTGTAAACAAGACACGAGAAGTCATTCTTCCGCTTTACTCTGCGCTGGTTAGGCCTCAACTGGAGTATTGTGTCCAGTTCTGGGCACCGCATTTCAAGAAAGATGTGGAGAAATTGGAGAGGGTCCAGAGAAGAGCAACAAGAATGATTAAAGGTCTTGAGAACATGACCTATGAAGGAAGGCTGAAGGAATTGGGTTTGTTTAGTTTGGAAAAGAGAAGACTGAGAGGGGACATGATAGCAGTTTTCAGGTATCTAAAAGGGTGTCATCAGGAGGAGGGAGAAAACTTGTTCACCTTGGCCTCCAATGGTAGAACAAGAAGCAATGGACTTAAACTGCAGCAAGGGAGATTTAGGTTGGACATTAGGAAAAAGTTCCTAACTGTCAGGGTAGTTAAACACTGGAATAGATTGCCTAGGGAAGTTGTGGAATCTCCATCGCTGGAGATATTTAAGAGTAGGTTAGATAAATGTCTATCAGGGATGGTCTAGACAGTATTTGGTCCTGCCATGAGGGCAGGGGACTGGACTCGATGACCTCTCGAGGTCCCTTCCAGTCCTAGAGTCTATGAGTCTATGAATTAGGGGCCTAAGAATGAGATTCTCAAAAGCCAGCCCATTGAGCAGGAACTAGTCTAACTAGCCAGTAGGAAATGCCAATGAGAGGAGTGTGACCTAAGCTCCACCGCTCAAAGGAGTTAGGCACCTAACTCAAAGCCAGGGATTTGAACCCAGGTCTCCCACAAGAATGCCCCAACCACTTGGCTATGGAGTGGTCTGGGATGGGTCTCAATAGCTTCTGCTGAAGCTGTTATACTTTGTATAGTTAAATAGTCATTGGAGCAGGAACTTCAACTTAGGTCTCCTATATCCCCGGTAAGTGTCCATGGGTTTATACAGTCAATTTCTCTTTGGCCCAATGATTATTTAAGTATTTTATACAAGGTAGAACAGCTTTGTCAGGAGAAACAGGGAGGGAGGAGGAGAGAAAGAGAGAGACACCTCCACCTCCACAATACCCCACAGGCACACTGTAAGGCAGCATCTGAACATGTGCCAGATCATGCCCCACAGGTGAGATGGCAGGGGAATGCCTACTCTGTGAGTACCGCTGGGACTTAGGCATGAGGTAGGTGCTGAGCTGCTTGGCACTGTCAGGACTGAGTCAGCTGTGTGCATACCCAGCAGCAGAAATGTAGGTGCCATAAGGATTTTACCAGTGGAAACATAGATGCCTAGAGTGTTTAGCTGCCTACAGGATTAGACTGTAGTTGAACAGGAGTTTTAAAGATCTAAATTTTAGACTCAGGTGTCTAAAGTATACTATGTGACTAAATCTCACTTGTGAATCCCACCCCACCCATATCTTTATTGCATATTTGAACATTAGTCAGCACAGTGCAAACACACTGACACAGCTACCACTCTGAAACCTGTCACCATGCAAGACACTGAATTTAGCCATATTAAGTGGAAATTCATCAACTTCATGAAAAAACTTGTGCAGATACAGACAGACATCTTCCTTTCCAAATGCAAACAGATGGACATCATACCAAAAGGACTGAAGGTAAAAAATCCATTACAATCAACATACCACACAGACTATGGTCAGAGATTGTGCAACATACTTTCAAAGAAACTGTGGAACCAGCTGATCAACATCTTATACAGCAAACAGGGGAAGGTCAAGAATGAGCTCTAACTGGCTTGTTAGCACTGACCCTCCACTTGGTAAGGCAACTCCCATCTTTTCATGTGCTGTGTATTTATACCTGCCTACTGTTTTTTCCACTCCATGCATCTGCTGGAGTGGGTTTTAGCACATGAAAGCTTATGCCCAAATAAATTTGTTAGTCTCTAAGGTGCCACAAGGACTCCTCATTGTTTTTGCTGATACTGACTAACACGGCTACCACTCTGAAAACAGTCTTAATTGGGGCTTCTGAGTGAGACAGTAATTCTATTACAATCATTGTCGTTCCATGTGTTTGTACATCATTCAGCACAACAAGAGGTCATCCTCCTGATTATGTCCTTTGGGCACTCCCACAGTATGGGCAACAGTAACTTGCTCTGTGGAACAGATCTTACCAGGCTCACCACTCTGTGTAGAGGCTGGAGAGAAGGAGATATGCAACCACTGCCTTCCTCGTGGAGGTAAATGGGGATTGGGCAAAGGCAAAATGTAGGAGAAATAATCTGTGTCTGGTATAGGGCTGGTATAAATTATGGCTCCCCCACAACCACAGGAGAATCTTGGAAGAAACTGTGAATGAGTTAAAGTCCATTTACTCTGGGGTAAATAGACACTGTTCCTTACATGGGGCAAGACAAAGGTTCAATATTGCTGTATATCATAATCATCAAGACTTGTTTTTAAGCTATATTTTAATTGAAGTATAAAACTAACAGTTAAATACAATAAACCAACTGTCTTTATATTGCTTAGAAGAGACCATTATTAATTACACTGCAAAACACACAACTTAATTAATATACTTCAGCCTTATTAATTGTCCAGATCAGAGAACAATAAATGGAGCAAGTAATAAAACCTAATAAAGATACAGGAAGGGAATACTTTCTTAATTATTATTGTAAATAGTCTTTACCATTAGAGATCTAGGACTTAAGGTTTAGTAAATTAAAATGTTTTATAGCTTTTTGCAAAATGAACAGAATCTAGCTGTTCAGTGTACTGGAGATATTAATTCAGAGAAATGTAAATTATATATGTGGGAAATCTAATTACATATTTTCATATTTGAAATAGAGAGGAAAATTCTTGGTATTAAAAAAGGGATAAGTACAAAATGAAGACTGATCATAATCAGAGCATTCACTTTTGTAATGCTGTAAAATTTTATAAAGTGTGAAAACCAAATACTAGTTTAAAGTAGAATAGCAGTATACAATTTTATAGTATTCCTCTGGTACATAACAGAAAATAGAAGCCTAAGGTGATAAAGAATTGTGTGCACTAGAATGTAATAAGCTGATAAGTGTCACCATCTACTCCCTATTGAGTTGTTAGCATTATGACAGCCAGTTACAAAATCCACATTTCGCTTTGTCAGCTTTTATAAGCCTCTTCAAAATGTACATGATACCATGTACATGCTGTTGGACATCTTTGAAGGTATGAGGGCTACAATCACCACTAATATCCTCATGCTGGTGAAAGATAAACAAAGCAGGTACTGTATAGAAAGTGAATGAGGAACAAATTTGAGGATCTTCTGATGCATTTACTGACAGGGATGTGCAGGAAGGAATCAGTAAGAAATAAATTCCTGGTGAAAATAAGGCTGGCTTCAAGCATAAGGTCTCTATCTGGAATCTTGGCTTCTTGATTCTGCTATTTAGATTATTCATGTAGAGGGCAGCTCTGACTCCTGTGGCTTTATTTTTCATAACAAAAATATGTAGTAAAGCACTGAGAACCTTTTGGAAGATCTAGAATTCCCCCCAGCAGATCTTTCTTTGTTTTGGCTACAAAAAGGACTGGTGGAGCTATGAGGTTCCTGAATCTAATTAAAGTACAGGTTGCAACAAAACAGCCTTTGGCGGGACACTACTGAGAGTATCAATTCAGGAGAAATTGCTTAAAGCAGGGCAGTCACAGCCCAAGGCTGGGGGTCCTTTGCACACCAAACCAGCCAAACAGGACTTCGGTTTCACCCCACTGGCTAACTAGAAGTCATATATGCAATCCCCTCAGACTCTCCAGCTTCCCAGTATCACCACCAGCACCACTCCTTATGGGGATGAATGGCTATGAAAACCAATATCCCAGTAAAAGAAAAAAGGTTCTGCCAATCCCAAAGGACCAAGCCCCAGACCCAGGTCAATATACAAGGCAGATCTTACCCACAAATCACGCTGTTGCCAATCCTTTAGAATCTAAACTCTAAAGGTTTATTCATAAAAAGAAAGAAATATAGATGAGAGCTAAAACTGATTAAATGGAATCAATTACATACAGCAATGGCCAAGTTCTTGGTTCAGGTTTGTAGCAGTGATGGAATAAACTGCAGGTTCAAATCAAGTCTCTGGAGTACATCCACAGCTTTGTTGGGTCATTCAGTCCTTTGTTCAGAGCTTCAGGTTGCAGCAAAGTCCCTCCAGAGGTAAGAAGCAGGACTGAAGACAAAATGGAGATGATGCAGCTGCCTTTTATAGTCCTTTTGCCACACAGCTTGTGCTTCCTTTGTTCCAAACACAAGCCACTCAGCACATGTCATGGAAAAACCTTAGAGTTCTGTCCAGAGGCATGTTGCTGTATGCCTTGCTGAGTCACAAGGTGTATCTGCCTTTTCTCAATGGGTCAATTGTACAGCTGATGGTCCTTAATGGCCAACGAGCAGGCTAGGCAGTGCTGATGCCAAATTATCTGGGATATCACTCAGAAGCACAGCACAAGTTTGAAATACAGACAGTATAGAGCTTTACATAATATTTTTAGGAAGCTCCTTTTTCAGCAGGGATAGAGCATATATTTAAGGCGACTTAAAACGGAATAACCCTTTTTCTTCCTCATCTGTGGAGAAGGGGCAAAGGAAGGTGACTAGTTCTGAGTTTTTGTGCTTCCAAAAGACTTAGTAAGTGGGGAAAAGGGTAGGATGCCAATTTCCTTTTCCAGAAATCATGTATATCGATGTTATGGAATATTAGAGTCCAAAGTGGTCACTTACCCACATCCAAAGAGTTCTTATACCTAGAGATCAAATATTTTTGGATTTAAAAGCCTGAGCTGTGCTGAGACTACTATCTCTGTGCCATTGGGACCCACCGTGTGCCTAGCCTGTGACACAGCAATGCTAAGACAGGGCACTTGTCATCCTCAGAAGTCCTTTCCCAACAGGGCACAGTTTTTCAGTTGTAAGGCATATGAACTTAACATAAGAACTCAAGAATGGCCATATGATCAGACCAATGATCCATCTAGCCCAATATCTTGTCTTCCGACAGTGGCCAATGACAGACGCTTCAAAAGGAATGAACAGAACAGGGTAATCATCAAGTGATCCATCTCCTGTCACACAGTGTAAAGCTTCCAATATTTTGAAAAAAATATATAGTGGGTGGGATTTTTCAAAGCACTGACTTTTTTTCAATTGGGATTTGTGCCCCTAAATTCAGAGATTCCAAGGCCAGAAGGAATCACTGTCATCATTTAGCCTGACCTATTGTATAACACAGGCCAGCAAGCTCCCCAAAAATAATTTCTAGAGTATATCTTTTAGAAAAAATCCAATCTTGTTTTTAAAAATAACAGTGATGGAGAATCCACCATCACCCTTGGTAAATTGTTTCAAAGGTTAATTACCTTCACTTTTAAACATTTACTTATTATTTCCAGTCTGAATCTCTCTAGCCTCAACTTCCAGCCATTGGATCATGTTATACCTTTCTCTGATAGACTGAAAAGCCCATTATTCAATATTTGTCCCCCAAGTAGATATTTATAGACTATAATCGAGTCACCCCTTTACCTTTTTTAAAAACTGGCACGCCTTAACCTTCTCTTTGTTAAGCTACATAGATTGATCTCCTTGAATCTATCACTATAAGCCACATTTTCTAATTCTTTAATCATTCTCACGGCTTTTCTCTGAATCCTCTCCAATTTATCAATATCCTTCTCAAATTGTAAACCCCAGAACTGGACACAGTATTCCAGCAGTGGTCACACCAGTGCCATATACATAGACAAAACAAGCTCTCTACTTCCTTTAGAGATTCCCCTCCTTGTGCAACCATGGGATCACATTAGCCCTTTTGGGCACAGGTTCACACTGGGAGATCATGTTCAGTTGATTTTCCATCAGGACCCAGAAATCTTTTTCAGTCCCTGCTTCCCAGGATAGAGTTCCCCATCCTTTAACTATGGCCTATGTTCTTTGTTGCTAGATGTCTACATTTACATTTAGCCATGTTAAAACACACATTGTTTTCTTTGAACTGTTTACCAAATGATCCAGATCACTCTTTGTCATTGACCTGTCCTTCAACATTTGTCACTCTCTCAATTTTTATGTAATCTGTCATTTATCAGTGGTGATCTTATGTTTCCTTTCAGGTCATTAATAAAAATGTTAAACAACATAGGGACAAGAACCAATCCCTGCAGAAGCCAACTAGAAACATACCCACCTGAGGATGATTCCCTAGTTAGTTATATACTGAGACCTGTCAGTAAGCTAGCTTTTGATGTTTGCCATATTGATTTTATATTGTTTTAGTTTTTAAATCAAAATGTAATATATAATCAAATACCTTACAGAAATCTAATTATATACAACAACACTATTATCATTATCAATCAAATCTGTAATCTCCTAAAAAAAAAAAAATTAGTTTCACAGGATCTATTTTCCATAAACCCATTCTGACTGGCATTAAGTATATTATCCTTTAATTTTTTATTAAATCCCATTATCTTGCCTAGGATCAAATGCAGACTGACAGGCCTATTATTACCTGGGTCATCATGTTTACCTTTTTTAAAAATTGGCACACCATTATCTTTCTTCCAGTCTCCTAGAACTTCCCTAGTGCTCCAAGATGTACTGAAAATCAACAGTAACATCCAGTGAGCTCCTCAGCCCAGTCTTTTAAAACTCTTGGATGCAAGTTATTTAGACCTACTGATTAGAAAATGTGTAACTTTAGCAGCTGCTATTTAACATCTTCCTGAGAAATCACTTAGGCACTCTTGAAAATCCCTCCCAATATACACAAACAGAAAAACAAAACTAACTTCAGAATTAGCAGAACGTATTTTTTAAAACTGTTAAGCACAATGTTAATTCAACTGGTACCACAAGCTGGTAGGATAAGAACTCTTGAAATGCATGTCATATCAATAGTTTGACTCCTTTTCCAGTACCTATACAAGATACCGAACTATTAACGGGCTAATTCCAGTTAGATATTTCTAGCTTAGTCCCGGGAGATAGTAGAGCAGACTCAAATATCATCAAGACAGCCACCTAAAATATCTAATACACTGGATAACAGAGACCAAAAGAGAGCTTGTATGCTCCTGGAATCACATCACATTGCAATAACACTTTTCCAGACTACAGACAACAAACAAAAATCTAGATTAACATATAGGTTAAAACACATATCCAAAACAAAGCAAAGCAAAACAAAACAAAACAAAACTCAATAAACTGTAAAACCTCAGCATCCATCCAGTATTACACAAGCACACATGTACCTGACATCCTATATCTTGCCCTTGGTTTCTTCTATGAGATTCAAACTAGTTTAAAGTAGAATAAATTGACTTAGAGTGACAATTATTTCAGACATGAAACTATTAAAATAACTCTCCTCAAGAATACATCCAACCAAGTCATGGTCTCCAGACCAGAATGGACTGGAGAGACAAATATGTGAACTGATGTCAAAATCTGAAAATGAATTGCATAAATTCAGAAAAGCAGGCATATCAAAAAATTGACATCCTCTAAATGGCTCAGAATAGTGATGCTAGAGAAATAACAAAACTTAAAAGAAAAATAGGAAACAGAATTTTTGGGTATAATAAATATCTTCAGGCCAGATAAGATTAAAATTCACAAAGCACGACATTTCTTACAGGGAGATAAATCCAATGGGGAAAAAAACCCCATCAACAGCTGAGAAATCACCAATAAAATGAAATCAATCTCCCAAAATCTGCTGGACAGGATTTAGGCACCTAGGACATATCATACCTTTTTTGGGTGGAACACGTAAAAAAGTTATAGCAAATATTTGACATATGATACAATGATAAACCCCCTAAAAAAAAGAAATATGTATTCAGAATATCAATAGGAGGAAGGAATATAATCACCACACTACTGAGAAAGGCCAGCAGTTACTTTGCTAAACAGAAGTCAGAAAGTTTATGGAATAGATAAATATTTAGGTTTAAATATTTGGAAGTATTTGTCTTTAGCCAATAAGACACTTATAAAAGTGATTAATTATCATAGCAACATGCATCTGACGAAGTGGGTATTCACCCACGAAAGCTCATGCTCCAAAATGTCTATAAGGTGCCACAGGATTCTTTTCTGCTTTTACAGATCCAGACTAACACGGCTACACCCGCTCTGATACATCATAGCAATAGTGGTTCTTTTAGATTACTGCTTGTGTGGACCCTCACTCTTGGGAACTGTGCTCCCATGACATGAAAACTTGGGATCTTTTAGCCACACGTCCTTTGGGATTGCCTATGCTCTCGCCCTTATGTCATACACTGAGATCTGTGAGTATAAATGGTGTGTGGCCCCAACTGTCCCATAACTCCTTTCAGTATTTCAAGAATCCACAGTCAATACAGTAAAAAAGCAGAGAATGTGGGACATTATATCCTTATGAAATACACTGTACTTCAAAACAGGTTGTCTGGTTTCAATAAACCTGGGGAGGTCCAGGAAACCTGGATAGGGTAGACACCAGGAGAGGATAAAGTCCTCTACTGTTGTCATATCCAATAGGGGTGGCTGTGTCCAAGTACTAAGGGATCGTGCCTTGGGAATCAAGACCCATTCATGATTGAAGTGAGAATGTCTCCTGGTCCACTAGGCCAAATCTCTACCAGTAGAAGCTCTGGTGCCAAAGTCTGAAGCATGAAAGGAGACAAGGATTCCTGCTAGGATCAACAAAGAATAACATCACAGAGGTGTTCAGTTCTCCCTTGGGTTAGAGGAAGCACCAAATGGGTCATTGCTGGAGCCTCTATATCCCTCAGTGCTGAGAGTACTGTTCCAATTTCTGTTCAGCACTGATTATTGGCAAAACACTCCTCATTGTGCACTATTCAGAAAGATTTAATTCTCTTATACAAGGTTCAATTGTGCCTTGAAGTACACTCCCCTGAGCAGGGGATAGTGTGGAGACACAAACACTCAGTGGATCTCAGGATTGCACAACTAGCATGGTGACACATAAGGTGAGAGCTTCCATTTACAGCATATTCACACTTGTGTCCCTGGTTAGGTCTGCTCCAGACTTCCTCCCTGCCTCCTTTAGAGCATCTTGTGGACAAATGGAGTTGTCCCAGCAGGCACAAGGAAGAACTCAGGGACCGCAACTGTGCCCAAGTGCTGTAAAAAGGCCTCAGAGAATGGGAGTAGCTATTTACAACCTCTCACTACTTACATAGCCATAGAACAACAGGGCATGATCTGTACTATACTGAATAAATAATACCTGCATGCCTATCCAAGGCTAAAAATTATGTCCAAATACCTAGGTACACACCCACTTTATGTAACAAACAGAGGCTAGGAACACCTTTCCTTACCCATCCTCATAGACTTTAGGGTCAGAAGGGACCAATGTGATCATCTAGTCTGACCTCCTGCACAAAGCAGGCCACAGAACTCTACCCATCCACTTCTATAACAAACCCCTAACCTATGTCCGAGTTATTGAAGTCTTCAAATTGTGGTTTGAAGACCTCAAGCTGCAGAGAATCCACCAGCAAGTGACCCATGCCCCACGCTGCAGAGGAAGGCGAAAAACCTCCAGGGCCTCTGCCAATCTGCCCTGGAGGAAAATTCCTTCCCGACCCCAAATATGGCGATCACCTAAACCCTGAGCATGTGGGCAAGACTCACCAGCCAGCACTCAGGAAAGAATTCTCTGCAGTAACTCAGATCCCATCCCATCACCGACCACTGGGCATACTTACCCGCTGGTAATCAAAGATCAGTTGCCAAAATTAAGCTATCCCATCATACCATCCCTTCCATAAACTTATCAAGCTTAGTCTTAAAGCCAGATATGTCTTTTGCTCCCACTACTCCCCTTGGAAGGCTGTTCCAGAACTTCACTCCTCTAATGGTTAGAAATCTTCGTCTAATTTCAAGTCTAAACTTCCTAGTGTCCAGTTTATACCCATTTGTTCTTGTGTCTACATTGGTACTAAGCTTAAATAATTCCTCTCCCTCCCTAATATTAATCCTTCTGATATATTTATAAAGAACAAGCATATCCCCCCTCAGCCTTCTTTTGGCTAGACTAAACAAGCGAAGCTCTTTGAGTCTCCTTTCATATGACAAGTTTTCCATTCCGCGGATCATCCTAGTAGCCAGTCTCTGAACCTGTTCCAGTTTGAATTCATCCTTCTTAAATATGGTTCATATCCATTAATGGACTTAACCTCTTCCTCATTTACTTCTCTCTACATCACTCTATGATATCCCCCTTTAGTGTCCACTCTTCCAAGCTGAAAAGTCCTAGCCTCTTTAATCTTTCTTCATATGGGACCCGTTCCAAACCCCTAATCATTTTAGTTGCCCTTCTCTGAACCTTTTCTAATGCCAGAATATCTTTTTTGAGATAAGGTGACCACATATGTACGCAGTATTCAAGATGTGGGCATATTATGGATTTATACAAGGGCAATAAGATACTCTCTGTCTTATTTTCTATCCCCTTTTTAATGATTCCTAACATCCTGTTTGCTTTTTTGACCGCTGCTGCACATTGCGTGGACGTGTTCAGAGAACTATCCACGATGACTCCAAGATCTTCTTCCTGATTCATTATAGCTAAATTAGCCCCCATCATATTGTATGTATAGTTGGGGTTATTTCTTCCAATATGCATTACTTTACATGTATCCACATTAAATTTCATTTGCCATTTTGTTGCCATTTTGTTGCACTTAGTTTTGTGAGATCTTTCTGAAGTTCTTCACAGTCTGCTTTGGTCTTAATTATCTTGACCAGTTTAGTATCATCTGAAAACTTTGCCACCTGTTTACCCCTTTCTCCAGATTATTTATGAATAAGTTGAATAGGATTGGTTCTAGGACTGACCGTTGGGGGACAACACTTGTTAGCCCTCTCAATTCTGAGAATTTACTATTTATTCCTACCCTTTGTTCCCTGTCTTTTAACTAGTTCTCAATCCACGAAAGGATCTTCCCTCTTATCCCATGACAACTTAATTTACATAAGAGCCTTTGGTGAGGGACCCTGTCGAAGGCTTTCTGGAAATCTAAGTACACTATGTCCACTGGATACCCCTTGTCCACATGTTTGTTGACCTCTTCAAAGAACTCTAATAGATTAGTAAAACACGATTTCCCTTTACAGAAACCATGTTGACTTTTGCCCAACAATTTATGTTCTTCTATGTGTCTGACAATTTTATTCTTTACTATTGTTTCAAATAATTTGCCCGGTACTGACGTTAGACTTACAAACTTGTAGATTTATCAGTTTATAGCAATGTAACATTGTATAAAATACTTGTGATCTGAATTGCATAACCTTAATGTCTGTCTAAAACTTTTTTATGAAGGGCTCATTGTGGAAGTAGAAGTCAAATTTATTTGCAGTAAAACAGCAATACTTAGACAATACAGATTTTCAGTGTCTTCATTATTATTTCTTTATTACAAAAAGCCTGTTATGGTGTTCATTTTAACTCTGTAACATTGCTGATGTCCAAATAATCCCCTTTAGTTTCCTTTCCCCCAACATACACAGATGCTACACTGCTTACCCTTGGAGGATGTTATACATTATCAGAACTACAAATGGCTTCCTTTTGAGCCCATCAATGCCATTCCTTAAATTAATATGAACATTTCCTCATCTCAGGAGCTGAGAGCGTTCCCTATGCAGCACTACTGGTCCTTGCCAATAAAGGGAATAGGTTGTAAAAACTATTAAATGCTCAGATTGACTAGCAATATTGAACATGATCAAAACTACTCATATACCTTACAAAAGAGAAATTTAATGTTTATGTGAAAATACAGACTTTGCTTTTGAAGTAAAGCTGCTTAATGCTCCATAAGTCACTTTCTTATATAAGCATTAGTAATATAGTCGGACATTTACAGTGAAGATCCCTTGACTCTGCAGTATGCTGCATTGTGCTGCAGCAAATCTCTATCTTCTACATCACAAAGACATGCTGCAGCACTAAGAACTTTCTAAACTAAAATATACTGAGGTGTAAACATTCTAAAAATGACTGAGTGATATTCACAGAAAGCCAACATAAAGCCAACACTTTTATTAATCTCCTACATGTCCTGGCTTTTGTTAGAATGAGAATTTTATAAAATACAATTAGATACCAATTAGCTCACAGACTCACTTCAATATTTACTGTTTATTTAATAAATTACAATACCATACTGTCTTAAATACTTGTTTAAAACAGCTCTGAAACAATGAAGCATGGGATATAACAACTTCTGATTTAAAAATCAGCCTAGAATGAAGACTTTTAAAAAATCTGTTACTTAAATCAATTGCCAACAATTTTGACATTTCTCTTCTATTAAGTCTAAGGGATTATAAAAGACCTCACTTAAGAAAAATCCTGCCCCTCACTTTAGTGGACTCACACTGTGGCTCTCATCACAGCAGGGCAGAGAGATGTTGGTGGAAAAAAAGCAAACTAAGCAGCAGAGCAGGAGTGTTAGAAACCACTACTCAGCATAAGAGTAAAGGAAATGTGTATGAAACTCCAGCTCATTTCTGCAGCAAAGATGTGGTTAAGAGACTTCCATCTTTCTGCAGTTGATGGTAATGGCCTCTTTACTCCATTCTTTAACTATGAAGTGAGTACAGAAAAGAGGCTGTACTAGAGGTCAATTTCAGTTTGGTAGGCATACAACCAGCAGCTAACTGCACAGCTGCTAGTTATAGAAACAGAATAGGATTTGGGTCAGTGTGATGACATCCCTTTTTAGTAAAAACTCCTATTTGGACTCCTTGCACTTCCCAAATTAGAGGAGCCAATATGATGAGAAACAATTATATGTTAATCAATATGCAGTTGAAGAAAATCTTTTTCCGGTAAGATATACAATTGTTAGAAATTCCCTATATTCAATGGCTCAGCCAAAGATGCCACAACTACTCCGAAAAGCTCTGTTTGTAAGATCTGCCAAGAAAGGATATTCAAAAGATTCTGTTGTCATAAAGTGACATTGAACAAAGTGTTTAGAATACTAAACTAGACAATACTATAACTAGAATGTAGTAAACCTGGGGGGAAAATCTTATGTTTGCACATATTTCCTCAAGTGTGCTAAAAATAAAACTATCATATTCTGCTTCCTGTAGAATGGGAACAGATTTCTAGCAAAGACTCAATCATGCTGTGAATATTAATGACATTTTGAAAGAACTGTATTTCAAACATGGGTATTTTACAAGATATGTTTTTTTGATTTCAAAAATATAATTATTTCCACTTATAGATAAGGAAAAGACACAGAGTCAAATTCAGTCCTGGTGCAAGTTAACATAGATACCTAATTTGGACACAACAATTTAGAAACTACGATATTATAATTTGGGAGTTCCTGAGCTCAATCCACTAGATTATACACTTCTCATATACCTTTTAAAGCAGTCTTTTGCATTTTATTGCTTGTAACATTCTTACAATGAAAAGAACTGCTTTAAAATGTATGTATGCCTAGATGTGATCAGAAAAAGGATTAAACAAAAATTCGTAGGTTTTAAAGCCAGAAGGGACTATTACAATCATCTAGGTCTGATTTCCTGCAGAACATAGGCCATAGATCACCAAATGATTCCTAAATCAAGCCCATAACTTCTTGCTAAGCTACTGCACATCTTTAAATCAGGATTGCAGACTTCAGATTATAGAGAATCCACAACATGCACAGGTAAATTGTTCCAGTAGTTGATTACAGTTAAAAATGTGCCTTATTCTAGTCTGAATTTTTCTAGTTTCAGCTACCAGGCACTGGATCTTGTTATGCCCTCCAATATCAGAAATCTTACAGACCATGCTCAAGTCACCTTTAACATTCTTGTAGATAAACTGACTACATTGGGCATTTTTCATCCCTCACCTGGTTTCACAATCTTTCTTGTAGCTTTTTCTGAACCCTCTTCAAATGGTTAACATCCTTTTTTTAAAGGGTAGACACAAGAACTGGACTCAGTTTTCCAGTAGATGTCTCACTAATGCCATATATAATGTTAATAACACCTCTACACACCCATATTCCCCTTCTTATACATCATAGTCACTAAATTGCATGGAAAAGCCATGTTCAACTGATTACCTACCATAATCATTATGTCCTTTTTTGAGTCACTACTTTCCAAAACAAAGTACCCTTCATATGTAAGTGGGGACCTAAGTTCTTGGTTCCTACACGTATTCTTTGCATATAGCTGCATTAAAATACACATTATTATTGCTAATATATGAATTATGATACAACATAGGGGCCAACTGAGCATGGGACAGCAGTGTACTAGGCACTTTAAAGCATAGTAGAGATGCTATTCAAGTGAATCCAGTTTACCATATGATCCTTATTTCTCTGCAAATTTGACCTGTCATTTACCACTCTACCAATTCTTTTTATCTGCCAACTTTATCAGAAATCATTGATTGTTTTAAAAAACAGAAGTTGTGACAAATATTGCAACCATACGCAGCATCTTTGAGGATAATATTATATTTTATGTTTAAAGCATTAAAACCTTTATATCTATATATATCTATACATATCTATACACACATACACACCCACCCACCCACCCACACACACACCTCTACCCTGATATAAAGCGACCTGATATAACACAAATTTGGATATAACGTGGTAAATAAAGCAGCACTCTGCGGGGAGTGGGGGGGAGGCTGCACGCTCTAGCAGATCAAAGTAAGTCCGATATAACGTGGTTTCACCTATAAGGCGGTAAGATCTTTTGGCTCCCAAGGACAGCGTTATATCGGGGTAGAGGTGTGTGTATATTATATTACACACACACACACACACACACACACGGGGGAGGGGGGGAGAGAAAGGGAGAGAGAGAGGCCAGAGGGTAGAAGCCACAGAAATATTCATAGCCCCTTATATGAAGGCAGGTTATATTTCTTTGTATGTTCCTGACATATTGGGGGGCTTTCTGCAGAAAATGGGATCATGAGGGTGACTAATGCAAAATCCCAAGGCTGGCTACATAGATACCCATCCTTTGAAGCATGACCATTAGGAAAATAGGGAGAGTGACAATTTTACGTGTTTTCAAGAAGCTTAGAAGAAAAGGGTTTGGGGATATAATGACTGAATTCAAACAGACTCAGGATCTTTTTGATTCAGCAAACTAATAGGACCCCTTTGTCCACCGGGAACACAATCATGCTTGAAGAGTTGGAAGGAGTAGAGCCTATCACAACCGCAGGTGGAAGACGGGCAACTTCTGTTAAGTTTAGTGTGCAATAAATTTATTATTGTTATTGTCTTTATATGCTTTTGTATTGAATGAATGCATTCTGCTTGGAAAGAGCTGTGTGATCACTGGCAAGAATGCTGTCCTTGTTTTTGGAGAGAAGTCAGAGAGAGCCGAGGGCTGGTGGTTGTCAGATCTGCTTGGAATAATCATAGTGAATTGCATACTAAAGAGGGGATATGAGTCCCTGCCCATAGAGAGGTGAAGGTTACAAGTCTGAGATCTGAAGTGGGTGCCCTCGAGGAGGCTAGGACGTGTGTGTGTGAAAGATGCAGTTAACCCCAAAACTGTGTATTGCATTTCAATGTCTGATTTCTCACCTAGATATTTTTTTTGAATGCTAAAACAACGAACATGCAAATTATGGACCAAAAATTATCTCTAATGATTAGGTTGAAACCACCAAATTGATTCCACTTGTGAGATAAAACCAATTTGATCCATGCCTTCAGAGATGATGGATATGGGCACCCCATATTTGGAACCAGATTAAGGAATAATCAACGTAGGGCCCACTTCTTGGGTGGGAGAGAGGAGGGAGCATCCTGAGTGGCATCACTACTCTGTGTGCCAGATAACGACACTCACTCAAATTAAGCTCCACCCCCCCATCATGATGGAGAGATGTCAGGGCCAAACCTCTGTGGGCAGTGAAACAACCAGTGCTGCTCCTCCTTTCCACAGCCATGGGGCTCTCTCCACTCTTCCCTGGGACCTACCTGGCCTCACCTCAGCTTGTATCCCCTCTGCTCTGTCCACAGGACTTGCTCAATGACAGCCTCAAGACTTGCTACAAGTATTGGGAGCTGTGGTGAGTGCCTGCACAAGGGAGCTGTCTGGGAGGTGGAAATGAGGGGTTTTGCTTAGCGTTCAGTGATGGGCTAATCCAGTCCTGCCCAAAACTACAAATTTATTTTAAAAAAGGGAGGGTGACCTCATTTCCCCCTGCCTATCAGCATATCCTCCTTTCTATCCAGGTTGAGGTATAGCCAGCTCTCATCCAAAGCTTCATTCCAGCAGACACTGGGAAAAAGTGCTCCAATGAATTATAGAGTAATGATAATCAACCACACACTGCAGGTAGGAAGCCCACACCACTTCTCTATCTCCCTTACTAGTCTGATAAAACAGAACTTTGTTGTTCTTTCCCTAGCTAGGTATAAGAGAGCAGACTGATCAAGTTTGCAGAAGACACCAAATTTGGGGAGTTGAGGAGTTGCCAATACTTTGAAGGAAAGAGCTAACATTCAGAGAGATCTTGATAAACTGGAGACCTGGGCTATAGACAACAAAATGAAATTCAACAAAGACAAATGTAAAGTGCTACACTTAGAAAAGCAAAACCAAACGCACAAAGTCAGAACGGAGAAAAACTGGCTTGGCAGCAGCACTGCAGAGAAGGATCTGGGAGTTGTGGTGGATCAGAACCTCAACATGAGTCAGCAATACGATGCTATTGCAAAAAAGGAAATACAATTTTAGATTGCATTAGCAGAAGCATACCCTGCAAGTCACAAGAGGTGATAGCACTACACTACTTGGTGGTAGTTAAGCCTCGGATGCAGTCCTGTGTCCAAATTTGGTCACCAATGTATAGAAAGGATGTAGAGAAACTGGAAAGGATCCAGAGTTGAGCAACAAAGATGATCAATGGGATGGAATGCAAGCTATATAAGCACAGGCTTAAGAAACTGGGTATGTTTAGTTTGGAAAAGAGGAGATTAAGGGGGATATGATAGTGGTCTTCAGATACTTGAAAGGCTGTGTAGTGAGGCAGTGTGGCTCCCCGCCGCCCTGGAGGGGGAAGAGCCCATCCGGAGGCCGGAGTGGGCAGAGCTAGGGAGCTCTGAGTCCGCCCCTCAGAGGGTCAGGCAGGGACCCGGAACTATAAAAGACTGGCCCTCAGAGCTCAGTAGGAGCCCAGCTGCCGGAGAGAACAGACGCCCCTAGCAGAGCCCGCGACTGGAAAACCTCTGCGGCCCAAGGCGGCCACCCAGACTGGCCGGGCCTGTCCTGCATCCGCCATCCGGAGGGGATGAGGATCTGCCCTGCGCCCGCTATCCAGAGGAGTTGTTGAGCCTGCCGATCAACCCCCACCCCGAAGAACCCATGCTCCTGGATCCCCCAGAGGCCAACACCAGGACCCATGTAGGGCCCGAGGGGGAGTGTGGAAGTCGGTAGGGGGCAGCCGACCCCAGTCTGGCTGCAGCACTACCAGAGCCTATGTCGGTGTGTTGCGGCCAGGATCCCCACTGACTAAGTAGCAGATCTTTGGCTACTGCTAGGGCCCCGGGCTGGGATGCAGTGGAGTGGGAGGGCCTGCGTCCCCCCTGCCACCCAACTCCTGAGTGGCAGACTCCCCCTCTCCCTGGCTTGAGGACGCTGGAGCCTACTGTTACTGCTCAGCCCTGCCTGAGGGCCTGAGCTCCTGACTCAGCATTTGTTGCCCTGCCCTTAGGGCTTGGGCTTAATACCTTGTACTCACTGCTCAGCCCTGCCTGAGGGCCTGAGCTCCTGACTCAGCATTTGTTGCCCTGCCCTTAGGGCTTGGGTTTAATACCTTGTACTCACTGCTCAGCCCTGCCTGAGGGCCTGAGCTCCTGACTCAGCATTTGCTGCCCTGCCCTGACCTAGGGCCTGGGCTTAATACTGGTGTACTACTTTTGTTCAGCCCTGACTGAGGGCCCGAACCCAGATTTAGTGTTGTTGCCCCGCCCTGAGCCAGGGCCAGGCTGACCATGTTTCTGCCGGCTACAGCAAGGGTGACCGAGGGAGAGTCCACAGCCGGACTAATTACCCAGGATCAGCTGTGTGCAGTGAGCCGGTGTGGCTCCCTGCCGTCCTGGAGAACCCTTGTACAGGCTGTCATAAAAAAGATGGAGAAAAGTTTTTCTCTTTTGCCATAGGAAACAGGACAAGAGGCAATGAGTTCAAACTACAGCACAGTAAATTTACAGTTAGGAACAGACTGCCTTGGGATGTTGTGAAAGCATCTCATTGGATGTTTTCAAAAAGAGGCCTTCAATCTATCTCCACTGCCATCTATCTTGGATGGTTCAGACGTATCCTACATCTTGTCAGGGGGTTAAACTAGATGACCCTTGCAGTCCCTTCTAACTCCTATGATCCTATTATTCCACAAGAGAAACCTCAGGGCAGACAGACACATATTTCTATGCTCTAGTTCCTTAGAAAACAAAACAAAACAAACAAACAAACCAGAGCCATTTGGGAGAAACTGCTAATGCTACCTTTAACTACAGGTATAGCACCAGTATCTTGTTGTTGTTGACAATGTTACAGGCAACTGATAGATCTAAAAGAAGTAGTGTTTGTACAACACCCAGCACAATGGGGGCTGTAGGCACTACTGTATTAAAAATAAGTAATAGATATTTTATCTTTGTTGATAACTAGGACATAATTGACCAAAAGTCCAGTTCAGACTCTAAGATGTATCCAAACCTGAAACTAGACTGATAGAGGTCAATGAAAACTGTGGATTCAGCTATTGCCACAGTTTTCTTGCAACAACTATAGCATATAAACTGATCTTTTTTTGTTTGCTGGCCAAACTCAAAAATCCAGAAACAAAAATGAGTTTAGCTTTGAACTAAAACTGAATTTTCAGTTTTTCCTTTACAAAACAAGCAATAAAAAAAAAAGTATCTCTGGAGGATGTTAAATAGAAGCTAGTAAATACAGACATTTTTAAATCAGCAGATATCCAACAGCTTGCATTCAAGAGTTTTTAAAGAGCTGGCTGAGGGGCTCTTGATATTGCTTTTCCGTAAGTCTTGGACACTGGGAAGTTCCAGAAGACTTGAAGAAAGTTATGTTGTGCCAATATTTAAAAAGGGTAAATGGAATGAAATGGGTAATAATAGGCCTGTCAGACTGACATTGATCCTGGGTAAGATAATGCAGGACTCAATTAATAAAGAACTAAAGGAAGGTAATGTAATTAATGCCAGTCAATATGGGCTTATGGAAAATGCATTGTGTCAAACTAATTGTATACTTTTTATGAGATTACAAGCTTAGTCAATAAAGGTAATAGAGTTGATGTAATATATCTTGATTTTTGTAACGCATGTTACTTGGTACAGCACAATATTCTGATTAAAACACTAGATGATATAAAATTTACATTGCATAAATTAAATAGATTAAAAACCGGCTAACTGATATGTCTCAAATTAATATTGTAAACAGGGAATCATCAAATGGAGTGTTTATATTCCCACAGGGATCGTTTCTTCACCCTACACTATTAAACGCTATAATCAATGACTTGGAAAGAAACATAAAATCATCATTTATAAAGTTTGCAGAGAACGCAAAAATTGGGGAAGTGGTAAATAATGAAGAGGACAGGTCACTGATTCAGAGCTATAAACTGAAGGCAAGCAAACAATATGGCTAAATATAAATGTATATATCTAGCAACAAAGAATGTAGGCCATACTTAAAAGATCAGGGACTCTAGCAAGGGAAGCAGTGACTCTGAAGAAGATTTGGGGGTCATGGTGGATAATAAGCTGAACATGAGCTCCCAACGTGACGCTATAGTCCAAAGTGCTAAAGTGATTCTGAGGTGCATGAACAGGGGAATCTCGAGCAGGAGTAGAGTAGTTATTTTACTTCTGTATTTAGCACAGTTATGAACACTGCTGGAATACTGAGTCCAGTTCTGGTGTCCAAAATTCAAGAATAATATTTGGAAAGGGTTCAGAAAAGAGACATGAGAATGGTTACAAGATTCATTCTGGAAGCATGTGTAATTCCATGGCCAAGTTAGTGACAGAAAGTAAGGGTGGTGCCATTTGAGTCATAAAAATTTATAGAATCATCATTTCAATGGCGTCACAATCTGCAGCATGGCAAGGTGGATTCACTGCCCACCCTTGACTCTGAGCTCCTGGTCCTTTTGATAATACAATGTCATAAAAAATGGGTAAAATTGTGTATCATTCGAAAGCCCTTTCTCCCACCAAAACAATGGTAGCAGACATGACAAACCTAGAATAATTATGTAGATATATATTTGAGAAAATATTTAAAAATAAACATTTTAAAATTATATTTTAACACAGGCATGCCAAAAATGCAGCCTCCACAAAGATAATTTGTGGCCCTTGACTGATAGTACTGTTATCAGATAATGCTCAAAACATTATACCTGATTAATTTTTTTAAATGTTATACTTTACTATAAATGGAAAGAGTGCTTCAAGTTAATTGGCCATCATCTGAAAAAAAGAAACAAAAAACAAATAAACAACCCCCCCACACACACAGTTATCAGCTTTATTTATTAACCAAAAGAGTTGTAATGAGGCACTGGTTCAAACTTCAGCATCCAGCCAGAAATTGCTGGAATCCATCTGCCAATTACATGCAAATAGTTACATAAAATAAGTATTTACAGTCCCAAATTAATTTCTCACAAAATCTTTGTTATTACTTGATCATTTTAGGCATCAGTAGGGAGAGAAAGAGTTCCGACTAGTAGCTGAATCTTTGGAGAATAGCACTGGGGAGGACTTGATTAAACATAATGCTCAGTGGCTCCTTACCTACTAAAAGAAGTGCACCCATAAACTGAATTTGGCAAAGTTGGAGAGGAACTACACTGAGCCTCAGGAAAAAGTTGAAGAGGCTGGAATAAGTGCCAGATGTGGGCAAGACCAGTTCCACACTCCAGTATATATTCCTCTCTCAGTGACCTTTTGCACATGATGGAAAGCTGCAATATCACAAATCAGATCGAGCAATTTGGTGAGGCTGAATTGACAACGAAGTGCAAATTTCAGGATGGTGTGGCGATACATGAAGATGGTTGAGTCTTTGTTGTTCTTTACGCGATCTATCAGGACTGCTAATTGGAATTTGCACTTCACAGCAATGGAAGGCTTAGTGAAATACTTTTTAGTTTAGATTTAACCAACTGTTCCATGATTGCCTGGTAACTTGCTGAAATAAGAGGCACAAAAAATTCTGACCTTGACATATGGGAGGAATTGTGAGAAAAGAAATTGGGGTATTAAAATGTCAGCAGTTCCCTTCTAAGCATTTTGTGCAGACGAAGCCCTAAAACATGAGAACAGTATAATGAAAGTCATTGGGTGGGTTGGTGGGCATAACACAGCATCCAAATGATCTTTCTCAGGTTTTTCCTGACGCCACTGAAGTTTGAACAAACATTAAGTATGGCTGAGGTAGCTTCCCCAGAAATAACCGAGTACCATCTAGACTCATTAGGTGTTGTTAAATGCCAAGATGGAAAAATTTTAAAGCAACAGCACGAGCTTACTCACACGGACAACCTATTTACGTATGATGGACAAGAGTTAATTGATATAATGATGAAAATAGTCTTCAGTGATAAGATAGTTAAAGATATCAATCAAATGGCTACTGTGGGTAATGACTTGTATGCAGCCTTCAAAACCTAAAGAATTATCCAAGGCACCATCAATATATGGGTTTCAGTCATGAAGAACAGACTAAAGATGGACTTGAATGCAAAGAAGAAAGTCAGAGTGAAGATGACAAACTATTACAGAGCTAAACACAGACAAGTAATTGTTTGCTCATCTCCTGGTCATGTCCAGATCTCAGTGTGATGTTGATCTACCTGAGACTTTGGAAGGTATGAGTTCATCATAGTACTGTGATCGATGTTTGAATATGATGGAACAAGGCATGTGTGCCAGGCAAAAAGCAAACCAATGCACGTCTTGTATGGTCTTCCTAAGCCAGCACCTACTGACAACATGACCTGTACCTTATGCCAGCAGAGGCCTTTCAGTGCAGCAATCATAGTTTGTAAGGCTGAGGTACAAGCTCTTGACCCAGAAACTGTTAACACCTACCAAGATTTGACCGAACACTTCATTATGGGACTACAGAGAAAATATGGGGCCTATGATGAAGTCCACCTTGCATTTGAAACATATGCAGAAAAATCAGTTAAAAGTATTATGAGAAAGAAGAAGCTCCATGGTACTGCATCTGGCCAATACAAAACCACTGACTCCACGAACATCTCCAATGTCACAATGAAGAAGTTACTGTCTCATTCTTTCCTGAAGAGTGAGTTAATCACATACTTTGAAGGAAAAATGCTCTAGCATGCAAAGAATTGCACAAAAAATTTTGTTGTCGCATGGCATAATGAAGCTAGTCTTTCACTATTCAGTGGAGTTTCTTGGTTGTGTCCAAAAGGAGGCTGACACTAAAATTATCTTGCATATCATGAGTGCCAAAGAGAGAAGTGTTACTAAACTTCAGATTTTTACACAGGACTCTCATGTTCTAGTGGTCTCTGTGAAATGCTATCCAAGACTTCCTCAAGATTCTGTTTTTATGCTTGCTCCTGGGGAACAGAATTGTTGTATATCTCTTAGAGATGTGTTCCTATCATTCAGACCACTAAAAGCTGCCATACCTCCAGGTTTCCATGCCCTTTCAGAATGTGATACTATTAGAAGGCTTGCTGCAAAGATAAAATTATCTTACTGAGAGGAATTTGATTTAGCTTCTGAAGACTAATTCCTTAATATGAAGGTGCTCAGAACAGCTGAGACAGTCACTTATGAGGTCACAAATGCATTGGAGGCATTTGTATGCTGAGTTTACCACTTGAACACCAACATTATGACACTTGCAGAGTTATGTTAGTGGATGATTTCAAATAGGAAAACAGAAACAGACAATGGGTGCATTTAAAAAATCTATGGCAATGGAATTGCTCTGTGATGATCAAGCACATCCATAACTCCCTCCCCTATTAGGCATGGATGGTTGTTGGAAGATTGACTGATCACACCAGTTATGTCTGAAATACCATGTGCTCCTGAATCAGTCCTTTAGCTAATCAAATGCTTGTATGCAAAGACCAGATGCTCACCACCCTTAACTTTCTATCACTAACATGTCCACAGAATGAGACCTACATTATGCTCCCAGGCTAATTAAAAAATATGCCTTATGGTAACAAACTAAAGAGCTCAATCTATTTAGTTTAACAAAGAGGAAGTTAAGGAGCGACTTGATTACAGTCTACAAGTATCTACAGGGGGAATAAATATTTAATATTCAATATAACAGAAAAAGATATAACAATCCACTGGTTGGAAATTTAAGCTAGACAAATTCAGACTGGAAATCCAGGAGGCATTTTTAACAGTAAGGTTAAATGACCACTGGAACAATTTATCAAAGGTGGTGGAGTCACCACCACTGATCATCAAGATTGGATGTTTTTCTACAAGATATGCTATAGGTATTATTTTGGGGAAGTTCTATTATACAGAAAGTTGGATTAGATTATCACAATCATCCATTCTGGGTTTGGAATCCATTAATCTGTGAAAATTTCATTCAGATTGAACAAACCATCTTGACACATCTTTTCAAAAATGTTCATTTGAAACTACATGTCAAAGAGCTTTTTTCCCCTCAAATTCTTTTCGCTGGGTTTTCTTTTCAGCCAAAAATACTTCTGAATTTGTCCCAAACTCAGGAATAGTTTCAGAGCCCTGAAAAAAAGCACTTTTCAGTAAATGTAATGTACACCAAAAAACATTGCCCAGCTCTAGCCACAGGCTTCTCAATAAACGAGAGACAATGCAATAATCAGTGAGCTACTGAAAATGAACAGGTGTTTGCTTTTTAAAAAAGATAAATTGTATATTGATTTTCATAAAGAAATAGTGAAAAGTAAATGACATGCAGCTTGTATAAATTTCCAAATACTGCATCTTTCACAGGATATCCAACAGAATTATGCTCTTACAATGTGCCAAAGATGCAAGACTAGACAATGTAAGATGAGACAATGCCACACAGACATAACATGTTAGTGTAGGAGTAACACTAATAAAATAGGGGAAGTCTTAAATGAATAGAGAGAAAAATGAAAGAGGGGACAGGGGAGGGAAAAGGTGGAAGGTTAGGTGGAATGGAGGTCTGGTAGTATTTAAGCCATCTCAAGATTTTTAATCCAAATGTATCTAGGAAAGGGGTCCAAATTTCTCTGAAGTCATATAATGGCTCTCTGTGGTGATAATCTATTCTTTCTTTGGCTGCTAACGCAGATAGTCCAGATACCATTGCTCTATACTGGACATAGGTCTACTATTCCATTTTTGTAAAATCATGCACTTGGTGATCATTGCAGCTCTCAAGAACCAAAGTCTTTGTGGTGGAGTTAAATCCAACTTATCAGGTAAATAACCTAGAATATGATTTTCAGCTGAGGTTTGGTTGCTTAAGTGCTTCCATTTCAACCAACGGGACTACTCTTCTATATACTATTCTTTGTGAGTAAAGGTTGTAGAATTGGGCTCTAAATTCTACTGCAATTATATGGCAGATAAAAAATAGGTCAAATTTTAGGCCTAAACTTCTAAAAAGTGAACATTTAAATATCTGATAGTACTCTATTATGGAAAAAAGCTGTTTTATGGTCCTTTAGAGATGTAATGTAAAATAAAATGAAAGCCAAATTATACATACTACAACATACTATAAGTATTTAGATATTCATAACAAATATTTGAGAAGGAATAATTGAACACCATTGCTTACACTGGTCTGCCTTTCTGCTATTAGTAGTGTGTTTCAGAGTGCATGCAATAGTCCGTTAATTTAGTTCCTCTATGGTACACTGAAGCCTGGAAATGAAGAGCTCACAAGTAAGACTAAAAGTTCCTCATCATTTTCATGATGCATTTGCAAGTCTACTGCAAATGAACACTGAGTAATTATTCACAGCACTAGTGGGCTTACTAAGTAACTACTTTTCCACATGTATAAGAATTGCATAATTGGGCATTAAGAGTAAGAGAAGCACAATAATTTTGCTTTTATGTAGATCCTAAAAACGTCTGGATATCTCTGAAGCTGCAGTTAAGAACAATCACTTTCAACTCAGTTGTGCACAACCCTCTATTTCAGTGATACTCATGACAATTTTGTTGGCATATGCTTAATAACAGAACAAATGCTGGGTGAAATACTCTGTGTATGTGTGTGGTGCTTAGTAGAGTGATAGTACTACAATAGGTAGTAATAATAATGATAAGAAAATAAATTTTACTTTCAAGTTTGAATGCATTACCAACAATGATTAAATAGAACAGAATAGTGCCTCTAAATATGATGCAATATCAAATATCTCTACTTCTGTGAATAATTAGTGTTCATTTAGAATTGTCTTGCAAATGTATTATGAAAATTTACCAGCCCAGATACAAAATCTACTCAGTCACCTTGTCCCATTATGGTGATAATGAAATGGGAAATTTCTTACCCTGTAATTTCTTTTCTTCAGCTGTGTCTCATACAATTCTGTGATGCCTGGACTGTTTCCCTCCTCTCTGCAGTTCTAGAGTCTGTTCACTGTTGCACCACAGCTCATTTTGGCCACACACCCTTTTCCAGCTTGCCATCAGAACAATTCATATAATATGCAAAAACTCTTAGAATATGGTAATGCCAATAACATTAAAGTCAACAAGTGAACTATGTGCAGTAAGCTATCCAGCCAACAAACTGGAGACATTTAAAAAATAATGTTGTTCCTTGGCTAATGAAGCCATTCCAGGTTGGGTAGAATTTTGAGAGACACTGCTAGCAGAAAGGAAATTTTCCATACTACAACTAACTGTCTCGCACTGTTCTGTGATGCATGGGAAGTAGGGAGCAGTAAATATTAAACAAGGAGGGATAAAGAAAGACAAATAGAGACATTTTCCCTTGAAAGTAAATGCCTGAATGACAAGTCACTTTTGCAACAGTGCATGCAGCACCTTCTTTCAGAAAGAAGCATCTGCAGAGGACAGAAAATCTACTTTGTAATGTTTAATAGAAGGTATAGCTTGAAGATCATGTTGCTGCCTTACAGATTTCTTCAGCTGAAGCACAAGTTTGTTCTGCCCATGACATCACCAGAGATCTTGTACAGTGTGCCTTGATTCCTTTTAGAATACAGTAACTCCTCACTTAGCATTGCAGTTATGTTACTGAAAAATGAGACTTTATGTGAAATGACGTTAAGGGAATCCAATTTACCCACATGAATTAATGTAAGTGGGGGGGAGTTAGGTTCCAGGGAAATGTTTTTTGCCATACAAAAGACATTATATACATATACGGTATATGTTTTAAACAATTTTAAACAAACTGTTTAATATTGTACACAGCAATGAATGATTGTGAAGCTTGGTTGAGGTAGTGGAGTAAGAGGGTGGAATATTTCCCAGGGAAGTCCTTGCTGCTAAATGATGAACTAGCACTCGGCTGAGCCCTCAAGTTGTTAATGTAGCCTCACACTCTACAAGGCAGCACGGACTGAGGCAGAGGGGGGAACACAACAGATGGAGATTACACTTCCCTGCAAAAACTGAACATGATCATGAGCCAATGCTATCCAGCTAGAGTGCACCACTCCCTCCTCCTGACATCACATGCACGACTGAACAGATGCTGACTTTCCAAAGTCCTGGGAGGTGCGTGCATAAGTGAGAGAGAGAGAGATGTGCATTGCCCCTTTAAGTATGCTGACCCCACTTCAAGTATATTGCCCTTTTAAGCAGATCAGCCAGTTCAGACAGGAAACAACAGCTTTCAGCAAGCTCCCTCCTTTCTATCCCCGAGCCCTGTCCCGATCCTCAGCTTTGCGGAGAGGGGGTATGGAGCGGGGGGGGGGAAGGAGCAGGGGGACATCCTGATATCAGCACCCCTCTTCCCCGCCCCCCCAACAAGCAGGAAGCTCTTGGGAGCAGCTCCAAGCATAGGGCAGGGCAGCAGCAGCATGGCAGGGCGGAGGGGGGATGGGTAGCGGAACTGCTGCTGGGTAGCCGCCAAGCCACATACCTTACAGGGAATTTAGGGGAGCCGATCAGGGGGGAAGCTGCCAGCCCCCCCGGGTTCTAATCCCCATAAGGAGGGGCTGCTCTTCCAGAAAATCTTACAAACAGTGGACAAAGCAGGCAGCTGCCAAACAACGTTATAAGGGAGCATTGCACAACTTTAAACAAGCTTGTTCCCTAATAGATCAGGCAATGTAACAACAAAACAGCGTTAACTGGGAAAACATTAAGTGAAGAGTTACTGTAGGGCAGTCTGATGGCTTGAATGCCTCCACTATGCACAACTTGATTCATTTGGCCAAAGATAGTTTGGATGCCCAAAGACCTTGGCACTTTTGATGAAAGGGCACAAATAAAGAGCCTGATTGTCTCATCAATTCAGTGTGCCTGAGGTAAATCTTTAGTGCTGTACATACTCCCATATTATGGTACATGTTTTCAGTCAGATGCTGTGGATTTGGACATAATGATAGAAGAATTATGCAAGAAATGGAAGAGGAATTCACCTTTGGTAAGAAAGACTGTGGGAGTCCTTAGAACCACTATGTCATGATGAAGCACATCATGTGGCTCTTGCATGGATACAACTGCTAACTCAGATACATCTAGCTAACACAACAGTGACCACAAAGTAGATTTTGATAGATAGAATGGTATGACCATTGCCTACAAGGTGGGTTGTTAGGGCTTTTAGTACCAATAGCAGATCCCACTTAGGAAAGATTGGTCTGCCTTCAGGTCTAGCCAGTCTGACTGCTCTGAGAAATCTTGAGACTTGAGGATATTTGGCTAAGACCCTCAGAATCCTGCTTGTAAGTCACTGCTTATGACTGCTTAACGCATTATGGTGCTGGGCTGAAGCCCTTGTCCAAACCATCCTGAAGAAAATCCAGAATAGCTGGAATTCCAGAGTCGTTGGGGTATGTTTTCTTTTTGGCACTATGAGCTGAACCATGACTAGATTGAGAAGGCTTTTAGTGTGGGAGTCTGTGTGGAGGTCAGCAGAGTCCCAATCACTTTGGAGGATAATCCAGGTTCAATTAATGTTTCACTCCCAATAGCCAACCTATGAGTTGGAGAAAGACTGGATCTGGATGGAGAATGGGGCCTTGGTGAAGGATGTCTATTGTCACTGGTACATACAGTGGAGGCACCAATGTCATATTTACTAAGTCCAAAAACCATGATGTCCTCTGCTAGCATGGAGCTATAACTATCAGCTTTGCTTCCCCTCACCTTATCTTCGGAATCATCATCTCTAGACGTCAATGTGGTGGGAATGTATAAAGCAAGCCCTTTGGCCATCTGTGTGCAAAAGCATTCTTCCCCAGTGATCTGGGATAGCTTCCCTGCTACTTTGCCATTCGCAAGAACTGGAAGTTGCCAAACAGTCTGACTGCCAGAATGCCAAATATGTGGCCGGCACAGAGCCTAAATCCGAACTCTTTCCTTTCTCAGTAGAAAAGTCTTTGTCTAAGGATGGCTCTCTCAGACTTTCTATGTATTTTTCTTCCCCTTTTTGTGCTTCCTGTGGTGTGTGGCTTATCTTTGTTGTTGTTGTTGTTGTTTTGCAGTGTGGGGGGGGTCTGTGTCATAAACAGATAGCTAGGGGTTAATGTCTCTTTCACCTGAAAAAAAAAAAGTAACCTGAAGCACCTGACCAGAGGACCAGTCAGGAAACAGGATTTTTTCAACTCTGGGTGGAGGGAAGTTTGTGTGGGAGTCCTTTGTTCTTTGGTCTTCTGCTTGTATGCTCTCTCGGCTATGAGGAGTGATTTCTATTTCCTGCTTTCTAATCTTCTGTTTCCAAGTTGTGAGTACAAAGATCAGATAGTGATTTACATATTTTCTTTTGTATTTACATAGGTATAGTTGCTGGAGTGCTTTGAATTGTATTCTTTTTGAATAAGGCTGTTTATTCAATATTCTTTTAAGCAAATGACCCTGTATGTGTCACCTTAATACAGAGAGACCATTTTTATGTATTTTTCTTTCTTTTTATATAAACCTTTCTTTTTAAGACCTGTTGGAGTTTTTCTTTAGTTGGGAATTCCAGGGAATTGAGTCTGTACTAACCAGGGAATTGGTGGGAGGAAGAAGTCCGGGGGAAATCTGTGTGTGTGAAATTTACTAGCCTGACTTTGCATTCCCTCTGGGTGAGGGGGGAAGAGAGATTAACTCTCAGTACTTCTGTTTTCCAAGGCTGGGAACGGGGAGGGTGGAGTCCCTCTGTTTAGATTCACGGAGTTTGCTTCTGTGTATCTCTCCAGGAACACCTGGAGGGGGGAAGGGAAAAGGTTTATTTCTCTTTGTTGTGAGACTCAAGGGATTTGGGTCTTGGGGTCCCCAGGGAAGGTTTGGGGGGACCAGAGTGCCCCAAAACACTCTAATTTTTTGGGTGGTGGCAGCTTTACCATTTCCAAGCTGGTAACTAAGATTGGAGGTTTTCATGCTAACCCCCATATTTTGGACGCTAAGGTCCAAATCTGGGACTAGGTTATTGACAGTCTGCTTTACAGGAGTCCCTGCATGAGTGTAGCCATGGTAGAGTGTGTTGCATCCCTTTTTATAAAAAGCCTCGAGTCCTCTAGATATTCCTCCTTCTGTGTCCTCACACTCTGAGTCCCAGTGCCACTACTTTTGCAATGGGGTCTTGTTCTGAGAATCCCAATTCACACTGGGAATTAGGGAAGCTGGGTAGGAGCCCTACTTTTTCCCCTAGGGAGCTGAGGGCCAACTTTAAGAGTTTAAAGTTGGATCACTTAAGATATTTTTTAATTCTTGCTCAGGTCTTCAGGATAGGGAAGAGGGACCTGACATGCCAGTCTGTCTCTGAGCTCTGTGCCCTGGCAGTGGGAGGGTCAGCTTGCTGTGAACAGCTAGGACATAGATCACCCTTCGAAGAGCCTGTAAATGTCGCTGCGCATATAGAGCAGTGCTCTGATTTGGCCAGTGTTTGTGGGACAGCCCTGCCATAGACTGAGAGTGGAGCAACATAGCATCCCAAGATGGGTAACACTGCAGCAGTGGATGTGTGAGGCTGAGACACCATGGTGCTAATTACCCAATCTGGTGGAGGAGGAGGAGGAGAAGGAAAGTAGCTTCATTGCTCACTACTGTCTCAAGAAACAAATTAAAAGTAAAGATGGCAAAGGAAACGGTGTCTGTTTGCTTTGCTCCTGAAGAACTACTGCCATGGAGGCAGAAGTTCTGGTGGCAAGTGGAAGAAGGGGGATAGCCAGTATGGGCTATGCTGTAATGCTGAACTGCCTCCAGAGCTGCAGAGAGGGGGAAAGACCCTGCTTCATAGAATTGTAGGAGATGCTTGGCCATCAAAGCAAGTTATTCATTCTAAGTAAGTATTATTTCAAATGTTTACACTATTTAAAACATTAAGTAATGTCTCACAATTATCTCCCACAGCAGAATAGAACTCAAAATACATGAAGTGACCCAAATAAACATTTTACTCATATTGCTGATGGTGATGGAAATAACTGCAGAAGTTATTTTTAAATACTTTCAACATTCTGAATGTATAATGAATGATTTTCTTATGGAAATACATATTTATGAACAGATGTCTGGTCTCCTGGGCTGGTCATATTATAGATGATACTAACAAGCAGTGCAAAATTTAAAACTTACCAGGGAGCTGATCATGCGTTGAGAAGACCGTGCAATATTGGCAGGCAGGCCAAAGAAATCGGGTTTATCGTTTTCTGGAAGGCTTTCAATAATATCACGGTAATCCTACAAAAAGGGGTAGAAGAGTATAGATAATAGTAAACGTTTTCAGTGCAATCACAGCTCATGAAAATCAACAGTATATGATCAGAAGAATTCCATCAATATATTTTCAAAACATAAACTCTCAATTCATAGGATTTATAATTAATTGAATAATAGCACTTTGTGGACATCACTAAAATAGTACCAGCCACGAAATGGAGCAATGACTTAAGCATATGAACATATGACATGCTATACCACAGAATCTGCTAATATTGAAACACTGTAATGAAATAGAACAGAAATCCCAAGTTGCTTTAGTTTACAATTGGCAAACATCAACTCTGATAACAGTGAAGTTGTGACTTCACCATACAAAAGCCCTCTGCAGTATAATTACAAGACTTCAACAGATCAGTTTGATATATATCCTACATTGCTATTATCACCACGTTTAATGTTTTTCACAATTTGGAATTGAATTTGGAACTATTTGTCACTTTCTCCTTCATATTGTAGTCCAATGCAAGATGCTTCCACTTACATTTAAATCTTTGACAAGCTACCATTTATTATACTTAGTATGAAATGTGCGGCATTAAAAGATATGGCTACATGGTGATAGGAAGGGTAGAGTAGAACCAGCTTTGTGTCTAAAAGACACTCGAGCTACTGTTCTAATGGAAGGAACATGAAACAGGGTATCTCTTACTACCCCACCAAACCAGGTGTCTGGAGGCCTGTCTCTATCCTATTATCCAGCAGACTATGTGCACTTGGGTTGGGCCCTGATACTGCTAACACTTACACACATCCTTAACTTGACTACTGTGAATAGGCCATTTAAAAATACTGAATCATAAAGGGTCTTTGGCATACATAAACTATTTCTCAGAGTTTTCTCAGAGTTAAATGTACCTCTGATGCCAGCATGTCACTCTACATGGTGCAGTCATGACTACTCTCTATCATAGGGAACTGAAATCCTTTGACATAACATACTCCTTCACAGCCTGCCTGTTCTATATCCCATCTGGCCTTTCTGTTACCCAGGGTTCTTGCAACCCAAAGCTCTTGGTAACTTTTACTCTGTGTGAGGAGGTGTCAGGAAATAAATCAGGGGAGATACGGCCATCCGACCGATAGATGGCTGGCACAAATAGGACAACACAAGAGTGCTTTCACTTAAAGCTAAACTTTACTTAGTCTCAAGCACTTATACACATCCACAACAAGATTAGTAAAAGACCCCCGACCCTTGATAATTACCAAAGCTGAGTGTGGCTTTCGAGCGACACAGTGGCAGCCCGTCTGCCGGTGGGGAACACAAGATGCATCCAGAGGGAGAGACCAGTCCCGAAGAGTCCCAATATCTCAAGCTTTTTCCCATTATTTATACATTAGTAATAGAATGACATGTCCCTTAAAGAAACCTTGTTAAGTAAGCAATTTCAATGATCAAACAAGAGGCTCCTTCTGATTACTGATTAACCAGGTATGGGTTTTTCCAGAGTCTGCAGCCTTGAGACCCCAACAGACATTCCTGGGGCATATCAGCAATTTCAACACAATTCTTATCAGGAAGGATGCAGGGTAAAGCTGCCCTTTCTGTGGTACCCAAAACCCCCTCCCCTCCTGCCTTGGTCAAGCTGAGAGTGCTGAATGGCCAATTTACAGCTTGCTGACTAGGCCGTCTTTAACAATAAGCCACAGTGGTTTCAAGCACTTTACTGGTTTTCCAAAGTCTCCCTGTACATCTCCATCTGCTCTCTCAGTGCCATCTTTCAGTTTCTCCTCCACACACTGCTGCTCTCACTCCAATCAATTACAACCTGTTACTCTACCACACACACACCTGGAATTTAAGGTGAGATTCATTTTTCATAAATTAATGTAAGGGCCAAGCAATGAAATCAAGAACAGTAAGACAACAATACAATACAAAATGTAACAATACAAATTGATGCAAACTTGTTTCTTAAGTATCTGCAAACAAAGATAACATGTTGTTACACTTCTCACAGGTCCCATTATGAGGGACGATTTGTTAGCCAAATACGTTTCTCACACAGATCTATTTCTTCCCACTGTTCATTATTGTACAGTACATACAAAAACCTTAATTAAGACAACATCATAAGTTAACTCTTTGTTATTTCAAGTTTCTCTAGTATTTTTTATCATTCTGTTATTTTAGTGTCTCTTATTTTCAATCTTTGTTTAATATTTGGGACTTTTCATACATTTTCATTATCAAATTTCAAAATCTATAAAAAATGAAGTGTACAGGAATAAATATGTAAGTGCTTTTCCCTGTCAAGCATTAGCATTATTATTGATGACTATTGGTGTTATAGGGCGTAGCCCTATAGGGATTGAATACCCTTCAGCTCCCATTAATTTCAGTGGGACTGAAGTGTACTCAGAAAGTTGCAGGAATCTGCCTTTAATTAGTACATTCATTTGATAATTTAATACTGTAAGAAAAAGAAGATTTGGTTTCCATGTCTGATAAGGCAAGCATACATACCAAAATACTGCAGGAACTGGGTAGAGAGATGGAATATGGGAAGCTGGTCATCTTCTTGCCCCTAAGATTTAAACCTCCAATGACTCTGGAATTAAAAAGCTGTTCCAGATAGGTCCGAAGGACTCTCATGTCAAAGTAATTATCTATGCGGCCTCCATAAATAGCATTTTCGAACAGGCCATGCACAAATTCCCACTGAAAATCTTTGGAACCTGTAAGTTACAAAATATTACTGTCACATTGACCTTTTTTTGCACTGTGTGATGAACATTTCCTCTTATTATAGTTATCCTTCAGAGAAACAAGGAAATACAAAGAACCCCAGTAAAGTAGTACAATTATTACTAAGCAATTTATTTCTTAACTGTAATCAAAAAGTAAAATAAAATAACCGTAAAATGTAAAATATTAAATGTTCCAACAGCTATATTGCAAATGTTTGCAAATATTTTTTCCTGTGATAAGAGTGTAATTAATGTGTTTTAAATCCTACTGAGTGACATAAATATTGCAGATGTCTTGGGGAACTTTATATCGTAGATCTCACACATCAATCAACCCTATTTAGTTGGAGAACAAAAGTACCTTCTCACTAGAAGCCATTCCATATTCAGTTGTGGTCTCCTACCTCCTAATCCTTTGTCATCAGCCTGCTCAACTTCCCTATCTCCAATGGATCTTTAAGTGTGTTACAGCCATATCCCTTTGTGCGGTGATCTCATCAGGCCTCATAAAATAAGCAGGGTGATTGAATAATACCCTACCATGCCAAAGGAAGACATTGTTACTGAGATTCTGGCTTTCTGATGTGATGTAAAAAGAGGTCCAGGTTATCTGTGATCATAAGAGATCACATGACACTGTGTTTAAAATTAAGGATGTTAACATTGGTGTTCTGACCAAATTGTATTCAATAAATTACATTCTACCTACTTAGTTATATCCTATAGTTTAAAATAAAATCTCTTCTCCCCTCATTTCTTGTCCCAAACTACAGAGGAGGGTTAAATCAATGCCACATTTCACCCAATATGTGACTTTTCAGCATGTGTGAAGTAATTATGGTGGAAAAGAACTTTGAGATTCTTCAAATGAAAATGTTTGGTATTACATTTAAGTTATTAGTGTTCACACTCACACTCCAATTACTGCAGGGAAAAACTGCTCTCACCACAATAGTTAATATCCAGGACCCAAAGTCTCTTGGTAATATATTCAAACTGTTAAGTCTGCATGTACATGGAATCACTTTCAAAAGTACTAACCACATATAAACCCCATTTAAATCAATAGGCGCTAGAGATATTGAACCCTTTTGAATACTGGGTACTAGTTTTATTGGGATGTTGGAACTTAAAGGCCTTACCAAAAAAATCCTTATGATTTCTATGTAAATGAAATAAACAAAGGATCCAAATTAGACCTGGTTGGAACATTTTCAAACAATGAAATTTTGCTGAAATATACTGTTCTGTGGATGTGTATCATTCAGTCAAGGCAGAGGGATGAAAAAAAGACGCATACACACTATAGTCTGGTAGTTAGGGCACTAGCCTGGTATGGGAGATACCCAGATTCAAGTCCCGGCTTTGCCGGATTTTGGGTCTCCCACATCCCAGGCCAGTGACTGAACCCACCAGGCCATATTCAAGCACGCACACTTACTTCTGTGATAATGTTCAAAATATTTTGGTTTTGATCTGGAAACAGAACAAAAACAAATTTAAAAACCTCAACAGTTGCCATTAAACAGAACTGTCATCCCCCAATCAGCTCTAATTGAAATTATTGGTGATAATTGAAATAGCCAAATTATTTAAAAAAAAATTCCATGATCTGCTAATTTTATAAAGATTTGAAATGGAAGACACTCAGAAATACTGGACTAGGCAAAGAAAGGAATCAGCAATCCTTAAAGAGTAACTTACCATCAAAGAGTCCATCAATAACATCATACCCTGCACGGAGATCAGATAAAGAAAATTCATAAAACTTGGTCCAACCCTACCATTAAAACAAACAAAAAGTTCATATGAGTTATGAGTCAATGAGAATTAAATGAACATGAAAAAAATAAACAAAAACTGATGCTTCTAGAACATATATAACATGTAAAACCCGGGGGAAAAAAATCTACATCACTGGTTTGAAGCCATCTTTTCTAGGCTGCTGCTCAGAGATACACGAACAGGCAGCAGAGAGACAATATGACAAACATATCCATCAATGTGTTTAATTTTACATAGGCGTACAGGCTAGATGCCATCAGGCATATGCCAACTTCTGTAGCAACCGACAGTTTTTCTATAAAAACAAATGTATTTTAAAAATCCTAGACTAATCAGCAAGGCTTCTTGAAATGATGCACATGAGCATGCAACTCTCTCATTCCCTAACAGCACTTGTTGCAACAATGACTCATTGATAACTATGACTAGAGAACTCACTTTCTTACTCTCAATGACTTTTTTGAATTTCAGTTTCCTTTCAGACTTTGATAAGTATGACTGCTTCTTTTAACCACTGCCTACAACACACACCAACCATTTTACTCCTCATCTTATTTTACCACTATATTAAGATAAAAAAACCCAGAAAAAAACAAAGCAGCAAGCCATCAGCAAGCAAGCAGCGATGCCTGCAACATGTACATTCTTAAATCACTGGCACAGTACCTAGATCCTTATTTGTTGGTGATTGTATTATTCTTTGTATAGTATTAACATACACTAAATAATTTACAAACAGGTATAAAGACAAAAAGTACCTGTCTCAACATGTTTACAAGGCAAAGAGGTATATAGGCACAAAGAGAGATATACACCAGATATGAAATACATTAAACTAGCTGACTAGTAAATCTCAAAACATAAATTGCTAATGGAGATCACCAGCAAATAGCAGTGTTTCTGGTGGGGGTTCTGCAGGGAACTATTCTCACTTCAAAGCTATTAAAATTTCTAAATTAAATTATCTGGAAGAAAATATAAAATAATTGCTGATAAAATTTGTAGACGAAACAGAGATGGGATGGCAAATAATGATGAGAATGGGTCATTCACACAGAGTGACTTAGATCAGTGGTTCTCAAAGTTGCAGGAATCTGCCTTTAATTAGTACATTCATTTGATAATTTAATACTGTAAATTATCCTGCTTGCTCAGGAAACATCTAGGCACAAATACTGTAAGCCATAGTTTCCAGAATACAATCCCCATCCTGAAAAAAGAACTCTGAAAAGGACTTAGAGGTCATTAGAATCATAGAGGATTAGGGTTGGAAGAGACCTCAGAAGGTCATCTAATCCAATCCCCTGCTCAAAGCAGGACCAACCCCAGCTAAATCATCCCAGCCAGGGCTTTGTCAAATCAGGCCTTAAAACCTCTAAGGATGGAGATTCTACCACCTCTCTAAGTAATTCATTCCAGTGTTTCACCACCCTCCTAGTGAAATAGTTTTTCCCAATATCTAACCTAGACCTCCCGAACTACAACTTGAGATCATTGCTCCTTGTTCTGTCATCTGTCACCACTGAGAACAGCCAAGCTTCATCCTCTTTGGAACTCCCCTTCAGATAGTTGAAGGCTGCTATCAAATCCCCCTCCCTCTTCTCTTCTACAGACTAAACAAGCCCAGTTCCTTCAGCCTCTCCTTTTAAGTCATGTGCCCCAGCCCCCGATCATTTTCGATGCCCTCCGCTAAACTCTCTCCAATTTGTCCACATCCTTTCTGTAGTGAGGGGCCCAAAACTGGACGCAATACTCCAGATGTGGCCTCACCAGAGCCAAATAGAGGGGAATAATCACTTCCCTTGATCTCCTGGCAATGCTCCTACTCATGCAGTCCAATATGCCATTGTAGATAACAAACTGAACACAAGCTCCCATTGCAAACAATATTTCAATATATAAAAGGAATAATGAGCAAGAATAAGGAGCTAATATTACCTCTATGGTTTATTAGTAGCACCACTACAGGAATATTTGTTCAGTTTTAGTGTCCACATTTAAAAAAAGATATACTGAAAAATCAGACAAGATTCAGACAAATGCTACAAAAATGATTTGGGGTCTGGAAAACATGCTTAAAAAATACCAGGCTAAAGGAGCTCTATCACAGAGGTTGAGAGGTGACTTGGATACAGTATATTACCCACAAAAGGAGAAGATAACTGCTACTAGAGGGATCTAATCAAGCAAAGACATAACAAAATTCAATGGCTGGAAGTTCAATTCAAAAAAATTCAAATTGGAAAAAGATGCAAATTTTTAACAAGGAGGGTAATTAACTAGTCATCAGAACAAGTTACTAAAGGACATGGTAAACTCTCCATCATTTTGAAACTTTAACTCAACCTCTGCTCTCTTTTGAAAAGATATGCTATAGTGTCAACCACAAATTTTGGGGCAAGATGCAGGCATCATGGAGGAAATGGCCTGTGTCAAGCAGGAATTGAAACTAGATGAACATAACTGGTCTTCTGGCCTTAAAATCTGAGTGGTGAAGTTTAGCATATTTTTTATTATTTCCATGATTTCTGTGTGGACTGTTCTAATTTGAGGTTACATTTTAAGTCTTTTGGTTAATTAACACATCTCTGCATAGAAGTCTAATTTTAGAAGCTTTTATGGACAAAGTACATTTTGAGAAATGACTTGAAGGAGGAAAACGTGGAAGTATGGCAGACTGGAACAGGCAGTAGGTTTTAGCTTTAGGGGCCAAAATCAGAAAAGGCTCAGTCAAGAGTGAGATTTCATAATGATTAAGTGATCTTAAACTATATTATATTGTTTTTAACAAGAAACAATATTCGATGTTAATCATTTTTTTCTTCTTTTTTTCTTACAACTCTCCCTGCTCTGGGTCAAATTTTTTTATAGCCTACTTCCCAAACTCATGATTGTATGCCTGGTTGTCCTGCAAATTGGTCTATCTAAGGTCTGCTGATACTCGGTTCATGTGCCAAATCTTTGGCCTCTCCCTTGGTCCTCTTCTATCTATGATCATTGCAAGGGCCATCCTACTAATATAACACTCAGTTTTCAGTTGGATATGTCCACACCAAAATACTTTCACCTCCTTCAACTTCCCTTGAATTGGAGCAACCTGCATTAGCCCTTAACCTAATTTTATTTCATGGAGTGGCCAACCAGTTGACCATCTCAAAATCTTAATTTCCATAGTGGAGAGTATGCTGATTTATTTGCTAGTGGCTGGCGATGTCTCTGTTCTGTATATATCTGATCAATGTTGTTATACAATATCCTCAAGTGTTCTAAATGTTTGAATGATGCATTTAAAACCAAACTTCCAGCCATAATATTACTGTAGTGATCCTGTAGGTCCTTCAACAGCACCATCAGCCACCTCTGCAATTAGGGTCATGGTACCTTTAAACAAGGACCCAAAAAGGAAAAGAAAGCAAAAACAAAGAAAAGACTTCAATCATTCTAGCCTAAATCAAAGGACAATAAAACAGTCACGGGAAAGGTTCATTTAGCCTCAGGTCCAAATAAAAACAAACCAAATGCAGGGAAGCTTCCTTTTCTCTAGTCTAGGTACCCACAAACCATGCAGGGCTGCTCCCTTCAACCAAGGATCCAGTTAGAAAACAAACAGACAAGTTCTTACTATGGTTATAGTCTCTAGGCTTCAGTATAATTCTTTTCAGTTCAAGCCAGGTAAATAATTCCCCAGTTTTTCCTCTCCTACCCAGGATCTAGGTTCAAGAGGAGACCAGACATTATACTTTCAAGGGAGGGAGGCTCTTTTCCTTTTTTATAGCTTCCACCACTTATGAGACATAGCTGTCAATTCTACCTCCAAACATTCTACAGGTCCCAGTTCCTCTCTCTGGGTATGGCAACCTGGTGATCTTTAAGGGCTAGTTTCTACCCTTCTGTTTAGTGAAGAGGTTTTTAATACTTTATTGAATCAAGCAAGGAGGGAGCACATACACTTTGTCACAGAGCCCCAAACCTGTATCAGAATCAGCCAAATCAGACCTCAAGCCCATGAACAGTGCCACTGGAACCAATGGGACTCTGAAAAGCTGTAGGTGTCTATGCTATTAAGCCTCAGTTCTGTACTGAGGCCACATCCAAACATTAAGATCTCTAAATTAGTAGCCACCAGGAAGTTCCACATCAGTAGCCATATTTCTCACTTCTGCATGCCCAAACATACACAAAAGTGCATATTTTATTTTAAATAGCAAACTTAAAAGCTGGTATATGAAATGAAAGAAAATATTGTAGTAAACAAACAAAACATTGGCATGAAATTAGAGTACTTACCTGAGGGATATAATTTCTTCTTTCTTGGCATGCAGCATGAAACCACGCCAAACTAAAGAGTGCATGGGCTCGAGACAAATTGCCCTTTTTACTAATCTGCTCTGGAGTCCAAGATTCATAGGTTCTCATCAAATTCTTTTTTAGGCCTGGAGGGGCCTAGGTAGATAAAAATAACATATATATGTGTGACAAAAATAACATATATGTGTGTTTATTTATATATATTATTTATATTATATTAGTTAAACAACAACATCAACAACATATATATATATATGTCTAACACTAATTAATTCCTAAATCTTCACAATTAACTTAATTAGATTTGGAAAATAAAAGAAAAGGATGATTAAAGAATTATAGTAGGTGGCCTAATAATATAATCATCTTAGACTGGAGATAATATTGACTCACTGAAGCGAATTCTGAACAGGGGGGCTGAAATGCAGTATAAGAAAGATTAAGGGAAGACCATCAGCTTGAAATATATTCATTTAAAAACAGACTGAATAAAAATTTGTTCAAATACAAGTCAAATAGTTTCTTGTTTTACAATCACTACTACTACTCATTATTTATGTTTTAATAAAGCCTAGTGGTCTTGATCAAGGATCAGGGCCCCCTGTGCTATGCATATAGTCATAGTACATACATATGATAAGAACAGACAGTCTCTGCTCAAAAGTACAAGTCAAGAGACAACACAAAAACATAAGATGTGGACAGCACAAAGGAACATTGAGAAAATTATGATTACTGTAATAAGAAGATATCTGTAATTACTGTAATAAGATGATGTCATAAACAGATAGTTAAGGGTTAATGCCTCTTTTACCTGTAAAAGGTTAAGAAGTTCATCTAGCCTAGCTGACACCTGACCAGAGGAACCAAAAGGTGAACAAGGTGTTTCAAAAGGAAGGAGGGAAGTTTTCCTTTGTTTAGAGTCTCAGTTTTAGTGAAAAAGATCAAGGAACCAGCCTCTTTATAGAGTAGTAAGTTTTAGAAAGGGATAAATAGGTTTATGTTTATTTTCTTTGTAACTTGTCTAAAATGAAGGAATTGTTCAGTGTTTCAACTGGTAGACTAGAGCAGAAAGCAGCTGCACTGAACTGCAGATTTACTCCAGCTCAGAGAAAACAACCAAAGCCTTGAAAGAAGCTACCAGTTAAGTCCGAGACGAAAGGATGAAGTGAGAAAGGCTAAAAGCCATGTAGAGTTGGACCTTGCAAAGGGAATTAAAACCAATAGTAAAAGGTTACATAGCCATATAAAGAAGAAGAAAACAAAGAAAGAAGAAGTGGGACCGCTAAACACTGAGGATGGAATGGAGGTTAAGGATAATCTAGGCATGGCCAAATATCTAAATAAAATAAATACTTTGCCTCAGTCTTTAATAAGGCTAATGAGGAGCTTAGGGGTAATGGTAGGATGACAAATGGGAATGAGGATATGGAGGTAGATATTACCACATCCGAGGTAGAAGCCAGACTCAGACAGCTTAATGGGACGAAATTGGAGGGCACAGATAATCTCCATCCAAGAATATTAAAGAAACTGGCACATGAAATTGCAAGCCCATTAGCAAGAATTTTTAATGAATCAGTAAACTCAGGCGCTGTATCGTACGACTGGAGAATTGCTAATATAGTTCCTATTTTTAAGAAAGGGAAAAAAAGTAATCCGAGTAACTATAGGCCTGTTAGTTTGACATCTGCAGTATGTAAGATCTTGGAAAAAATTTTGAAGGAGAAAGTAGTTAAGGACATTGAGGTCAATGGTAATTGGAACAAAATATAATATGGTTTTACAAAAGGTAGATAGTGCCAAACCAACCTGATCTCCTTCTTTGAGAAGGTAACAGATTTTCTAGACAAAGGAAATGCAGTGGATCTAATTTACCTCAATTTCAGTAAGGCATTTGACATGGTTCCACATGGGGAATTATTAGTTAAATTGGAAAAGATGGGGATCAATATGAAAACTGAAAGGTGGATAAGGAACTGGTTAAAGGGGAGACTACAACAGAAAGGTGAACTGTCAGGCTGGAAGGAGGTTACTAGTGGAGATCCTCAGGGATTGGTTTTGGGACCAATCTTATTTAACCTTTTTATTACTGACCTTGGCATAAAAAGTGGGAATGTGCTAATAAAGTTTGTGGATGACACAAAGCTGGGAGGTATTGCTAACACAGAGAAGGACCGGGATATCATACAGGAAGATTTGGATGACCTTGTAAACTGGAGTAATAGTAATAGGATGAAATTTAATGGTGAAAAGTGCAAGGTCATGCATTTAGGGATTAATAACAAGAATTTTAGTTATAAATTGAGGACACATCAGTTGGAAGTAACAGAGGAGGAGAAGGACCTTGGAGTATTGGTTGATCACAGGATGAATGTGAGCCACCAATGTGATATGGCCGGTAAAAAAACTAATGCAGTTTTAGGATGCATCAGGCGAGGTATTTCCAGCAAATATAAGGAGGTGTTAGTACTGTTATACAAGGCACTCGTGAGACCTCATCTGGAATACTGTGTGCAGTTCTGGTCTCCCATGTTTAAGAAGGATGAATTCAAACTGGAACAGGTTCAGAGATGGGCTACTAGGATGATCCGAGGAATGGAAAACCTGTCTTATGAAAGGACACTCAAAGAGCTTGGCTTGTTTAGCCTAACCAAAAAAAGGTTGAGGGGGGATATGATGGCTTTTTATAAATATAGCAGAGGGATTAATACTAGGGAGGGAGAGGAATTATTTAAGATTAATACCAATGTGAACACAAGAACAAATGGATATAAACTGGACACTAGGAAGTTTAGACTTGAAATTAGATGAAGGTTTCTAACCATTAGAGGAGTGAAGTTCTGGAACAGCCTTCCAAGGGGAGTAGTGGGGACAAAAGACATATCTGGCTTCAAGGCTAAGCTTGATAAGTCTATGGAGGGGATGGTATGATGGTATAGCCTAATTTTGGCAATTAATCAAAGATCAATTGCCTAATTATCAGCAGGTAAGTATGCTCAGTGGTCTGGGATGGGATGTTAGATGGGATGAGATCTGAGTTACTACAGAGAACTCTTTCCTGGGTGCTGGCTGGTGAGTCTTGCCCACATGCTCAGGGTTTTAACTATTTGAAAACTGATTACTTAGCATGACTGAAAGCTAGAGAGCAATAAATGATATTGTGAAACTATCCAAAGTCAAACTGCATCTAAAAAGAGCTGAAGCAGCAAAGCCAAAGATCTGGCAGGCGACTTCTGTGGAGCCTACCTTGATTGACTGAGATTAGAAAAGAATGAACTGAAAAAGTGTTAAAAGGAAGCTGTGGCACTGGCAGTTGGAGTGGAACTTATATTTCCCACCTGATGAGTTTCAGGTGAATTATGCAGCCTTAGGCACAGGCGCTTAACTTTAAGTATGGCTGCCATTGTTGTCTTTTTCCATTACAATATTTTCTTGAGGCAAGAACTTAAGATATTGCAACACGCATAAAGCCCACCAATTCTCAATGATTTTGGATATAAATGTTTAAGTAATTTTTGATAGTCTAAGAGGAGACACCTAGAGAGTGAGAAAAAACATCATCCTACCTAACAAACCAATTCAGAAGAAACCAGTGTCTGCACTGTCACAGACTGAGTCACAGAAAGATTATCATCCCTGGATACTCTGAAAGATCACTGAATGGAAACTAAACCACTAGACTGCAGACTCAGAAAAAAACATACTATGCAAATTGATGTAGAGCATGATACAGAGTATCAAGAGCAGCTTATAAGGCAGGAACATTAAGAACTTATCATTCTTGTCATAAAATATAAAAGCAAACAAGGAATTCAGAAATAAATCCCTCATTCTGTTAACTCTTCTGTTTGTGCTTAGACACTATAGAAACTTCCGTACGATCATGCACTGTTCTGAGGCAGTGACATTACCTAGGCATAATAGGTTGCAATAAGGATTATGTAAGAGCTGTAGGTCTGAATTTCCATAGATTTGCTTGCATAAATCAGAAAACATATATTCAGTATTGTAACCACTGATTCACTATGCTAGCTTTTAATAAAGTTAATTTTTCTACACCCAATTTGGAAAAAAAATTCTGGAAGTCTTATAAACAACTATTTTATTTCATGGATCAGCAAGTTCTCATACATGATCATACAAATGATCACTAAAAATATCCTAAGGTAAATGAATAGCAATTTGTGTTTCACTCATAATAAAAAAAAGGACAAAATCTAAACAAACTCCATATTCTGTATTAGTTACTGTGACGGGTTGGATCACAGAAACCCCTTTGGGACTGCCAACTGATGTGTTGAGACTACTTCTAACCCGTTTTCCCTGCCAGCTTGGGACTCCAGAATCTTGCCTTGTTTGAGCAAGACACATATGCCTGCTGCAAACACAGACCCAGGTCTGAACCATGTCCTGTAAAAGCTGCAGGTTTAACTGAAAACAGCTTAAGAAGTGTTCCTGTCTCCAAAAGACGGTTACTCACCTTTGTAACTGTTGTTCTTCGAGATGTGTTGCTCATATCCATTCCAGCTAGGTGTGCGCGAGCTGCGTGCACATTCGTCAGAAGACTTTTACCCTAGCAACACTCAGTGGGTCGGCTGGGTGCCCTCTGGAGTGGCGCTGCTATGGCACCGAATATATACCCCAGCCGACCCAGCCACCCCTCAGTTCCTTCTTGCCGGCTTCTCTGACAGTGGGGAAGGAGGGTGGGTTTGGAATGGATATGAGCAACACATCTTGAAGAACAACAGTTACAAAGGTGAGTAACCGTCTTTTCTTCTTCGAGTGATTGTTCGTATCCATTCCAGTTAGGTGATTCCCAAGCCTTACCTAGGTGGTGGGGTCAGAGTGAGATGTGGCAGAGTGCAGAACCGCTGAGCCAAAGGCTGCATCATCTCTAGATTGTTGGACCAGAGCATAGTGCGAAGCAAAGGTGTGGACCGAGGACCAGGTAGCTGCGCGACATATTTCCTGGATTGGTACATTGGCCAGGAAGGCAGCTGATGAAGCCTGAGCTCTGGTAGACTGTGCAGTGAGATGGCCCGAGGGAACATGAGCCAAGTCATAGCACGTGCGGATGCACGCCGTCACCCAAGAGGAGATCCTCTGGGAGAAGACAGGCAGGCTTTTCATCCGGTCAGCCACTGCAATGAAGAGTTGGGGGGATTTACAGAAGGGCTTCGTTCGATCAATATAAAAAGCGAGCGCCCTATGGACATCTAAGGAGTGTAACTGCTGTTCCCGTCGGGATGAATGAGGCTTCGGGAAGAAGACCGGAAGGAAGATGTCCTGATTGGTATGGAAGGTCGACACCACTTTAGGGAGGAATGCCAGATGTGGTCGGAACTGTACCTTGTCCTTGTGAAATACAGTATACGGTGGGTCCACCGTAAGCGCTTGAAACTCGGAGACTCGTCTGGCCGATGTAATGTCTACTAGGAAAACTGTCAGGACAGGTATAGCAGTAAGCAAGTTGCCAACAGCTCGAATGGTGGAAGCATAAGCCTGCTTAGGACTAGGTTGAGGTCCCCGGTAGGGGCAGGGTGGAGTACTTGGGGTTAGAGGCACTCCAGGCCCTTGAGAAATCTAGTAACTAAAGGGTGAGAAAACACGGAGTGGCCACTCTCTCCTGGATGGAATGTGGAGATGGCCGCCAAGTGCATCCTCAAAGAAGATACCGCCAGGCCCTGCTGCTTAAGGGACCAGAGGTAGTCCAAGATAGTGGGGATCAAGACCACAGAGGGAGTAGCATTCTGCGTTTCACACCAGCAGGAGAAACATTTCCACTTGGCCAGATATGTTGACCGTGTGGAAGGCTTTCTGTTACTCAGGAGTATATGTTGTACCGGAGCGGAGCAGCGTAACTCCGACTTGTTTAGCCATGCAGTAGCCACGCCGTGAGGTGAAGGGCCTGCAGGTCTGGGTGGCGGAGATTGCTGTGGTCCTGCGTTATGAGGTCTGGGTGGAGTGGCAGGGTAATTGGACTGGTTATGGACAGGTTGAGCAGTGTGATGTGCCAGTGCTGTCTGGGCCACGCTGGAGCAATCATGATTAGGTGCGCTCTGTCCCTGCAGAGTTTTATCAGGACCTTGTGAACCAGTGGGAACAGTGGGAAGGCATAGAGCAGTCGGTGCTTCCACAACATGAGGAATGCGTCTCAGATCGATCCCGGTGAAAGAACCTGGAAGAAGCAGAACATTTGGCATTTCCTGTTCATGCGAGAGGTGAATAGATCTATGTGGGGAAAGCCCCACTTCTGGAAGACCGAATGAATAACATCTGGTCTTATCGACCATTCGTGACAGAGGAAGGATCTGCTCAACTGATCCGCCAGAGTGTTCCAAACCCCTGGAAGAAAAGACGCTACCAGGTCTATCGAGTGGGCTATGCAGAAGTCCCAGAGTCGGATGGTCTCCTGACAGAGGGAGGAAGATCGAGTTTGTCATAAACAGATATTTAAGGGTTAATAGAACAGGAGTATTTCATGTCTCTTTTGCCTGTAAAGGGTTAACAAGTTCAGTGAGCCTGGCTGTCACCTGACCAGAGGACCAATCAGGGGACAGGAGACTTTCAAATCTTGAGGGAGGGAAGTCTTTGTGTGTGCTGTTAGTTTTTGGTTGTTGTTCACTCTGGGGGCTCAGAAGGACCAGACGTGTAACCAGGTTTCTCTCCAATCTCTCTGATACAGTCTCTTATATGTCCAGAATAGTAAGTACTAGGTAGATAAGGTGAGTTAGGCTTATGTTTGTTTTCTTTATTTGCAAATGTGTATTTGGCTGGAAGGAGTTCAAATATGTATTTGGCTGGAAGGAGTTCAAATTTTTATTTTGCTGAAAGGATTTTAATTTGTACTTGAATACTTAGGCTGGGAGGGTATTCCCAGTGTCTATAGCTGAAAGACCCTGTAACATATTCCATCTTAAATTTACAAAGATAATTTTTACTGTTTTTCTCCCTTTAATTAAAAGCTTTTCTTGTTTAAGAACCTGATTTTTTTTTATTCTAGTGAGACCCCGGGGGACTGGGTCTGGATCCACCAGGGAATTGGTGGGGAGAAAGGAGGGAAGGGGGAGAAAAAGGTTAATTTCTCTCAGTGTTAGGATTACTTTCTCTCCCAGGGAGAGTCTGGGAGGGGGATTGAGAAGGAGGGGGGGAAGGTGAATTTTCCTCTCTGTTTTAAGATTCAAGGAGTTTGAATCACAGTGATCTTCCAGGGTAACCCAGGGAGGGGAAGTCTGGGAGAGGCAACGGTGAGGGAAAGGGTTTACTTTCCTTGTGTTAAGATCCAGAGGGACTGGGTCTTGGGGGTCCTCGGGCAAGGTTTTGGGGGGGACCGGAGTGTACCAGGCACTGGAATTCCTGGTTGGTGGCAGTGCTACAAGTACTAAGCTGGTAATTGAGCTTAGAGGAATTCATGCTGGTACCCCATCTTTTGGACGCTAAGGTTCAGAGTGGGGGTTTATACCATGACAGAGTCCCTCCCTGTTTATTTATATAATACATGGCCGTTGTGTTGTCTGTAAACACTGAGACACAACGGCCATGTAGATGCTGCTGGAATGTCTGGCATGCCAGGCAGACCGCTTTCAGCTCTCGGACATTTATGTGAAGGGCCAGTTCCAGAGGCCCTGAGTACGAAGGTGTCCGAGGTGAGCCCCCCATCCGAGAGATGACGTGTCTGTCATCAGGGACAGTGAGGGTTGGGGTGGATGGAACAGTAACCCTGCACAAACCAGGGAGGGGGTTAGCCACCAGTCGAGGGAGCGTAGGGTGCTTGGGGGAATGGTGACTATTGTGTCTATTGGGTCCCTGCCTGGATGGTATACCGAATTGAGCCACGTTTGGAGAGGTCAAAGGCAGAGCCTGGCATATTTGGTCACATATGTGAGGCAGCCATGTGACCTAGGAGACTGAGACAGGTGAGAGCTGAGGTTATCGGGAAGTTCTGCAAACCTCGGATGATTGTTGCTATTGCCTCGAACCGCGGCTGAGGTAGGTAGGCCTTGGCTAGAATGGAGTCCAGGGTAGCTCCTATGAAGTCTAACCTTTGTGTGGGGACCAGTGTGGATTTCTCTGTATTGAGCATCAGGCCTAAGCGTGTGAATAGGTCCCTGACAATGCCTACATGCTGCGTGACTTGTGTCTCGGAGGTCCCTCTGATGAGCCAGTCATCCAGATACGGGAATACGTGTATCCGACGTCAGCGGAGGTGTGCGGCGACTACGGCCATATACTTTGTAAACACCTTTGGGGCCGTGGAGAGGCCAAAAGGAAAGACCGTAAATTGGAAATGCTGACGGTTGGCTACAAAGCGAAGATACCTCCTGTGCGGAGGAAAAATGGTGATGTGAAAGTACGCATCCTTCATATCAAGGACAGCATACCAGTCTCCATGATCCAAGGATGGGATAATGGTCCCCAGGGAGACCATGCAGAACTTCAACTTTATCATGAACTTGTCGAGGCCTCGCAGGTCTAGGATAGGCCTGAGGCCTCCTTTCGACTTGGGGATCAGAAAGTAACGGGAGTAAAACCCTTTGCCCTCTTCATCCTTTGGTACCTCTTCTATCGCTCCTATGGCGAGGAGCGTCAGCACCTCTTGTAGGAGGAACTGCTCGTGAGAGGGGTCCCTGAAGAGGGACTGGGTTGGAGGGTGGGAAGGTGGGATTGAAACAAATTGGAGGTGGTATCCTTGTTTCACCGTGCGTAGGACCCAGAGGTCTGAGGTCAATTGGGACCACGCCGGGAAGAAGTAGGAGAGGCGGTTGGAGAAGGGAGGAAAAGGATCCTGTCCTGAAACTGGTACTCCGTCCTCGGGCGTACCTTCAAAAGGCAGACTTTGGCCCCACCGGTGGTTTTGAGGGACCGTGGTTTTGGCCCCCTTGGGGTCCTGACTGGAGTCTACGCCCACCTCGCCCGCGCCATCTGCTAAAGTCTTGCCTGTGTCTGGGCACAAAGTACGGGCAGTGAGTCTGGGGACGGAAAGGTCTGCGGTGGGTCACAGGTATATGCATACCCAAAGAACGCATGATGACTCTATTGTCTTTCAAGCTTTGCAGCCTGGGGTCAGTTTTCTCCGAGAACAGATCCTTACCATCAAAGGGTAAGTCCTGGATGGTATATTGTAACTCCAGTGGGAGGTTGGAAACCTGTAGCCATGAGATGCGTTTTATGGTGATACCAGAGGCCAGAGTTCTGGCTGCCGAGTCGGCCACATCTAGTGAAGCCTGGAGGGAGGTTCTGGCCACCTTTCTCCCTTTCTCCAGGAAAGCAGCGAATTCCTGGCGGGAGTCTGGGGGGAGTAGCTCTGTGAATCTACGCACTGCCGCCCAGGTGTTGTAGTTATATCGGCTCAGTAGGGCCTGCTGATTTGCCACCCGGAGCTGTAGGGTGCCTGCCGAATACACCTTGCAGCCGAGTAGGTCCATTCGCCTAGCCTCCTTTGACTTTGGGGCTGGCACCTGTTGGCCATGGCGCTCCCTCTCGTTGACCGATTGGACAACTAGCAAGCAGGGAGGAGAGTGGACATACAGATACTCGTACCCCCGAGAGGGCACCATGTATTTATGCTCGACCCCCTTTGCCGTAGGGGGGATGGAGGCTGGGGCCTGCCATAAGGTGTTGGCATTGGCTTTAGTGGGGGTATCCACCAACAGGATGCTCACTACAGGATCCTCGACCTCCGGAACCTCCTCCAGCTGGAGGTTCATGTTGAGCGCTATCCTTCTGAGGAGGTCCTGATGGGCTCTTAGGTCTATTGGAGGCGGCCCCGAGGAGGAAGTCCCTGCCACTGCCTCATCTGGAGAGGAAGAAGAGGAAATGCCGGGGATGAGCGGGTCCTGTATGGCCTCTTGCTCTTGCACCGGTTCCTGCTCCAGCGGTACCGGGGAAACCGTTGGGTGGACTAGCGCTTCTTCCATCCCAGGTGGAGGAGGACGCCTAACTGTGGCCTCTGGTGTTCTGATGAAGCAGAGCAGGCCAGAACTAACGGAGCACCTTGGGCCTGGTGGTAAGCCCAAGGTGTCCAAAAGGACCACTAATGAGGTCTTGGGTCCTGAGACTGGTCTTCTTGGAAAACTCAGGTAGGCACATCCGACTTGCAGTCTTGGGCATAGTAGCTGTCCGCGTGGGACGACATCGAAGTGTGTCTGGATGGCCATGGAGTAACGGAGAAGCCTTGGGCAGATGTTCCAACGGACCTCGCTCCACTACGTATCGGGGACCAGTGCCGGGAAGCATATCGGTACCGGGAGCGAGATCAGGACCTGCGACCAGATTGGTGCCGGGAGGTCGACCAAGATCTCGAATCCCTGCATCATGAATGGCTTCGGGAGGAACGGTGCCTGGAGCGGTGCAGAGATCTGGAGCATGCCGTGAGTAGTGAGCCGGCGAACGGGATACCGACCGGTGCCGCGAGTCTGACCGGTACCGTGTAGTGGAACAGTGCCAGGACTGCGAGCGGCGTTGAGAGCGGGAGCACCATCTGGACCTGGAGTGTCTGCGGGACCGCGATCATGAGCGGTGCCAGTCCGCTGTGCCGACAGAGGGTGGTCTAATCAAGGTTGATTTGCCTATGGACTGAATTACCCGCACCGGCGGTGCCAGGGGTAAAGGCAGTGCCGAGTCTGTCAAGGCGATCAGGTCCCTCGCCGCTGAGAACGTCTCTGGCGTGGACGGTATGGTGAGCTCTACCGCTGCACGTGCCAGGGAGCTAACAGGCGCCGGACTCGATGGCCCTTGTGGGACCCAAATCGATGGTGCCGACTTAGTCAGTGCCGCAGTGGGTGTCGGCGCTGGGCGATCCGACTTAGGCGCACTCTCTGGCTGCAGTGCGGGCGGTGCCGAAGCAGCAGGAGTCTTGGACTTCCTCAACCTCAGGGAGAGGGAGCGTCATGGAACTGACTTCGGTGCCGGCGACGTCCTATGCCGAGAGGCTTTGGCCGTACCAGTGCGGTCCAATGCTGAGGAGGCACTTCTGCTTACCGACTGACCAGCGCTCGGTGCCGAGGGTGGAGGGGTGAGAGCCGCCTCCATGAGAAGCTGTTTAAGCCTGATGTCCCGCTCCTTTTTTGTTCGTGGCTTGAAAGCCTTGCAAATGGGGCACTTAACTGTCAGGTGTGATTCCCCGAGGCACTTCAAACAGGAGTCGTGCGGATCTCCTGTCGGCATCGGCTTGTGGCAGGCCGAGCACGGTTTGAAACCCGGTGAACCGGGCATGGGCCCCAGCACCGGGTGTGGGGAAGGGGTAATCCCCGAACCCCTCTAACTATTACTAAGCTAACTATGTTATTACAGAAGTAACGTAAGTATAACTATCTATCTATCTATCTATATAAGGATTATAACTATATACACAATAACGAACGAGAAACTACGAGTAGCTAGGGAAGTGGAGGTCAGCTAAGCCATGCTCCACTGTTCCAACGACCGACATGAGCGGTAAGAAGTAACTGAGGGGTGGCTGGGTCGGCTGGGGTATATATCCGGTGCCACCGAGGCGCCACTCCAGGGCGCGCCCAGCTGACCCACCGAGTGTTGCTAGGGTAAAAGTCTTCCGACGAACGTGTATGCGGTGCACGCCCACCTAACTGGAATGGATATGAGCAATCACTCGAGGAAGAACGCTCAGATGCCCAGCCCCCAATGGAGTCCAAACCCCAAATAAATCAGTTTTACCCTGTATAAAGCTTATATAGAATAAACTAATAAATTGTTCGCCTTCCATAACATTGATAGAGATATGCACATCTGTTTGCCTGCCCAGGTATTCATACATAGTCTGGGTTAATTAATAAGTGATTTTATTAAATACAAAAAGTAGGATTTAAGTTCCCAGTAATAACAGACAGAACAAAGTAAATTACCAAGCAAAATAAAATAAAACATGCAAGTCTGAGCCTAATACAGTAAGAAAACTGAATACAGATAAAATCTCACCCTCAGAGATGTTTCAATAAGCTTCTATCACAGACTGGACACCATCCTAGTCTGGACACAATTCTTTCCCCTGGTACAGCCCTTGTTCTAGCACAGGCGGTAGCTAGGGGATTTCTCATGACTGCCACTCCCTTTGTTCTGTTCTACCTCCTTATATATCTTTTGCACAAGGTGGGAATCCTTTGTCCCTCTCTGAGTTCCTACCCCTCCTTCTAAATGGAAAAGCACCAGGTTAAAGAAGGATTCCAGTTCAGGTGACATGATCACATATCACTGTAAGACTTTAAGGTTTCATTCCTCCCACCTGACTCACAGGAAGGCCTGCAAGCAAACAGAGCCATCCACAGTCAATTGTCCTGGTTGATGGGAGCCATCAAGATTCCGAACATGAATGGCCAACACTTTGCACAACTACAGTAGGCCCTCAGAGTTATATTTCATATTTCTAGTTTCAGATACAAGAATGATACATATATACATACAAATAGGATGACCACACTCAGTAGATTATAAGCTTTGTAATGCTACCTTACAAGAGACTTTTTCTAGGAAGCATATTCCAGTTACATTATATTCACACTCATTAGCATATTTTCATAAAATCATATAGAGTGCAACGTCACACTTACAATTTGCTGAAATTTCTTCTATAAGACATATGCTTGTTATTTCATCTCTCATCAGTGCATTAATACTTGTCTGTAGCTATACAATAAAAATGTTTCTTAGAAATCTTACCTCATATGTTATTTTCAGACTTGACTGAAGCAAAATCGGAGTAAATTTTGGATGAACTTCAGCAGTAAGCCACAGACGAAAATTAGGTTTGGGCTGAAGAGTATTCAATTCCTATTTTAAAAAGGAGATGTATTGTATTAAAATTATGAATATTTGATTCTGCAGCACAGTAAAAGTTTAAAGGGATACTATCAATTTAAAATCATATTTCTGTCTGAAAACACCTACTGTTGTTTCAAGCAACATCTGGATTTACAATAATTGACAGATTGGAGAAAATCAATTTTTAGGTTGGTTTACTTTGTAGATTTCATAGCACTTAGTATATAGCTATTTTACTATTACACCTTTATAGTTAGTTTTCTCCTCTCTGTGTGAGTCTTTCACACAACACGGAAGAGTATCTTCTTATAAATATAGGAAAATATGATTGCAAAGAAACAAAAAACAGCAGGAAGACTCAGAGGCAGGTATAGTACTTAAAACTAAATAAAAAAACTGGATTCTGAGCTGAACCTGTTGCTTTAAGCAGTACACATTCTCAGGCATGCACGAGTCACAATGGGACTACTCAAATAACACTGCTCTACAGCCAAAATCCTTCTGAAATAAATGTAGTCCAACTTTACTAATTCTGGGTCACTGAGAACGAAAATGATGCTTAAAATTGTTGATTGGCTCTAGTTTTCAAGATATGCTATTGGGTCAGTATAATAAGACCCTTGATTTGGGAATGGCGCAGGATAAGTGAGTTATAAAGGGAAGAGATATCAATTTAAACTAGAAATGACTAAAATACATCTTTGACTGGATCTATGAATAAATCTATGACTGGGTTTGGACAGTACTTGCTTTTGAGGCAAAACAATGAATGATGTAATCTGAAGCTGGTATTGCATCATACATGATATGAATTGCATCGTGTTATTCCTAGAAGTCATGGATGATGCAATCATAACGAAGCTTACATCACTCTGCTGAAGAAATTGCCCTATATCAGCTCTAGAAATCATACAGTGTCGTGCTCTCTTATTTGTCAGTGTTTGATTTTGCAAAGGGACACATTTCTGTTTAGCCAAAGTGAGCAGAGATGCCTCGTACTTGTGTGAACAGTGCAGATAACTTCTGCTATGTTTGTGGTGAAGTGACTTTTGCATCACAAAAGCACAGTATAACCACTATGGTTAAGAAAGCCTATCACCTTTATTTTGGCTGCAAAATTGGAGATCAGGACAAGAGGTGGGCCCCACACATATGCTGCAACACTTGTGCAACATATCTTCGCCAGTGGTTGAACAGGAAAAGGAAATCTATGCCTTTTGCAGTGCCAATGATTTGGAGAGAGCCAACAGATCATACCAGCAATTGTTACTTCTGTATGGTGCCTCCAGTTGGGAAAGGTGTGTCAAAGAAGAAAAAGTAGACTGTGCATTATCCAAACATTCCATCAGCTATTTGCCCAGTATCCCACGGAGAAGGACTGCCGGTTCCTGATGCACAGAATCATTCTCACTTGAGTCAAATGAGGAAGAGGAAGAGGATGAAACTTCTGGTCCTGAACCATCAATGTCACAGGACCCACATTTTCTCCCATCCTCCTCCTCTGAACCACACCTCATAACACAAGGTGAACTGAATGACCTTGTCAGGGATTTGGAACTACCCAAGAGTAAGGCAGAGCTGTTGGGCTCCAGATTACAGCAGTGGAATCTCCTGGCAGGCTATCAGGGCAAATGGAGCCCATCAATGCTTGCAGACAAAAGATGCTCCATTTAAAGAAAACAAGAGACAAGCCAAGAAGCGCCGAGTAGACACTGAATAGGACTAAGCTACGTACATAATACTTTTTTTCCCTTTTGTTTCATAATAAATTTTATTTATATAACCCTTTTGCTGATTTTTAAAGTGTTACATAAACAGGACAGGTGAAATATTATCATGTAAAGCAACCATAAACACATGAAAAGACCTAGGTTTACAATTTATGATTAAAACTCTACTATCTACACAATATACATAGACATAAAATGTAAAAACTTAAATATCTTAGAAACAGTAGCCAATCAGTTAACTGTCATATTTGAATTCAGCACATCAAAATACATAATAAATATCACATTTTATCTCTGAAGCAGATGATTTCTCAAAAATTGTAGACCAGTGATAATTAAATACTATTTCATCATAAGGGTGGCAGAATAGGGTTCTAAGGAAAAAGTTCATTTTCTATACTCAATGAAAATTAAAGTAAAAAACACATCAAACGAAGTCTGTTTCTCTTTGATTTCAAACATGTAATCACACTGGTGACTAGGAAACCTGCAAATTTCTGTTCCAGACACTCGTTTTACAGTCATCAGCTTTGCATACTTAGCATGGAAGTTGCCAGAGGTTTCTGAAATGACGCAGAGGACTCTGATGCAGTTATTCTCACCTTTTCCAAAATAGGAAGCCAAGATACAACAAGATGCAAGTTCTTCAAACAAAGCCATTCTCCATTGCGTGCACATTCTTTTAGAGTTTGAATGGCTAAGTCAGCTTGGCCTTGGCCCATTGCAACCTGCAAAAAGAAACACATTTTTATTGGGAATTTATTATGCCTTAATATTTTGTTCAACAGTGAAAACAAAACACTCTACTTAAAATTAGATTATAAATACAAAATAGAAAAGTTATTCATCATTAACTAGAATTCTCTAATTTTTTTCCTTTGAAGATTCCCATTGTAGGAGTAGAACAAGCTGTGTAAATCTCCCAAACATTACAAACATCTGAGTGTAAGGGAGTGTACATGCATCAATACATAGAATTGTACATTCTAGACAGATGAAAGGGATTTGATCTAGCTGGCATATCCTTTATGATCTACAGGAACCACTGGTCTAACATAATTATGATGGGATTAAAAAGGAGTCTGTTGCCACATAAGGATGGAAATGGAGATGGGTCTTTGCAACAGATTGGACTGGAGCTCAGTAGCCAAAATATCAAAATCAGTGCTTGGTACTGAAAGAGCTGATGCTGCTGCGTGACGGCAGCATTGTTTCCCTTTCAGGTTGACATATAAATTCCTTTGTTAGACACTGAACTCTGATAGTGTGACACTGCTGGTACTGAGATTACTGATACCACCTTTGGTAGCAAAAAAGATAGACTTGATTCTCTTCTACTCACATGGATGTAAATTAGGAATAATTATATTGAAGATAATGGAGTTACATCACTGTAAAACTGGTAAAGGATAGGAGAAACAAGCCTGTTTTCTTTCTATGAGAAGAGTGGGGAAGATACAAATGACCTAGCATAGGACCTTGTCTTAATTTTCTTAAAGTGCTGTCTGTTCAGCTGCTAAATAAATTAGCACTTCCAAATGGAAAATCAAAAATCTTAAACTGAACTTTCTGAGGAATGATGTATGAAGACAAGATTTCCCTTTCCCCATCTCAGTGAAACTGCTGAGTTAATGGAATAGGCATCTGTGCCAGATGTCTATTACACTACTCTTAATGAATGTTCAGCCAAGCTCCCCTACCATCTAACAGAGACTGTCAAATAACAAGGAACATGGTGCAAGAGAGTTAAGAAGATGTCAAAGAGCTACTAAAATCTGTCTTGGCTTGTCTGTCACTGATGAAACAGAGGTAAGGAGAACCATGACTCTGTGGATAATTCCAGTAGACATCTATTGATGGAAGAGTTGTCATGCTTTTTATCCCTGAGTTCAAATAAATCAAAGAGTTTGTGGGCCTCTCTTGGACTGGTGATGCAGGGATGTCCAGTGTATAAGCCAAACATATGATACCTTATCTTGGAATGCTTTTGAATAATCAGGAGGTGATAAGGAAAAGGTGATTAAGTTATCAGGTAAAGTGGAAGGAGATGCTAAACGCTCAGTGGTCTGTTCCCTATCATTCCCCGTTGACTCAAAATTACTCTATCAGTTTACAGAGATGATTTATGAGATAAATAAAAAAATCAGAGATTCTATCTACTATGTGGAATGTTTGGGGAAGATGATTTTGGAGACTTAGTGCTTCTCTTCTAATCTTTTTTAATAGAACAACATCCAGAAGATTTACCATAAGAATTTCACTCTTTGTCCAGATATCATTCCAAAACATTATATGGGATGGCAAAGAGGGGAAGGACATTTTTTGATCCAATCACACAGAGCTAATATCAGATGTGTCAGAAGATGAAGAGCGAGAAAGCTGCTCTTATATATTAATAACAATGTGGGATCCCAGAGAGACTTGAATCTTTAGAGTATGCGAGGAGGGACAGATCACACTAGTTTTCAGTTGAGAAAAAAGTACAAATTCAAAGACTGCTGAGAGGCAAGATTAAACTGCCCCTAACCTGTTATGTTATCAGAGGAGTTGAGGAAGATTGATTCAGATCCAAAGTGGAGTACTTCACATTCAAATACCCATTGGGGATAAGTACATCAGTTTTATGGGAAGACCTTAAAAGGTTAATTGCTGTCAGGTTACACACATATCATGAACCCAATTGTAGCTAATTTTGGTCAGCTTTAAGCAGCTGACTTTTGGAGATGAGCCCTTCTCATCCTTGCTGGGCATCTTTTTAAGAGCTGCATTCAATGGTACCAAATATTCTCTGTATTTGAAACTGAGAGGCTTAGAGAAGGTTGAAGTCTTCTGTTTATTCATAGCTGGATTTTCAGATGCAATCCAGAGTCAGGCTATATCGTGCTGATGAGACCTGCTCTTGAAAAATGTTCTTCAGACTCCTTTGTCAAATCAATTGACCTTTTGTGCTGAAATGCAGTGCAGTGCAGAGCAAACAACATGTGGAGACAAGTTCAGCTTTCACCCAGGCAGGAAAGCATCTGTTGTGCTGGTCAGTGATAAGACTTCATGCTGTCACAAAACACGCACCTCTTATATCTAAGTACTTCCCCAAAGAAGCCATCTTGAATGATCTATTGGGCAGACTTGAAAGAGCAAAGTACTGTACAAAAACTATCATCAGCTATCAATTAACTAATACTTAGTTTTTAAGATTCTCAAACTATTTTACAGAATTTCCTAAAGAAAATGAAGATCAGTAGAACTGAATATTACTTTAATCTCTGATTTTACTTTTTCAGTTAAAAATAGAAATTAAAAACACTGCGATGACCATTGTATATTTTAAACACAAACATTATATTGTATCATTATGCATATCTGAGACCAACCTGGTGGTAGCACTCTCCATGTCTTTCCACACTGGCAAGTTCTTGTAGTTCTTGAGAAGGATCAGCACCAGGGGAAATAATTATCAAGACGGGCTCAATCTCCAATGTCTCTTTATACAGACGTTTTAGATTCAGGGGTGGTGGGGACAACTCTTTTATTCCTGCAATTGGACAAATATTAAAAAAAAAACACAACAACAATAAAAAATAGAATGTTCCTTAGAAATAAACTCCTTCAACTCAAAGATAAACCAGCTACATATATAGCTAGAACAAAACATCATTTCCTAAAAGACTACGTGTTTTTTTAAAACTTCTGATTGATACAAAAGACCCACTTTGGCATATAAATAAGGTACTATAATATAACAAATTCATATTGCAAAATGAAACAGAAAGACAAATAGGACAGATGCTATTATGGATATGGGACTGCTTTAGTTGCTATGACTGATCTTAGTGACCACAGAAATGTGCTTATGTTAGAACCATATTTTTTATCCTAGTTCAATTGCAATCAATTGTTTACACATTTATACAGACATCACATATGTTGGAGGATCAAATCTGGAACTTTCAGAATTTAAAAAAACAAAACAAAACTACCCACCATAACAACTGGAAGACTAAAGAGAGATTAAATTTACTTGTAGACGATAAGCAGAAACAGCTCCCAAGTGCACCCTAATATTGGGAAAAGACTTCTTCAAAGTTCACAATCTCAGGAAATGATGACAAGTGACAACTGTTTAGTCAAGGCCAAAATGAAATGGCCTTCATTTCAGAGAATAACAGTTCCTTGCTGAGCTTTGAGAGACTGCACTTCCTTAGAGCATTCAACATTAGTACTTAATAAGGTATCATGATCTACACTACCTAGCATACGAACCCTTCAGTTATTTGGATAGAGAATATTTGGTTTTTCAGTGAGAAAGATCTGGTAGCACAGGTAGAAGCACCCATGCTCTAATGACCCATCCATATGATTCAAGCACAAACCTGATGCTCCTAAACTGGATCGATGAGAAGTACAAGAGTGTTGTGTCTCCTTATCTTCCAGGTAATATACAGAAAGAGAAGAATTGGAGTAAAAGAATACTGGAAGTTTTGACATAGGCTCAGGTTAATTCCATTGTGGCAGTACCACCATACAAATCTTATGGACTTGTCTTGCTTTGATGAGGGCCTAAGTGATTGGGATGACCCTGCACAAGCCTGCTTCACCAGGATGAATTTCATCCATGATTTGCTGTAGCATGTCACTTTGATGTTGAACACTTTGACCTAATTCAGTAAAGCATTAAGTATATGCTTAAAGTTATGTAAAAAGGATTTAAGCGCATGCTTCAGTGATAATTTTGTGCTTGGCAACACTGCATTTCTCTCACACATCTTAATCAGTTGAGGGAAACCGCAGCTAAGGTGAGGACACACGACAACCTTCTAAGCAAACTGGCCAGCACTTCTTAGGGAGCAAACGCTCAAACTACCCAATCATCCGGTTTAGCCCTCTGTTACTATGCACCAAAATATAGTGCTCCAATCTAGCTCCATTCAACTCACGTCAAGTTAGTTGACACATAACTACATTGTAATCATTTGCACACCAGTACCATGACTCCCCATGTTAAGCAACATCACTCCTCCACACATCTGTTGTGAAAGTGCAACAGCCAGAATCGTTGAGAAGATTAGGGCAAATCCGAGCCTACCACTATACACAGACATGTTCAACCACCCAAGAGCGCACTTGTTATCAAGGCACTTACTGTGGGCCCACTTGTCCTGCCCAGATTTCTCTGCCAAGTCTATGTAGTGTGAAGAATGGTCTGCAGCTGCCATCATAAACCAGCCTCTTATAACTGTCCTGACCATATGTGTACCTGGCTTTGATTTGCTATGCCATTCAACAACCCTTTTTAACTGATTTTGATTGGGGAAGGGTTAATATGTAGCCAGCCTGTACATTTTGGTCCAGCAAAAGAATCCCACATGCAGCTGTTGCCAAAGACAGACAATGTCACACATCACTGATGACTGCTCGCTGACCAGATTTGATGGTGGACTGAGGGCTTTCACTTTGCTGATGAGGCTGCTGCAAATTGGCTTTGAAAGGTCCGCATCTAATAAGAAAAACTAAACTAAGCCTAACGTGAGGTGTTAGATGCTGTAGAAACCCTATGATGACAAATCAACAGATATGCTCCATGTCAAACATAAACCATATTTAAAATTTGCATTTAAAAAAAGAGTGGAGCAAATTTTTAAACATATTTACCTCATTTTAGTCTAACAGTCTATATTCTATAGTGCTTTAAATTGTTAAAAGCAATTTTGCTAGACACTCCAGAATATACATGAAGGTCCTATTAACACCAGCTTCTGGCTGTCTCCCAGCTCTCAGTTCAGGTGCCAGACAAGACCTTCTTTGTAGCAGATCAGAGCTGCAATTGCAGGGAAAGTCCTGCTCAGCTGCAGTTGCAGTATGCTCAGTATAAGAAAATGACAGAGCAGAGGCTTATCATTGGAGTGAATCCATTTGGAAATATCTTCCTCAGGGATAAGCACTGTGTCCAAGTGTTATATTTCCATATTCGACAATAACCCACAATTTTCTCCTATACAGTGATTTATAGCATATGACTACTGACCATATACTCAATCCTATTGGTTAATATTCTTCACATCTACTCATATGGAAATTCAAAAAGTATAATGAATTATAGTCTTTCTTCACTATATGCTATATCAAGTTTTCAATACGTACAATAACTCAACTAGGCCTAATCATCAGTGGTGGCCCACTAGTCACCACCCTTCTTGAAAAACCACTTTGCTTTCAATATTCAAGCCAGTTCTTCTTTGATACTGACTTTTCTAACATTACCTTTCAGACCAGAAACTATGTTTTATTCTGTGTTTGTACAGTCCCTAACACAATGGAGCCTTGATCCTAACTAGGCAAACCGAGCAATAATGTAATAGAAGTAACAAGCAGTGTGAAGAACTATGGGTGCAATATGGATATATTCCTAGTTTTCTAGAGATCATATTAGATCATGGGAATATCTCATGTCTTAGCCTTGAGTGAAGCATTCTTGTAAGATTCAGTTATTCCTCTAGCTCACAAGTAAGCCCCTGCATGACATGTACCAAAACAAAGCTGAAAGAGATAATTTTAGGTTTACCAGCTCTGCTAGTATTGCTTTTAAAAACAAGAGGCTGCTAGGAAATAAAGTTAAACAAATCTCTGAAAAAGAACGTAAGTGACAGCTATTCATGTTCAGAGGATGACAAGAAACAGAAGTACTGAGAAGGTATCATAATTAGTTGCATCAGAATACCTTAAATGAACGACACAAAGATATCTCATTTCTCAAAGTGGGAGCCTATTTCTTTCCTCACAGTAGGTGAGAATTAAACTCTAAATAAATAATAATTACCTAAGCTATTGTAATAAGCTAAAATAATTCAATATTAAACTAAGGCTATCTAATTCACACTGTACGAAACTCATCATGGAACCAATCTATTTAAAGTGTACCCTCCCACCAACTTATTGTAAAAACCTTAGAAAAACATACATTTAAAAATAAAAAACTTTAAAAGTTAACCCATCCTGTACGTTTTTATCTTGTAAAACATGCAAAAGTATGTGAAAGAATGATGTTTGGCAAATCATTAGCCTTTAATATTATTTAATCACTTTTGCTAATTAAAACAAAACAAAAACAACCCCCCCAGCAATAACAACTAACCTAACGGTAGACATTTCAATGAGTCTACCTGAATAGGAAAGAAGAAGACACCAGCCAAAGCTCCACTATGATGTTCAAGAGCTGGGAGAACCAAGGCATCCATATTCACCTGGGGTTATCAAGCTTGGCATTGTCTGCTCTTCTTCAAAATCCTTGAAACAAGGGGGAAAAGTGGGAATAGTTAGTCTGTTCCCAATTCAAGAAGAAAGCATCCCAGCCCAGCGCTGAAGGGTCAAAGTTTTGAGAGGGAAATGCAGGGAAGCTTTGTATTATTTCTTGATGTGAGAAAATCTATTGACCGTATGCCGTGCAGATGATAAATTCAGTGAAAAACTTCAAACGCTGTTCATCTGGGGCCAGTGACTGATGGCTAAGACAATCCATTCTGACAGTTTCCTTCATTTGAGCTGTTGATCTTCGGAGAAGATAATTGAATTTCTCTCCAGGAACATATAGCTTTGCTTTTCAAAAGGAGTCAATTGCTTTTCATTTTTTGCTTTCTAACAACATACGCCACTTCTGTGTGATTTGTCAGTCTTGCAAAAGTTCACCTGATAGGTCCAAACGGTTGAAGATATGCTTTTACTTTTGTTAAGACCAGGTGTCACAGCATAAAATGTTACTTTAGATGTACTCCCCGCTCCTGGAGACTGGCATCTATGGGATTGAGGGTTGGATTCCAGGGTTCAGAAGAACTGAAGGAGCTGGTCAAACAGCAATGCAAAGACCACCATCTCATTTATTACCAGAGCTCAGAGGGAATGCAAAGGGAATCCTACCAGGACTGAAGACTGATTCACCAGTTGAGAAGGAAATTTTACATATATTATATAACTGTGCTCAGAAAAGCAATGCCCGCACAGGTTGCACAGTGACCCAGCCAGCAAGGAATAGACCCAGATGAGGTTGTATGGCTGCAGAGGACAGATCAGAACCAATGTTCTAGCTTTTTTTGCACCAGTCTCCATGTTGATGAATATAATGGGAATTGGGGAAGGGTGCGTGACTTTTGGAAATGTGCTTTGTGAAGTAGTTCAGTGTCTCCTGATAGGAAGAAGGATGCACTCCAGGAGGCACACCTACAGCCCACCACAGTGCTTTTTAATAGATGAATGTAAGATGGAGGTACCAAAAGATCACACTTTGATGTGAGCACTATCAAATTCTGAATCAGATGATAAAACTGACACCTGAAACAAGTAACATATATGACCCATCACATTGTGGTGAGAACTAAGTGCTGAAATTATAGTTTTAGATGGGTGTTACAAGTTGACCTGCATAGTTCTGGAAAGAAGGTTAAGTGAATGATCACCATGAGAAACTGGGCAAAAATGTCAAACATCCAGTAGAGGGTACTGACCTGCAGGTGAACTGTAGACCTTTGTATCCACCTTTGGAACCTCACAGGATTCTTGTAAGAGGTTGCTTTAGAGAGAACTCAATTTGTCCCCATTCACAGCTAATGTTGTTGTAAAAGTTTTTATAGTTTTCAAGAAGGGGAGAAGGATGCTCCAGGAACCCAGAGTTCAAGACCATCACCAGGTTAGTAAGTCTTTGCAGAAGTTTCAAGTGCTCAGTTTGCAGGTGTGACAAAAATTGAAAGAAAAATGAATTTGGCACTACAGTGCTAAGGGATTACATAGCCATTGTGAAGATGTATGATGATCTGAGGAAGTACAACAGGAGCAAAAGCAGCATATGAGATCCCAAACCCATAATACAGATCTGCCTGTGGTGTTGCAAGCTGAGGCAATTAAAAAGTTAAAAGGTCAGGATTACAGAGCCATTATTTCTGAGAAACTGTCCTGAGTAAAGAAAAAAATGGGAGGAGAAAAAAGTCTGACATCTAAGTACAACATCCAGATACAAGGAGCCAAATTCTCTGCTGGTGGAAATTGGTGTGAATCTAGTGAAGTCAGTAAACACTTTTTCACAGCAGCTTTCTTTTAAAGTTAATGCAGCTATGCCAATTTATGCCAGCAGTAAGCATGGCCCAATTTTTTCAACCTCTTGTATCAGGGATCTGCGGGTAATAATGTTAACAGCATACAACAGACTAATGCTATTTCTAGTTGCAAACAGAAATAGTAGATTTAATTATATCTGTTTTGGCAAATAATTATGATTTACCTAGATGCAAAGGGACCAAAAGAATTCAAGTGCAGTTTAGTTTTAGGAAAGTATCTATGAGAATTAAATCTGATGTGCTGCTTAGCATACATTTTATTTTATTTCTGGATACCATTACTGCTTTCCTAAAGAAAATGAAGCTGTAGATAATTAATGTCAAGCCTCTTTAAAAATTGTATTTCCATTTTAGCCAGATTTTTTAAAACAATTAGAAGTCACCACAAATGACGTCACCCTATTGGAGGTCCTGGACTACCTGCTGACTCTCAAGAAATGGGGTCTTGCTAAAGGTTCACTTAACAGTAACCGCAACCTTTAACCAGCAGGTAGAAAGATAATCATTTTTTTCTCAACTGACCACAAAGAGGTTTCTCAAAGGCATAGTGAACCTCCTTCCCCAAACCAGACTTCCCAATCCTCAATGGAATCTCCACCTGATGTTAAAAGGACTGACTAGACCACAGTTTGAATCCATGGCCACTTGTTCATTAGCTCATCCTGTTCCTGATCACCATGACCTTAGCAAGAAGGATAGCGGAGAGAGAGGCCCTGATGGGGCATACCCCCATCACTGTGTTCTTCGCTGACAAAGTCACTCTTAGACCACATCCAAAGTTCACTCCCAAAGTGAATTCCGATTTTCATGTAAATCAACTTATTCAACTTTCATCCTTTTATCCTAAACCTCATCAAGATAATAGGGAAACCATCCTACATATGCTCAGTCTGAGGAGAGTCCTGACATTCTATTTGAACAGAACAAAGCATTCAACAAAATCTGATATTCTTTCTTTCCGTTGTAGATAGATCAAAAGCTGCAGTGATTTCAGCTTAAAAGCTCTCCTCATGGGTCTCGAACTGTATCAAGCTCTGTTACCAGATGCGTAATGTAGCACCCTCATTTTCAATACGCACACACTCTATGAGATTGGTTTCCTCTTCTGTTGCCTTCTCTAAGGGTATCCCTATATCAGCAATCTCCACAGCAGCTAACTGGGCATCTGCACATACCTTTGAAGAACATTATGACATCATGGGGAAGTCAGCCATCGACACCAGTTTCAATGCCATGGTACAGATAGTGTTGGTACCGGAGGAGGTTGTCGCGGCCAAAAGGTTTGCATTGATGGGTTGGAGATGTGGACCTGGTAACAAGGTCTGTTGGAGCCAATTGAACCAGGGTCGGTACTGGCGCTGATGTCTGTACCAACAAAGCCTTCCCCAGGGCAGATCTTCTATGTTTTTCATGCCCTCACGGTACTGGTGCTTCTTTGCCAAGACCCGTCAGATCTTTGGGCAGTCCAAATTGCTCTGTGGGCTAGGCACTGTGCATGTCCTGGGCACCACTTTAGACAGCTTCGGTGACATCAGTACTGATGATACTGATGGAGCTGGACATCATTTTTGGCTCGATCAGGGCTTGTTATGGGGACTCACAGACCTTTTCTTAGAGACCTTGTATGAGTGGCTCATCTCTCTGGGCTCATTCCCTTTGAAGTAGAGGGTTGTGGTGAGAGTTCCCACCGGGACTCCAGGGGTTGAAGGGCCGAATCAATGAGTAGGATTTTGAGTCTTTGCCTTTGTCTTTCCTGGACCTGGGCTTTAGTTGCCATACTTTTGTGGATGTGCTTCTGCCCCAGGCAGAGAACGCACTGCAAGTGTCCATTAGTCACTGGGATAGATTAGTTGCAACTGAGGTACTTTTTGAAGACCAGGGGGCGGGAGGAGAGGGGACTGAGAGGAGTTGGCAGGAGGCAAGACCTTTCTTCAGTTATTTATTTATTTAAGGCAGGACTAAACATTACAAAGGAAGTAACAAAGAAAAAAGGCTTCAAGGGAATCTAAAATTAGCTATTCTAAAGGGAGTTAACAATCCATGAATGGAGAGCTCTAGCTGGGTCTCTAGCCAGGGGTGGTTAGAAGGGACTGAGGAGAGATTGTCCTGCATGCTGGGTAGCCTCTTGGCAGGAGGGTAGCAGCGCATGCATGGGCAGGATGGACTGCTACCAAAGTTCTCCGATGAGCAGTACAGTAATGCAGACACAGTGGAGCACACTTATAGGGATACTATTCAAAGAAGTTGTTCTGCTTTTACTTCATTCACTTCAGTCAACAAGCCTGCTAAACAACCAGTGGGGCCACTGGACAATTGAGATACTAAAGGAGCACTTAAAGATGATAAGGACATTGTGGAGAAACTAAATGAATTCTTTGCATCGGTCTTCACTGTTGAGGATGTGAGGGAGATTCCCAAACCTGAGCCATTCTTTTTGGGTGACAGATCTGAGGAACTGCCCCAAATTGAGGTGTCATTAGAGGAGATTTTGGAACAAATTGATAAACTAAACAGTAATAAGTCTCCAGGACATGATGGTATTCACCCAAAAGTTCTGAAGGAACTCAAATATGAAATTGCAGGACTACTAACTGTCATCTGTAACCTATCATTTAAATCAACTTATCTACCAAATGACTGGAGAATAGCTAATGTGACCCCAACTTTTAAAAAGGGCTCCAGAGGTGACCCTGGTAACTACAGGCCAGTAAGCCTCATTTGACCTCATCTGGAATACTGTGTGCAGTTCTGGTCTCCCATGTTTAAGAAGGATGAATTGAAACTGGAACAGGTACAGAGAAGGGCTACTAGGATGATCTGAGGAATGGAAAACCTGTCTTATGAAAGGACGCTCAAAGAGCTTGGCTTGTTTATCCTAACCAAAAGAAGGCTGAGAGGAGATATGATTGCTCTCTATAAATATATCAGAGGGATAAATACCAGGGAGGGAGAGGAATTATTTAAGCTAAGTACCAGTATGGACACAAGAACAAATGAATATAAACTGGCCATCTGGAAGTTTAGACTTGAAATTAGATGAAAGTTTCTAACTATCAGAGGAGTGAAGTTCTGGAACAGCCTTCCAAAGGGAGCAGTGGGGGCAAAAGACATATCTGGCTTCAAGACTAAGTTTGATAAGTTTATGGAGGGGATGGTATGATGGGATAGCCTAATTTTGGGGTAATTAATTGATCTTTGACTATTAGCAGTAAATATGACCAATGGCCTGTGATGTGATGTTAGATGGGGTGGGATCTGAGTTACTACAGATAATTCTTTCCTGGGTATCTGGCTGGTGAGTGTTGCCCACATGCTCAGGGTTTAGCTGATCGCCATATTTGGGGTCAGGAAGGAATGTTCCTCCAGGGCAGATTGGCAGAGGCCCTGGGGTTTTTTTGCCTTCCTCTGCAATGTGGGGCACGGGTCACTTGCTGCGGGACTCTCTGCACCCTGAACTCTTTAAACCACAATTTGAGGACTTCAATAGCTCAGACATAGATTAGAAGTTTGTTGTTACAGGAGTGGGAGGGTGAGATTCTGTGGCCTGCACTGTGCAGGAGGTCAGACTAAATGATCATAATGGTCCCTTCTGACCTTAAGTTTATGATTCTATGAATAAATGGTCAGTTTTCAGAATGGAGAGAGGTAAATAGTAATGTCCCCCAGGGATCTGTATGGGCCCAGTCCTATTTAACATATTCATAAATGATCTGGAAAAAGGGGTAAACAGTGAGGTGGCAAAATTTGCAGATGATGGCTTCCGTATGAGGAGAGATTAATAAGACTGGGACTTTTCAGTTTGGAAAAGAGGTGACTAAGGGGGGATATGATACAGTGTTATTTACTCCTTCTCATAATACAAGAACAAGAGGCCATCAAATGAAATTAAGAGGTAGCAGGTTTAAAACAAAACAAAACAAAGTATTTTTCATGCAATGCACTGTCAACCTCTGGAACTCCCTGCTGAGGGTGTTGTGAAGGCCAATACTATAATTGGGTTCAAAAGGGAGCTAGATAGATTCATGGAAGATTGGTCCATCAATGTCTATTAGCAACGAAAGGCAGGAATGATGTCCCTAGGCTCTAGTCCCTAGTTTGCCAGAAGCTGGGATTGAGTGACAGAGTATGGATCACTTGATCATAACCTGTTTGTTCATTGCCTTTGGGGCACCTGCCATTGGCCACTGTCAGAGGACAGGATACTGAGCTTGATGGTCCTTTGGTCTGACCCAGTATGGCCGTTCTTAAATGCAGATGGAATTTCAGCATCAGAATGTCCATCCACTGCATGATGGGACATCCCTGAAGAGCACCGGTTTGGCAGCATGAAGAACTGCACACCCAAATCTGGGTTACCAGGGTGGAGGCAGCAGATTCAATTTTACAGCAGTACTCAGGCTCAGGATGGATAACACTGGGTCAAAGTTGAGGTCTGATTTTTGTCCTGGTCTCTGGTGGACATTGCTCTACTAATGCCAAGAACCACACTGGGCACTTCTGCCAACATACACAGATACTTTCACTGGGGAGCTGGCTTCAGACTGTCTATTCACTGTCATGATGGACATTACTTGGCCAGTAGTGACCTCTGACAGGGTAGGCTAATACTCTCCAATTAAAGATACTGGCTTCGTTTGCTCTCTTGGAGCAGGATTTGACTGAATGACTAATCTCCACAGAAAGGAAGCAAGACAATGAAAAATAATAATGCCACCATAAAAAGCCCAACAAACATGAGTCAGAGGCCTAAATTCCCATGCTCATAGCACAGCTAATATGAAAATTTGTTCACAATGGCAAAGAAGTGGCAGATGTAGGCTGCATCTGAGTTTTCAAGCTTATATGAGAGGCGTCTGGAAGGCACTATGGTCTTTGGCTTATTAGCCATTTCTGTGACCTTTGTGGGCATGCTTAACCCAGTCAGTCAATCTCTAAACTGGAGACTTATTATTAATACTTATTCTTACACATAAGAAGCAGTAGTAATAATAAGCTGATATTTCACATTTTGACATGAAAAATGCTAAAAAAGAATGATAATTATAACTTTCTCAAAAGAATATGATATATAAGCAAGGAATTAAGAGTTTTCAGCTCTTATGCAAGCCAATGTCTAGTCTAAACTGTTCAGTATGCTAAAGCATATAAGGCCAAATGTTCATAAGACTGAAAAAACAAAAACAGCATTTGTACCTGCAAATGGACTTGCAAGATCATTAAAACGTTTTTTCAGACATCACTATTGCATTTTTAGTCAAAATCTGGCCCACCAAATCTAAGCAAATTCAAGTTCTGGGTCAATAAACAAAATGAAAATTGTTAAAATACTGGCAAAAGCCACAATGATGAGTTTTATCAAACTCAAAAGACAAGAATATATTCCCGCAAATCCAGGGCTGGCATAAAGAACTGAGACATAACTGTGTAGTGGACGAGACATTATACACACAGAGAAGAAGAATGCTAATTTTTGACAAAATATGGGACCTTTGCAGTATACTAACTATGCCAAGTTGTTCTTCATAATCTAAAATGTTACAGGTTGAAACAAGCAGTTGTTGACGTATATTAATAGGTAATAGCTAGGCCTTTCACAGAAACTCAGAAAACAGTGAAGGGCATTGCTGTATTTTTTAGATATGGCTCAACAGCTACTGGACTGACATTCCAAACTGCTGACTACCAATCCATGCAAAATGCCAATCTACAAAAATACTGCAGCATTACTTCAATCATGTCGTGCCTCTGCCTTTGAGTCCCCCACTCTGGGTCTCCTTCCCAGAGCAACCCCCAACCCTCTACCCCTACCTTGCCTCAGTGGCTACTGCCAGTTATCATCTAGCCCCTTCTCATTAGAGCAAACTGCAATCTGTAAAGACGACTCATCACTGGTGAGGGGGTCAGACCAGCTGCCTCTGCCTAAACCCCGGCTGCCCCTCTGCAGCCCCAGTATGTTCTTAGGCCTTAACCAAGTTCTCAGCCTGGGGAGCTGCCAGACTGGAGCTCTCCAACTCCTTTGCCCTTCCCCAGCACTGCTCCGCCTCAGGTACCCTGGCTCCTTCAGGCAGCTAAGTCCTTTTCTCTCTCTTGAGAAAGAGAGAGGGACTGATCCAGCTCCACCTTCAGCCCTTTTATCAGGGCCAGCTGTGGCCTGATTGGCAAAGCGGTCACAGCTGCAGCCACACTCAATCAGCCTACCCTTTTCAGGGGCTGGGCAACTGCCCCACTACAGTGACTTTCAAGGGGGCAGATCTCCTCGTGGAGCCCCCGCTACACAATCCCCCAGCTTTGGGTGCAGGTGGCGGAGTCCCCCGCGGTGCGCCAGAGGTTTGTCCTGGCAGAAGTTACCAGGGTCGGAGACCTCCTAGATTACGACTGGGGAGACTGGCTGGATCCTCTGACCTTCGCTCGGCGTATGGGGCTCTTCAGGCCTTGTACTCCCTTGTGTGTACTACAGGAGGTGAAGGCCGCTTTGCTGTCCGCTGCTCGGACCTACCTCGACCGGTTCCTGCTTGAGGGCATGCCCCTCCCACCCTCCACCCTGGGCCCTCCAGACCTTTTCATCGGACCCCTGCCCCATGGACCCAACCGACCCCCCCCCTGCCCCTTCTCCGTAAGCCGGCTGCACGATCTGCAGCCAGCCCGCTTCCAAACCGCGCCAAGGAAACATCTATACACACTCGTGCTCCACACTCTTCACTTCCTCACCCTCATGTCTCGCCCCAACACAAAGTGGTGGGACCTCCTGCCACCTCTGGAGGGTGAGGAGTCCCGGTGGGCAAGCCTATACTCCACCCTGGTCCCGAGGCCCGCCGGGGATATCAGCTGGCGGCTCCTTCATGGGGCCATGAGCACGGGCGTATATTTGGCGCAGTTTACCCGTCCCAGACACCTGCCCCTTCTGTGGCGCGAGGGAGACCCTGGCGCATGTTTACTTAGAGTGTGCCAGGTTGCAGCCCCTATACCAGCTCCTCACGAACATACTGTTGCATTTCTGGCCGTACTTTTCCACTTACCTCCTTCTCTATGCACTCCCTATCCGTGGCCCCACAAAGTCACAGGACCTCCTGGTCAACCTCCTCCTAGCCCTGGCTAAAACGGCCATCTACAAAACCAGGGAGAGGAGGTTGGCCAGTGGAGACTCCTGTGACTGTGGGGATTGTTTCCGATCCTCTGTCCTTTCATGTATCCGGGCAGAGTTCGTCTGGGCGGCGTCCGCTGGCTCCCTTGACACCTTCGAGGAGCAGTGGGCACTGTCCAGGGTTCTCTGCTCAGTGTCCCCATCAAGCTCCCTTCTTTTGACCCTCTGACCGCACTCCTGTCCCTGTTCTTTTATTAGTTGTCCTCTGAACTCAGTTGGGTTTTGAGATCCTGTAGATCCTCCCCTAAGGCTGGGGTGGGGGATCATTTAGTAGTGACTTTCAGAAATATATAGTGCCTAGCATGGCAGCCTCACTAATAATTCCTCTTCTGTGTATATACCTTGACTGTTGTCAGACTCCTAAAGCAAATCTTGAGTGAGCAGTGTTGCAAGGCTATGAATTTGCCTAGTTTCATATGTCACAAAAATGACTGACATGTCTCAGATTCAGACTTAACTGAGGCCTGTTCTAAACCTAAACCTTAGGTTGTCCTAGCTATATCACACAGTTTTGGAAAATTAAAGCTACAGGAAAATACTGCAGAATGAAACTGACAAAAAATCAACTTTCTTCCCCTCCAAAGAAACTGCAGAAGTACAGTAACAGTAAAGATGAGCAGAATAAATAAATATATACTAGAAAGAAATAAGCAAACTCAATTCCTATTGTGCTCTTAAATTCTAAGATTTAAGACATAGATTACAACTGTAAAACAAGAAGAGCACATATTTTATACTGCAGAAAAAAAAAGACATGCTACAAAACCCATCAAACTTACCTAGGGCTTTACATGCAAAAAGGGCCATTGAACTCTGAAGTCTGTCTGGTCTGACAGCCTGGACCACAAGGACCTTAAGATAAAGTATATTCAGTAAGTCAAGTATATTAGAAGTGCAGTACACAGTAACAATTCTAAACCTGAACAGTAGGCTTACAATAATACAATTAAAAAAAAAATAAAACTTTTGGGGGGAGAAGGAAGCTTCTTCTTAAAATAACACAATTTTAAATGTTCTTTTCCAAAATGAGTTTGTCAACTTTGGTATATAATTATAAATGATCTAGTAAAACTATTCCAATTCAAATATAAACAGCTAACATAACTGTTCCTTTTGGGTGCAATTCATCCCTGTGTAGACAGCCACAGAAGCACTATGGACCACCTAAATTCTCCCTTGTGATGGGGTACTCATCCCACATTAGCCCAGAGAGGCTTAACAGGCTCAGGAGTGAGTAAGTAACCTGTGAGGACACATCTGAGAGAGAATTAGGGTTGATACGCAAGCTTTCATTGAGAATGGAGCCCAGCTGGGTATATGCAAAGGGGCTAGTATAAGGCCAAGAAGCAACAACAGAAGGGGCTGCAGTGTGGAAGCCTTCAGTCACTCTCTGGGCTTAGAGAGGGAAAGGAAGAAATCCAGGGAGCTAGTAGAAGCCCTGAGATCCTGGCCCTCAATGAAGGGTTTACCCAGCAGGGTAGTGGAGCAAAAGCCAGATAGAGACATAGCAGGAAAACATCCAGGGAAATGACAGCAAGGCTTGGGACAGTGCATACCTTAGTCGCTGATTTGAGGGTCCCTGGGCTGGAACCTGAAGTAGAGGGCAGGCCCAGGGTCCCTACCTGCCACTGGATAAGGGGCATAGTCTTGATTTGGAGGACTGGGAATCATACCCAAACAGTCAGTCCAATGAGACTTTTGTGGAAGGGAAAACTATAATAAGCTGGCTAGAGGGCCAAGCCACAAAGAGGGAGCATCCTGAGTCACAAAGAAGCAGCACTGCAACTCTGGAGTGTGAACGAAACATGGGAAGGGGTGTCAAACTGGGTAGAGTTATTCCCCCGATGTGGTCACGAGGAGGCGCCTTAGTAGTGCGTAGTGAACCCCATTACACACCTGAAAGGCTGGAACTGCTTGTCCAGTAAAGAGAGTGCATTATGTGGGTAGCTAGAGTGACAAACTCCAAGATTATCCTTACTTCTGCTAATTTCCACCTGAAAAGGATGTCTTCTTAGCTTCTAACGTTAGAATCTTACTGTCCTTTGATTTCTCGGAGCAGAGTTTAGCATGCAGAGGTTACTCATCTTAAGCAATAACTGGATTTCTTCCACATGCATGTCTCTAGAGCTGCGTCATGTCAGGTGCACGTGTCCCCTGTGCCTCTGACCAGAGATTTTTGGTAGCAGTGTGATGTTGCAGTCTATATGGTTTTATAAAAATATGTTAATGAATGAATATATTGTAAGTGGAATATGCTCCATGCAAAATGTTTCTTGTAAGGTATCATTACAAAGCTTATAATCTACTGAGTGTGATCATCCTGTTTGTATAAATGTACCACTCTTGAATCTGAAGCTAGAAATATGAAATATAACTCTGAGGGCCTATTGTAATTATGCAAAGTGTGGGCCATTAATGGTGGTTTGGAATCTTGATGACTCCCATTAACCAGGACAATTGTCTGCAGATGGGTGTGTTTTACCTGTAAGTCTTCCTGTATATGTGTATACTAGCAAGTGAGCAATGAAGTCTTGCAGGGACATGAGATCATGTCACCTGAACTGGAATTCATCTTTAATCTGGTGTCTTTCCATTGAGAAGGAGGGGGTGGGAACCCAGAGAGGGACAAAAGATTCCCCCCTTATGCAAAAGATATATAAAGGGGTGAAATAGAACAAAGGGAGAAGAGGAGCCATCATGAAGAATCCTTTAGCTACCACCTGAGCTGAAACAAGGGCTGTACCAGTGGAAAGAATTGTGCCCAGGTCTGGAAGGTGTCCAGTTTGCAGAAAAAACTTGCTGAAGCATCTGTGAGGGTGAGATTATCTGTATTCAGTTTGATCAGACATAGATTTGCGCATTTTATTTTGCTTGATGACTTACTTTGTTCTGTCTGTCACTGCTTGGAACCACTTAAATCCTACTTTCTGTATTTAATAAAATCACTTTTTACTTATTAATTAACTCAGAGTATGTATTACTACCTGGGGGAGCAAACAACTGTGCATCTCTATCAGTGTTACAGAGGGTGAACAATTTATGAGTTTACCCTGTATAAGATTTATACAGGGTAAAATGGATTTATTTGGGTTTAGACCCCATTGGGAGTTGGGCACAGAATCATAGAATATCAGGGTTGGAAGGGACCTCGGGAGGTCATCTAGTCCAACCCCCTGCTCAAAGCAGGACCAATCCCCAGACAGATTTTTTGCCCCAGATCTCTAAGTGGCCCCCTCAAGGATTGAACTCACAACCTTGGGTTTAGTAGGCCAATGCTCAATGCTATCCCTCAGGCATCTGAGTGTTAAAAACACTGTTAGCTGCTTTCAGGTAAACCTGCAGCTTTGGGACAAGTAATTCAGACCCTGGGTCTTTGTTGGAGCAGACGGGAGAGTATGGCTCAACAAGACAGGGTGCTGGGGTCTCGAGCTGGCAGGGAAAGCAGGGGTATAGGTAGTCTTGGCACAATGGGTGGCAGCTCCCAGGGGGTTTCTCTGATTCAACCCATCAGAGCAGTGTCTGTTCAGCCCACATAGGCACCCTACACCTCTTCATGCCCTGTACCAAGGATATATAGAGCTATGTGGGCAAACTGCCCTCAGTTTCTTTTCTACTACAAAGTCCCACACAGGAAATTCCAAAGCAGAAAGGAAGTAGGGCTGGTAATGGAGCACTCATAGGGGCACATCTCAAACAACTATATTTACTGCATAAGGTGCAGGGCCGGCTCCAGGCACCAGCTGACCAAGCATGTGCTTGGGGTGGCACATTGGTGCGGGATGTCAGGGTACTTGGGGGAGGAATTCGGTGGTGTGGTACTGGGGGGGGCTTCGGCGGTGCCACACTTGGGAGGAGTGGGGCTTGCATGGCGCAGCAGTCGGGGGGTTTGGCAGCGCAGCGCTCGGGGGGGTGCGGGCTTCGGCGGCACAACGCTCAGGGCGGCGGAGGCTTCGGTGGCGTGGCACGGGGGGGTCAGCGGCGCAGCGCTCGTGGGAGGGTTACAGTGGGGGCAGCGCTCTTTTTTTTTGCTTGGGGCAGCAAAAAATTAGAGCCGGCCCTGATAAGGTGAATAACTTCTGTTTGTTCTTTGAGTATTTTCCCTCTACATGCTCCCATTCAGGTGATTTCCAAGCAGTATTCTCAGCAGAAGGAGGTGGCTTCTGAGGCAAGTTCAATACTGAAGACAATACTGCAGTCCTGAGGACAGTATCTGATTTAGAAGAGTTAACCAGTGCACAATGCTTGGAAAAGATATGAATTGAGGATCAAGTAGCCACCTTGCAGATCTCAACAATGACAACATGTTTAAGCAGTGCTATAGAGATGAACAGAGATCTCGTGGAATGAGCTAGCACACTAGAAGGAGGTTGTACATCAGAAGATTCACAACAAGAAGTTATACAACTAGAAATCCACCTCAGAAGTCTTTGGGTGGAGATTGCAGCCCCTTTATATTTCTCAGAAATTGAAATGAACATTCTGAGAGATGCTCTAAATGATTTTGTTCCATCTAAATAGAAGGCTAATGCCCTCCTGATTTCCAACATATGGAAAGCTCCCTCCTCCCTGGTATGGTGTGGCTTTGGGGGGAAAACTGAGAGTTGAATAACTTGATTAATGTGAACTTCGGACAATATCTTGGGTAAAAATGTAGGATGCAATCATAATGAAAATTTGCCTTTGAAAAAGAATTGTATAGGGAGGGTCTGCCATTATTTCCCCAACTCTTCAGGCAGAAGTGAAGGCCAACAAGAAGTCATTTTAATTAATAGGTGAAGAAGTGAACAGATGGCCATCAGTTCAAAGGGAGGTTTCATAAGGCACTTAAGAACAAAGTTTAAATCCCAAAGGATCCTCAATCCTTTAATGTATCTGATCATTGTGGGGTGAGTAAACACCAAAAACCCCTCAATGGAAGAATGGAAGGCCGTGAAAGCTGCCAACTGTACTCCAATTAAAGTCATCTGGTAATTCTAACAGATAGTCAAGATGAGGGGGAAGAGTGGATGGACAAAGATGCTAGAAGACAAACCAGTGGTGGAATCTTCCATTTCTGAAGGTAAATTGAACAGGAAGTTTGTAATCTCAAGAACCATGGAGTAACCAAGCTTTGAGGTAAAGAATTCTGAAATTCTGATGGAGAGCACAAATTGATATCTTGAGAAGGGAGATGTGAAATAGCAAGTGCTGGGCAATCAAGCTGTACTGGATAGATCTATAGTTCCAGTGACCATGACAATCTTGGTACTGAGAGGCACTTGGTACTTTTAGAAGGGGAGACTCTGATTAATTAGAGACATACATATCTTCAGAGCATTTAAACTCCTGCGGTACCAGATGAGTCAAAGAAGATAGAAAGGAATCTGTTTCACTTAGCCCCTTGTGGACTTTGGTACCAATGCAGTTGCCTTGAAGAGGGTCTAATATGGAATCCTTAGACTTCTATGATATTGAGGGAGTCATATGTCTAGGTACAAAAGGTTGTATAAGTCGGCATGGCCTTGCTCATAGTGAGGTGTTTCTCCTTGCGTCCTCGATCATGCTCAGACAGAATTGAAGGTGGTTTAGGCACCAAAGCATGCTTGGAGTCGTGGCTCCTAGATAAACTCAGGATTTTGGAGCCAGTCTCAGTACCAGAGGAACCTGGAACTCCAGTGATACCCAACAAGGGACCTAAGGGCTCAGAAATGGTCAGTTTTAGTGGAGATTGAGACTTCTTCAAAACAGGCTCTGTGTAAGGAGAATTAGAACTCCTGTTCTTAGAAACCTTCTCAGTGCCTTCTGATGATTATTCCTTCGAAGGTCTGGGAGAATGTGATACCAAGCTCAGCTCCCAGACTGATGCACTGAGCAGCACAGTATGGGGAGGTGAGCAGCCCTCAGTGGTGAAAGAAAAGGTTAAGGACTATTTAGAAAAGCTGGACATGCACAAGTCCATGGAGTCAGATGCAATGCATCCAAGGATGCTGAGGGAGTGTAGCGAGGAGGCTTCACTGCCGGCCGCGCATGAGAGGAACAAGCCAGAACAGGCGCGGCAGCGGGCGGAGCCACCGCTGCCTGTCCCTACCCCCTGGAAGTCAAGGGGCGGGACAGGAAGTACAGTGCCACCGCCACCTGTCCCCGCCCCCCCGAAGTCAAGGGGCGGGACAGGGAGTACAGTGCCACCGCCACCTGTCCCCACCCCCCGGAAGTCAAGAGGCAGGACAGGAAATATAAAAGCCCAACCCCAGCGCTCAGTTGGAAGAAGACGGCCGGAGAAGACAGACGCTGCTGTCCAAGCTCCCACCGGGCCCATCCTACCCCGTGCTCGGTACCCAGAGGAGTGCTGGCCTGACCTACCTCGTGCTCAGTACCCAGAGGAGCTGCCTGAGCTTCCCCATGCCCGTACCCCAAGGAGGGGCCGGGACTTCCTGACGCCCAGTATCCAGAGGAGTGGACTGGACCTCCTGACGCCCGGTATCCTGAGGAACCCATGGTCTGGGACCCACCGGATGATGCCGGCAGATGGCAGGTACCCAGTGAGGGGGAGATTGGAAGTGGCCCGAGGGCAGCCAACTCCAGTCAGCTTGCAGACTCACCTGAGCCGATGTCAGTGTGTTTTGGTCAGGATCCCCCACTGACCATCAGCGGTGTTAACCGCTGCTAGGGCCCTGGGCTAGAATGCAGTGGAGTGGGAGGGCCTGCGTTCCCTCTGCCACCACTCCAAGGGTGGCAGACTCCCCCTCCTCCCTAGCCTGGGGAGGCCATTCCTAGTGTTTGTTTGCTCAGCCCCTCCTGAAGGGCCTGAGCCGCTTGCTGCCCCGCCCTGAGCCAGGGTCTGGGCTTTATATACCTTAACTGCTTATTGCCCCGCCCTCCCCTCAGGACCTGGGCTTTTAGACTGGTGGCTGTTTGCTCAGCCCTGCAGCAAAGGGCCTGAGCCACCTATTAACTGTGTTTGTCTGCTCAGCCCTGCAGCAGAGGGCCTGAGCCACCTATTAACTGTGTTTGTTTGCTCAGCCCTGCAGCAGAGGGCCTGAGCCACCTATTAACTGTGTCTGTTTGCTCAACCCTGCAGCAGAGGGCCTGAGCTCCCAAGTGACTGTGTGCCACCGCACATCCCTGAAGCAAGGGGCGGGCCCTGGGCCGACAGAGTGTGGTGAGCCGGTGTGGCTCCCCTCCACCCTCAGGGAGGGTTGAGCCCCGGTCCCACCCTTCTACAGGGAGTTTGGCTGATGTGATTGCAGAGCCATTGGCCATTATCTTTGAAAACTCGTGGCGATCGGGGGAGGTCCCAGATGATTGGAAAAAGGCAAATATAGTGTCCATCTTTGAAAAAGGGAAGAAGGAGAATCTGAGGAACTACAGACAGGTCAGCCTCACCTCAATCCCTTGAAAAATCATGGAGCAGGTCCTCAAGAAATCCATTCTGAAGCACTTGAAGAAGAGGAAGGTGGTCAGGAACAGTCAACATGGATTCACCAAGGGCAAGTCATGCCTGACCAACCTGATTGCCTTCTATGATGAGACAACTGACTCTGTGGATATGGGGAAAGCGGTGGACGTAATATATCTTGACTTTAGCAAAGCTTTTGATATGGTCTCCCACAGTATTCTTGATAGCAAGTTAAAGAAGTATGGATTCGACAAATGGACTATAAGGTGGATAGAAAGCTGGCTAGATCATCGGGTTCAATGGATAGTGATCAAAGGCTCAGTGATCTAGTTGAAAGCTGGTATCAAGCGGAGTGCCCCAGTGGTCGGTCCTGGGGCTGGTTTTGTTCCACATCTTCATTAATGATCTGGATGATGGGATGGATTGCACCCTCAGCAAGTTTATGGATGACACTAAGCTGGGGGGGAGAGGTAGATATGCTAGAGGGTAGGGATAGGGTCTAGAGTGACCTAGACAAATTGGAGGATTGGGCCAAAAGAAATCAGATGAGGTTCAACAAGGACAAGTGCAGAGTCCTTCACTTAGGATGGAAGAATCCCGTGCACTGCTTACAGGTTGGGGACCGACTGGCTAAGCAGAAGTTCTGCAGAAAAGGACCTGGGGATTACAGTGGATGAGAAGCTGGATATGAGTCAACAGTGTTCCCTTGTTGCCAGAAGGCTCAGGGCAGATTGGGCTGCATGAGTAGGAGCACTGCCAGCAGATCAAAGGAAGTGATTATTCCCCTCTATTTAGCACTGGTGAGGCCACATCTGGAGTATTGTGTCCTGTTTTGGGCCCACCACTAGAGAAATGATGTGGACAAATAGGAGAGAGTCCAGTGGAGGGCAATGAAAATGATCAGGGGGCCGGGGCACATGAATTATGAGGAAAGGCTGAGGAAACTGGGCTTATTTAGTCTGCAGAAGAGAAGAGTGAGGGGAGATTTGATAGCAGCCTTCAACTACCTGAAGGGGGGTTCCAAAGAGGATGGAGCTACACTGTTCTCAATGGTGGCAAATGACAGAACAAGGAGCAATGGTCTCAAGTTACACTGGGGGAGCTCTAAGTTGCATGTTAAGGAAAACTGTTTCACTAGAAGGGTGGTGAAGCACTGGAATGGGTTACCGAGGGAGGTGATGGAATCTCCATCCTTAGAGATTTTTAAGGCCTAGCTTGACAAAGCCCTGGCTGGGATGATTTAGTTGGGATTGGACCTGCTTTGAGCAGGGGGTTGGACTAAATGACCTCCTGAGGTCTCTTCCAACCCTAATCTTCTATGATTCTAAGGTGGACAGGACATTAAACTCACTTGGAGGCTGATGTACATGGCAAGTCCCCTGACCTGGATCAAAGGCAAGTTCAAGAGAACACTCTATGATTAGGAGTTTCAGTCTGATCTCTTGATTTTTCCTGGCCGTGCTTTCGAGGGCTGCACAAAAATTAATTTTTTGAGGAATGATTGTGTGTGTTTGAAGGAGCTTACCAATCCTGCATTGATTAAATAGTTTTTCTAGGCTCAAGAAACCACACCCCTCCACCTCTGCTGGGCATGCTCCAACCTGAGAGAGCATTTTAAAGGGAGCGACTCAATTCAGTCTGGGCCAACTGTGCAGAAAAGCAATCAGGTGAATCAGCTTCCTGCCGGAAAGCCATCAAAGCTCCACACTGCCAGGACAGAGCCCCATAGCCAAGCCAAGGAACTCCAATCACTGTGGGAGCTGAGGGGGAGCTTGGGCCAGCAGAAGAGACTCAAGAGACAGATCAGAGGGGAATGCAACAGGCACCCCAAATCCAACTCTATGACGCCGGAGGGACTGAAACAAGGGGACGAAATGACCCAGAGAGAGTGATTAGGGGTATCAGGCCCTGAGCCCTGTGTGAGGGCCACTGTTTCAAAGGACTCTGGACTGGAACCCGGTGGAGTAGGGTGAGCCGAGGTTCCCATACCACCCTCCCAGTCTCAGCACTATCCTGAATCATAGCCACTGAGCAAGGCGGCCTTTGGACTCTCTGTCCCTAACTGTAACTAGTACCGTCAGCCTGGAGCACACAGCCGACCCCCAAAAGTGTGTGTCCCAGACAGCTAATATAGCTGACAGTTATAGCATCCCAGCAAGTAAGGCAATGCTTGAATTCAGTGATGCGGGCATACCCCTGCAAGGGAGAAAAACAGCACCCTCTGGAAGGAAATTAGGAAAAAAGGGAAAAATAAGAGAAATAAAATAAATATCTTCCAAATAAAAGTATCAAAAGACTATACTGAATTAAACTACACACTAATAAACAACTAAATTAGACTTGAAGACAACTTAACAGTAGATACTCTGTCTCAAGCCAAGGAAGCTGAAAAGGAACTGAGGACAGGTTGCCTACATAACCATATATATCCTTGGCACAGGGCATGAGGAGGTGTAGGTTGCAGGTCAAATGAGCACTACTATAAAAAAATCTCCCATCAAATGGATGAGGTGCATGTGCACCTGAAATGGATACAGGGACACCTGAATTGGAGCATCCATAGGGACATTACTTGAAGAACTATGTGTTTGTCATGAAAAACAAACTAATATCATTACTTTATACCATCATTTCCTGCAGCTGGAATTTAGTAGAGCACACCTAATCTGTTGGGTAAATTTTCAACAGAATAAAGCTATGTATGTTAGTCAGCACTGACTTTGTAAGTGTTATACTAATGTGCCTGTTCTGAATGTGTTTTTATACTAAAATAATCAATGTTGAAAGCACCTCTGCTTGGTTTTAAGATAAATAGCACCTGTAATCTCTTTATCCTGAGCTACTCTAACTATGAACCTCTAAATTACACAAATGTTTTTATTACCAACAAACCCCCAAACCAGCCCTAAACAGTACATATAGTTGATTCACCCCCTCCTCTTTTTTCTCTCAGTTAGGCTCTAATACATATCAATTCAGCCCACACGTGTTTTAGGTTCCTAACTTCCAATGATATCAATGGAAGTTAGAAGTCTAAATACCTTTGAGGACCTGAGCCTTCCCTAGTACCTATCTTCATAGGATCTTTCACAGGTAGCTTCCTGCATAATGTATGCTTTAAAGTTCTGTACCCTGGTGGCTCTGGGACATACAGTCAGCCATGCCCAGTTCAGTTTATAGTGCCTTTCCTCAGGGCTCTGTTTATTTTCCAACACAAACCAAAGGAAATGCAGAACAATAACTAAAGCAATAGTCTTATTCTTGGCTGAGGGATTTGGTAAATAAATCGTCCGAACCACACCAGCCTATGGAAGCCCATGGAATCTCCTTGCAGCCTTCTCCTTGTCTCTGTCCCCTCTGACTTCCCCCTGCCTCCCTCCAGTGGAGTTGGGGCCCTCATTTATATCTTCCGGCTAGGAATCAGGCCCAATCAGTGGGTGCAGTTTAGCTGAGTCAGCTGATTCCCTCCAAAACAGAGATAGCTGTTCATTAGAGCCCCTGGCCTTGAAAGGGCCAGACCTCACTGTTACATGTACCCCAAGGATTCCCAAACTGTGGTAAGTGTTGTACATGAGACATCTCGGGGGGAGGTACCGCGGAAAAATTGTGCAATGGTGGATTTTATTTATTATTTCATTTATTGCATTTTCATAATAGGCTGTTCAGACAACACTTTAAAACTGTGGGAATGTGTTATATAAAATATGGTAGTTAATTTACTTCAAGATGTAGTAATGTATTAATGAGAATGCAGATACTCAGAGACACTGATGTACAGAGCCCTCAACTCCAGTCACCATACAGCACAGGTTCAGTTACCCAGCAACTATCTAGTTTAGCTGAGCTCAAAACTTAGTCAGAGGGTTGTGGTTTTTTTTCCAGTTGTATATGTCACACTATAACTATATTTGTACATAACAGTGAAATATAGACAGATGGCTAAAGACTGGCAGTATTAAGAAGAACACACCAAGTATCAGTGATGAGAAGAGTAGGGATACACAGACAATTGGTAAAACTGGAAGGGGGTAAGCAGGCAGCTGGTAGATCTGGAAGAGGGTACACAATAAGAAAAGTTTGGGAACCTCTGCTCTAAGGATATATCTACACTGCAATTAAACACCTGCAGGTGGCCTGTACCAGCTGTCCCAGGCTCATGGGGCTCAAGCTAAAGGGCTGTTTCACTGAGGTGGGAGGGTCCCAGAATTCAGGCTGTAGCCCGAGGCCAAAAATGTACACCACCATTAAACATCCCCTTAGCCTGAGCCCTGCGAGCCTCAGTGAGCTGGCACAGGCCAGCTGCAGGGGTCTAACTGCAGGGTACACTACTTCTTAAAGGGTACATCATGGAAGAATCTAACCTCTGAGTGGGACTTAAATAATTCTGTGCCGGTGTTTCCTCCCATCACTGTTGGGATACATTTTCACTGCTTTCTAAAAGACAAAGACACCCTTTACACTCATCATACTGGTGTTTGACTTTTTTTTTTCTTTAAGTTTTTTTTTAATCCTCTAGAAACTGTGATGAAGACACATTGGGGACATATGAACTACATATTATAGAGTGAAGCATGTTATTCAGATAAGAGCTTTTGTAAAATGGTTTGTTTCTAGTTTATTCCTAATTTCTGTGGTGACTGTTGTTAAAAAGTCCCCTTCTTTTTCTCTCTCTCTCGCTTTTTTTTTTTGTGCTAGATACTTGGCTGTTTTTTAACAGATGAATTCATTGAGATACGCAGGGAAGGCTGTGTGATTTGTGTGCTCTGGCAGTAATTGCAGAATCTTTAATTTGTCAGAAGTACCCAACCAGGGTTTTGAGAGGTGAGAGGCCTTTGTCATTTCTGCTAATCCAGTTTCTGTTGTTTACTGCACATAGCAACATCTGGTGGCAGGACAATTTAGAGGAATTGAAAGTAGAAAATCCACTGTAATCACGTTTTCTACTTTCATTTGTGTTATATGCAGCCTGTCTATTTCTAAGGCACACAAGATTCCCTGTGTGTGGACTTCTGTACCCCGGTCTGGGTGAGAGGGATGGCACTGGCTCTTGAAAATATTCTCAACATACTTTACACAGAGAAGTCATGCACATTAGTGTACTGACAAGCTCCCCAGGGCAAGGGCCATGTCCTTCTATATGTCTGTATAACATTTACCACAATGTTATACAGACATACAGAAGGACATGGCCCTTGCCCTGGGGAGCTTGTCAGTACACTACCATTAAACATGTGACCCCAATACCTATCTGAACCTCCACCTCCAGACACTACCACAATACAAATAACATGGGACCCAACAGGCAGCCAAGTAGGTTCTGTACATTTGGGGAATCAGCAACTGCTGAGGTGCGGATGTGTCATGTATGGTTCTCTGCAGAGGGTTACAGCTGACTGTGATCTCCATAGTGGCTAACTTTGCCTAAGGAGTTATCATAGATTGGGAAGTGGTGTAACTTTCTTTAGGCTAAAATAGTTGCTAAGCCCCTTATTTTCATGCTAGGATAACACATAACTATCTGACTCCTTCCCCTCTACAAGTCCACCCCAACATCATCTACCAGAAAGCTTACTTTCGGTACTTGTCACCCTTAGAATGAGTTCAGAACCTTATTGGCAGTGCTCAGCATCTCACAGCATTGAGCTCTGCTATTTTAAAACATTAAACCTTCAGACTTAAGCTACAAAAAATATTTTAAAAACACAATGGAGTGGGGGTGGGGAGAGATAATGAAAGGGGACGGGAGGACCTTCTATAAGGCAGGAGGCATTTATAATATACCTGTGCACCTACGAGAATAGACCCATTGGAAGGTATGAAAATAAATAATACACACTGCTAACAAACACTTTAGCAAACCTTTGTTCAGCTGCTACCTGGTAAATCTAGAAGTGCACACTTTATTAATGATGTTGATAAAGCATCATCTGACTTTTGCCAGATTATATCTGTTATTGTAACGCTAGAAGTGAATAATTTCCTCTCCCCTCACACTTTAAAAATCTTTGGAAATTAAATGCAACTTCCCACCCAAAAAAACCTCTATTTCAATACAATATTAAAATAAAATATTAAACATTTAAAAGTCTAGAAAAGCAAAAATCAAAGTAAAAATTAATGCAATGTTAACTCTGTCTCTTCCGCGTGTACATTATAATATGATCATATGTGGTTGTAGATACATAAAAAACACTATATGAGGTTGTAGAAAAAGTTATATATAAATATCGCCTGAAAACTAATAATGACAGTAGCATTATAATATTTAGCACTTACAGGGATTTTCCTATCATACTTCAAAGAACTTTTGCAGGTGAAAAAGTCTCAATTGTACAAAGAGGAAAACTTGAAGGTTAGACAGTTAAGAGACAGATGACATTGTGAGCCAATGACGAAGTTAGGACTAAAACCCAATTCTCTTGACTGTGATTTCCATACTCCTATTCTCTGGATCGAATTGCCTTCCTAACGTGAGGGATAGATAAAGATGTTTGTGCAAAAAAGTGCAGAGTTCATGTTGCATGTTTAACCTTAACTGTTGCATTTCCTGACCTTTCAGTGCTTAACTTGCAATCTTGAAGCTGCATGAATGTAGGGGGTTTCATGTTTAATGTTGGAGTAATTTAAGGATATCCAGCTTGACAGGCTGAGAAATACTGCAATAAGACCAGTGACAAGGAAACGGGAGTATCACCTGTCTGGAAAATGAAACTAGTATGTTTTAAATGAGCAATCTCCTATCCTAAAATAGATACTCTGTTTGAGTACCAACCCACCAACACATACATTAAAGACCCTGGTAAAATGGTAATGGACATTAAAAATAAATTAATACATTTTAATTAGCTAAACTAATCATGCTACCATTGAAGACAACATAATTTAAGTCAATAATTATTCTTAAACCATGATCAGAGTCTAATTTCTTAAGCATGAAGTAAAATTGAGTTTCAACATAGATAACAGAAGTATTTTCAAAATTCAGTATTAAAATATTACCTGTTGAAATAGGGTAATATTCTTTGCAATAATGGATGGAAAATCTTGTTCACATGTAGAGCTCTGAGAGAATGTACGCCACAGATCTGCATCTTCAAAGCAGAGTGTCTGATATAGAGCTGGGAGAGAGATCTACAAAGCAAATAGTGCACATTTAACAGTAAAAACAAAAAAAAAATAGCAACAACTTATAGCCAGCCTGACATATTCTCTGTATTATTTTTATTCTCTTTTTTTAAAATCTTTTTTGTTCCTTCTCCTTCCTCCATCCTACCTCAGTCCTTTCTATCACACGTGGCTAATTTATTTCACTCAATGCATCAACTGTTCTCTGACCCAAATGTCCTATAACCCCCAGCCCCCGTCGCTTTTGGTCCCTACGGAAAGGAGGAAGTGAAAAACAACCAGCACTGAAGTATCACAGTTCTAGTGCTTTGCAGCTAGTTAATTTCTCTCCCTCATGAACTCTCAGCCCTTCCCTTCTTGCTGGTGAGCTTTATCCAGAAGGAGAGTAGCCCTAAATCAGTATTTCAGAGATTGTTACTTTTATTTCACTCCTTTCAGCAGGGGAACATAGATTGTCATAAGAGAAATCAGTCCAAGAAAACGTTGGGACTTCAAATTAATATGAAGATACCCAATTCGACCACTAGAGACCTCAAACAAGCCTCTAAATACTACCCAATTTATGCATGTAAAATTGTGGATACTAATTTTTAGGCTACTTATGAAAATACGGTCTTGCATTCTAGAAATTTGTATGTCAAAATGCTAAGTAATTTTTCTACTTCTGTCATAAACAGATAAGAAAAGTTAATAGCACAGAAGTACTTTATATCTCTTTGACTGTAAAGGGTTAACAAGTTCAGTAAGCCTGGCTGTCACCTGACCAGAGGACCAATCAGAGGACAGGATACTTTCAAATCTTGAGGGAGGGAAGTTTTTGTGCTGTGCTGTTACTTTTGGTTGTTGTTCTCTCTGGGTTCTGAGAGTGACCAGATGTGCAACCAGGTTTCTCTCCAATTTCTCTGATACAGTCTCTAATATGTCCAGAATAGTAAGTACTAGGTAGATAAGGCGACTTAGGCTTATGTTTGTTTTCTTTATTTGCAAATGTGCATTTGGCTGGAAGGAGTTCAAATGTGTATTTGGTTGGAAGGAGTTCAAATTTGTATTTTGCTGAAAGGATTTTAATTTGTACTTGTATACTTAGTCTGGGAGTGTATTCCCAGTGTCTAGAGCTGAAAGACCCTGTAACATTTTCCATCTTAAATTTACAAAATTACTGTTTTTTCTTTCTTTAATTAAAAGCTTTTCTTGTTTAAGAACCTGATTGTTTTTTTTTTCTGGTGAGACCCCAGGGGACTGGGTCTGGATCTACCAGGGAATTGGTGGGGAGAAAGGCGGGAAGGGGGAGAGAAAGGTTAATTTTCTCTCTGTGTTAGGATTACTTTCTCTCTCAGGGAGAGTCTGGGAGGGGGAAAGAGAAGGAGGGAGGAAGGTGAATTGTCCTCTCTGTTTTGTGATTCAAGGAGTTTGAATCACACAGTGATCTTCCAGGGTAACCCAGGGAGAGGAAGCCTGGGAGAGGCAACAGTGGGGGAAAGGGTTTACTTTCCTTGTATTGAGATCCAGAGGGTCTGGGTCTTGGGGGTCCCCGGGCAAAGTTTTGTGGGGACCAGAGTGTACCAGGCACTGGAATTCCTGGTTGGTGGCAGCGCTACAGGTTCTAAGCTGGTAATTAAGCTTAGAGGAATTCATGCTGGTACCCCATCTTTTGGACACTAAGGTTCAGAGTGGGGATTATACCATGACAATTTCCCATAATGGTTATTTCAACTGGGTACATATTAGACTGTGTTTTTTGGAAGAGGCAATAAATAGTTCTTAACTAATTTTGAATACAGTTTAAAATAACTAAAACTGTAGTCATGTTGGTAAATATTTAGATTATTTTCAACTCCATATTAATACTTCCAAATAAATCAATATCATTTCAAATTGAGTTTAAATCATCACATAGACAATACCTTCAGGGATGCTACTGCCCAAGTTCGTTCCTGTTCTATCCAAGATGGAATTTGGTCACGGATACCTCTTTGTGAATCCTTATAAAACAAAGTAAGCGATATATTTGTAAAATTCAAACCTACAAGTTGTTTAATAACTAAAGTTTCAAAATGAAAACAGATATGAAAACACTGGCAACATCCATTACAGGAATCTTTCAATGGTGTTCTATTGATAAATTTATGAATAGCGTAACAATGTTTATTATTGCTATTTTATAAAGTTATTACATACAAGAGGCACCTCAGACTTGACTAGATTTAGTCGTCCCCTTTCCATCTTCACAGCAGATGAGTACTTCTAAAATACTGAAATCTAGATATTTTATTAATACATTAAAATAAACTGTAAAATAATGTTTTATTGCCTCACTGAAACATATTAATGACACACATGGATCCTTAGAAGGCCACTAGAGAAGAACCCACAGGATTTATCTCAATTTAGGGCTGACTGCAGGAGATGTCATACTGAGAAAGGAAACAATCTGGTTAGAAATGTTCTAGTCTGGATCCTGACCTTTCTCTAAGACATCCGATGTATACAAAGCAGCAAAAAATAATTAAAATAAAATAAAATAAATAATAAAATAAGAATAAGAATAAGGATGGAAAAGCAAGTAATATACAGGAACAAGATTTCTAGAATGTCATATAGATGACCATGTAATGGAGTACCATTACATGACAATGTAATGATATGACTCCCATATCAATCAGGAGAAGGCTAACAAGCTCCTCTGTGCTCAACTGTTACCAGATATGCACACCTGGAGAGCCTACTCCAACTGGAGAAAGCAAGCTTTAAAAGAAGATGCTTGTCACAGGAAGGCACGGCAACCAGGAAGAAAGCTGCTGTGCCTCAGGAGTAGCTGACCCTTGCTACAGAATGACAGAGTGGAAAACAGCTGACAAGACTCTGCTGCCCACGAGACCTTTATAAGGTACCTTATAGAATGCCCCTTTAAACAGGAGAAGGACCCAGAAAGGGTGGAATAAAGTTCCCAAACAGGGAAAGGACTCCTAAAGGGGAAGACTCTAAAGCTGCATGAGTATAACCCAGATAAAGACCCAGCCTATCACAGAACACCATTTGGAGCAATTAGCTGCCAAAGGATTTTTTCCCCAGAGGAATGAAAGTCAGGACTGTGGTACTCAACAAAGGTGTTCATGGATGATCAGAACATCATGGATGATATTTCCTCTGGGGTGACTCACACACTTTCTGCTCACCATAGCACCACAGAGTGTGCTGAATGGACTCTGCTCCCTTTTTGGACTAGTTTCTGTGCAACCATGTAAGCTTCAATACTTCACAGCATGATCCACCTGGCTATTAAGTATTTAGAAGCTTGCAGAACCAAGCACTTCTAGTGAAAGGAAATCAATAAAAGATGATGTTTAAGTAAATTCCATCTTACTGTCTCTTTCCACATCCAGGAAGATGAGCTTCACTTTGGGCAGACCAAAGGAAAAATAATCCCTAGTAATGTATGGAGAACAAAGTTTATCTTTGTGACAGATGATTATGAAGTTGAAAGAATCTTCTCTTTATGGGTCAGTGCATTTTCACAGCATACATTTTGGAGACATTTCTGACTGTTGTGCTTGTAACCAGGAAGCATGGAATAAGAAGCTATCAGTTTGAAATATTTGGTTCTGACAGACTTTAGCCCTCTGGACAGATCCCAGATAGAGAAGACAGGACTTTTGGTTTGGACAGATGCTGCACAAGGACATTTATTATTGCTGGATGATCTACCAGAGATTTAGATGAGTCCTTGTGCAATAAGCTATTTAGTGTTGGGTCATAAGCAATGATGGTGGGATATCTCACAGTAGGTCATTCTGTACAATTCCAGAAGAGCTATATTGCTTGTTTTCTTGGGTTTGACTATCTTGATATCAATGGGAGAACACTGTCCAAATTCTTGCACAGGCCAAAGGGATAGAAAATTTCTATGAAGCTATGAAACACTATTATTTTGGAGGAATCAATTACCTTGTTTAGCATCCATCATTAAATAGCCAATATGTCTCTCAGTCTGGATTAGGATGAAGTAGAAGGCTATAACATAGCAGATGGAGTGGAGACACTTTATGACAGCTTCACTAGGTCCAAGTACCATGGACTTCTTGGCTGATTTTAGGGCAACAACAGCTGCAATCCCCCCCCCTCTTTTTTTTAATCTTCCGTAAAACTTGTCCTAGTAGTAGAAGGGGGGAAGCATAAACAAGTAAATTCAGCTGTTAGTGAAACTGTATATTTACAGTGATCTTGGGTGAAGAAAATCATTGTGTTTTTTGTGTGTTTTGACTGAACACAAATAGAAATGCTTAGTGATGGCCTAGCTCCCTGGATATCAGCTTTAGAACCAGATATTTAGTTTTTTGGACTGTCTATCTGCTGAAAGCTTACCTAGTCCTCTTGTGTCTTCTATGTGCTCTTTTTATACTGAGCGCTATTATTAGGCTAGCTGACCTGCTCAAGAAAAAAAAGTTATTGTTTGGCATTTAGATTTGCACTTCTTCTGCCCTATTCCTGATTTATATATTCCATGATCATCATGATGTCTCATTGAACAAGAAAGTGCTCCTTTCTCAGGGACTCCTGGAAGTCCAATGAGCCATGCTGGCCACCTCTAGGAAGCTGATACTCTAGAGTCCTTCCAACATTGACCAAGTTCCAGGATGTTGTCCCCTGTGCAATCCCCATCCTGGAAGACTGGCATCTATGGTCAGGGTTTTGGATTCAAGATTTTGCAGTAAGAATGCTACCATACCATCCTGTTTCCACTCACTGATAAGCTGGATGTTATCTTTATTTTCCTCTAAATCTCAAATTTTGGAATGGCTACAGGTTTTTAAGAGAAATCCCAAAAACTCTCTCATGTGCAGTCTTGTCCACGAAGAATGTTTGAAGTTAAATGACCAAAGAGCAGCAGGTAAATATGGATGAAGGATATTGTGTTTCATAACACCCCAGACATCAGTGCCTTTGTTTTGTTAAGTCTTTCTTGTGTAGGAAATGCTCTGGTTCTCTTTGTGTTTATCTCAACTCATGGAATATCCTATGAAAATCCTTTACTAGCCTAGTGGATAGGAGGGAAGCAGTCAGTGTGATAGATCTTGATTTTAGTAAGGCTTTTCACATAGTCCCACATGACATTTTCATAACCAAACTAGGGAAATGTGGTATAGATGAAAATACTATAAAGTAGGGGGATAACTGGCATAAAGCTCATACTCATAGAATAGTTCTCAATGGTTCACTGTCAAACTGGTAGGACATATCTTGTGGGGTCCTGTTCTGTTCTGGATCTGATATCTGTTCTGGATCTGATACTTTTAAAGATTTTCAATAATAACATGAATAATGGAGAGGAATATGTTTCTAAAATTTGTGGAGGACACCAAGCATGGGGAGGTTGCAGGGACTTTGGAGAACAGATAAGAATTCAAAATGACCTTGACAAATTGGAGAATTGGTCTGAAATCAATATGATGAGATTCAATAAAGACAAATGCAAAGTACTACATGTAGGGAAAAAAAATAAAATGCCCAACTACAACATGGGGGACAACTGGCTAGGCATTAGTCTTGCTGAAAAGGGTCTGGGAGTTATAGTGGATCACATATTTACTAAAAGCCAAAAATGTGAAGCAGTTGTAAAAAAGGCTAATATCGTTCTGGGGTGTAGTAATAGGAGTGTTGTATGTAAGACATGGGAGGTAATTATGCCACTCTACTCAGCAGTAGTGGTGCCTCATCTGGAGTACTGTGTCCAGTTTTGGACTCCACGTTTCAGGAGAGATGTGGACAGAGGAACAAAGATTATAAAAGGTTTAGAAAATCTGACCTAAAAAGAAAGGTTAAAAAAAATGGGTACAGTGCAACTCTGTTTATCTGACCCTCCCATACCCGTCTCTCTGTATTTACCAAACAATCAGGACTCTAGGGCCAAAAGTGAGCGAACTCTCCTCTGGCCATGAGATGGCACTGCAGCATCATATTTTCCCATTCTCTTGTTTACCTGGAATTTTGATTATCTGATCTGGCCCTGCTCCCAATTAGATCGAATAAACGGGGATCTACTGCTAAGTTTAGTCTTCTGAAAAGAAGACTGAGTAGAGATCTGATAACAGTCTCCAAATATGTTAAGAGGAGTTATCAAGAAAATGTTGATTAACTGTTCTCCATGTTGGATTGCATTAGTAGGAACACTGCCAGCAGATCGAGGAACTGTGCTTTTTTAGTTTGCAGAAGAAAAGAGTGAGGGGAGATTTCATAGCAGTCTTCAACTACCTGAAGGGGGGGTTCCAAAGAGGATGGAGCCAGGCTGTTCTCAGTGGTGGCAGATGACAGAACAAGGAGCATGGTCTCAAGTTACACTGGGGGAGCTCTAAGTTGCATATTAGGAAAAACTGTTTCACTAGGAGGGTGGTGAAGCACTGGAATGGGTTACCTAGGGAGGTGGTGGAATCTCCATCCTTGGAGGTTTTTAAGACCTGGCTTGACAAAGCCCTGGCTGGAATGATTTAGTTGGGGTTGGTCCAGCTTTGAGCAGGGGGTTAGACTAGATGACCTCTAGAGGTCTCTTCCAACCCTAATCTTCTATGATTCTATGTACACTGAAGGTAGGCCAAGTAGTAATGGGCTTAATCTGCAGCAAGGGAAATTTAGGTTTGATATTAGGAAAACCTTGCTAACTATAAGAATAGTTAAGTACTAGAATAGGCTTCCAAGGGAGGTTGTGGAATCCCTGTCATTGTCTAACTTGTTCTTAAAAACCTCCAAATACCGGTCAGGAATGGTCTACGTACATTTGGTCCTGCTTCAGTGGGGACATGGTAGGAGAAGGGCTGGACAAGATGACCTTTTGAGATCCCTTCCAGCCCTACGTTTCTATGATTCTATGAGAGATAATCAACAATCTCTTATTTACCTTTATTAAAAATCATGGGATTGGGTCCTGTGGATCACTGGCTACAAACTCCCTGGGGATGATGCTCTGATAAGTGTGCCATCTAATACCATGTGTAGATGAATCCCTGGACTGCTCAGCTGCTTTATTACCATTTTCAAGAGCTTTGTAAATAGCCTGTGGACAACACATAGTGATGGTGTTGACTTTCATAAATAAAAACAAATAAACTACTGTTGACTGAACTTTGTCCATATGTCTCTGCCTGTTCCACCTACATTAAAAGATCTTCTTGAGACATAGCAACAACAATAGAAGCTGCAGTCGCTATCCTCAGTTTTGTCTTCTTTACCAACCTGACCAGCCTCTTAAGGTTTAGCATGATGAAGACTTCTCCAGATCTTTTTCTTACTATGAAGATAATTGAACAAAGCTTTGAGCACTTTTGGTTGAGGGACAAGATCTAAATCTCCAGGAAATAGTAGAACTTCTGCAGGACAATTTTTTTCTTCTCATCATCTCCTGAGGCTGAAGAGGGAATAAAAAATGGATGTGGAGGAGCCTGAAACGCCAGAGAATATCTGTACCACTTGTCTGAAGTCAAGTCCCACTATGTCGGAAAATTGGGAAATTCTGCTCCTTAGGCCTATTTCTGCAGTCATACTGATAGCTTGGATTGGAAGGAGAGACTGAAAGCATTCCCTGATCTGGGTTTCCCTATGCTATGCCAGGTCTTACCCCTGCAAAAAGAAAAATCCTTTCTCTCGGTCCATCATTGTGAGTAACAACAAAAGAGCTTCTGCCTTTATATTACACCTGGCAGTCCACCTCCGTTTTGGGGGAGGAGCTAGAGTTTGTGGAAAGAAGTGAAGATCTGGAGTACTTTGGGACCTTTTTTTCCTTTCGGGGTTTTTTTTTTTTTTTTTGGCTGTCCTTCGGAAGTGACTGTTCCATTGAAGGACTGGTCTCTTATCATCTGATGCTCTGTTTTGCCCCACAGCCTACATGGGGTAGGATCTTGAGTCCCATCTTCATCAACCAGTAGGTAATCAGAGAAGAGGCCCAGGAACTTCTCTGAGAAATCCGCGGGAAGATGGAGAGTCCAAAAAGACACTAAATTCCTTGACAAGTCAATCAATTAGTCACATAAAAACCTGGGAAAGACCTTAGACATTATTTCTTTAAAGGTGGATTGGACCAAATGGTCTGGAGGGTTGGACTTATCCTTAAAGAGTCCTTGATGGGTGAGTAAGCCCAGTTTGCTGAATCCAAGGACTGAAGTTGACTGATCAGTCTTTGCAAAGGTGTCTTTGGAGCAATCTCAACTGATGTGAAGATGACACAGAAGTCTCAAAAATCTATTCACCATCCAAATCCCTTTCCCTCACAGAGCAAGGTTAGACTCATAGACTTTAAGGACAGAAAGGACGATCATGATCATCTAGTCTGACATCCTGCACATTGCAGGATACAGAACCTTGCTCACCTAGTGCTGTAATAGACCCACAATCCCTGGCTGAGTTACTGAAATCCTCAAAACATGATTTAAAGATTTCAAGTTACAGAGAATCTGCCCTCCACACAAGTTTAAACCTGCAAATGACCCTGTGCCCCATGCTGCAGAGAAAGGTGAATGCCCCACTCTCTACCCCCTAAGGTCTCTTATTAATCTGACCTGGGCAAAATTCTTTCCCAACATGAAATATGGTGATCAGTAAGATCCTGAGGAGGTACAAGAGCCAGAAGCAAAACACCTGGGAAAGAATTCTCTGTAGCAACTCAGAACACCCGCCCCCATCTAGTGTCCCATCACTGGCCATTGAAGATATTTGCTGCCAGCAGTCACAGATCAGCTATATGCCTTAGTAGGCAGTCTCTTCATATCATCTCCTCCATGAACTTATCAAGCTCAGTCTTGAAGCCAGTTAGTTGTTTTTTTTCCCTCCATTGCTGCCCTTAAGGCTGTTCTGCAGACTGTGAGCAATAATGGCAGTGTTTCCCTTCTGTGGCTCCCAAGAGGGTATCTTCCTCAGAGATGTAGTACCACTTGGCCCTTAATCTATTCCTTTTGGCTGGCTTCAACATGCTAGGAGGGAGGGGTATAAAACCAAGAGCATAATTCCTCTTCTCTGCACAAAAAATGTCTTCCTCTACAGCTCATTCTGCTCTAAAAGGTGGCTCCCAAACGAAGGGCAGTAATGGATAAGGTGGGAGTGCTCAGTTTACTCTAGAGACAGAAAATCTAAGGTTGGGAGGAAGGATTGTCAAAGTCTCAGAGCAATGTGGACATGTCTGATTGTCTCTGATGCTTTTAAGAAGAGAGGTGCATCCAAAATATTTTGTGCTAGGGCGAGGTCAGAATCTAGAATTCTCTATTTTAGAGAGGGTGGATTTACTGTATTTAAATATAGTTAAATTTACATTTGGGGACAGTACTGCAGTCACACAAGGAAAAATGATACAACTTTATCAAAAGTAAAAAAATTACTATGTTCACATTTTTAAATATTTCTATTGCTATAAAAGAGCTAATCTGTTCATACTATACATATAAGTACAGTAATTAACAAACCTACAATACATTTGAGAATAATCTTTTAGGATTCTAGCAATGCATTCCTTATTTCAGAATAAATAAATAAATAAATAAATAAATCTTACCGATTTTCTTAACATGTCTCCAATGATCACACCTGTAAAAGTATCCCATTCCTATGAAGGAAAAAAAAAACTTAGACAAGGCATAGGGATATCTTAAAGCACACAATATAATAGTTACAGATAAAGTAGAGGGTGATCTTAGAATAGGAATACAGGTGTCTAAGGAGTCACCCAGCTCCTGCTGACATAAATCTCAAATAAGGGGTTGGAGGCATGGATTTATGAGAAAAGATAAAAGAAGCTAAACACACGTAACTTGACTAAGCTAAGTATAGATATAGGGAACATGATATACATTAAAGCCAAGAACTTAGTAGGATTCAAACAGGCATTAGAGATTTCTATGAATAATATGATCATCAAGAATTACAACAGCATGGACTAAAAAACAAAAACAACATCTACAACAAAAAAGCCTCCTAAGAGTTTTCATGCTTCAGTACATAAGCCAACTGAAAGTTTTCCTGTGAGTAGTTTCTTCAATAAGGAACCTATTTTCAAAGGTATTTAGGTTCCTAAAGATGTGTTTAAATCAATGGGAGTTATGCGCCTAACTTGTTAAGGAATTTTGTAAATCCCACTAGGCACCTGTCTACAACTTTAGGAACCTAATTATCTTTGAAAATCTTGCCAAACTACCTGCTTTTGGGTTCTTGCATTTTCCTCTGAAAGCAGCTAGTACTAGACTAGATAGACCCTGATCTGATCTGCTTCCTATTACCATTCTGCCATATGTGAAAGGTATAATCACCAAAGAAAGAGGGATTATTTACTGTCATACATTGTGATATAACAGAATACTCTGACTAAATTAAGAAAGCAAAAAGTAAATAAAACTTCTTGACGATGAGATCTATTAGACAGTAGTACAGTCATCCAAGATCAGTACTGTGGATCACTGTAGCCTACGCTGGATAATTTTTTAATTTTTTTAAATTTTACTTCAGGTAGAGGAGAAAAGGGGTAGACCAAATAACTTAATAGTGTAAGTATTTTACTTCGCTAATATCTATGATTCTATGGCCAGGGGTTAATTTATTATAATTTAAAATATATATAAAAACGATAATAGAGGTTTTTCTTATTTAAGGAAAACAGCATTTCTCCGACTTGAAGTAGGTCAATCTACACATCCACTTGGCTTTTGCCTGTGACATTACACAATCAAAAGTCAACAGCATCAACTACACAGCAGAGTGTTCTATGGATCCATCCATCCAGTTAAATATTGATGCCATTCCATCTCTCCCAAGATTCTTTACAGCCAGTGACTTAGCAAATTAGAAGCAAATTATTTATTAACCATTCAAACATAAAAAGGCATATACATAATAAATATACTGCTACTGCACAAAAAATGAATAGATTCATAGATTCATAGATTCTAGGATCAGAAGGGACCAATGTGATCATCTAGTCCAACCCCCTGCACAAAGCAGGCCACAGAACCCTACCCAGCCACTTCTATAACAAACCCCTAACCTATGCCTGAGTTACTGAAGTCTTCAAATTGTGATTTGAAGACCTCAAGCTGCAGAGAATCCACCAGCAAGTGACCCATGCCCCACGCTGCAGGGGAAGGTGAAAAACCTCCAGGGCCTCTGCCAATCTGCCCTCGAGGAAAATTCCCTCCCGACCCCAAATAAAGGACTCCTGCTCCAAAAACTGAAAAATATGTAAAATATTTATGTAAACATGATAAAGTAATAATATAGAAATGCATATAAACCAGATGCAGCAAGTATCAGTATACAACGACTAAGAGGGACCATTTCTTCCTCTACAACCATGCCCCACTCCCATAGTAGGTGTGTTCCTCTTGAACCACAAAATTGTTGACCAGTAAGGGAAGACTCATGAGCACAAGAGATAGAGACAGTAGCAAGACCTATACTATAGAACTCACTAGCAAAAGAGATGCAACTTTCAGAGCTAAACACAAAACATCTCTTCCACTTTGATTTCCATCAATAAATTTGTCTCACAAACAAGTACTCAACTAATCAAGTATCAGAGGTGTAGCCGTGTTAGTCTGGATCTGTAAAAGGCAAAAAAGAGTCCTGTGGCACTTTATAGACAGATGTATTGGAGCATAAGCTTTTGTGGGTGAATACGTCTGACAAAAATTCATCTCTCTCTCCTGCTGCAGAGGCCATCCTACTTCTTTCAATCCCTTAACCTTCTCAACATATATTTACACATCACATTCAAACTTCTCGTCCTCATCATCACCCTACGTCTTGTCTGTTGTTTTCTACCACTTTCCTAGTTGGGATCTGCATGCTAATTCTGATCACTTTCCCATCACAGCCTTCTCTAACAAACACACTGAACTTTCTTCCATTCTCTCTACACTCTCACATGTCCATCTTGATCCTGGAAGCTAAGCAGCTGCCTTCTCCTTAAAACCCCTGTTTAAAATGTACTTTTCCACAATCTCTCCAGTGATGGCCTATATTTCCAACCTTTGCTTTTTTACAGTACTTACATTATCTTGGAAAAGTTCAGGGTGCATTCCTCTTACAAAATGCAAAGCAAACATTAGTTGATCAGCCTGAAATAAGAGCAAGATAAATGGATAAATACATTTGTTAGACACCACCGTCATACTTTTCTAATTTTACTTCTGAGTAAAGCTAGCTAACAGAACCACAGTGATTAGGCACCTATCCTGATCAGTACAGCAGCAACATTTTTAGTTTCAAGTAACTGGTAACATGGAGCATCACTCAGATAACTATCCTGGGGTGATATATAGTGTAACTAGAGATGGACTCAAACCACAACTCCAGATCTGAATACACCCAAATTTTGCAGGAAGAGAGGGATGACATTTTAACCAAAAAACACAAATTATTTTAGAAACAATAAAAATTTGAAATGTTTGAAATAATGTGCTCTGCTGATGCAGGAGGTAGAACTTCCAGCAGTAACTCAATGGGATAAAGGGTGCAGATACCTAAGTCAAGATTTTCAAAAACAGGTGTTTGTATTGAAATCATATTTTGATATCAAGGTCTGGTAGTTGGCAATGTGGAATTGGAAAGTGGCTGATGAATAGCTCTTCCTTCCCATCAAGTCCAGCCATTTAGATTCCTTCTCTGATGGAGAGGGCCTAGACTGAATCTGATGGTTCCTCTTATTCATAGCCTCCATCACAAGAGAGTTGGGATTTGTGTGAGAGAAGAATTACCCTATTCCTTTGTGTGGAATGTAGTATTTCTGATTTACACACTTACAGGTTGATGGAATTGTGGCAAGTGTTTGTCTCAGGACATGTGTGGGAGATAAAGAGTGCCTCATTGATAGGCAGGGCAACCTTTCCTTGGGGACTGATGTTCATGATATCAACCAGGGAATGTTTGAACTCTTGCACCTCCTCAAGTGGGACTTGAAGGGGGAATGCTAGACTTTTCATCTACCAAGAAGGGTGGGGGTGGCATTACAACCTTGTCTGGAAATGAACAGGACTTTCCAGATAGAGGAGAAATCTCCTCTGAGACTCCTGTTCCTCTTGCATATCTTCCAGTACCTGAGAAGTGTGTGTACCAAGGTCTGTGGTGCCAATGTGCACTTTATTATAGGATAGTCTGTAGGAGCCGATCATTGGTACAGTACTGGTGGTTACCAGTGCTTTCTCTTAGGCATCCGATGGAGCTGGTTGCCAAAGTGGGTCCATGGATCCCTATAACCTCACTTAGGAGGTGTATAAGGGAAGGGACCCCAATGATAATCATAATCTTTGGATCTATGATGTCTGGTAGGTTCCCCAGGAGCAACTTTATGAAAGGGGATACGAGGGATAAGCTAGAATGGTACCAGGATGGATCTCTGTACCGATCCCTGAGTCAGAGGAGTCTTCCCCTGAATCAGAACATCCTCTGATGTTCTAATCAGTACCAAAGGCTGGAGTTTTAAACCAGTCCCAACATGCTGCTTTGGTAGCTGTATTGTGGAGGTGGAGCTGCTAGATCCTCCCATACTTGGAGATTCAGGTTCATCAGAAATAATGATATTCTCTGAAGAAAGGAACCTGGAAAAAGCTGGAGGGCTCTGATATCCTTCACTCGAACTTAGAGTTAGGGTGGTGAGATGGAAGCTATTATGGTACTGAGATGACTGAAGGGGCATGTCCCCTTTCAGAGGCACTACAAGATACCAGTACTGGCGCATGAATGACAGCCCTATCAGTGTCTCACGGTGCCATAAGGGATCAGAAGGTGCCACTGTGGTAGCTGCTCCTGTGTAGGCACCTCCGAACAGAACTGCTTCCTTGGTAGTGACGCTATGGTACCAGACTCAGTAGGAGACTCTACTTTATTCTTACAGAGCTGAGAGGTCTCCCAAGAGTGGGTCTTATATGATTATCTGCCTCTCTTCTTCACTTCTCTGCTGCAGGAGGCATGTTTCCTCTCTTTTGAAGTTTTATTGTCTGGGGTTGCAGAAAAAGCAGCAACAGTGACCAAGGGTGTCTGTGCCATAAAGGCGGATGTACAGGGGAGGAGGCCAAGCAGACACCTCAGGAGCTAGGGCATACTCATTAGTATGAGCTTAAGTCTAACCTCTCTGTTGTTCTTGGGTCTGCCCTAAAAACCCAGAAAGACTTTTCATTTGGCTGGGGAAAAGGACCTGCTGCAAGTCTCACACATCTTAAACCCTTGGGTTTTAAGCATAACAATTATGCTCCAACACAAAAACTTGGAGAAAAAGAGGAGCTGCCCCCTTTCTTTGACCCACAAAAAATAAAGTGAAATAAAGGTATTATGAAAATAAATAATGCAAAAAGAGAAACAACTAAACCAAATAAATAAAACAGTCATTGACAAGTTAAAGCAGAAAGCTGAAAACAGCAGGCAGTAGAACTATCCATCTCAAGCTGCAGGTGGCTGAGAAGGAACAGAGTGGTGCCTCCCTACATACTCTCTTTCAGAGCACGAGGCACCATTCTGCACAAGCACAGGCCCCCAAATACTACTTTGCAGTCTTCGGTTGAGAGTGCACAGGCACACACAAATCCTCTAGTGGAGCATTCGTGGGAACATATATTCGAAGAATAACAGCAGGATAATCACTCATCAGTCCTGCCTGTAAGAAATCTAAGGCTTGTGTTGGTTATGGTGTGAAATCTTTCATGTTACTGTCCTTCCTGTCCTTTGCTGCCAACACAAGGATAAATTCACATCTTTGTTCCAGGTTGACTCTCAGAGCATGAACCACTGGAGTGGTCTGTAGTAAATCTGTGCCCAGAGGACCTGGCCATTGCATCAAACCATTGTACCCAAAAGAGAGAGGACAAATCTCATTAGGGTGACAAGGTCCAAAATACAGGTGTCACCACCTGGTCCAGTTTCTGTAATCTCTCCTCTTATAAGAAATCCTTTCTCTGTTTTTGGTGTCTATCAGGGGCCCATATGGATCATTTCCCATGAGGGGATGAGAACAGGCTTCTTGTGGTTCAGATCAAAGAATGTACACCTGCATTCCAGCCTGTCTCAGGTCCATACTATTTGAGTGTGCCTCTTTTTAATAATGTATATGTAGTATGTGTTCATTTTTTAAAAGTCAAAACTAAATAATGCAAAGAATGTCTGACATTTAATTTCCCAGTATGCAACTGCTTTTATTTTTATTGAAAACATCCTTTACTTAGAAATCATTTCATATAGAACAGTTTAGACATTAAAACATCAGGCAATGCCATAGTTCAGCTGGAAACCAACTCATGAATTAGTTCATTTCTACACCAAGCCACCATATAAATCCCAGCTTTTCCAGTAAATTCACATTTAATGCTAACATACAGCATTTTAAATTAATCCATAAACCCCGGCAAACCAAAGGGTCAGATGTGGTAACGTCAGTGATCTCACAACAAAAGTAAATGATAATGATTCATTCTGATATCTTGAGGTTATGTTCCTAAACAACCATTTATCTCCTACAGAGTACCATTTTGCTGAACTCAAGGTGAAAATTTTTCAAAAAGAAGATAAACTATGCACATACTCGTAAGTGTGGGATGATTAACAACATAAAAACAAAATTGTGGCATAGTTTTTAATTATTCCAGGGTAAAGTAAAACTGAATGTCATTTGCTGTGCTATTTTACAAATATTTTATCCTTTCAAATTGTATTTTATAGAATGTATGTTTTCAGGCTGGAAAGTGGTTGAGAAGTGCACATGAGAAAAAAAGTTTGATTAATGATTTGCTGAGCTTCTTAACAACTGCAAAAGTCTATAGCTAAATGAGATAGAGACAAAAGTAAGTAACAATAGTGTTCCACATTCAGCTGGGATAAGAACACCAATAACAATTACTAGTTTCCATGTATGCCTCTGATTCTTTATTTGAAAGCTTGGTGGCTCAGCAAACAGCTGAGGCAGTGAGCTAGTGCTGAAGATGGCATGTGGGAGCAGACATAAAGGCCTATGACTTGGTGGAAATAAATAAGAGAAACAGGAGAGTTTTGATGGACCTCCCAAGAAAGCTCTAAGAAAAAGAGTTTAAACTGTTGACACTGACAAGAGCCAACAATGAGACTCAATTCAAAAATAACTTAACTGGATATCAAACTAATTTCAAAAGAATCAACGTCATTTGAGGTGGAAGTTGCATAAAACTTTTTCAGGAATGAAGACTAGGAGAGTTACATTCAAATCAAATGTAAACTGATGTTCTTTCTGACTGGAAATTAGTACATGGACTCTGAGCAGCAGGTGAACTTACTAAGTGAACACAAGAAAGCCGTCATATACGGTACAAAGAGTCAAAAGCATCCCAACTGAAACAATACCTGTGATATCATGGAAGAAACAAGAAAGTTAACTGTGGCATATAGGAAAAACAGCAAGAGCAGAGGACAAACATCTGTGGAGTCTTTTGACCCAGCCACCAACAACAGGCATTTTACTCTTGGGAAGGGGAAAAAAAAGGGGGCAGAAAAATAAAAGGAAACTAGAGAACTTAAATATGGACAGAAAACCCTGGGGATGATACTGGGCAGCAAATTACATAAGAGTTGTGATTCAATAAGACAACAAAAGATGAATATAATTATGTAGCAATATGTTGCAAAGGAAATAGGTAATATTCCTGTCTCTATACAGTTCTGGAGTATGGCATTCAATTCTGTAAATCTCAGAAATATATTGACGTATTGAAGATAGTGAACAGAAGAGCAATTAGATAACCAGATAAAATTAAGATTTTGAAAATGTAGGCTAAATAACAGGAAAAACTGCCTAACAATGAGATCTATTATTGTTTAGAATAGTTTCCCAAGAGAACTGATAAAAGATGCATTGCTTGGGACATTTCAACAAAGTTTGGATCAAATACTAAAAAATGTACCACAGGAAAAACAATCTAAGTGTACTATAGGAAAGAAGATGGGGCATGAGACCTAAGGGATCATTTTCATCTCCAACATCTATGATTCTAATAAACAGGATAATTTAATTTTACTTCAGATTAGTTGTGTTAACTAATATTATATGCGATTTATAGAAAAACATTGGCTTTCTTATATGATTATTAGGCAAGCCTGCTCTGGAGCATAAGGTATTTATTAACAAAATATGTGGGTATTTAAATCATAATACAGAAAAACATCATAGCCAAAATAAGATATATCAGGTATTATTTGGGATATAGAGGAAAAATATGAATATCGATTAATGCTGTAGGACAGGGCCTACAGGCTACAGGCCTGTAAGATATTTATCTGAGGCAAACAAGGCCTCAGGCCTCAAGATATGCTGTCACGAGTAGCTAACCAATAAATGAGTCTATGTTACAAGATGAAACAGTTACAATAGATATGTTAATGCTGATATTTAGGAAATATATACTGTAATATACCATTTAATTCCATTTAAAATACGTTCGGGATTATTGCAGACATAGAGAGTCAGCAATGTATTTACCACGAGTTGTTATTGTGACTGAGTGACATAAACGTTATCGAGTGTAAGAGGAACTAACAAGTTAACCTTTGAAAAACATGGCACCCCAAAATTAGTAGGGTGTGGAAGTATAGATAAGGAAAAGGGATTGAAATTTTCATAAATATGTATGAACCTCAATGGGCATCAGCATAACAAATTATAAAAGTGTATTCCAGATTGCATGCCTTGGGAGACACCAGCATGACAACCATTGGTGATGATGATGAGGAAGATAATGACTGACACTTTGGAGTTCCCAGGCAGGAGACTTGAGTGAGGGCTAAACATTTTGTACTATTGCTCTGTCTGCTGTTGTATTTCAGGGCTTGTGGGATTGTTCATCTGTTTAGTGGATTTGTTAATCAATGGACTGGTGATAAATTGCAACTGTTTTCTGTGTGATCCTCAAGTCTCTCATTCTAATAATATTGGTAATAATCTTTCTGATGCTGTAGCCTCTCAGGAGACTGAGCCCTTATCGACTACTGTAGTTTAAGAGATGAATCAATAATCAATACACCAATCCATCAGTTAGGTTAAAACACTTCTCCATGTTCAAATTGTCAGATTGGTTAGTCCATTAAAAAAAAAATTATTAAAAAGTCTACTGTTACAAAAGAGGTCAATGATTTTTCAGTGTCTCTTCACTTCCTTTTCAGTCCACTGTGTCTAGCACACTCACATATAAAATCCTACTTTCTCTCTATTCTTAAACAGTTCAGTGGTGTCATATTGTTGTCAATTGACACAACAGCAAAAATTAACAGTGAGGCACGCTCTGGCTTGTGGTTTAATACTATGTTGAGTGCTGATAACCCAGAAGAGCTTTCATTAAAATAAAAACCTGGCTTCATTCTAACAAAGGTCCATATGCTAAATCTTAAAAAATGCAGCTCAACACTTATTCCCTATTCACACCTTATTGGGTATATATACACATGTATAATCCCATTTACATAACAGTATTAATTTTATAAAATAAGTTTTACAGTCTAATTGTAAACATACCTTGGGTACTAAGCAAATATTCCTTTAATGCTCTACAACAACAGAGGAAAAATACTATTCAAGCTAAATTAAAAAAAACAACACTGCACATATACAAAAAAGTGTATAAGGATGCTCAAGTAACTCAACCACTTTATCTTTCCTGTGTGCAGTAGAAGAACCTTAGGTTGCATCTACATTTCCAAATGTATTTCTACATTTTATTGCTGAATCTAATCATCAGGGTGCTTTTAAAAAAAAACTAAATATTTATAACTATTAATATTAAATTGTTGATTCTAAACCACACTGTGAAGTACTGATAAGAATAAAATTCAAGCCAGTGAATTTTGTGTGTGTGTGTTTTTTAATTGTGTAGGTATTATTGTTATTGTTGATATTACTGTGGTAGTGCTGAAGAGTGAAAAAAGGTTCCGATCAGGGACTGTAGCGAGGGGGCCCCACTCCCCCGTGCTCCTGATGAGAACAGGCCAGAAAGGGTGCGGCCGTGGGCGGAGCCCCCGCCACCTGTCCCTGCCCCCGGAAGTCAAGAGGAGGGACAGGAAGTCCAAGGCCACCGCCACCAGTCCCCGCCCCCCGGAAGTCAAGGGGCGGGACAGGAAGTACAAAAGCCCGGCCCCAGGGCTCAGTTAGAGGGAGGCGGCCAGAGAGAGCAGACGCTAGGGCCCGAGCTCCCGCTGGGCCCGGCTTACCCCGTGCCCGGTACCCGGATGGGTACTGGCCTGACCTCCCCTGGGACCAGCACTCAGAGGAGCCGACTGAGCGGTCCGACGCTCGGCCTGTGGAGGAGCTGCCTGGACCTCCCGAAGCCCGGTACCCCGAGGAGTGGATCAGACCTCCCGAAGCCCGGTACCCCGAGGAGTGGATTGGACCTCCCGAACCCCAGTACCCCGAGGAGTGGACTGGACCTCCCAACGGCGGACACCCTGAGGAACCCATGGTCTGGGACGCCCCAGACGACGCTGACAGAGGGCAGGTACCCAGCGAGGGGGAGGTTGGAAGTGGCCCGGGGGCAGCTGACCCCAGTCAGGCTGCAGGCTCGCCTGAGCCAATGGCAGTGTGTTTCGGTCAGGATTCCCCACTGACCATCAGCAGCGTTAACAGCTGCTAGGGCCCCGGCTGGAACGCAGTGGAGTGGGAGGGCCTGCGCTCCCCCTGCCACCCTTCCAAGGGTGGCAGACTCCCCCTCCCCTGACCTGAGGAGGCCGTCTCGGTTACCTTGTTGCTCAGCCCCTGCTGGAAGGCCTGAGCATACACTGTGTGTGTTGCCCCGCCCCACCCAAGGGCCGGGCGTACTTATATACTATTCTCTCATGCTCAACCCCGCAGCAAGGGACGGGCCCGAGGCAGAAGGAGTGAGGTGAGCTGGTGTGGCTCCCGTCCCCCCTCAAGGAGGGTTGAGCCCCGGCCGCGCTCTACTACAGGGACCTATTGTGCAGGGCACTGTACAAGCACACACACGTAAAACAAAAAAGATTCAAGAAGGATGGAGAGCCAAAGCCATTTCTGCCACTTCTTAAACAAGAACAATATGTTTGATGGGGACAAACTTGTATCTTCTGCTGCAGTTCTGCAGAAGCTAGTGCAGCCTCAGCACTGAAAGAACCCCATGATCTCTGCATAAGGTTAAAAGAGAGACAGTACATATACTAGGTTGCTGATGGGGCACAGAGGTAATTTTTTCTCCTAAAACAGCCACAATGCTGCTCTCTTTTGGTGTATTACCCTGCTGAAGAACAATTACATGATACAAAGCCAGCTCACAAAAGCTAATGCACCCATTACTCATACATACTCAGAATTTAGTATTATAGTATATACAGTGAACCAAAATACTGCACATGTGAAGCAGGCCAAGTTATGGTTGCTGTGAGAATATAGTTTCACATTTAGTACAGAAAAGATCAAAGAAAATGCATCTTACCTTAAACAAGCAGCGACAGACATATTCATACACCATGTGTTTTAATGAGCTGATAAGAGACATAATTCTTTCTTCAGTATTTTCTGAATCCTGAAAAAAATTAGTTTAAACATGAAAAGTTCAGCTGGACAAAAACATGCATTTATGTATGTATGTGCAAATACCTAGAGTGCACAATGGGCACTTAGGGTTGAGGATCCAGCCCATGTGTTTAAAGTCATACACCTAAATAAGTGGCCTAATTTTCAGAGTTGCTGAGCACTCAGATTTCCTACTGATCTCACTTGCAGCCCCCGATGACTGTATTTAATGTCCCAAAACACAGATTTAGCAGTCTAAATTTAAATACTCAAGATATGAACGTTCTGGCTTTAGTCATGGAAAATAGGCTAAATATTCAAAACATCTGTGACAAATTCCAGGGGTAGTGAACCTGCAACCATTTGCACATAAACTATTACACTTTCCACTGCTCTACTCAAATACTATACCAAGAAAAATAGACTAAACTGGCACCCAGCAGACTGTTTCTCTAAACCACAGACCAAGCACACTGCAGGAAGCAATAGCAAAAGTTTCTCCACACTGCCCCACCCATGTTTTAAACCGGCCTTGAAGGAACCACATCTGAGGCCTGATCTACATTACGCATTTATACCGCATTTAGCAGCGTTAAACCAAATTTTACGCTGCACCTGTCCACACAACGAAGCCCTTTATATCGATATAAAGGGCTCTTAAAACAAAATTTCTGTACTCCTCTCCGACAAGGGTAGTAGCGCTGAAATCGGTATTGCCATGTCGGATTAGGGTTAGTATGGCCGCAATTCAATGGTATTGGCCTCCGGGAGCTATCCCACAGTGCACCATTGTGACCACTCTGGAAAGCCATTTGAACTCGGATGCACTGGCCAGGTAGACAGGAAAAGCCCCACGAACTTTTGAATTTCATTTCCTGTTTGGCCAGCGTGGAGAGCTCACCAGCACAGGTGTCCACGCAGAGCTCATCAGCACAGGTAACAATGCAGTCTCCTGAGAATCTAAAAGAGCTCCAGCATGGACCGCACGGGAGGAACTGGATCTGATCACTGTATAGGGAGAGGATTCTGTGCTAACAGAACTCCATTCCAAAAGACGAAATGAAAAAACATTTGAAAAAATTTCCAAAGCCATGATGGACAGAGGCCACAACAGGGACTCAGTACAGTGCCGTGTGAAAGTTAAAGAGCTCAGACAAGCCTACCAGAAAACCAAAGAAGCAAACGGAAAGTCCAAGGCAGGGCCGAAAACATACCACTTCTATGCTGACCTGCATGCAATTCTAGGGGAGTCCACCACCACTGCCCCACCCCTGTCTGTGGATTCAGAGGTGGGTGTGGTAATCACAGCCATGCTGAGGATTCTGCGGATGGGGAAAATGAGGAGGAAGCGGAGGACGAGCTTGTAGAGAGCACACAGCAGTCCGTTCTCCCCAACAGCCAGGAGCTTTTTCTCACCCAGACGGAATTACCCTCCCAGCCCTCCCAAGCAACTGTCCCAGACAATGAAGCCATGGAAGGGACCTCTGGTGAGTGTACCTTGTAAATATAAGACATGGTTTAAAAGCAAGCGTTTTTTAATGATTAATTTGCCCTGAGGACTTGGGATGCATTCTTGGCCAGTACAGTTACTGGAAAAGTCTGTTAATATGTCTGAGGATGGAGTGGAAATTCTCCAGGGACATCTCCATGAAGCTCTCCTGGAGGTACTCCAAAAGCCTTTGCAGAATGTTTCTGGGCAGCGCTGCTTTACTCCATCCTCCATGGTAGGACACTTGACCACGCCATGCAAGTAGCAAGTAATCTGGTATCACTGCATGACAAAGCCTAGCTGCGTATGGTCCCAGTGACTGCTGGCATTCAAGCAACATCCATTCTTTATCTCGCTGTGTTATCCTCAGGAGAGTGATATCGTTCGTAGGGTAACAACTGGAGATATACCAACCTCCTAGAACTGGAAGGGACCTTGAAAGGTCATCGAGTCCAGCCCCTTGCCTTCACTAGCAGGATCAATTTTTGCCCCAGATCCCTAAGTGGCCCCCTCAAGGATTGAACTCACAACCCTGGGTTTAACAGGCCAATGCTCAAACCACTGAGCTATCCCTCCCCCCATGGTAACCTGGTTGAAATTCAGGAATTTAAGTAAGGGGACAGAGATGGCCATTCCTACTGGGCTGTTTGCCTGTTGCTTAAAATAAATCCTTCCCTGCAGGTAGCCAAGCGGGGGGAAGGGGAGGAGACAATTGGCGCAGAGCTTTCCATGTTTGGCTAGCAGGGATCTTTCCTGCTACCAGCCACGTGGTTGGAGTGGGGGGAAATGGGAGTGTTTAGCAGTGATCTTTCCTGCTACCAGTCACGTGGCTGGGGTGGGGGGAAATGGGGGTGTTTAGCAGTGATCTTCCATGATACCAGCCACGCGGGTTGGCGGGGGGGGAAGGTGGATGTTTAACAGCGATCTTCCATGATACCAGCCACGGGGTGGTTTCTGCTGCCGCACGTTAACAGGAAAGCAGCAGCACTCAACGGGCTTTGCTTGCTATTTGGGAAAGGAGGGCGCTGGATAGATGAAGGCTGCAGAAGACGAAAGACAATGGCTTACATGGCCGCACGCAAGCCGAATTCTGCTGCCCGGACCTGCGTCTGTGATCTGTAACACCAAAGCCACAAGCACTCAATATTAAGATGCAAAATGTGACCTTGTAGTGAAAACACATACGCTATGTAAGGTGAATAGTGTTGTTCACCGTGAAAGAGTATGACCATTGTTCTCTAAAATGTATCTTTTTAAATACTTCTTTCTCTTTTTTCCCTCCCTCATGCAGCTGCAAATTTTTCAAGCCTCTCTACTCCATCCCGAAGGCTATCTCAGATAAGGCAGTGGAAAAAAAAGACATGAGAAGAAATGTTTTCGGAAATCATGGAAGTGACCCGCAATGAAAAAGCTCATCTGAATGAGTGGAAGGACGTGGTAGCAAAGTACAGGAAAGATGCCAATAACCGTGAGGACAGGAAGGATGAACGTGAGGACAGGAGGGACGAACGTGAGGACAGGAGAGACGCTCGATATGAGAGGTGGTGGCAGGAAGATCAGCGGTGGCGGGATGCAACTCTGGGGCTGCTGCGTGATCAAACTGACATGCTCCAGTGTACGGTGGACCTTCAGGAACGGCAGCAGGATCACAGAGTGCCGCTGCAGCCCCTGTATAACCACCCTCCCCCCTCACCATGTTTCTTAGCCTCCTCACTCACCAGACGAGTAAGAACTCATGGGGGGAGGCTCTCTGCACCCGCCCACTCCACCCCAGTGGACAGCCCAACCAAAAGGCTCTCATTATTATGAAATTTTTTTAGTGGCCTTTTCCTTCCCTACTATTCTCCTCCCAAACCCCACGCAGGCTACCTTGTCAGTTCTCTCCTTCTTTTTATAATTAGGTAATATAGAATAAATGGTTTTTAAATGAGAGTGACTTTATTTCCTTAGAAAGCAAGCTGTGATCAAAGGCGGTGGATGGGTGAGGGGGTGAGGGGCTTACAGAGAATGAGTCAATTGGGGGGGGGTCATCAAGGAGAAACAAACACAACAGTCACATTGTACCCTGGCCAGTGATGAAACTGGTTTTCAAAGCTTCTCTAATGCGCACCGCTTCCTGGTGTGCTCTTTTAATAGACCTGGTGTCTGGCTGTGCGAAATCAGCGGCCAGGTGATTTGCCTCAGCCTCCCACCCCGCCATAAAGGTCTCCTTGGCTGAAGTCTGAGCAAGTCAGTAATGTGTGCCAGCGCACCTTTAAACGGCCAAATGCACATTCTACCACCATTCTGCACTTGCTCAGCCTGTAGTTGAACAGCTCCTGACTAGTGTCCAGGCTGCCTGGGTATGGCTTCATGAGCCATGGCATCAAGGGGTAGGCTGGGTCCCCCAGGTTAACTACAGGCATTTCAACATCCCCAACTGTTATTTTCCGGTCTGGGAAGTAATTCCCTTGCTGCAGCCGTTTAAACAGAGCAGAGTTCCTGAGGACGCGAGCGTCGTGAACCCTTCCCAGCCATCCCACGTGGATGTTGATGAAATGTCCCTTGTGATCCACCAGTGCTTGCAGCACCATGGAAAAGTACCCTTTGTGGATTATGTACTGGGTGCCCTGGTGCTCCAGTGCCAAGATAAGGATATGGGTCTATCTATCGCCCCACCACAGTTAGGGAATCCCATTGCAGCAAAGCCATCAACTATGACCTGCACATTTCCCAGAGTCACAACCTTTCATAGCAGCAGCTTAGTGATTGCACTGGCTACTTGCATCACAGCGGCCTCCACAGTAGATGTGCCCACTCCAAATTGATTCCTGACTGACCGGTAGCTGTCTGGCGTTGCAAGCTTCCACACGGCTATTGCCACTCGCTTCTTAACTGTGAGGGCTGCTCTCATCTTGGTATTCTGGCACTTCAGGGCAGGGGAAAGCAAGTCACAAAGTTCCATGAAAGTGCCCTTATGCATGAGAAAGTTTCGCAGCCACTGGGAATCATCCCACACCTGCAACACTATGCGGTCCCACCAGTCTGTGCTTGTTTCCCGGGCCCAAAATCGGCAATCAATGGCTAGAACCTGCCCCATTACCAGCAGGATCTCCAAAGCGCAGGGGCCTGCAGTTTGACAGAATTCTGTGTCCATGTCCTCATCACTCCCGTCGCTGCTCTGCTGCAGTCGCCGCCTCCTCACCTGGCTTTGCAGGTCCCAGTTCAGCATTGACTGCACGAGAATATGCGAGGTGTTTAAAATGTCCATGATTGCTGTCTTGAGCTCAGCAGGGTCCATGCTTGCCGTGGAATGGCGTCTGCACAGTTCACCCAGGAAAAAAGGCGCAAAAAGGTTGGCTGCTGCTGTTTTCATGGAGGAAGGGGTGAGGCTGTACCCAGAAGCACCAGCAGCAATGATTTTTGCCCCATTAGGCACTGGGATCTCAACCCAGCATTCCAATGGGCGGGGGAGACTGCGGGAACTATGAGATAGCTACCCACAGTGCAACACTCAGGAAATCGCTGCTAGCCTCAGTACATGGACGCACACCGCCGAATTAATGTGCTTAATGTGGCCGCGTTCACTCAACTTTATACAATCTGTTTTAAAAAAACGGTTTCTGTAAAATTGGAATAATCCCGTAGTGTAGACATACCCTAAGAATGAAAGAATAGTTAAGTCTCCATTCTCATTAAATCCTTCATCTCCAATAGCCTTCATATGCTGATAACTTGCCCTCACTGCTGACTTATTAATTATTGTTATACATTTAAATTGCAGTTGCATCTAGACACTCAACCCAGGTTGGGCCACATTGTACCAGGCATTATACAAAACATCTAGAAAATGGCAATCCTAGCCCCCAAAGCATTTACTATCTAAAAGACAAAACACAGCAGGAGGATGAAACAAACGAGGGTGTCAGGATGAGGGTTGAGGAGATGGGGGTGTAATAAAAATAATAGTATCTCTACGGTTTGTTGGCTAATCAGCAGCAGTAAGCACAATTTGCACATGCTTAGCCATTATCAGGTTGCCTGTACTGTAAGCATTATGAGGAAGGACTTGAAGAAGGATAATGTGGCTTTACAAATTGACTTGATGGGAAGTTTTCCCACATCTATAGGGTAACTCAGGAGAGAGCTTGAAGATGCTTGTCAGAGAAGTAGAAAAGCAGGTAATCAACTTTACAATAGGATATTAGGGTGGATAGGTAGTATGGTGCTAAATTGTGACAGGTTTTGAAAATAAATACAAGAAGTTCGTGTTTGATGTTATGGAAAGAGGTGGGGCCAGTGGAGGATTGCAGGGAGGGGTCTTTATATAGTCAGAGTAATGAGCCAGCAAAATGGACTTAACAGCAGCATTCTGAATGGCCTTGAAGGGGTGGGAAGAGGGCAGAGAGAAAAGGTCAAATCTTAGAAATGTGGTTCAGGAAGAAGTGGTAACATTTAGTCACAGCCTTAATTTGTGGGGTTAATGAGAAGGCTGATCTGAAGATGAATCCAAGATTATGGGCCTGAGCAATAGGGAGAGTGTATGTATTATCCACCATGACAAAGGGGGGAGAGAATGGGCTTGCGGGGACAGGAACTATGTTTTGGTCATGCTAGTTGTATTCAAACTAGTGAAAGGTTCCATTTCCTCTTACTAAACTACTGAAACTTTTAGAACCCCGAGCCTTTGCTCCTTTCCTTATTCTGTCCCTTACTGGAAAAATTTGCCTTATTCACAGATTAGTCACTGAAGAGCCTATATTTAAATAAATAAAACCTCAAGATTCCCTGTAGTCAACCTTGTATTTTCATATGTACTGTAATCTTAGCCAAAGAGCCTAAACTACAAAAAAAGAGGTTACTTAGGTGGTGCAGTAACTAGAGTTCTTCAAAATATGTCCCCTTCAGGTGTACCTGTGCCCTATGCTTTTGATCAGAGATTTCTGGTAGCAGTACCCACTCAGCCCATGCATATGCCCCACACATTCCTGTGGCCCAGGCCAAGGCTACATGGGGCTGCGTCGGTGAACCATCCTCTGTTCCTTCTCCACTGCAAAGTCCCACAGGGGAGGCTCTGAAACAGAGGGGAAGGAGGACAGGGAGTGGAGCACCCCACAGAGCCATCCATCTGAAAAAATTCCCGCCATTGCAAAAGGTGAGTTACCGCTCCTTCAGGTGATTCCCAAGCAGCACCTCACTAAAGAGAGGGGATGTTCAGAGCAGAGTCCAATACAGAAGAATTGCATTGCCTACATCAGCATCTGATCTCTCCCCAGGTACCAGGGCATAATGATTAGAGAAAGTATGAACAGAGAAAGTTGTCACTCCACAAACGTCTGCAATTGGTACATCCTTTAATACGGCCACAAATATAGATAGTGCTCCTGTGGAATGTGCTATCACTCTCAAGGGAGGCTGAACATGAATACTGTTGTAACAGATCTTAACATAACCAGAGATCCACTCTGACAACCTCTATTTTGAAATTACTGAACCCTTGTTTCTGGCAGCAATGGATACAAATAATCTAGATCTTCTAAATTGTTTGGTCCTATCTAGATAGAAGGCTAATGCCCTCCTGACATCTAGGGTATGGAATATGGCTTCTTGACTAATCTGATGCAGTTTGGGGAAAAACACAGGAGATGAATAGTTTGATTAATATGAAATTCTAAGGACACCTTAAGTAAAAATCTTGGATGTGTCCATAGTGACACTTTCTGTCTGGAGAATAACTTAAATGTTGGTACTGCCATTAAAGTCCCCAATTCTCCAACCCTTCAGGGAGAAGAAGTGATAGCTACCAGGAATGCTGTCTTCAAATGATAAATCTAATAGAAAACACATAGCTAATGACTCAAAAGGATGTTTCACAAGGTAATTAAGGAGTAGGTTCAGGTCCCAGCTAGAAGTAGGATCTCTGATTTGTGGGGAGATATTTGAAAAACCTCTTAGAAATCTTGCTATAATTGGGTGAGCAAAGAGTGAAAAACCCTCTAGGGATGTGTGAAAAGCTGTTATTGCTATTAAATGAACCTTAATAGAATTCATAGAAAGACTGGATGTTTTCTAACTGGTAATTCAATATCTTAAGAAGAAGAGAGCGAGTTGGCGAAATCTGATGATAGTTACATCAAAGATAATATTGTTTTCATTTCTGGAGGTAAGTACTTCTTATAGATTCTTTTCTGTTATTTAATACAATGTGTTGTACCTCTGATAAACAGGATATCTCTATTCCTGAGAGCCATCAAGGAAACATAATTGGAGACCTAGAAAGATCCTGCCAACGGGGTAAAATGTTCAACTGTCATCCTGAGTCAGTAGGAACGAACCAACTGAAAACTGCTGTGAAGAGTGAGAGGTCAGTCTCACTAGACAACAATACCAAACTTGTCTTGGCCATGTTGGTGCTATCAGTGTGACTCTGGCCTGATTTTGTTTGATCTTGCTGAGAACCTTTAACAGTAATAGTGTTGGTGAATACACGTAGAGAAGTCCTTTCATCCCTCAGGGACTGGGGATTAAGACCTCCTCTGGAGCAATACCTGATGCAATTTGCGTTGGCTGCCATGGCAAACAGAGCAATCTCCAGGAAACCTCAAGCTAAGAACATCTTGTGGACGACTTGGGAGTTCAGTTCCCATTCGTAATTTAGAAAGAAATGAGTGCTAAGGTTGTCTGTCCTGGTGTTCTGAATATCATAGAATCATAGAAGATTACGGTTGGAAGAGACCTCAGAAGGTCATCTAGTCCAATCCCTTGCCCAACTAAACCCCAAATATATGTGAGGTAATAAGCTGAGATGACTATCTGGTTGGCTATGCACCAATTCCAGAGTTTTATCAATTCAGCATAGGGTGATAGGGAATATTCTCCTCCTTGACAGTTGATATAATACATGCAAGCCACACTGTCTGTCATTATCCTTACTGACTTGGATCTGATAAGAGGTAGAAAGTGTATGCAAGCATTTTTAACTGCTCTCAATTCCAAAAGTTTGATGTGGAGATGCTACTCTTATAGTAGCCATTTTCCTTGCACCTTATGAGGGCCCAGATGCGCCCCCCAAGCCAAAAGTGAAGCATCAAATATTATCACTCTGGTAGGGGAATTCTGAAATAATGGAACACATGCACAGGTTTTTGTCAGGTCCTTCCACCTGTTCCAGCTTAGTGAACATACGAACCCATTGGGGAACAGACAGTAACCAGCATAGGCTCTGCTTCCTTGGTTTGGAGCCATCCCTGTAGACCTCAGAGATGTAATCCGGCACGCTGCACTACAAAGATGCAAGCTGGCATGGATCCCAGCAGTTGAAGATAAGTTACTTGAGGAGAGCCCTAAATCTTTGAGATGAAATTCACTAATGCAAGAAATCTGCTGGAAGGGAGATACATTCTGCCTGTCACTGTATCCAGGGAAGTTCCTATGAAGTTTAGACACTGTAGTGGAGTCACAAGGATTTTTTGAAGTTGATTTGAAGGCCCAGACTGTGAAACAGAGAACATGTCATTTTACTAACACGGATACTGATACTATGTGCTCTGATCAACAATTATATCCAAATGACATATGTGATCAGCAATTACCACCAGAATCTCTGGGAGTACTCATGGGACAGAAGATAGGCTGAAAGACCACACCCTGGAGGGTAGTGCTTGTTGTTGTGCGAAGGGTGAATAACAACATGAAAATATGCATCTTTTAAGTCAACAGTTATGAACCAATCTCCTAAATATTATGAGGGAATTATTGCTGCAAGGGTCATCATCATGAATTTCTGCTGTTTTACATATCTGTTTAGAGACCTGAGGTCTAAAACTGGCCTTCACTCTCCCTTCTTTTTGGGAAACAGGAAGTATTTTGAATAGACTCTCCTCTTCCTGTGCTGTACAGGAATAAGTTCTATTGCTCCTAAACATATAAGTGAGGCCACCTCAAGTGCCAGCAATAGATTGTGATAGGGGTCCCTGAAGAGCTATAAGGAGGATGAATGGGTAGGAGGGATAGACTTGAAATCAATAGTGTAATAGATGTTATGACTTCCAAAATCCATTTGTCTGAAATTACATTCTCCATGCAGCCTGAAAATGGAAGAGGGAGGAGAGTATGATGTTGCAACTGTAAAACCCTGTTGATTGAATGGGTGTGATTCTTGATCAAGCCATCAAAACTCTCGTATAGAGGCTGTAGATGGCTGAGAAGATGTAGCTATAGCTGAAAGAGGTTTTGTTCTTAGACTATCTTGGTCTCTTAGTTGGGGGTTCAGATGGTCTATGATAAGTTGCATATAGGGATGGGTGTGCTCTTTGTGTCATCTGAGACCTATTAAATCTCCTCTTATTTACAGGAGTATACATACTTACAGATCACAGCAGAGGTCTCGAGTCCTTTAAAGTGTGGAGAGATATAGCCATCAAGTCTTGCAACTGCAAAGGGGAGGTGTTTGATGATACTCTGGTCCTCTCTGGAGAAGCCTAATACCTGGAGCCAAGATACTCTTCTCATGACCAGAGAGATAGATATAGACCAGGCTGCAGTATCTGCAGCATTCAAGGAAGCCTGGAGCGATGTCTTTGCCAGGAACTGACCATGTTATATAATGGCCTTTAATTGGTCACAATGTACCTCTAGCAGGTGCTCAATAATGCAATTGAATTTGTTGCAATTTAAATAGTCTTATATGGCTCTGAGTGCCTGATGGTTCACTATTCTGAAGTGTGACTAAAGAGAAAGATTTGTGTCCAGAAAGATCAAGCTTCCTGTGATCCTTAGTGTACAAGGCGAACTTTGAGCAATGTTGTCTGCCTTGTTCATTAATGGTCTCAACTACTAGGGAATTCAGAGCCAAGTGAGAAAATACAAACTCCAGTTCCATGGCAGGGACATAACACATTTTATCTGCCCTCTTGCAGGTAGGCTGGGGTATGCCAAACTGTCTTAGTGGGCTCCATCAGAGCTTCATTGTCTGGAACGGCAATTCTCATAGATGTCAAAGTGTAAAATATCTAGAAATTTATGATGGGATTCCTGAACCTCCTCTAAGCGTATCAGCAATTTGCTTAATCAGGTCCTGAAACTGTCTGAAGTTGTCCATCATAGAAGATGGTGGATGCATCACAGTTTCATCAGGCAATGAGGAGGAAATATTAATAAGAGGCGTCATCTCCTTATTCAGCCTTGCTTCTTGAAGGTCTCTTCTGGCATAGATTGTAGTAGAGCAATTTGAGGAGAATGGGAGATTCTCTATTCCGTTCCAGTGCAAAGACCTCATTGCAAATTGTTGATCACAGATCACCCATGGTCCTAGCAAGGCTACTGAGGGGGCCTATATGGCACAGCTGGAGACATCCGTCTGTGATCCTGATATGTGATGTCATTTGAAGTCTATCCTTCTTTAATACATCAATGTAGAGGGGAGAGCTAAGTGTCTTAGAATAGGCAACGGAATCGTGCACTAAAATTTAAGAGTCTAAGGAGTCCTCTTCCACATATTCCAAAGGGAGCACAGATGTTCAGCTGGCAAAGCAGATAGGGGGAGTAAGGTACTCTAGATAACTGAGTGGTAAATGACAAACCCCTAGCACCAATTAACAAAGGAGACTCAAGCGCCAAACATACTATCAGGTCTTTAGGGTACCTAAATTCTTGGAGTATTGATGTTGTCGAAGACAGGGTTGAGTGAGAACCCATGGAGGATGGCTTTGGTACCAATGCAAGTGGTACCAAGTGTTGGGGTATGTAAGGGTTAAACAAAAATGTGGGTAACCACTATAGGGAGTAAAGGCACAGGCAGGCACTGTCTCTTCGCTTCATAAATAAAGTTGCCACCATTTTCCCTCCCCTTCTGCTTGTTAAGAATAGATAAGCATTGCAGCTGTATAAGGAATGTGTTTGTCTGAGGGATACCCTTTGGGTGAAGAAGTGTTATCTCCCCACTCCCTTCCTTTCCCAGTTACATAAACAAGCTCGAGGTCATGGCCCCTTCCTCCCTCCCATGTGAACTGCTGATTAAGGGAACTTATGGCTACAATTATTGCAAAGAAATGTATCTTCAAGGTAAAAATGTCTGTAGAATATGCTTAATACTGTAAACAGTAAACAGGTAGATATAATTATATTCAGTATATGGCTATTAATATTCATTATATGGGCATTCATATTATCAAATACAGGTTTGGGGAGTGTTGTAGTAAATTGGGTATTTACATATTAACTTATATAAAAGAGCATGAGGTGATTAACTCAGTGCTTACTCGACATTTGGGTCAAGGGGAACAAGTACCAAAAGAAAGAAGCCCGTTTACTCAATCCGCCTCTGGGTCCCCCGTTCCTTCTTTTCATCTCCAGCACTGAGCACTTGGCATGGGAGTGAGACACCTCCATTTCCATCAGTATGGTAGGTACCCAAGTGGTCTTTGTTATCGCTGACTTTCACGTTACCAGCACCTAGTGTTGTTCAGGGACATGCTTAGAACTCTTCTCAACAGTGTCTCTGTCACTTTGGGTACGGGCACCCAAAAACAGTACTGAGTCTCTGTTAGATAACTGACTCCTCTTTGCCTTTGCAGTACTGGCATCACTCTGCGTCTGCAAGGAACTCCCCTTGAAACTTGAGGTCTCAATAGCCTTCTTGTGCATTGGTGACTGAACTCTTCTTGGAGATTTACTCCTTACTTCCTTCGGCTTAGAAGTAGATGTCGAGGCTACCTATGCTGAGGACTTCAGTACCATAGATGTATTCGTTGCTGCAGTACTCCCTATCCCTCTAACAGTCTCTGGTGACTGAGATCTTGGTTGAGTGGATGGCGCACTGGCGGTAATGGGAAGTCTATGCCCCGGCAGGGGGTGGAGGTTGTCCCTCCATCCCTGGATCCGAAACTGATTATAGAACTTACTCTATCATCAGGAGTTTAAACTTGATATCCCTATTTTTACAGGATCTACTCTTGAAGGAAGTACAGATTTGGGAGATATGAATATCACTCAAAGAGTGGAGGCACTGGGAATGCCTGTCACTGATCAGAATAGCTTCATGACAGGAAGGCATCTCTTGAATCCCGAGAAGGCCCAGCATTACTGAGCAAAATAATCAAAAAGACCCCTAGAAGAGGAAAGTGATTAAAAATTACCTAACTGTATCTATGAAAATATATGGTTTCAGAGTAGCAGCCATGTTAGTCTGTATCTGCAAAAAGAACAGGAGTACTTGTGGCACCTTAGAGACTAACAAATTTATTTGAGCATAAGCTTTCGTGGGCTACAGCCCACTTCTTCAGATGCATAGAATGGAACATATATTGAGGAGATAAGGAGAGCATGAAAAGGTGGGAGTTGTCTTACCAACTCTGGGAGGCCAATTAAGTAAGAGAAAATAACTTTTGAAGTGATAATCAGGATAGCCCAGTATAGACAGTTTGATAAGAAGTGTGAGAATACTTACAAGGGGACATAGATTCAATGTTTGTAATGTATCAGAGGGTTAGCAGAGTTATTCTGGATCTGTAAAAGCAGCAAAGAATCCTGTGGCACCTTATAGACTAACAGATGTTTTGGAACATGAGCTTTCGTGGGTGAATACCCACTTCGTTAGATGCAGTGGGTATTCACCCATGAAAGCTCATGCTCCAAAACGTCTGTTAGAGAATAAGGTGCCACAGGATTCTTTGCTGCTTTTACAATGTTTGTAATGGCTCAGCCATTCCCAGTCCCTGTTCAAGCCTAAGTTGATTGTATCTAGTCTGCATATCAATTCCAGCTCAGCAGTTTCTCGTTGGAGTCTGTTTTTGAAGCTTTTCTGTTGCAAGATTGCCACCCGCAGGTCTGTCATTGAATGACCAGACAAGTTAAAGTGTTCTCCTATTGATTTTTGAGTGTTATGATTCCTGATGTCAGATTTGTGTCCATTAATTCTTTTGCATAGAGACTGTCTGGTTTGGCCAATGTATATGGCAGAGGGGTATTGCTGGCACATGATGGCATATATCACATTGGTAGATGTGCAGGTGAATGAGCCCCTGATGGTATGGCTGATGTGATTAGGTCCTATGATGATGTCGCTTGAATAGATATGTGGATAGAGTTGTCATCGGGCTTTGTTGCAAGGATAGGTTCCTGGGTTAGTGTTTTTGTTCAGTGATGTATGGTTGCTGGTGAGTATTCGCTTCAGGTTGGGGGGCTGTCTGTAAGCGAGGACAGGTCTGTCTCCCAAGATCTGTGAGAGTGAGGGATCATCTTTCAGGATAGGTTGTAGATCTTTGATGATGCACTGGAGAGGTTTTAGTTGGGGGCTGAAGGTTCTGTTATTTTCTTTGTTGGGCCTGTCTTGTAGGAGGTGACTTCTGGGTACTCGGCTGGCTCTGTCAATCTGTTTTTTCACTTCAGCAGGTGGGTATTGTAGTTTTAGGTGCCACAAGTTCTGTTCTTTTTATAAAAATATATATATTTTCATAGATATAATTAGGCAAGAGAGAGAGGAAAAAGAAAAAAAAGGGGGAGAACGGTTCCAACTACTATAAGCATTAAAAAATAATTAGTTAGCATATAATTAGTTAACTAATTGCTAAATATTACAGATAACAAGTAGACTCCATCTCAGGGCAAAGCTGGCTGAAAAGGAACTTGGGGCAGTTTGCCCACGCAGCCCCATATAGCCTCGGCGGGAAGCACAAGGATGTGGGGCACATGCCCAGGCCCAATGGGCACAGCTACCGAAAATCTCTGATCAAAGGCACAGAGTGCAGGCGCATCTGAAGTGGAGCACCCACAAAGACACCACTCAAAGAAGAATGGATGTTACTTGATTTTGACTGTTGCTACAAGGATATGCCTCCTACAAACTGAAAGTAAATACATATATTTGGAATGTATAATGTACAGCAATACAACATGTCCACATTAATGTTATTTTATTCTTTAAAAACAACTAGAGCACTTATGAATTTTTAAAAACCACAAGCATATTGATCCCTCTCCAGCATTCACAGCTGCAAAAAAACAGGACATACCTGCTTGCTCTGCAAAGCCCTTTGGAAAAGTCGGAGGAAAGCAGCCAAACTAAAACGGTACATGTTATTAATTTTGGACAAGTCAGAGATAATAAAGTACATCTTGCTGGCACTCTCAGCTAGAGGGAGATAGGCATCCCTCTCCTGTGGATAAAAAGAAAAAATACTCAGGATCAGGACTCTACTGCCATCTAAGGGTCACTAAATACTTGTTCAATCTAGCAAAAAACCCCTCAGATGCATTCTACAACTTCAGAATATACCATAACCAATTACATTAAAATCAAAGATATTTTGGTTACTAACATACTTCAAACTCTACTACACTAAAAAATTAATCCACATACAAATATGAATTAAACAAGTTCATTTGTGTTTCTAGAATTAAAATTATATGTGTACTCTTATTATAAGCCCTAATGCTTTAATTTATAGTATTCTTATTATAACCCCTGCAATTTTAGGGCATATAATCCAGGCTTTTACATTAGTTCCAGTTTGAAATTTCACAAAAAAACATGTTAGTTCAAAATTACTTTTCTATTCTTTTCATTTTAAACATTTTTTTTATTTAAAAAAGATTGTTTCAGTTACGTACTCATTCAAGAAGTGTAAAACAGGTAAAGTATAACAATTAAAAATGCTTTCGGTGCCTGTATATCTGAAAATATCCTATACTTCAAAGAAAGAAATAAGCACAGCACTACCCTTACACACGTAGATGCATGCATGAAATCTTGGCTCCACTTAACTCAATGGCAAAACTCCCCATTGACTTCAGTGGGACCAGGATTTCACCTCTGATTTGTTCATGTCCATCTTTAAACATCAGACATGATAAGTGCTCTCATTTTAGCATTAGACATGTAGTGAAATAGCAAGTATAATAGTACAAAAAATAATAACCGACCAACTAAAGCAGAAAATAACGTATGTAGGAGATAATCCCTATATATTGCAGGGCTCGTCCATGGACATCAACAGGATTACACAGGAGCAATAATGTTATTTCTGACATTGAAAAAAATATCAAAAATAAACATTTTAAGAAAAGACATCACCTGATCAAGAGAAATTTGAAGTTTGTGAGACTCAGCAAGAGATTCTTGGATGAGTGCACTACTTGCTTTAGTCTGATTCAAAGATTCAATCAGATCCTTATTTTCAAGTAGGTTGCCTTGTGATGTTGCAAGAGTCTGAAAAAATTAAAATTAACTTGAGTAATACATTAACTCATAAGTTTACACTTCAGGAAACTGTGCAGTGTATAAAGGGAATATGATGCTGATACTAATACCAGAATTTATCTTGAGAAATTATTCTTACCTTTGCAGGTGTCTCTAACATGTTTGTTAGTCTTGGAACCGATAAAAAGCATATGAGAGATAAGATGGTCAGTCTGAAAACTGAAGTGTTATGTTGGTGCAGCAATAAAACACATGAACAATCTGCTGAAATTCGAGAGGCCCAGGTTAGAGTTGCTAGCTTTTATTGGGCTTATAGAAAAAGATGGTCTCGTAGCCAGAGTCTTATCCATTCCCCGCTAAAAGGCGAATCTGAGACTCACATGCAGGAATTATATAATAGTTTTCCTTTTATAATTTTAACCTGCAGTTGGCTGGCTTTTATCTAGGTACTTTCTCTGTAAAGACACTCCTCCTCTCTCCCACCTGCAGCTACTATGATTTACTAGCAACTACGAAAGTCAGAGCATGAGATTGTGGAACACTTCTGGCAGACTGAGAGTTCAAGCACAGTGAGGCTGCATCCACACTGCAAAGCAACACGGCTTGAACCCTGAGTCCCAGCTTGACTCAGGCTCAGACCCTCCACCCCTGTGAGATCCTGGGAGCCTGGGTCCAAGCCCTGGGTTAGCATGATTTATATGTAGACAGAAGGGGTTAGGCATAAACCCTGAGTTTGAACCCTGGTCTTACATTGCAGCATAAATATACCCTAAACTGAAATCTGAGCACCCAATTGGCATGTGTCCCATAGGAATAAGAGGATGGGCCTCTTCAAAGAACCCATAAACTCTAGTATATAAAACTGAGGTCACCGTGTGTTCAAAAAAATTGATTGAACCCAGCAAGAAGCTGCAGAATCTTAAGAGCAACTGCTGTGCAGAAAGGACTCTCTCCCATCCCAGGATGAACAGGAAAAGAAGTAGTGAGATTTCACTTGAAAGACTATTTCCCCTTCTATTCTTTAACATAAAAATAACTGTAGGTTATCTTGATAAGTCTACACACACTCTAGTAAGACCTCAAGTAAGCATATACTAGCTTTAACTCCTTTATATGTCTAAGCAAATTGGCCTAGAGAGACTGAAAACAATAACTTGAAGCAATTGTTTTTAATATTCTAAACTTGTCCATGCCTGGATCAACCTCATCAAAGAGTACCAACCACAGTGCCTTAAAGATAAGTGAAACATTGAAAGTGTGATCAATGTGTAAAGAATTGAGAATTTATGATCATAAGTAAATGTAATAAAAATCTTGGCAATTTGCATTGTTCTTTGATATAACTGCTGAGGCTCAACTCTATTCTATGCTAATTGCTTGCAAGACTGTACTGTGTGTGTAACACATGCCTAGATGATTGGTATTATCTACACGAGTGGTGAACTGTGGCTGGATACTAACGTGGTTCTGGATGAATTAATACATTATTGGTTGGTTAAGAATAAGCAAGTGTCCTGGTTTGAGAAATACTGTTCAAGTTAAAAGTTGACCTAAAAAGAATCCAGTATTAAAAGTAGCAACACTCCCTGGGCTCAATAAAAAGGAGTTATTTTATTAATACTATTCAATTGGCAAACAAAGTTTGCTAGATTTCAGCTTGAAAATCTAACTAGCAAATTCAAAACTGATCCCCCTTTCCTGCTTACAGAGGTAAGTAAATGGACAGTGGAAGGATATTATTTACTTTTTTTTAAAAGTTACTCACCTTGTGCAGTAACTGAGGTTCTTCAAGATAGTTGTCCCTGTGGGTGCTCCACTTTAGGTTTCTTGGTGCCCTGCGCTTCTAATCAAAGATTTGAAGTAGCAGTGTCCTGGTTGGCCACTCATGCACGGCAGCTGTCTCGCACCACTCCAAGTGGCTACCTAGCGTGCGCAGCCAACCATCCCTCAGTTCCTTCTCTATCCCATAGGATTGGTGTGAAACTCTGAAGTAGAGGGGAGGGGGGATAGTGGAGCACCCACAACCATCTCGAAGAATCTCAGTTACTGCACAAGGTGAGTTACCTTCTCTTCTTCTTTGAGAAGAAGGTGACTGTTGAGTACTGCCCCTTAGTGGAGGGGAGGGGGTTCGGAGTTGGTTTATGTATGGTGGATAGCACTGAGAGTCCAAACTGAGCGTCTACAGTTGATTGTTGTTCTAAAGTATAGTGTTTAGTAAAGGTATGGGCTGATGCTCAGGTAGCTGCTTTGCAAATGTCCAATATTAAATGATGGGCACATTGTTGAGAAAGACCACAGATATTAACATTGCTCTGGTGGAGTTTGTGCATACTCCGGAGGGAGCTGTCAGATAGTGGTTTTGGTAACACAACTGGATACATGTCAATATAGATTTGAATAGTCTTTGTTTGGATATAGTTTGACCCTTTGATCATTCTGTTGTGAAGAAAGAGTCTGGATGATTTTCTAAATGTTTTTTTTCTTTCTATATAGAACGCGAGAACTCTGTGGACATCTAACGTGTGAAGGGAGGCCTCCCCGCTGTCTGTGTGTGGTTTCTGGAAGAATACAAGTAAGTAAATGGAATTCTTTAAATGGAATGTTGATGCGACCTTGGATATGAATTTAGGGTGTGGTCACAGAATTATTCTCTCTTTGAGGTGTGCGGTGTAAGGTAGGTGTGCCATTAGGGCACCTAGTTCTCCCACTCTTCTTGCTAATGTGATGGCTACTAGGAAGGACACCTCCATAGATAAGTGTAACAATGAACAGGTTACAAGTGGTTCAAACAGTTTGCCCATGAGAGCACGGAGAACAAGGCTGAGGACAATGGTAGAGTATTAAAAGTGAGAATTTTTCTAATTTGTTTTCACATTTTAATTTTTTGAGATCTTACACATTTCCTGTATTTATTTACAGAAGGCACAGAAGTTACGCACATCCATGTCTCTGCACATCCTAATGGATTTTTTCTTTTTTTAAATTTCTACCATTTCAACCTACTTATCTTGATTCAGTGGCAGTACATATTCTTGTGACTGTCTCCAGATCTAAAATTTGGCAATTTTTCATCACTCAAAATAAGAGAAAAAGAAACAGTATAATCCATATTTTGTAAACTAACAAACATTTTCCTTTTTCAAGCACTAACGGGATATTTGACCCTAATGTGGCTGTGAAAATCCTGAATGTCCTGAAATGCTACAATTCACCCTGAGTTTACACATTTCCTTTCTCCATCCCTCTAAACAAATTCTCAAGCTCATTATTGCTATTAACAATTTTAGCATCTGGCTTTTAAACAGATATCTGTATTAGATCTACTATGTTAATCTGAAATCAGTAGGACATATTTATTTTACCTCCAAAAGAGATTCCTCAAGTTTAGCTAATTGTATCTTCTTGTCTTCTTCTTGTTGCAACAGTTTTGTCTTCTGTTCTTCCAAATCTGGTTTTTCATGCTGGATAGTTAAAGCTAAAAGCTAAGAGGAAAGCAACATATTCAACAAGGAGAATATTAACCTCAGTAATACGTATGCATCGATTTTGGCCATGTATGCTAGCCAATGTTTTTAACGCATGCTTAAACACTAGATAGTCCAGTATCGTAGCCTTTGTGTATGTAAAATACCGTGATGATAAACAGAATACATTATGAGAACAGGGGAAAGAATGGACTTCAAAGGCTACATCTACACTCCAAGCTAGGGGCGTGATGCCCAGCTCATGTAGACTTACTCATGCTAGCTCTCTGAAATAAGCTAAAATAATAGTGTACCTACTGAAGCACAGGAGCAGTGGCAAGGGATAGTCAGATGCAGGGGCAGCTCCAGGCACCAGCACATCAAGCGCGTGCCTGGGGTGGCAAGCCACAGGGGGCGCTCTGCCGGTTGCCGCGAGGGTGGCAGTTAGGTTGCCTTTGGCGGCATGCCTGCAGAGGGTCCGCTGGTCCTGCGGCTTTGACGGACCTCCCGTAGGCTGCCGCCGAATCCGCGGGACCGGGGACCTCCCGCAGGCAAGCCGCCAAAGGCAGTCTGCCTGCCATGCTTGGGGCGGCAAAATACCTAGAGCTGCCCCTGGCCAGATAAAGTACAAACCCACCAGAATCCCAAGGTATGTTTATCTGCACTGGGAAGCACGCACCTAACTCATAACGTAGACGTAACCAACAAGTAGATCCAACAAGAAATAATGGTAATTTCTTCCCTGTTTATCTGGCTTCTTCCAGCAACTTTATACTACCCAAACAGTCCTCCTACTAATGCTGCTCAGTTGTTTTCCTGTTTTCAGCAGGCAAAGATGAGTTGTATGTCTGCTTAGTGTTTTACCTTTTTCTCCAATGTCAAATTTTATGTTTGTTAGTTTTGAATAAACTAGCTTCCCAAGGAGTATTGTTTTGAAATGATGAGGGTTTTTATTTTCTAATTCCTCCTTTTTTCTAGTGGCCCTCTATTTGTCCCACTTTTCTCTAAATGTCATAAACCAAAGTCTCAGCAGCTGCCAGCAATTTGGTGGAAGACCTAACACATTCAGTCTTAAGGTTTCATTGATCTCTTCTTGACCACGAACATAAAGTATTTTGAGACCAGCAGTACAGTTTGGCAAGGATAGAAGTCTGGAGAACTGTTTTGCTAAAATTTTAAAAGCACCATGAATGCTCTTACAAATGCAACTAATAATTTAGGGTTTAATCTGATTCAGTTGAAGTCAATGGAGAACTTCCACTTACTTCAATAGGTGTAAAATGGATGAAGACTGTTACCACCTGCCAGTCTATGATTTGCTTGTAAGGTACGTTAAAAAAAAAGTTACAATTTTATTTTAATTTAATTATTTTAATCATTATTTTATTGTTTAAATTTTTGTGCTGCATTATATCCCCATAGCTCTCACAACAAATTGGAGATTGCAGCTATATTCCATAAGCAGGGGCCTCTGCCAGGTCAGAAGTCAAGGTGTATCCAGAGATGAATGCAGCCCAATGTCTATTAATTATTATTATTTTATTATAAGAAATGTTAAATGCATACCTGTCCTCTTAAACCACTTCTTGTAGTAGTAAAGTTAACTTCAGTAATAATGGAAGCTGCATCAGGTGGAATAAAGGGATTTGGGTTTCGCGTTGACAGAAATAGGCGGAATTCTTCATTATAGTCAATAATTTTGTCACCTATTTGTATAGCATATCGTGGTCCTATTAAAAATATATACATATTATCCTAAGTTTGATTAGGAAATTCCAGAATTGTCTGAAAATAAATACCTACTATGTGAAAAAACTTGAGAACCAAATGTTAGGTTTAGTTTAAAAGAAATAGTCTTATAAAACTAACAAAACCATTTTCATAAATATTATAAAAAATAAATTAAAAGATTTTTATGTTATGAACTTTCCCCTATATGGTTGGAAATAAAAATACAGCAGCATCCTAGAAGTGCATTAGAACCAGATACTAAAAAGACTCAGACCAGTCTGCTTTTGGGTGAATAGCACCTGGTCCTGGTGATTTATTACTGATTAATTTATCAGTTTGTACCAAAACCTCCTCTAATGACACCTCAAACTGGGACAGTTTCTCAGATCTGTCCCCTAAAAAGAATGGCTCAGGTTTGGGAATTTCCCTCACATCCTCAGCTATGAAGACCAATGCAAAGAATTCATTTAGTTTCTCCGCAATGGCCATATTGTCCTTTAGTGTTCCTTCAGCATCTTGATCGTCCAGTGGTCCCACGGGTTGTTTAGCAGGCTTCCTGTTTCTGATGACTTAAAAAAATTCTTGCTATTACTTTTTGAGTCTTTGGCTAGCTGTTCTTCAAATTCTTTTTTGGCCTTGGCTATCTTCCTGAATATACTATGAAATGTATATCAGTTTTTCGTGCATTTTATCCCACCAGCTGACTGGATCTCATAGCCTGTGGATAACTATTTTCCCGCTCCATCCTCATTTTGATGTTTCTCTTTTCCTGTAGTTTTCTAAGAAAATTAAAGAGAAACTGCAATAATTAACAATCTAAAAAGCTGATTTCCAGCCTTAAGTTAAAGCACTTCATTTTTGAACTCTGTAAGGGTCAGAGATCCCAAACAAAAGCATGTGCTTCAAAGTATGACTAGAAAGTCAACTTAAACTTTAGAATGATTCAATGTGTCTTGTTTTATCCTATTTGACAGAACTTTAAATATGTTTAAATATTTCTAACACAGATCACACATTACATGAGTAGTGGAAGGTAAACATAAAAGAGCAAAATCCTAACCAACATTCATGTATCTATAAAGTAGTAAGTTAAAAATTAGATTCTGTACTATGTACATTGATTTAATTCACAGATATCTAAAACAGCTCTCCCTCAAACTGTCAGGCATTTACCTTGAGCAACAAGATCTTTTCTTAACAGCGGATAAAGAACTGGCTCTACTCCATCCATCTCCTGTAGAATAAGTGTTTTCCCAAATCTCACTGCCAGCTCAAGAGCAGTAATGAAGCTAGCATCCTGTGTAAAAAAATTAATGCCTATTAATGTATTTAGTTCCTTAATATTAATATATTTCTTAGTCAATTGTGGAAACATTAAATATTGTGCAAAGAATCTATCTCTCTTTAAGAATGCACATCGTAAGATTATTTGGTCAAAAAAAGTATTGTAGTTAGCCGTAACTGTTATACATTAAATATATTTGTCTCTGCATATTCACAGTCTAAGAATAACATGTCCTGCCAAGCAAGTCACTGAAGAATTTAAAGCAGTAAAACTGAAATGCAAGGGACATCAGATCAAGTGATCTGCAACCAAGAGCACAAAACACATTTTTACTTGACTATCTTTTGGTACCTCTCTACTACCAGTGTCATGGAGTATATATCCCATGCAGGCCCATCAACCAAGGGGTTAATTCAGGTATTACAGCCAGACAGGCTTATGGTGATTAACTTGGAACTCAGTGGAGTGAGCAGGCCTGCCTTCCCCTACTGAACCCTGGGAGATTTAAGGCCTGAAGGAGTTTCCAGACCCCCTAAGCACTAGGACCAGCTGACCCAACCAAGTATAAGGGGAAAATCCATATACCCCGGGGGGACTCAGGCAACAGGAACTGACTGACTGACCCACCAGAGGGAGTGAATTCTGGGGCAATGTTCCATCCGGCCAAAAGCAGTTCTGTTGCATCAATTCACCAGCTCACAACCAGGAAACATTATTAATAGTCGAAAGCAGAGAGGAACTGATAGGGGCTATGCCAATTTGCAGATGCAGTATATCTGGGAATAACTATTATGTAGTCTTCTTTTCTTCTTTGTGAAGTTGTATCTGTGGATCTCCACTGTAGCAGTCCAGCAAACATTGACACTGCTGAATAGTAGACATACTACCTATTCAAGAGAATAAGCACTGCTCTCCCAAAATTAGTATCTGCTCATGTCTCAGAATAATGGAAGAGTGGCATGAACTTCACATGCCACCTTTCCAAATTTCATCTTTAGACATATTGTAAAGACAAACTGTAAAGCTGTTAAGGAGAACCTGAGGACCCTGAGTCCTTCTTGCACACACAATCTGATGAAGCTTAGATAGTTTCTGCCACAAAATAGCAAGGTCTTTGGTTCTCTCTCCAACACCACAAAATGGCTTTCAAGTAGACTCTCTGAAGGGTATAGTTGTTAGGATCCTAACAAGGACAGTCAGGACACGGGATCAGAGCTGAGTCAAACTAGAGGCTGACGGTAGTGAAGGAATTCATAGTCAGGTTCCAGGACAGGGTCGATATCAAGATTCACAGTCTGAGTCGGGTTTCAGGGTCCAGTTCAGAAGGCAAAGTCCAAATCAAGCCAAAGTCAAAGCCAAGAACTCAAGAGCAAGGAACAGGAATGGTCATCACAGCTACAGGATATCCACACTGTTGCCTGGACATTCCTGGAATGCCCATTGGGTTTATATATGGTGAAGAGCCAATCAGGAGCAATGAGGCTGCTGCCTGTCAGACTCCTTGAGGCAAGACTATCCATGGTTTATGTCCACAGCAGGTCATGAGCAGTGGAGCACATGCTGATCACAAATGCTGCTGTGCGGCAGCTTAGGGATGTTAGCAGCTCTATAGGCTTTGGTTCTAGACCCACAGGGCCTTACAGTAAGTAGTTCTCCATGGTAATAACCAATAGTCTTTTTTACATCTAAGCTACGAAACATGGCTTTGTCTGGTAAATCATAGGACTTCGGAAAATCTTTAGTAAAGAAGAGATTAATTCAGATTAAAAAGTCTGAGACTACTTTAGTCAAAAAATTTGGGTGAGGTCCCAGAGTACCTTATCTTTATTTTAAAAAATAAAAAGAGCATGAAAAAAGTTCATTATACGAATTTGCTGTTATGAAATCATTCTGTGTGGAAGCAATATAAAGCATGGGATAAAGTAAAGGATCTGGCCTTATAATTTTAAATAATCTGATGTCTCTGCTACTCAAATCAACCTATCATTGCTATTAAATATGCAAATACCAATAATTTTATTTTTAAAATTAGCTAGAGCACAACATTTGTAAAAACAGGTAAACTTCTTAATGTTAAAAGTATGTAAAGTGTTAATTCCATTTGCCAATTTTATATAATCTTTTGGTACAATATATATAGTTAAAGGATTTCCCTGTAGTTTTAGAAACAGTGAGCCAGCATATGTAGTTATTTCTTCCTAGAGCACTGTGTGAAATGATATAATCCCAAGAACCTGGCTACATCAGTGAATACTATCACACTTCCCCTTAACCCAGACTATGGGATCCTGGGGCCAGCAAAGCTCAGACAGAATTGAAGATCTAGAATTAAGAGTAAATACTGGACCTGTTGGTTAATAACTTCCAAGCGAGAATCTTTCAAATGTGTCTTCAACCATTCTGTAGCCCTTGAAGAAGGATCTATTAAAAAGGGACAAAATCGACTCTGGAAAAAAAAAAGTTATATGCTACAATCTGGTTATAGGACAAAAATATGAAATTAACAAATTTTTTCATCTCCAAAAAATACAAATAACACTGAACAGTTAAAAATTTCAACAGCTGTTTTTATTACTGAACTGCTTGAACAAAGAAGGCAGCCTAATAACAGAACCACAGAGACTGATTCTGGCAGAAAGAAGACTTTCTTGGACTGGTCTATTTTAGACAGGATTACAGTAGGAAAGAATCCAGCATATTGCTGATAACATGTTAATATAAAACCAAGTCTGCAGTATGAGGCTCTCTGTCCACATCCCACTTTGGGGTTTGATGGGAGTAGGAAATGTGGCGTTTGAAGGAGACAAATTAACAAGAAGAAAGGGAGACAGGGATTCTGCCTTGGGGAGGGAACGAATACTTGGCTCCTGTATCTCATTTTAAAAACAAAAGGCCAGACTGAGGGCTGGTCCAGACTGGGGGGGGAATCGATCTTAGATACGCAACTTCACGTAGCTGAAGTCGAATATCTAAGATTGGATTACTCACCCGTCCACACCGCGCGGGATCGATGTTCGCGGCTCTCCGTGTCAATTCCGGAACTCCGTTGGGGTTGATGGAGTTCCGGAATCGATATAAGCGCGCTCGGGGATCGATATATCGCGTCTAGATTAGACACGATATATCGATCCCCGAGCAATCGATTTTAACCCGCCGATACGGCGGGTAGTCTGGACGTGGCCTGAAAATGGACCTCAGTGCATGTGTCCACTAGGAAGGTGAAATAGCAAGATTTGCCAGTTACTTGGCCCACAAAACAGCCAGTCATAATTTCAATTGTAGAGATTGTTCCTTCTGTGAGGCGGAAATGCATGTTGCATGAAAGGGGATGAAACTACTCACTATAGTAAGCTTAACACATGAGAGATAATAATTGGGAGACTATCCTAGAAAACAGTGATTGAAAGAGCAGCAACTCTGAGAAAAAACAGGAGTCATAGTGGACAAACAACTCAACATGAGCTACCAGTATGATGCTATGGCAAACATCGCTAATGCAATCCTTGGATGTATAAAGAGGGGAGTAGTGATTAAGAGCAGGAATGTGATTTTACCTCTGCTGAAATACTGTGTTCAGTACTGGTGCCCACATTTTAAAAATTATTTTGAAAAAACTGGAGAGGTACAGAGAAAAGCCACAACAATTATTTGAGGGCCAGAAAAAACCCTATATTTAGAGGCTTAAACAGCTTACTCTGTAAATAAGATCAAAAAGAACACTGAGATGTGTTTTGTTTACAGTATAAAAATACCTTCACAGGAAGAAAATAACAGGTACTAGAAGGTTCTTTAATCTAGTGGAAAAAGGTGTAATAAGAATTGATGGCTGGAATTTAAAGCAAAACAAAGGCAAATTAGAAATAAGGCACAGAATTTTTTTTTTTTTAACAGTGAGGGTGACGTCTAGATGTCTTCAAGTCCTCAAATAAAGAGAGTGGATATCTTTTTAGAAGATATACTTTAGTCAAGCGCAAGTTATTGGGCTCAATACAGGAGTAACTGGGTGAAATTCTATGTCATATGGCTCATACTAGATAAACTAATTGTCCCATCTGGCCTTAAAATTATGAATTTATAAATCTGTAAAAGTGTTTGCAGGAGGTGGCCATTTTTTATATATCTTGGCAATGGAATGGCTGATATGACAAAAATGCACATTTACAACACAGTGGATAATTCTCAAAAATTTGTAAGTAACGCTAAAGATTACTCATGTTTGGTCTCATTTCATGGACAGAGGGCCTTTCCTTTTGGATTTTCAGGTAAAAATGATAAAAGCAAAAAAGCAAAATGCATAGATGAGGGAACAATTTTATTCCTTTCATTTTAGACAAATCAGAGTTGTAGATATAACAAGTAGCATAAATATTTTATTTTTGTAATGTTTGTGCCTTCAGGAGTACTAAGAAGATCATAAAGATTGAATGAGGTTATCAAAGAACCTAGAAAAACCATCTGCTTCACCCAGTTGCAGAGAAAATGTCTCCAAGGGAAAAAACAAAAAATACAGAACTGTTTACCTGCAAGATCACAAGAGCATTTTCTATTGAAAGGTCATCTGAGGGTAAACCTTCACTTTTCCAAATTAGTTGCTCACTCTCTGTGCACAGAAACCGCCTCATATCAAATTCTGGCAAATAAAAGATGGATTTATTAATTATACACCATGTAGCTGTGCTGACATTTATATTCTGTTGGTATTACATGTCAGTAGTTACAAGAGTTTCTGCCGTATACAATATAGTTTGGTATATTTCCTTTATAATTATTTTTTTTAAATTCCTGATATTTTCTGTATCTCTGATGTTACAGGAGAGTGTTATTAATACATAAAAGATAAAGAAATGATTGTGTTCAGACCATCCCTCATTTTTGGGATAGACAAATTAACCATATTCCACCAAGTAAGGAGATCTATACTTTTCTCCATTGATTTCTCTGCAAGTGTGTGCTTAAATGCAATCAAAAGATGTTACACTCTGTTCAGGTTTATGTCTCTGTGAGTTCTTGGGAAGACATACACCTGAAAGAAGAATCAATTTTTGGCACATTCCCATCCAGGGATAGCAAACTCAGATCACTGATGATTGCCAAAGCTGTGCCTACATGTAGCTACCATACATAAGAACGGTCACACTGGGTCAGATCAAGTCAATCTAGCTGAGTATACTGTCTCTGACAGTGGACAGTACCAGATGCATCAGAGGGAATAAACAGAACAAGGCAATTTTGAGTGATCCAACCCATCATCCAGTCTCAGCTTCTGGAAGTTGCAAGTTTAGTGACAACCAAAGCATGGTTAATAGCTTTTAATGGACCTGATCTCTATTATTTCTTTTCTGAACTTAATTATACTTTTGACCTTCACAGCATCCCATGGCAACGATTTCTACAGGTTGACTGTGCATTGTGTGAAAAAGTACATTCTTTTGTTTCTTTTAAACCTGCTGCCTATTAATTTCATTGGTTGATCACTAGTTCTTGTGTTACATGAAGGGGTAAATAATTTCTATTCACTTTCTCCATACCATTCATGATTTTAAAGACCTCTATCATATCCCCCCTTAATCTTCTCTTTTCTAAGGACAGTCTCTGTCTTTTTACTCTCTCCTCATATGGAAGCTGTTTCATACCTCTAATCATTTTTGTTGCCCTTCTTGGTTCCTTTTCCAATACTAATATTTATGTATTTTTTGTTATATAGTGGCATGATGACATATTCTGTCTCTTTAATGGTCCCTTTCCTAATCTTTTTTAGTATTCTATTAGTTTTCTTGAAGGCAGCTGCACACTGAGCAGATGTTTTCAAAGAACTATTAACAATCATTCCAAGATCTCTTTCTTGAGTGGCAGTAACTAATTTAGATCCCATCATTTCATATGTATAATTGGAATTATTTTTTTCCAATATGAAAGTCGTGTTATTAAAGTCTATCAAAGCATTATGAATTTCCAAAAATTATAAACAAAAATACGTATTAAAATTATCAATATCTCTCACTTTGAAAAATTAACAATCTCTCTCACTTGTCTTCATGTCAAAGAAAATAAAATACATACTTTCAAGACCAGCTGATTTTGTCCACTCATCCAAGCTAATTTTTCGCTGATCCTCTGGAGCAGCAGAAAGATAAGTTATGAAAGCAGCAGCCAACTGAGCTCTTTTAGGCAGAGTGGCTAGTTCATCTGTGATCTCTGAAACCTAAAAAAAAAATAAAATAAAAGGTATGTAGTGGATTCATGACAGATGGCACCTTCATAGCCAAATGTATGGAGTGATGACCAGTCTGCCACCCTACAAATATCCGGAATGGGAACTCAAGGCAGAAAATTCACAGAAGACACAACCAACCTGGCTCAGTGAGACACCATTTTATTAAGAGGTACATCATTGGTCAACCGGTAGCATAAACAAATACAACCGGAAATCCAAGAAGAGATCATCTGGAAAGAGAGAGGGTGGCCCTTGACTCTGTCTGAAAATGTGACGAAGAGTCGAGACAAAGACCTGAATGGTTTAGTCCGCTCCAGGTAAAAAGCCAAAGCTCTTCTAACATCTAAATGTTGATTAAATCTGATGGCATTTTTCCTCCCCTCTGCTCAAATGAGGCTTTGGAAAAGAATGCTGGTAAATAAATTGCTTGACTCATGTGAAATCTGGAAACCACTTTAAACAGGAATTTAGCATGAGGTGGAAGGAAAACCTTGTCCCTAAAGAAAATTGTATAGAGTACCTCTGATAGCAAAGCTCACAGCTCCCCTACTCATCTGAAAAGCTACTTTTATTGACAGGTGCAAACAGAAAAAGTTGCTAGCAGCTCAAAAGCCAGGACTCATCAACTTTGCTAGCACCAGATTTAAACTCCACTGAGGAACCAGACTATGTATATAACACAAATACTTTAGAAACCTGACGGACAGAGAGTTCAAAAAAATTGATTGGTTATCCACAGGAGAGTGGAAAGCTGAGATAGCTGCCAGATGGACTCTGATGGAACGAAGTCAATCCTTGGTGTTCCAGAAACAAAAGATAATCCAAGATATGTCTTATTGGAGCTTGATCTGAGGGAATACCTCTTTATATGGACCAGATGGAAAATCTTTTCTACTTAGCAATGTAAGCCTACTTGAAGGCTTCCTGCTATTCGGTGGCACTTCTTGCACACCCGTAGAATAAAGTCTGTGTCAGCCATGAATCATCCACACTCTTAGGTGGAAGGCCTGAAATTTGGGATAACAAAGGCTGCTGTGGTCCTGGAAAATGAGATCTACATCTCTTAGAAGCAACAGTGGAGGTCTGACCAATAGGGCTAGTAGGGTTGACAGCCAATCTCAATGGAAACACACAGAGGCTATTAGAATAAGATGAGCAGAATCTTGCATTCCTGCCCCAAGTCTTATCCAAAGTCAAGCAACTGCAGGGAGGATATAAAACATAACTGCTGTGTTGTCCATGAGCACCAATAAGTTCCACCCCTGATTTGTGGAAGGAATGCCATACAAGCCAGATGGATGGCTCACAGCTCTGTGATATTTACATGGAGACTCAGATCCTAGGGAGTCCAAAGGCCCTGAATCTGAAGTGAGCTCCCCAACCTAGATCCAATGTATTTATGACTACAGTGAGACCCTGTTGCAGAGGATCAAAGTGAACTCCCTCACAAATATTCATAGGTTCTGTCTACCAGTCCAGGAAGAATAACACCTTAGTAGATTCTTGGAAGACTATGACTATATGACGACGGGCTGGTGAATACACCAAGGCTATCCAACCGTGTAGATATCTGATGTAGATGTAGATGCAGTTTTAGCATGCTGCACCACATATGTGCACACTGCCATGTATCCTAGAAGTTTGAGACAGTTCCAAACTGTGGTGATAGGGTGCACCTTTATATCTAGAGCAATGAGTTGCATCATTTGGAACATCTTCTGTGCAAGGAAAGCCCTGGCCTTTGTAGAGTCCAGGACTGCTATAATGAATTCTATCATTTGAACAGGAGACAGGATGGACTTCTAGATGGACTTAGTAGCCCCAGCATGTCAAAAGTGGATTAAATAATGGCTGGAGAGTACCTGAAACCTCTGATTAGCCAGTCATCCAGGTAAGAGAATACCTGGAGTCCTGAATTTTGCAGGAATGGCACTACTAAAACCATACATTTTTCTGAAAATGAAAAGTGCTGCTAATAGTCTGAAAGGCAGCACTGAGAACTGGTAATGGAATCCGTTTACCATGAACCTGAGAAATTTTCAGAGGCTCTGGTGAATTGCCATGTGAAAATAAGCATCTTTTATTGATGCTAAGGAATTGATAATAGACTAGAGTGACCATCTAGAATTTCAGATCTAAAATAGACTTCCCCCATTTGCTCTTGGGGGTAGGAAGTAGTGGGAATAAAATCCCTTCCCTCTGAACGACACGGTCACATCCTCTATGGTCCTGTCATAAACAGATAGTTAAGAGTTAATGGAACAGAAGTACTTCATATCTCTTTTGCCTGTAAAGGGTTAACAAGAACAGTGAGCCTGGCTGTCACCTGACCAGAGGACCAATCAGAGGACAGGATACTTTCAAATATTGAGAAAGGGAAGTTTTTGTGTGTGCTGTTAGTTTTTGATTGTTGTTCACTCTAGGGGCTCAGAGGGATCAGACGTGCAACCAGGTTTCTCTCCAGTCTCTTCGATACAGGCTCTTATAAGTTCAGAATAGTGAGTACTAGGTATATAAAGAGAGTTAGGCTTATGGTAGTTTTCTTTATTTGCAAATGTGTATTTTGCTGAAAGGATTTTAATTTGTACTTACATACTTAGGCTGGGAGGGTATTCCCAGTGTCTATAACTGAAAGACCCTGTACCTATTCCATTTTAAATTTACAAAGGTAATTTTTGCCTTTGTTCTTTCTTCAATTAAAGGTTTCTTGTTTAAGAATCTAATTTTTTTTTATTCTAGTGAGACCCCAGGGGACTGGGTCTGGATTCACCAGGGAATTGGTGGGGAGAAAGGAGGGAAGGGGGAGAGAGAGGCTAATTTCTCTCTGTGTTAGGATTTACTGTCTCTCTCAGGGAGAATCTGGGAGGGGAAGAGAGGAGGAGGTGGGAAGGTGCATTCTCCTCTCTGTTTTAAGATTCAAGGAGTTTGAATCACAGTGATCTTCCAGGGTAACCCAGGGAGGGGAAGCCTTGGAGAGGCAACGGTGAGGGAAAGGATTTACTTTCCTTGTGTTAAGATCCAGAGGGACTGGGTCTTGGGGGTCCCCGGGCAAGGTTTTGGGGGGACCAGAGTGTACCAGGCACTGGAATTCCTGGTTGGTGGCAGCGCTACAAGTACTAAGCTGGTAATTGAGCTTAGAGGAATTCATGCTGGTACCCCATCTTTTGGATGCTAAAGTTCAGAGTGGGGAATTATACCATGACAGGTCCCCACAAGGAGGAGAGACTGAACCTCCTGAAGTAGCATGCGCCCAGTTCTATATGCTTACGGTCCCTCTGACCGTAAGGTCACAAGCACTTAGGAAGAGGATAGGTGGTTGGCAATAATAGGGGTCAGGAAAGATGGCACTATGGGAAGTGGTACACTGCTCTCAACCAGTGGGTCAAAATGACTGCTTAGATGATCCAGGTTGCCTAGAAGAGTTGGCAGCTGAAGAGATGGATGGAGGAGAAGGATGCCTCTTGCAACCCTGACCCTCTTTTTGGACGGTCCTTGGAATGCAGCGAGAATGGCTGACACTTTGGGGAATGTTGTGGAAGGAATGGCTTTCTTTTTGCCACCGGTACATAGATCCCCAGAGACTTAAGGATCACCCTTGAATCCTTCAGGTTCTGAAGCCTCTCATCAAGCTTTACTGGAAAACAGCAAGAGGCCTTCAAATGGGAGGTCCTGAATTATTTGTTGCACCTCCAGGGGGAGGCCTGATTACTGCAGCCAAGGTGAACATCACATCATGATGGCAGAGGCAATATCTTGAGCTGCAGAGTCTGTCACATCCAGGATCACCAGCAATGCTGTTCTGACAACTTATTTGCTTTCCTCCACCAAAGCAGATAACTCCTGCTTTGCCTCATCAGGAATCTTGTCTTTGAATTTCAGGATATTACCCCACAGGCTAAAGTCATAATGACCTAGCAGAGCTTGCTGGTTTGCAATCCTGAGCTGTAAATCTCTCATGGAATAAAATTTCTGGACAAACAAATCTAAGGGTTTTTTTGCTTCCTTTCCCTTTGGAGTAAAGGCCTGGTGTCCTTGCCTCTCCTTTCTGTTGGCAGCCATGACCACAAGAGAGACTGGAAGAGGGTATCTGTAAGAGTGCTTGAATCCCTGTGAAGGGACATAATATCTCTTCTCCACTCTTTTGGCAGTGGGAGGCAGAGAAAAAGGAGTCTTCCATAAAATCCTGACAGGCTCCAGAATAGCTTCATTTACAGGAAAAGCTACCCTTGAGGGTCCTGCAGACGCTAAAATGTCCACAAGCCCATATTACCTTTCTTGTACCTCTTCTGGCTGGATAACTAAAGCTGCAGACACCCTCTGCAACAAGTCCTGATGAGCATTAAAGACATCAAGAGGTGGGGAGGTAGATTCAGCCACTACTGCCTTATCGGGAAACAAAGAAGAAGAGGCTAAAGGTTGTTGAGGAGGTCCCTCCTCTAACTCCTCTAACGGGGATTTCCCAGCACGCAGCTCTGTCTGCACAATACTAACCCCAGTACCGAGGGAACAAAGATGGTGACTCTCCTATAGATGCTCCCAGCACCTGGCTGATGTAGAGGTGCAGGAATGGAGCAGAGAGGCTTTGGAATGTGGAGGGAAGCTCCAAGGGGTCCAGAAGGTATCCAGTCCTCTGTAGGTCCACAGACACATAGAACGCTGAGGCTGTGAATGGTACCACAGCAGACAGGCACCCCACTGAGGCTGTTGGGCAACTTCAGGTTGGAACACAAAGGATCCAACTTCTGAATCTGATGTAGAGTCCATTTCTCGTGACCATGAGGGAGTTGAACCTGTTGATACTGGGGGAAAGGGGTTCCACTCCTGGAGAAGGGGAAACCAGTGAAATTATTGTTGGCTTACCTCTAGATGCAATACATTCTAGAGATGCTGCAAGAGTAGAAGTGGCCGGTACCGAGTAGTGCTCTGGGGCTTAAGCCGGGACCGCAGGAGTGTGGTTCCAATATCTATTCCATACAAGGCTCTTGAATCATAGGAGAAGCCAGTACCAACAAGTTAAGCAACAATTTGGCTGCCTCAAAACCCTGGCATGCTGATGGCATTGGAAAGGGCTGCCAAGCCTGCGGTACCGAGAGGTGCACTGATCTTTCAGGGATTATTCTCAACAGTCCCTTCCTGGGTTCTGGAGTCAGCAATCCCTGTTGTCTCACAGATTGCTTTTGGGAGGTATGACTGTTTGGAATGTCCCACTAACACCTTGTGAACACTCCGTGCCTTCCTCTTCGAGGGTCCCATTTCCAATCTTAGGAGACATATGCAGTCTCTTCTTAGGCACCAGTGAGGTAGATTTGCCTAAGAACTCTGTCAGAATGGGAGGAAGCACTCCTAACAGACATGGATCTGCTCTGTACCCATTCAGAGCAGGAAGATTCTGATGGTGGACAAAGTGCAGACTCCATGAGTAGGTACTTGAGCCTGGAAACCAAATGCGATTTGAACCCTCTACAAATGTGACGTTTGTCACTGACACACACCTCTCCCAGCCACTTAAGGCATCTGGGATGTGGGTCACTCACTGGCATAGATCTGTTACATGAAAAACAGGCCTTGAAGCCAGGAAAACGGGGCATCAGTCCAGTATCATGTCCAGTGTCCCACCAAGCACCGGTAACCCCACACTAAAAAGATAGCACATTCTTAACTTAATCCTATAACTTACCATTTACAGATATATTATACAAGACTAAAAACTATTGCACAGCTACTATTTACACTGTAAATCCAAAAACAGTGTAAGGGAGGGAAAATATAAGAAACAAAGATTGCTGCTCCAACAACAACCATCACTAGAGCTAGGAAAGAACTGTGGTGGGTCAGGGCAGTGCAGCCCTTTATACTTTTGTGCAGTGGCACAAGGCACTGGAAGGTGTTAACGCTTCCCCGATAAGTATTGTCAAAGGATAAATCTCTGACAACTGTGTATAAGCCACATACACACCTATGGTGGAATGGACACTTGCAATCACTCGAATAACTATAAAATTGTGACATTTTCATGAGTAGAAAAGCCACAGGATCATTTTGGGGGCTAGATTCTCAACAGCACTCACTTTCTGCTTAGTGTAGCCGATGGGGCATCTCCAAAGAAGCTAGCTGCAGCTTCACAATTCCTTAAATGAGGATTAGCAGAGATGGATTGAGAGAAAATATTCTTTTTCTTCCCAGTGTCAGTTGTTACCAAACTGTGATAAATTACATACACAAGATTTCATAAGTAATCTATGATTTTGGGTGCCTCCATTTGTGAGTTCCCAATATGAGATACATAAAAGCTGATTTTGAGAGATTTCTGAAAAATCAAGCCTGTTCAAAGTGTCTCAAAATTGGGCACCCAAACCCACTAGACACTTTTGATAATCTTGGCCATAAAACAGTCACATGACTGCTGAGACTCACAACAGTTTTACATCATTGAAATTACAATACATTTTATCATATTAATTAAATAATGCATTTTGTGCACATTCAGACCTTATCTGACAAGAAAACCTAAATAATGGAATAGGAGAAAGTTTCAGAAGAAATTTAAAATCAAGCTTTCGAGTGGTGACAACAGCTTTTAAATATAATGGAATAAACATTTAGGAGCTGCAATACAGTGCCACATAATTTATATTCCATAAACACATTGTATGATCAAACAATTACCTTTTAAAAAAGAAAAGTATTAAGTCAAGTTTTTTATACAGTGGCATCTATTTTATGAAAGTTTCTGCAACAAACCTGTGTGTTCCATCTCTTGTGTTCCCTATCAAGTTGATTAATCAGTACCTCTGCGGCTTTGAGTGTTTCTTGTGCTTTAACGACTTCAGCTTCAAGTTTAGCTGCTTCAGTTGTTCTACTCTGGAACCTGTAAAAAAAACATACTTTTAAATTATTGTCAAGAACCATTTGGTACACTTTATTAAAGTCAAATTGAAGGGCTCCTTTAAAAAATGGAAGGTTTTGTTTAAGTTCTAAAATCACGAATCCCTCATATCCTGCTCTAAATACCCAGCCCAAACAACTAAATTGGGTAACTGTTCAGATAGGAAGAAAAGAATCCTCCACTCCAGACTACAGAGCAAATCCTACTCCACAATGTTTGATGGTAGATGGATCCAGGCAGTGGTAGATGCACTGGCCCCAGCCCAACTCCCTTATGTGACAGCGGTCAAGCAGCACCCACAGAGATGGACTCCACATCACACAGACGTTGTGTATCCCTCCACAAACTCCTGGAATCCTGCTCTTACATCTCTGAAGAACAGAAGTGTGTTTCAGCCCTTCTGCATCTGAATGGGACAGACGTCAGATTTTCCCCAAAGTACACAATTGACATTGGCAGATACAATAAACACACTATAGAACATAATACATGAAAATAATTTCCTCCTTTACTTAACAGTCAATACCTGACTTGATCAGTTTATGATTTTAAGCCTGATTCAATGCCCACTAGCTCAATGAGTGACTTTACTTTGGTGGGTATCGAATTGGTGCCACTATGAGGGGTAGGAAATGCCAGCTCTCTGAATTACTGTACATATTAGAAACATTATCAAATGTAACATGGGAAATGGCAAAATATTGAAGTCAAGTCTTGGCAGGTTTTTCTATTCTCCTAAAAACTTGCCAGAAATGCTACTGACATAAATTAACTATTTTGGCTAAGTAATATCTCATATGGGAACTGCATACATTTTGAAATATGAATTGAAAAGATGTGTAATTTTACCATGACTTTTATAAGTAGCTGTAGCAGGGTGGACCCCTGCTCCTGCCCTGAAGGGGTTAAAAACAGGCCTAGGAAGGGGCTGTGGCTGGAGAAAGCAGCCTTTAGGCTGGGCTGATTGGGGAAGTGGCTGCAGCTGGGGCCACGCCCCAAACTGAGTAACAGGTCTTCATAAGAAGGCCACGGGAGCTAGAAGCAGTCAGTCTCTCTCTAGCTATAGAGGGAGATGGGCCTGGCTGCCGGGGGATAGAGGCAAAGTACTTGAGGGGAGCAGGGCTGAGGATAGGCTGAGGAGTGGGGGAGCTCTAGCCTAGAAAGCCCCAGGCTGTGGCCTAGCATTAGGCTAAAAGGTACTGGGGGTTGCAGAGGCCAGCCTAGGGGTAGGCAAGGGCAGCAGGTCCAAAGCCCGTTGCCTATGATGAGTGGCTGATACTGCAGTCTGCCCCAGTGAACAGGGGTTAGATGGAGACTAGGCAGTAGCCATATACTGAGGCAAAGTGGGGACAGAGGGTGGGGGTCCCCCAGGAAGGGGAAACCTCAGAGAAAGGGGTGACTGCTTGGGGGCAGCACTCCATGTAAAAGGGCACCGGGTCCAGGGAGGGACACAGGGCCAGAGGATAGGTGGATCACTGGCCTGCAGAGGGCGCTCCGGAGCTGGAACCAAGCTAATTCCCAGAAGTAAACAGCAGGAGGTGCTGCAGGGGTGAGTCGGCCTGTCTACAGTAGCACTGTACATATTTTCTGCTGAAATACACTTTACAATACCTTTATAAAGGAATTCTCTTTGGTAAATTTCAGTGATTAACCCTATAGAGTAGAATTTTGCTAACTCACACTAGTGACTCCAATACAGGGCAAAATGCTGAATTTTGTGAATTATTAATGAAAAAGAAAAAACTGCAATCAAAAAGCAAAGTTAATACTTCACAAAATGTAGATGTTCATTCATTGGTACTTCATAATATGTGCTAACTATACGTCCAAATATGCTAGTAAATGAAATGCAGTATATTTTGGAAAAATAATATACAACAACTTATTTGTAAAATAAGACACTTCACTGAATCATCTAGTTTTAAATCTGTGCTAAGCAGCTGGCAGAAATCACTAATATTTTTGTGCAAATGATGTAGTGAATGGGTTAGTAACATCCACATTAGTGAAGCTTTAATGTACTTCTTATTGTAACGGACATACTTAGCATCAATTATTTTTCCTTTTTTTAAATGAAGGAACTAACTTCATAAAAGCCCTTACATCAGATATTTCCCTTTCCCTCTTTGTATAGTGCTGGTTATGCTTGGAGCTGTGTACATAATTTTGTGTACCATAATAAAAGGTTTGGTTAAAAATGAATTTGAGTAAAGAAATTCCACCATAAATTAGAAAAAAAAGGCCGTTCTATGCCACTGTGGTATAACAGTGCCTGACGGGATGGTAAAAAGAAGAAAGGGAGATACTGTCACTGGTTGGTCCCAATAATGAAAAATGTCTTACTAATAAATTTCCTTTCTGCTAGAAACATCTCCCACGATTCTGGGCTTCTAAGTTGCTCTCCAGTCTCTGAAGCTTATGGCAAGGACAGCTCTGCAGGACAGGTTGGACACAGCAGACTCAGCAGCTTACTCCATGGTATCTGCTATTTCTAAGAGTAGGTGTTTTGGCTCCAAGTTTCTGGTCTCCCTCCTGAAGTAGAGTAGATATCCAGGATTTGCCATTCAAGGATCTGTCCTTCTTCTCAGAAGAAGATGGACAATAGGCTGCATAGCCTAAAAGATGCTAGGGAAACACCGAAGTCCCTTGAAATTTATACATAAGCAATAAGGAAGCAATTCCAGTCCCTAGCAGGCTCACAAATATCAGAGCTTAATACCTTGTCCCCAAGACCTGCTGATAAAAAGGAGAAGGAATTACAGGAGGCAACCATCACCCCCCTCATCACATGTGACAGAAGGATCCTTTTGACCAGTGGCTAACTCTAAATATACATTTTGACAGGCTTGTTGAGAGCAGCATACCACTGCTTGCAGATGAATCTGTCCCTATCCATACCTTTGCCAATCATCCATCCCACTTCCTCAGCACTTGGACTCACATCACATGAGGTCAGTGGCTCCTAAGCACAATTAACCTGGGATATTCCCTTCTATCTATATTAGTTTCTATCAGCCCACCCCAACCCCATCCCTCTTCAGGGGTCACTCTCAGGGCTGGTCCACACTACGGAGGGGAAATCGATCTTAGATACGCAACTTCAGCTACGTGAATAACGTAGCTGAAGTCGAATATCTAAGATCGATTACTCACCCGTCCACACCGCGCGGGATCGATGTTCGCGGCTCTCCCTGTCGATTCTGGAACTCCGTTGGGGTTGATGGAGTTCCAGAATCGATATAAGCGCGCTCGGGGATCGATATATCACGTCTAGATTAGACGCGATATATCGATCCCCGAGCAATCAATTTTAACCCGCCGATACGGCGGGTAGTCTGGACATGGCCTCATAAGATCATTCCTCAGCAGAAGTCCTCCACATGGACTCCTCCTAAGGGTCGAAATGACAGTCTAGACCTATACATTGAATGCTTCTGCCGACGTGCACACGCAAAAATTGTGGAAAAACAACATCGCTTGCCTCATAACCTAACGCAATGCCATCCACAGCCTCAGAAACCACCCTGACATTATCATCAAAGAGGCAGATAAAGGAGGTGCTGTTGTCATCATGAATAGGTCTGACTAGCAAAAGGAGGCCGCCAGACAACTCTCCAATACCAACTCTCCAATACCAAATTCTACGGGCCACTTCCCTCAGATCCCACTGAGGAATACACTAAGAAACTGCACCATCTACTCAGGACACTCTCTACACTAACACTGGGACAAATCAACATACCCCTAGAGCCCCGACCAGGGTTATTCTATCTACTACCCAAGATCCACAAACCCGGAAATCCTGGACGCCCCATCATCTCAGGCATTGGCACTCTCACTGAAGGACTGTCTGGATATCTGGACTCTCTACTCAGACCCTATGACACCAGCACTCCCAGCTATCTCCATGACACCACTGATTTCCTGAGGAAAGTACAATGCATTGGTGACCTTCCAGAAAACACCATCCTAGCCACCATGGATGCAGAGGCTCTCTACACAAACATCCCACACACAGATGGAATACAAGCTGTCAGGAACAGCATCCCTGATGATGCCACAGCACAACTGGCTGCTGAGCTCTGTGCCTTTATTCTCACACACAACTATTTCAAATTTGATGACAATCTATATCTCCAGATCAGTGGCACCGCTATGGGCACCCACATGGTCCCACAATATGCCAATATTTTTATGGCTGACCTGGAACAACGCTTCCTCAGCTCTTGTCCACTCACGCCCCTTCTCTACCTCTGCTACATTGATGACATCTTCATCATCTGGACCCATGGGAAAGAGACTCTGGAAAAATTCCACCACGATTTCAACAGCTTCCACCCCATCAACCTCAGTCTGGACCAATCTACATGGGAGGTCCACTTCCTAGACACCACGATGCAAATAAGTGATGGTCACATTAACACCACCCTATATCGAAAACCTACCAATTGCATTACATCACACGATCCATTGTCTACAGCCAAGCACTGAGGTATAACCGCATCTGCTCTAATCCCTCAGACAGAGACCAACACCTACAAATTCTCCACCAAGTATTCTCAAAACTACAATACCCGCATGAGGAAATAAGGAAACAGATCAACAGAGCCAGACGTGCACCCAGAAGCCTCCTGCTGCAAGACAAACCCAAGAAAGAAACCAACAGGACTCCTCTGGTCATCACATACAGTCCCCAGCTAAAACCCCTCCAACGCATCATTAGAGATCTATAACCCATCCTGGACAATGATCCCACACTTTCACAGGCGTTGGGTGGCAGGCCAGTCCTCGCCCACAGACAACCTGCCAACCTGAAACATATTCTCACCAGTAACTGCAAACCGCACCATAGTAACTCTAGGTCAGGAACCAATCCATGCAACAAACCTCAATGCCAACTCTGTCCACATATCTACACCAGCGACACAATCATAGGACCTAACCAGATCAGCCACACTATCAGTGGTTCATTCACCTGCACATCCACCAATGTAGTATACGCCATCATATGCCAGCAATGCCCCTCTGCTATGTACATCGGCCAAACTGGACAGTCTCTACGGAAAAGGATCAATGGACACACATCAATATACAAAAACCTGTAGGAGAACACCTCAACCTCCCAGGCCACACTATAGCACATCTTAAGGTGGCCATCCTGCAGCAAAAAAACTTCAGGACCAGACTTCAAAGAGAAACTGCTGAGCTTCAGTTCATCTGCAAATTTGACACCATCAGCTCAGGATTAAATAAAGACTGTGAATGGCTTGCCAACTACAAAACCAGTTTCTCCTCCCTTGGTTTTCACACCTGAACTGCTAGAACAGGGCCTCATCCTCCCTGATTGAACTAACCTCATTATCTCTAGCTTGCTTGCATATATATACCTGCCCCTGGAAATTTCCACAATATGCATCTGACGAAGTGGGTATTCACCCACAAAAGTTCATGCTCCAAAACGTCTGTTAGTCTATAAGGTGCCACAGGATTCTTTGCTGCTTTTACAGATCCAGACTAACACGGCTATCCCTCTGATACTTGACAGAAATGAATCGTTACTGTATGACCATCTTCTTTGGTCTAATCAACCTAGTCATATTTTTTCTCTCTGGAATATTTGTTAATGATATTATGCAAATTTTATATTTTGGGAATAACTCACCTGACAGCAAGCAAAAGCAGAGAGGGAACAGCTGTGTGGCTCCATAATGAAGGTGCTAGCTGTATACTAAATGACTGCTTTTCAAATTTCTGAAGTGGACGCACTTGCTCATTCCACCTCAGTCCCTTCTAGGACAGGAGCCTCTGATTTGTAGGCTTCCACAATATATAGTTTAATCCATTTGGTGATGGAGAACTTGGAAGCGCTGAGGTTCTGGCAGTTTGGGTGGAAGGACACGAATAAGGAGCCCAATCTTCTTGTGGATTCTGGCAGTTTGAGATAGACTTTCCACTCTCTCTTCTGACCTCCTATGACGTGCCACCGCTTTTCTATTGGATTTTGTGGTCTTGACAGAACAAAGGAAGCACAACTTCTTGGGATGTGTGAAAGGAGGAATTTACCTTAGGATGAAGGGATTCTGGCATCCTGAGCACCCACTTGTCCTCATGGAACAGGCAATAAGGCTCCTGTAGAGATAAGGCTGCCAGCTCCAACACTCACCTGGCGGATATGACAGCTACTAAAAAAACAAGTCTTAGTGGATAAATGAAAGGCCAAAACTGAAGTCAGACGCTCAAACGCATGGCTTGTCAGAGCCTTCAAAACTAGTGGTAGGTCCTATTTTTGGAAGAGTGGCCTGACCACCAGGATTAAGGAATCCGGCTATCTGTGGATTGTCTGCTAAGGAGCCCAAGGATACTGTGAATAGCACTCTGCTAAAAGAAGACACCTGATGTGCAAAGTTACTGGGCTGAAGGCCTCTGTTTATGCCTTCTTGGAGAAAGTTCAAAATAGTTGAAATTCCAGTATTTCAGGGATTTGCAATGTGCTCTTGCTGGATCTAGACTAGATACAGGAGTACACTTTGTGTCATTACTCTCCTAGATAAAAGCAATGTCTTAATGACTCTAGAGGGCAGAACGAGATTTTTTCAGTGCTTCCTTCTCAATAGACAGGCTGTTTCAGGTCTGGATGAAGAGACCCTGCAAGAGGACATCCAGTCTCCACAGAAGCTAGATGGGAGGGCCTCCAGTTTCAGCTCTACCAAGTGTGAGAACCAAGGTTTCCTCTACCAGTGAGGAGTTATCACTATTTCCATTGCCTATTCTCATTTTATTTTCTGGACCACTCTTCCCAGTAATGGATACGGTGGAAACACATAAATCAGGCCCTGCGGCCAATTGTGCAATATGACATCTGTCCCTATGGATATGGAGTCTGCCTCCCTTGTGAAGTATTTTAGCCTCTTCCAGTCATATGATTTGCTACAGATCACTTGAAAGGAGGCTCAGTGTCTGAACGATGAGATAGAAAACCTCCTGATTCAGACACCACTCAGCGTTCTTGAACCCCGTGCCTGCTAAACCAGTCTCCTTTTGGTTCAGACATTCTTCGACATGGATCGCTCTGACAGACAGCCTACTTCATTATTTATATTCCTTCCACATTAGTACTAGATTCCTTGTTCCCAATTAGTTGTTTAAATATGCAACCCAAGTCATATTTTGTGATTGAACCAGATTGTGGTTCCCACTTAGGGTGGACTGCAAGCTTTGCAGAGCTAGTTTGACTGCTCCCAGCTCTAGGAAGTTTATGCTTTGAGCTTTTTCTTCCTCGCTCCAGAGGCCTTGAGTTGTTTCAATCTCCAAGTGAGCTCCCCAGCTCTCCAGGCAGACATTGGTTGTGAGGACTGAAAGATCTGGAAGGCAGATAGGCATGCCTTTCAAGATATTGTTGTGGACTGATCAACATTATGAGGAGTTGAACACCTGTATTAGAACCCCTACTTGATTGTTCATGTGTTCTGGGAGTAGTCCCACACCTTTAGTGTAAGGCTTGAAGACTTGTGATATGTGATTGTGCCCATGGAGTGATTCCTAAGGATGATACTATGAGTCCGAGCAGTTGGAAAGTATACTGTTGTTGTAGGCCTCTTTTGGCTTTGGATCAAGAAAATAATTTTCCTGGATGAAACTAGAGAACTTTTTCTTGGCACTGATGAAGCTGTGTGCCTGGAGAAGATTCAGCATCCAAGACATGGCTCTGTTAGCTGACTGCGATAGAGTTCTGATCAGGATGTCATTCAGGAAGTGGTACAAGTGAGTTCTCTGTGACCTGAGTCTGGCTATTATCACCATCATCTTTATAAAACCCTGGAGCCCAAAGACAGATCAACAGGAGTGTTGGAACTGATAAAGTTTCCCGAGATAGGCAAACCTCATAAGTCTGTAGTGGCATGATCTGATGGGGCTATGGAGATATGTATCCACTCCAGCTTTTGAAATCCCGAAGTATCCTCAGAACAAACATGACACCAGAGAGGCCAGGATCTCCATCTGAAACTTTTGTTTTCTTCATCCACTTGTTGAGCCTTTTGATGCTGAGAATATCGCTGATAGTCCTCATGCACTTCTGTACAACGAAGATGAAGTAGAACCCAGAGAACAGTCTCTATCACTCCCATATCCTCAACGTGAGATATTCCTTCTGGATCAGATTACGTTTTATAAGTTTGCTGAGCTGGGTGATTGGATGATGACTGATAGGGTGGAATCAATCAATCCCTGGCTCACTATTTTCCTGACCCACTTGTTTCTGGTCTATGAAAACCATTCCTCCAGGAAATGGAAAATCCTGCCCCCTAGATTCAGCTTTGGGCGAACACCTATGAGATCTTTGTCATAACTGAATGTTGGGTGGCTGAGGTCCCTCAGGACTTCCCCTCTGGATCTCAATACCACTGTTTTCCCTTGCAGAATCTATCGTCGTTTACTGGTACCTCTGCAAGGACAAGAAATGAATGAGTGCATCTGTCTGACCAGTCTATATTCTTTCCTGAGGGCTCTCAGGTAGGAAAGAGAGGCACTCATTGCATTTTGCTGCATTGGGTCTGCCACATTATCCAGCTTTTCTCCAAAAAGCAAGGAGCCTGTAAACCTAGCTGATTTTAGAACCTGCTTAGGGTGAGTAACAACTCACAAGGATAGAGCCATAGATGGTGCCTGGCTGAACTGGAAACCCTGGCTCAGACTGAGAACCTCATTGCATTCCCTGAGTCATCAACTATTCAAACAATGTAGCTAGGAAGACTTTAAAGTGGAGCCAAAGTCAGGTGATCTCTGTCCTTAAGGGTTTTAACGTCTTCCAGCTAAGAGAGATGGTCCCGCAAAGGCAGGTAGCTACCAGGGACACTTGAGAGTAGCAGAGGAGGTTTCACAGCTCTTTTTTAGCATGGCCTCTATATCTCTATCCATGAGGTCCTTAAGGTAGAACTCCCCTTTTAAGGAAATAACAATATCCTTGGTAGGGACACTGCACTGGCATCATACTTCATTATCTCCGCAGCAGAGCCCTTTGGTTGTTGAATGTTATAGAACCTGAGGTTTCTCTTGTTAATAGCTTCCCCTTATCAGACTTGTTCCATTCATCCTTAATCACTTGCTCAAAGGAGAAGCAAAGTAGTACTGCAGCCTCAAGGGAGTATTTTGAGGGGAGACATTTACTCTGAGGCTTACTCGTTGAGGCCTGCTCAGATTTCAGAGGCAGATAGCTCACTTTCCTCAATGGCGATGGAGAAAGAGAAGTCAAGGACTCATCTCCTGGATTTTTTGTACTTTTACTTTCCCTTTTAGCCTTTTCAGATTTTTAACATGTTTAGCTTGCTCTGGAAATGCAGAAAACGCTGCTGTGGCTTTGGTGAGGACTTTTGTGACTGGCCTTTCTTAGGGCTTAGAGCCCTTTAGAAAGGTCTGCCTCACAGTCGTCCCCAGGTGGGCCCCATTCCTCCTGGGAGAGCGGGTACAATCTTTGCCAGAGCCCTCCTGGGTGAGTTTGCGAGAGAGGACAGCTGCTTCTTTTCCCAGGTGCTCAGGATCCACTTTAAGACTTGGGAGGTGGAGACTTGTAGCCCCGCAAACCTCCTCTCTTTGTTTTGAAGAGGTTCCCTAGGATTTATCGCGAGTCAAGTGGTCAGGGTCCTCCTCACTTCTGGAGCCCCTTCCTGCTTTGCACTGGGGTTCCTGGTCCATTTCCCCTCCGTTGGAGTTGCAGCTGCCTCAGTGGGTATAGGACCCAACCTGCCTCTCTGACCTGCAGGTGCTGGACCTACCGGAGTTAGGAACGGAAGGCTGAGTGCAGACTGGGCAAAACTCTACATCTGTTGATCCTGGGAAGGCTGCTCACATATAGTATGTCAACACTGTATTAAACAGCTGTGACTGACCCGTGTTAGCTGACTCAGGCGAGGGCTGTAGAGCTATAAAATCGATGGATCGGACTTCGGCTCAGATTGGAGCCCAGGCCTCTGAAACCCTGCAAGATGCTTTACTACAATCTAGGCGTACACTTAGGTTTGACCCGTGCTTTCTTGGCTGCTTGGTATACTTCTGAGGAGCAGAGGATCCAGCAGAGAGATGCTGCAGCAGAGGCTGAGGGAGCGTTAAATCCCAAGTTGTTAACCAACCCAGGAGGAGAAGGAATGTCGACGGGGGAAGAACATTGCTTCTGACTGCCCAAAAAACTGGGCAAAACAGTTAGAATAGAAGACGGAGGGCAGAAACAAAAGAAATTGCCACTGTCTGCTGTCTGCAGAGGGAGAGAGAACAACTGGTGGCAAGCAAGTGCTGGGATGGGGGAGGGAATCAGAACATGTGGCTACAAAATGCTGATCTTCCTCTTGAGCTGCAGGGAGAGGAGAGCAAACCATATGTCCAGAATCATAGGAGACCATAAGCTGCAGAAAAATAGAGCAATGGATTAAACCAAATGAAAGAAAACTAGCTGTCCTCTTTTAGACAAAGGATGACGAACAGCTTCTATCTGAACTTTTCTTAAGCCTCAGGAAGACATCTCTAGACATTTCAAGAATAAGGACTAATCAAACACAACCATATTTTTGCTGTGAAGCCTTTTCTGTTAAAGTATCATTAAAATATTAAATCAATCAAAATTTTTATGAAAACCATTCCAAAGACATGTAAGCAAAACCAACATACTTCTCGTTTAGTTCTGACACTTTTTGACCAACAGAGTTAAGCAGATCTTCTAGCTTCTGTTTTCTGTCTTCAGTTTTCTTTAGGTTACTAAAAATAATTTTCTACTTTATTATTGATGTAGATTCAGTTAAAAAAAATTAAAAATTAATAGAGATAGCATTTAGGACCTTCGCACCCAAAGACACAGCCTTCCTTGATTTTTTTGACCCGTAAATGTCAAAGATAGTCTCAGTTTTCACTTTAAAAAAGTTCTAGTACTGTTTATTATAAAAAACAGCCTTGAAAATGTAACCAAACACTATATTGAAAGTTTGTCACTGTGATTCTTCGTGAAGATCAGGGGTCACGCCAGCTCTCTCCCCAATACCCAGTCAGGACTGATTTTGGGGACTTTGGAATACCATGTCACAGGTCCCTCAATTTATAGTGATCCGAAGACTAATTCACTGCTGTGGCGACGCAGTAGCCATGATTGTGCTAAACCACCCTAAGATCTCTCCTAACCAGCTGCCTGCAGAGAAAGAAACTGCACCTCCCGTAAAGTAGCAGGATTTTCATTGAGATCACCTAACAGGCTATATTAGGTTTAGGTTACTACATCCAATAAAGAAATGATTATAACTATATGTGACTCTTGCATTATTTCATAGTCACAGAATTAAGGCAGAAGGGACAATGAGATCATCTAATCTGAGATTCTGTATATCAAGTGGTCCCCAACCTTTTCGTCTGGCGAGCGCCAGACAAGGACCGTAGCGGCAGTCAAGCATCCGCCGAAATGCTGCCGAATTTTGGCAGCATTTCAGCGGATGCTCGACCACCGGCGCATTTAGATGCCCCCCCCTCCGGGCGCCACAGTGGGGACCCCTGCTATATATTTATCCTTGTAATTTATACATACCTATTTCCCATCTTCTATTTGTTTATTTATATATGTCATCGTTTGCTATTGAACCAGGATGCACTTTGGGGCAAAGTTATATGCTATCACTGTACAGTATCACTTTTAAAAAATATTTAATTAATAACACTACAGGTATCTTTGGAATGCAGAACAATTGCAGAGTAAAATGCATTTTACTCACGCTTCCAATCCTGCCTGTTCTTTTTCCAGAGGCTGAATTCGTTCAAGACATAGGAATACTGGACATTTGCCTTAACCCAAGCTGCAAGTGGAGCAGGCAGCAATACTAGCTCGTTTAGGCATCTGAAAAGAAAAATCATACAAATTATAAAAAGGTCCTTACTGAATTTCACACACAAGAGAAACTGCAAAGTGGACTTTGAGGATAAGTCTCCAGGGAGGGGACTCCAATTATTAGGAAGAGACTGGTAACAGTTATGGGGGAATTCAATCATTAGAAACACAGATAGCTGGGTTGCGATGATCGAGAGAACCGCATGGCGACTTGCCTGCCCAGTGTAAAGTTAGGGTTCTCTCAAGACATCTAGATAGATTTATGTGTAGCGCTGGGGAGGAGCCACTCACCATGGTACATGTAGGTACCAATGATATAGAGAAGGACAGGAGAGAGTCCTGAAGGCCAAATTTAGGCTGCCAGGTAATAGACTGAAATCCAGGGCCTCCATGGAAGCATTCTCTGAAATGCTTTCAGTTCCACGTGCAGGGCCAGTTAATAGGCAGAACGGCAGGTCATCAATGCGTGGATGAGATGATGGTATAAGGAAGAGGGGTTTAGATTATTAAGAACTGGGGAAACTTTTGTGGAAGGGGGAAGCCTATACAGGAAGGATGGGCTCCACCTAAACAAAATGAAACTAGGTTGCTGGCACTTAAAATTAGAAAGGTCATGGAGGCAGTTTTTAAAACTAAGGACTGGGGGGAAACTGACAGGTATTGAGCAGCAAGTGGTTTGGACAGACGCATCCCCTAGGGAGGATCTTCTATTAAGGGAGATTCTGTATGTCCTAGTAAAGAGGAGAGAATGGAAGATGATAAAATACAGACAGAACCTGATGAGAAACAGTCAAATGAAAAAAGAACTCATTCAATTCAGATAGCTAAAAAGTTAAGTTTTAAAATGCTTATATATAAATACTAGAAGTCTAAATAATAAGATGGGTGAAACCAGAGTGCCTCGTATTAAATGAGGATATTGACATAATAGGCATCACAGAAACTTGGTGAAATGAGGATAATCAATAGGACACAATAATACAGGGTACAAAATATATCGGAAGGACAGAACACGTTGTGCCGATCAGGGAGTGGCCTATATGTGAAAGAAAGCATAGAATCAAATGAAGTAAAAAGCTTAAATGAACCAAACTGTACCACCGAACTATATGGTAGGAATTCCATCCTCTACTAATAAGAACATAGCAGTAGGGATATATTACCAACAACATGACCAGGATGGTGACAGTGACTATGAAATGCTCAGGGAGATTAAAGAGGTTATAAAAACACAAAACTCAATAATAATGGGGGATTTCAACTACCCCCATATTGACTGGGTACATGTAACCTCAGGACAAGATGCAGAAATAAAGTTTTTTGACACCTTAAATGACTGTTTCTTGGAGCAGCTAGTCCTGGAATCCACAAGAGGAGAGGCAATTCTTGATTTAGTCCTAAGTGGAGCATAGGATCTGGTCCAAGAAATGAATATAGCTGGACCACTTGGTAATAGTGACCATAATATAATGAAATTTAACGTCCCTGTGGTGTGGAAAACACCACAGCAGCCCAACACGGTAGCATTTAATTTCAGAAAGGCAGACTACACAAAAAAACGAGGAAGTAGTTAAACTGAAATTAAAAGGCACAGTGCCAAAAATGAAAGCTCTGCAAGCTGCACGGAAACTTTTTAAATACAAGATAATAGAGGCTCAACTTAAATGTATACCCCAATTAAAAAAAAACAGTAAGAGAACCAAAAAAGTGCCACCCGGCTAGCCAACAAAGTAGAAGAAGCAGTGAGAGATAAAAAGGCATCCTTAAAATGTGCAAGTTAAATCCTAGTGAGGAAAATAGAAAGGAGCATAAATTCTGGCAAATGAAGTGTAAAAATATAATTAGGAAGTCCAAAACAGATTATGAAGAACAGCTAACCAGAGACTCAAAAAGTACTAGCAAATTTAAAAAAAAAAAAAAAATCAGAAACAAAAAGCCTGCTAAACAACCAGTTGGGACACTGGATGATCAAAAGATGCTAAAGCAGAGGTGCGCAAACTACGGCCCGCGGGACCCTCCTGCCTGGCCCCTGAGATCTTGGTCCAGGATGCTAGTCCCAGGCCCCTCCCTGCTGTTCCCCCTCCCTCACAGCCTCAGCGTGCCGTGCCGCTGGGACAATGCTCTGGGCAGCTGGGCACCGCAGCTTCAGAGCCTAGCCTGACCCAGTGTTCTGTGCTGCGGTGTGGCGTGGCTGGCTCCAGCCAGGAGGTGCAGATGTAGCGCCACCAGCTATCGGTTCTTCCAGGCAGTGCGCTAAGGGGGCAGGAAGCAGGGAGGGTTGGATAGAAGGGAGGGGAGTTTGGGGTGTGGATAGGGGTTGGGGCGGTCAGAGGGCAAGGAACAGGGGGGTTGAATGGGGGCATGGGTCCCAGGGGCGCTCAGGAAGGAGTAGGGCATTGGATGGGTTGGCGGAGTAAGTCGCAGAGGCAATGACTCTGGGGGTGGTCAGGGGACAGGGAATGGGGGGGTGTATAGACAGCAAGGGAGTTTGGGGTGGTGGTCAGGGGGAAGGAGTGTGGAGAGGGGTCGGGGCGGTCAGAGGTGGGGAACAGGGGTTCAATGGGTGCAAGGGTTCCAGGGGCAGTCCAGGAAGGACAGGGGGTTGGATGGGACCATGAGGGCGGTCAGGGGGTGGTGTTCCATAGGCGGTCAGGGGACAGGGAGCAGGGGGAGGTGGATGGGGCGGAGAGTCCCAAGGGGGCCGTCACGAGGCAAGAAGCAGGGGAGCGGATGAATTGGGGGGCGGGGCCAGGCCACACCTGACTGTTTGGGGAGGCACAGCCTCCCCTAACCGGCCCTCCTTCCAATTTCCAAAACCTGATGTGGCCCTCAGGCCAAAAAGTTTGCCTGCCCTTGTGCTAAAGGAGCACTCTATGACACTAGGCCCTTGCAGAGAAACTAAATGAATTCTTTTAATCGATCTTCCTGGCTGAGTTCTGCAGGAACTTCCCAAACCTGAGCCATTCATTTTAAGTGACAATCTGAGGAACTGTCCAATATTGAGGTGACATTATAGGAGGGTTTTGGAACAAATTGATAAATTAAACAGTAATTAGTCACCCGAACCAAATGGTATTCACCCAAGAGTTCTGAAGGAATGGAGGGAGAGATAGCTCAGTGGTTTGAGCATTGCCTGCTAAACCCTGAGTTGCAAGTTCAATCCTTGAGGGGGGCCCACTTAGGGATCTGGGGCAAAAATTGGTCCTGTTAGTAAAGGCAGGGGGCTGGACTCAATTGACTTTCAAGGTCCCTTCCAGTTCTAGGAGATCGGTATATCCTCCACTTATTTAATTTTTTTTAATTTTTCAAATGTGAAACTGCAGAACTACTACTGTCAGTTGTAACCTATCATTTAAATCAGCTTCTGTAACAAATGACTGGAGGATAGCTAGTGGGACACAAATTTTAAAAGGGTCTGACAGTAAGCCTGACTTCAGTACTGGGCAAACTGTTGAAACTAAGAACAGAACTGTCAAACACACAGATGAACATAATTGTTGGGGAAGAGTCAACATGGTTTTTTAAAGGGAAATCATGTCTCACCAATGTACTAGAATTCTTTGAGGGGGTCAACAAGCATGTGGACAAAAGGATGGTGAGGCAACAGGGGCAGAAATCAGTAGAGCCTCCTCTGCCAAATTTTCTCTCTCTGTTTCTACTGATAGCCTTCCCCTCTCTTAGTAGAATTCTCCACTGGCTACCTCCTATCAGTTTAAGTCCACTTTGCACTGTGTCCGTAGCACACAATGATCCTGGTGGACCACAGAAGTTAGTCCTTTTTTTTTAACGTAATGGAATAAGAGAGTTACCTTTGGATCAAAAGATGTCTTGTTTTTAGACAGCAGTTCTTCTACACTCTCTCGTATTTCCTTTGGAATGTTACGGGCATCAAAGGTTGCAATGTCTTCTCTCACTCCTCTTTTGGCAAGGAAACTGCAAATAGTATGAAATAATTAAATGACAAAGCATTGATAAAACAAAGTTACTCAGTATACAGTAACTGGAGTTTGAGATGAGTTGTCCATGGGCATATTCCACTGATGGTACGCATGCACCCTTGTGTGTCAGAGATCAGTGTCTTTTGGCCAGCAGTAGCTAGAGAGAGTATATACGCTCTTCAGTTCTCATGCTCTGCTGCAAGGGCATATACGGTGGACCTTTCCATTTTACGGATTCTGGGCTCCAACGTCTGGCCGCTGACCCCTGTTCTAACCATTAGAGATGAGTCCTGCTCCACTAGGCACAACTGCCCATGTCCGGTCACTTGACGGTTGATGCACCAGTTCCAGAATATGACTGCTTTCTGGCAGAGTGGAGAAAATCTGGTACTGCCTTGTTTGTTGATGTAAACATAGAGGTCATGTTTTTGTCATGATTTGAAACTGACTGTTCTGTTGTTAGGTGGAGAAAGGACTTGCAGGCCTTCTGTACAGCTCTGAGCTCTAGGTGATTGATGTACATTCTCCTCTTTCTCAGAGACCATAGACTCTGTGTCATTAGTTTGTCTATATGAGTGCCCCATCCCTGTAGGGATACATCTGTGACAATAGTCTTGGATGGTAGGGATGCTATAAAGGAAACTCCTCTGCATGCACCCTATCCATCTCAGTGAGGATAGGACCAATAGAAGGATGACGAGAGGTGTGTCCAGTGATATCTGGAAGGTGTGAAAACTAACTTCAACAGCCTTGCAAGCAGCAGAGTTGAAGTCTGGCATGCGGCCTCACAAATGTTCAGGTGGCCATTTGACATAGGAAGGCAAATCATGACCATAGATCAGCATTGGGGTTTCTTTCTAGTTGAAGAATTAGGGAAGCAGGCCTTGGACATGGAGGAGTCCAGGAACACGACAATGAATTCAGTCCTTGGAACTGGATGGAGAACCCCTGAGTTATCCATAAAGAGCTATATATTATCTATTCTTCATTGTTAAGAATAAAATTCTTTTACTTCTAGAAGATCATTAAAAACTCATCCAAACCTTTTGAGAGAGTAGAACAGAAATTATTTCCGTTATATATTGCTGTATTAATGCTTTAAATAAAATCCTCAACTTACCTCTTCATGCTCACCCATGTGTATCAAAAATCCCCATCAGTCGTAAAACACCCTCTAGTATATCTCTGATTATGTCAGGTGCATTCGTAGTGACCGGATTCTGACAAAGACTCTGCTTTATATTTCCAACTGCTAATTTAGTTTCATTAACCAGTGGCTACAAAAAAAAATAAAAAAAAAAACAGTTACCTTTTCCGTAAGTGGTGTTCTTCGAGATGTGTTGCTCATGTCTATTCTACAATAGGTGGCGTGCTCACCACGTGCACTGGTGCCGGAAGTTTTTCCTCTAGCAGTACCCGTAGGGTAGGGGTCCCCCGCAACCCCTGGAGTGGTGCCTGCCTGGTGCGGTATAAGGGGAGCTGCATGCTCCCCTTATACCTAAGTTTCTTCTTGCCAGACAACTCCAACAGCAGGGAAGGAGAGTGGGATGTGGAATAGATATGAGCAACACATCTAGAAGAACACCAGTTAAAAAAAGGTAACTGTTTTTTCTTGTTCGAGTGACTGCTCATGTGTATTCCACAATAGACAATTCAAAGCTATACCTGTCAGAGGTGGGTAGGAGTTCACAAGTTCCCAGGACGGAGGACAGCCCTGCTGAACCCGGCGTCATCCCTGATTTGGGAGATGATCGCATAGTGCAAGGTGAATGTGTGAATCAATGACCACATTGGAGCCCTGCAAATGTCCTGGATGGGGACATAGGGCCATGAAGGCATCCGACGAGCCCTGTGCCCAGGTCGAGTGTGCCCTCATAATGGGTGGCGGAGAACGCCTGCCAGCTCATAACAGGAACGGATGCACAAAGTGATCTTATTGGAAAGGTGCTGAGTGGAAATCGGCTGGCCCCTTGCGCGCTCAGCCGAGGAGACAAACAGTTGTGAGGACTTTCTGAACAGCTTAATCTGCTCAAGGTAGAAAGCCAGAGCCCCCTCCATGTAGAGCATGTGGAGGTGGCATTCCTCACTGGATGCATGAGGGCTTGGTGCAGAGGATGGGTAGAAAAATGTCCTGACCCATGTGTAAAAGCAGCAAAGAATCCTGTGGCACCTTATAGACTAATAGACGTATTGGAGCATGAGCTTTCTTGGGTGAATACCCACTTCGTCAGATGCATGTAGTGGAAATTTCCAGGGGCAGGTATATATATGCAAGCAAGCTAGAGATAATGAGGTTAGGTTCAATCAGGGAGGATGAGGCCCTGTTCTAGCAGCTGAGGTGTGAAAACCAAGGGAAGAGAAACTGGTTTTGTAGTTGACAAGCCATTCACAGTCTTTGTTTAATCCTGAGCTGATGGTGTCAAATTTGCAGATGAACTGAAGCTCAGCAGTTTCTCTTGAAGTCTGGTCCTGAAGTTTTTTTTGCTGCAGGATGGTCACCTTAAGGTCTGCTATAGTGTGGCCAGGGAGGTTGAAGTGTTCTCCTACAGGTTTTTGTATATTGCCATTCCTAATATCTGATTTGTGTCCATTGATCCTTTTCCGTAGAGACTGTCCAGTTTGGCCGATGTACATAGCAGAGGGGCATTGCTGGCATATGATGGCATACATTAATTGGTGGACGTGCAGTGACCAGTAACTGCACACTGCACCATAGTAACTCTAGCTCAGGAACCAATCCATGCAACAAACCTCGAAGCCAACTCTGCCCACACCAGCGACACCATCACAGGACCTAACCAGATCGGCCACACCATCACCGGTTCATTCACCTGCACGTCCTCCCTGATTGAACTAACCTCATTATCTCTAGCTTGCTTGCATATATATACCTACCCCTGGAAATTTCCACTACATGCATCTGACAAAGTGGGTATTCAGCCACGAAAGCTCATGCTCCAAAACGTCTGTTAGTCTATAAGGTGCCACAGGATTCTTTGCTGCTTTTACAGATCCAGACTAACACGGCTACCGCTCTGACATCTGACCCATGTGGTAAGTGGATTCCACCTTCGGAGGAATGCGGGGTGTGGGCGGAGCTGGACCTCGTCCTTATGAAAGACTGCGTATGGGGTTCAGAGGTCAGGGCCCTGAGCTCTGAGACTCATCTGGCTGATGTGATAGCAACCAGGAAGGCTACCTTCCACGGAGAGGTGAGACCAGGAGCACCATGGCCAGTGGTTCAATCGGCAGCCCCGTGAGACGAGCCAACACCAGGTTGGAACCAGGGGTCTAGAATACGGGAAAAGATGGTCCTAGACCCTTAAGGGGTCATAATATGGGAAAAACACCATGTTTCCTTGCATCGGGCGGGATGGCCAGCCAATATGGCTGCCAGAAGCACCCTTGACGGATGAGAGAGGCCAGGCCCTGAGCCATCAGATGGAGGAGGTAATCAAGGATAAGATGAATTGGGGCAGTCACCGGGAGAGACACCCTGGTCTACCACTTCACCGAGAAAACCGGGACAACTTCACCAAATAAGCGCAGCAAATAGAGGGCCATCTACTTTTGAGGAGGATGCGCTGAACTTGCTCTGAGCATGTTTTTTCCTCTTCACCTAACCACTGAGCAGCCACGCTGTAAGGTGAAGAGCCACCAGGTTGGGATGGAGGAGGCGGCCCCTAGTCCTGTGAGAGCAGATCTGGGGGAAGCGGCAACGCCCATGGCAGAGCTATCACCAAGCCTCCCGTATCAATACTGCCTGGCCACCGCCCGGGCAATCAGGAGGAACTCAGGACCTGTCTGTCTTTATCTTCTCCAGGACCCTGCTCATTAGATGGAATGAGGGTAAGGCGTAGAAAAGCTGGCCTGACCAGGTCAGGAGAAAGGCAATGGAGATAGCACCCCTCCCCTGGACCAGAACCGAGGGCATCACCAGTTCTGCCAAGTCACGAATAGGTCCACCTAAGGAGTTCCCCACCTTTGAGAGAGCCGGTGGGCCACTTCCAGGTGTGCATGATAAGGGCGTGGTACTGAGGACAAGCATCTCACTGACTCCTTTGTCAGGGGTCTGAGAGGGAGACCAACAGTGCTTCTGAAGCTCCAGCTACCGAGCAAGCTCCCACTGGGGGCTGCGCCAGAGGCCATGGTGCCCACTGGTACCACTGGGCCGGCCATGACACTCAGTGCCACTGCACCTGCTGTGGCACCAGCAGGGCTGGCTGCCCTTGTTGACCACTCTGGCCCGTCCAAGGACAGCTACAAATGGAGATTGGGTTGGCATAGGATCCGCTGCTGTCTCTCTCGACTGGGAAGAGCAGTGGTGCCAGGATCTGTGATGGTCACAGGATCACGATCTCGATGTGGAAGACCGGTACTGACGCAATAGCTGCTCCACAAATGGCCTCAAAGGGCGGACACACAACGGTGAGGTGACGGCGATTGATGCTTCTGGCTGGAGTGCTTTGGCAGCAACTTGGAGCAGGAGCCCGAGTGGGAATGGCATCGACAACTGTGCCATGAATGACTGCAGTACCCTCTCCAGGATGAGGACCAACGACAATGTCCACTGTGGTCCCCATCAATGTCCGCTCTCTGAGGGAGGACCAGTGCCGTGCTTCCCGGCTGGACATAACCCAGCCTGAGAGTCTGGTCAGCATCCAGGTGATCCACATGGGACCTCTGCCCCAGCAGACACAGGGCAGTGACTGGCATCGGGAATGTTCCCTCGACCAAGACTGTACCGAGCCAGGTACGACTGTGGAGATCCCAGCGGAGGCTTGCCTCTGGAGCATGGGGCCGGCATAGGCGGCACTCCAGGCACCAGCATGGACAAGACATGGTGGGCTGCTGGAGGGTTTCAGTCATTGACGACACCCGGAGAGGCCTGTTCTTAGAAGGGCCGGGCTTCTCCACTCTACATGAGTTGGAAGGCTAGGGCCCAGTGAGGATGGAAGATTGCTCACATAGCCTAGCCTCTGTCCCAAACCTCCCTCGGTGCTGCAGCGAAGAGGGAGTCTTTCCTGGCCCTCTTGGCAGGCCCTGTGAATGGGGGAGCGGTGCCGATTGGTCGATGGCACCGAGAGATCGCCACATACTGACACTGCAGTGCCCAGTACCAGCTCGGAGCGGCGTGCCAGGGTTGGGGTCAGCGCCGACATCCATCAGAATGTCTCGGAGCCTAATGTCCCTTTCTCTTTCGCTCTTATGGGTTTTCTCCCAAGCAGCGCAAACAGTCAGTGTGCTAATTGCTTCTTGGCATAGAACACTGACAAGAACCACAGGACTTAAATCCTAGGGCTCGAGGCATGCCCCAGCCCAGGCTCACTGACTAACTAAACTAACTACTCTAACTAACTACAGGTATTAAACAAACAAACAGTTCTGGGGATGAGCTGCAGCAAAGCTGGAGCAGAGCAGTTCCGACGTATCTTCACTGGTGGCAAGAAGGAACTGAGGGTGGGGGAGCTCCCCTTATATCGCGCCGGACACGTACCACTCCAGGGTTGTGGAGGGCACTCCCCCTGCTATGGGTACTGCTAGAGGAAAAACTTCTGGCAACAGTGAACGTGGCGAGCACGCACACCTGTGTGTGGAATACACATGAGCAATCACTCAAAGAAGAATAACTGTTTTATAAACAGGAGACAACAGAACATTTATGTCCTCTCAGTTTTCACACAAAACTGGCTTTATGTTTCACTTTTAGCATTTTATTTTCTTCATTACATCCAACTTATCTTTTAAATTTGTATTAACTTCTCAAAGTTTAATTTTAAAAAGGTGAAGTAAGCAGGTATTTACCTATGGCAAAAATTTACTTTCATGCTACACTGTACAGTATAATCCTGACATTCTCTTAATTTTTATTCAGCACAATCATCCAAAAATATTGTAACATTGAAACATTTTACTCATATTTTTTATCTCTTTTCCTGTTGGATGCTTCAGATTTATAAAGAATACATAATAAATCTTATTAAGGAAGTTCTACACACCATGGGCCAAATTAAGGCTGTCTTTGTGTAAGCACATGGGATTGAAGCCTTCTCTTCATATGCAGCTGCATCTGAGGGTAAGTACCAGCCACAGTTGCAGCCCTCATGCACTGAGCCATAAAGCGAGCAATAAATACTTCTCCAAACCCACTTAAAGCAGTAGGTAAGCACAAGGGCAGCAACTGAGGGCATGCTTTGGCCTGAGAAATCTTCATTGTGATAGACAGAAAATAAGGTTTCAGAGTAGCAGCCATATTAGTCTGTATCTGCAAAAGAAACAGGAGTACTTGTGGCACTTTAGAGACTAACAAATTTATTTGAACATAAGCTTTCGTGGGCTACAGCCCACTTCTTCGGATGCATAGAATGGAACATATATTGAGCAGATATATATACACATACTGAGAGCATGAAAAGGTGGGAGTTGTCTTACCAACTCTGAGAGGCCAATTAAGTAAGAGAAAAAACTTTTGAAATGATAATCAAGATAGCCCAGTACAGAGAGTTTGATAAGAAGTGTGAGAATACTTACAAGGGGACATAGATTCAATATTTGTAATGGCTCTCAGCCATTCCCAGTCCCTATTCAAGCCTAAATTGATTGTATCTAGTTTGCATATCAATTCAGCTCAGCAGTTTCTCGTTGGGGTCTGTTTTTGAAGCTTTTCTGTTGCCAAAATTGCCAGCTTGAGTTCCCAAATCCCAGGACTGACTGCCAGGGCTGGCAATTAGAGTATCCTGAACATATTTTTAATATAAATCATTGAGCGAGAAATAAATATGAAATCCTATGGTGATTTTTTTTCAAATCTCGCAGATCAAACTGCAAGTCAAAGTCAATAGGATCAGTTTTTATCTATTCATTTCCTTAGCAGTTCTCACCCTGAACCTCTTTTAGTTCATCTTCAATTTTCTTTTTCTTTCTTCAATTTTTACACTTCTTCTGCTATCTTGTGTTTAATTTTTTCCATTTCTGTCTTTTGCTCACTGGCATCCTGTTAGAAGAGAGATTATTCATGAGGGATATTTTATACTTTATTTTCCAAACTGACTATGTGGTATTATCATACTTTTGATACTCACGTTTCTTTAAATCATTTTAATTTTAAAATACATTTTAATTTGTTATAGTATTGTTCATACTAAAGTACTAAAAAAGACCTTGACACCGAATTACTGTTAGGATAGCCCTGATTCAGGAAGGCACTTAAGCATGTTAACTTTAACCGTGTTTAAGTCTCATTTGACTTCAATGGGCCTTAAGCATGAACTTAACTGCTTTCCTGAAAATAGGAACACTTGCCGGAACTGGAGCCCTTTGTAAGGGTAATACACATATTTCTTCAACAGGCCAGTAAGGAAAAAAGAGAGAGATTATTATGTTATGTTTATTTTACAAACATTTGAGAAGCGCCTCAGATACTATGGTTGTGGACAACATATAAATAGATATGACTAAATTAAGGACGTGTATTTTCTAACCTGGACATCATGCTCGATTTTGGACCTGTCTCTAGCTCCTCACATCCAGGCTATGTCTAAATCTTGCCAAATCTTTCTGCATAACATCTCTATGGATAAGCCTTTCCTATCCATCCAAAGACCTAAACTCTCACACACGCTTCAATCATCTTGCATCTCAATTAATGCACATCTTTTTTCTCTAGCCTTGGACAAATCAATCCTGTCCTGCACATGTTTATTCAGAATGTTGCTGCAAAGATGATTTTCACAATCTGCTGCTTTGACCACATCACTTCTCTCTTTGCATCCTTTCCACTGGCTCTGACTTCTCTACCATATCAAACATAAGCTACTTGTCTTCACGTTTCAAAGACCACCATGACACATTCATAGGCGGCGAGTTCCATACCCACGTGGTGCTCGGGCACCAGCAATATTCAGAGCCTGGGGCCCAGCTCCACAAATATTTAGGACTGGGGTGGGAGACCCAGTCCCACCTGCGGCCCCCCCCACCTTCCCCGAGTGTCTTGGGCCCCGACTTGCTGCCTTCACACCCCACGCTCACCTTTCTCGGACTCCAGAGCAGAGAGGCACTGACACCCTGTCTCTTCAGGGCAGCTCCATGTTGCCTTCCTGAAGCAACTGCTTCTGCAGGGTCCTAGTGCCCCCCATATCACTGCCAGGGCAGACTGACTGAGGGTATGTCTACATCTACAATTTTGTAGTGCTGGTTGTTACAGCTGTATTAGTACAGCTGTATAGGTCCAGCGCTGCAGAGTGGTCACACTTACAGCAACCAGCGCTGCAAGTGGTGTTAGATGTGGTCACACTGCAGCGCTGTTGGGAAGCTTCAAGGGGGGTTCGGGGAACGCGAGAGCAAACCGCGGGAAAGCAGGTCTCCTTCCCCGGTTTTGCTCCAGTGTTCCCCGAATCCCGAGCAAGCAGGTCTCCTTCCCCGCGGTTTGCTCTCGCGTTCCCCGAACCCCTGAGCAAGCAGATCTCCTTCCCGCGGTTGCTCTCGCGTTCCCCGAACCCCCCTGCAAACGGTGTGGAAGGAGACCTGCTTGCTCGGGGGTGCGGGGAAGGAGACCTACTTGCACAGGGGTTCAGGGAACGCGCGAGAGCAAACCGGGGAAGGAGACCTGCTTCCCCGCGGTTTGCTCTCGCGTTCCCCGAACCCCCCTGCAAACCGCTGGGAAGGAGACCCGCTTGGGGGGGGATTCGGAGAACACCGGAGCAAACCGCGGGGAAGGATACCTGCTTGATTACCAGAGAAGCTTCCTCAGGTATGCTGGGATACCTGCTTATTCCACGGAGGTCAAGAAAAGCACTGGTAAGTGTCTACACTTGATTACCAGTGCTGGATCACCAGCGCTGGATCCTCTACACCCGAGACAAAACAGGAGTACGGCCAGCGCTGCAAACAGGGAGTTGCAGCACTGGTGATGCCCTGCAGATGTGTACACCTCTTAAGTTGCAGCGCTGTAACCCCTCACCAGCGCTGCAACTTTGTGATGTAGACAAGCCCTCAGCCTGCCCTTCCCCTCAAACCCTTTCCTTTTCTGGTAGGACCCTCCAGCAGAACAGCCTCCCCCGCCACAGTTACTGCTCCTGCCCCATGCTGGGCAAGAAGGCAGCCCCATCCCTCACCCCCAGTGAGGCTACAGTCCGAGGCAACAGCAAGGGAGGAGGCGCATGCAGCACCCCCCAGCACCCACCAGGGGAGAGGTGGGAAAGATTCCTGGATCTGAGAGAGGCCCTAGAAGCACATGCAGGACAGTGGGTGGGGTGAGTGTGTTGCTGGGGGGGAAGGAAAGGGGCGACTCCTCCCTCTAGCTTGCTGCTGCCAGCAGGAGAAGGGCTGGGGGGAGTCCTTCTCTCTGTCCCCTGTCCCAGAGCAGCCTGCCTGCACTCCAAACTCATCCCCAGCCCTGCCTCACCCCAGAGCCCACAACCCCAGCCAGAGCTTTCGCCCCCCACCGCCTCCTCAACCATCTGTCAATGCCCTGAACCTCTCCAGCACCCCAACACCTTATCCCCAGTCCCAGCCAGAGCCTCACCCCCAACATTCCTACTCTCACCCTAAGCCCCTCCCACACCCAAGACCCCCATTGCCAACCCCAGACAGAGCCTTCACCTCCTACACCCCTACTCTTGCCCTGAGCCCCTCCCACACTCCAAACCCTAATCAGTTACCACACTCCAACAGCCCTCACCCCTGCACTCCATACCTCTGAATCCTTCCCTCATCCAAACTCCCTCCCAGTTGCCTTGAGCAGGTGGTGGGGCACAGTTGGGGGGATGGAGTTTGGGCACCACCAAAATTTCTACAAACCTGCCACCCCTGGACCATCTCCACCCTACCCGTCATCTTCCATTCACAACTGAGATGTTGATTCCTGCCTCCAATAAGTCCATGATGTCAGCCTCTTTCATCCACTTGTTCAATTTCAAACAAGCATCTTTGTGTTTTCTCCCCACACTACCCCTATGCTTGGGTGGAGCTCCCCATAACATCTGCAAATCCACCTCATTATCCTTCTTTAAATCCTCCTTAAAACTTTTATTTTCTATGGTGTCTATTAAAAAAATTACAATGGTTAGACAGCTGTGCTGTGCCACTGCTTAACATGCTGACCAACACTGCCTCACTGTTTCCTTGAATCCCTCAACTGTCTATTGATACCCATCTGTTTTCTTTTGTCTCACAGGGTATGGCTACACTTGCAACTTTAAAGTGCTCCCGCGGCAGTGCTTTGAAGTGCGAGTGTGGTCACAAAACCAGCACTGGGAGAGAGCTCTCCCAGCGCTGCAGGTACTCCAACCTCCCATGAGGATTAGCTTACAGCGCTGGGAGCTGAGCTCCCAGCGCTGGGACACTGTTACACTGGCACTTTACAGCGCTGTAACTTGCTGTGCTCAGGGGTGTGGTTTTTCACACCCCTGAGCGAGAAAGTTCAACACTGTAAAAGCACCAGTGTAGCCAAGGCCACAGACTATATACTTTTTGGGACACCGACTGCATTTTGTTCTGTGTTAGTGCCTAGAAACAATGGGGTCCTGATGAATGAGTAGGGCTCCTAGGCATTACAGTAATACTACTACCACTCAATATAATAACAAACAACAACAACAACATAGCCTAGAGATGTTGAACACACACAACTGTCATGAAGTTAATGGGAGCTGACAGTGTTAGCGCCTTTGAAATCAGGCCAAAAATGTATAATGCATGCACCCCACAAGTAGCAACAATAAATGTGATAGCATGGGTTAATATGCAGGCCCACATTTTGGGGGGAAAACTGAGCATGGAGAACAGGGCATAGGTCAAGGAGAGGAAAGGGGAACAGGTAGTGATCTGAAAGAGACACGGTAAATTGAACATAAAACTGTTCAAAATTCTGGAAACTCCATGGAAGAATACTCTACCCTATGCTGCACAGAGAAAGGTGGAAAGCCAAAGAGTGTTTGACACCCAACTAGAGAACAAGTAGTGGAGGATATGTCCAAAAAGGAAGACATCACTTTGGTGAGACAGAGGTAACAAGGAGGCATAAGAAATGAGAGGGTCAGAGGTTCATGTAAATTGTGAACACAGATGTTCTTATCTCCCATTTATGATGATGATTGAAAAGACAAATTTATGACCACTAGTGAAGCAAAGTTGATATAGAAGTGACAGGATATGATTCCAAGAAGTGAGGCAGTTGTACTCTGAGCTGAAGTGACAGCAGAAAACAGTGCCTGCGTATAAGCAGCAGAAATGAAGGATGATATTTGTCCATCATAGCATTTAACCTGAAAACATTTACAGACAGATAGGTCACTAATACATTATAATGATATAGCATTAAATCATCTAAGACTAGGTCAGGCATTTTATGCATGCAATGTGAATATATTACAGGTAATTAAAAAAAAGTCATAACCTCAGTTGACACGTCAAAATCACTGTCAGAAAGAACATCATTGGCATCTTGTGAGCATACATTAGAGCCCTCTGTCTCAACTAAGCTGGTTCCTTTCAAGTTTTTTTAAATATCAGAGGAACTTTATGCTTCTGTAGTGCTTCTTAGAGGATGTTAACCTCAGACCTGTCAGTCCTGTTAGCACACCTTTGATACTACTGAGCATACCACGTTTCATTGCGTGTGTTCCAACTTCCTATTTTAGCCTTACACAGTAATACCAAACATCATTCTGGAATGCATTAGCAGGAGTGTTGTAAGCAAGACACAGAAGTAATTATTTTGCTTACTCCATGCTGATTAGGCCTCAGCTGGAGTATTGAGTCAGTTCGGGGTGCCACATTTCAGGAAAGAGGTGGACAAACTGGAGAAAGTCCAGAGAAGAGCAACAAAAATGATTAAAGATCTAGAAAACATGATCTCTGAGGTAAGATTGAAAAAACTGGGGATTGATTAGTCTGGAGAAGAGAAGACTAGGGGAGGGGCATGATAACAGTTTTCAAGTACATAAAAGGTTGCTACTATGAGAGGGGGAGAAAAATCTGAGGATAGGACTAGTAGCAATAGGCTTAAATTGCAGCAAGGGCAGTTTAGGCTGGACATTAGGAAAAACTTCCTGTAAGGGTAGTTAAGCACTGGAATAAATTGCAGAGGGAGGTTGTGGATTCTCCATCATTGAAGATTTTTGAGAGCAGGTAGACAAATACTTGTCAGGGATCATCTAGATAATATTTACCTCCTGCCTTGAGTGCAGGGGGACTGGATTAGAAGACCTCTCGAGATCTCTGCCAGTCCTATGATTCTGTGCTTACAACGGGTAGGCAACCCAACCTATGGCATAGGTGCCAAAGATGACACGCAAGCTGATTTTCAGTGGCACTCACACTGCCAAGGTCCTGGCACTGGTCTGGGAGCTCTGCATTTAATTTAATTTTAAATAAAGCTTCTTAAATATTTAAAAAACCTTATTTACTTTACATACAGCAATAGTTTAGTTATATATTATAGACATAGAAAGAGACTTTCTCAAATGTTAAAATGTTTACTGGCACGCAAAACCTTACATTAGAGTGAATAAATGAAGACTTGGCACATCACTTCTGAAAGGTTGCTAACCCCTGCTCTACAAGTGTACAAGGGGATTTATGGATAGGATAACAGCCAAGGACTTTCAAATCTCTTCTAGCTTTCAAAAGTCTTCCAGCTGCCCTGGGGAATATGGGGTAAAAGTTATCTTTGCTACAGGAAGTCACACACACCTAGGTAATCCATCATCTGGCTAACATTCAAGTACATCTACACCAAATAATACAGAATACATAAAAGCCTCAGAAGACTTGATAAAAATTCCCTCAAATCTTCATGGTTTCACAGATTCTATAGGATAAATATAAGGATAGACATTGCAAGCCAAATATTTTGAGGCTGCAGTCACCTGGTCTGCTATAAATAGGAAATCTGTTTTCTTAGACTGAATTTACAGTTGGAAGTATTAATTGCACTTGATTTGCTCTCATTGAAATCAATGACAAAACTCTTTCTGATGCCTATCAGAGCAGGATCACCCCATTATGGCTTACCTTCTGTTTCTAATCTTCAGAATCACATGTAATCAAATACTAATATCCACTTTCCACAGAAATTGGAAACCTTGCATTTAACTAAGGAAGTGTCACTAAAGAAAATGGATTCTCAAAAGAAAAGAGAGAGAGACTACCTCAAAGCCAATGGCTAGCAGTTCAAAGGGTGGTCTAAAGAAATAAGCTTGTCTGCTTAAAATCAGAAATATCAGGAAATCTCTACTTTCAACTAGATGCAAAAATGCCACACAAGAAATTTAAAGAACTTGGCACTTAAAATACTACAGATAAATAGTAGATCTGGTTCAAATCTTTTTTGAAAATTTTAAATGTCATTCTCTGACCAACTCTATAAAGTAGAACTGTTAGATACAGAAAGATCTGGAGGACCTTTCAGTCCTGAACTGCACCAGTAAGTAAAAGTGTTACTTAAGTCCCCTATCCTACTTGGTCGACCCACACATTGATTAATTCCCTTATAAATTTCACATAGAAAAAAAAAAAGGAGAGGGGGAGAGGGATTTTATTTTTTAAGATTCTGTTGTGACAATCAACATTACCTGCATAGACACTGTAATTTCTTGGAGTGCAGCATCAGCTTCATCTTGCTTAGTTTGAGTAATATGCTTTGTTCTCCAGCTTTTCTGTTCAGTTCATCTACTAGGGCTTTGGCTTCATTCAGCTTAGACACTCCTGCCTACAATATATATAAAATGTTTTTAGCAACAATTAGTAAACAAAAATATCTTCACCAGAGAATTTGGTACAGACAACCTTGGAAGGATTAAAAAGTGACCATTTTTGTACAGACAACCTTGGAAGGACTAAAAAGTGACTTATTTTGACACATGAGGTGTAGGGGTAAAACATATGCAGGAAAATGTCCTGGTTGGAGTGTAATGGGACAAAACTTTTGGAAGGAAAACCAGGTGAGGCCTGAGTTGCACCTGTCCTTGAAGTAGACCATGTATGGAGGGTCAGAGGCGAGGGCCCTTCAACTCCAAGACCCCAAAGTAATGGCAACCAGAAAAAGAACCTTCCATGACAGATACAGATGGGAGCAAGTTACCAATGGTTCAAATGGAGGTCCCATCAGTTTGGAAAGAACAGGTTGAGGTACCATGCAGGGATCAGTTGCTGAACCTGTGGGTAGAGGCACTCCAGGCCCTTGAAGAAGCTGCCTACCATGGGGTTGGCAAAGATGGAGCAACCAGTCGCTCCCAAGTGGAATGCAGAGATAGCTGCCAGGTGCACATTGATGGAAGAAGCAGCCGACCTTGCTGCTTGAGTTGCAACAGGTACTTCAGGATGACAGGAATGGGGGCCTCCAAAGGTGGAGAGAACAGCTGTGGCAGCACTAGATCACAAACCGCTTCCACTTTGCCAGACAGGTAACTCTCCAAATTCCCACTGCTGGAGGGCTTCCCACAGAAGGGAAAGGAATGGGCACCACCCTGCTTGTTTATGTAAAACATTGCAGTTGTGTTGTCCGTCGTGATTCCCACACATTAACCCAAGTGGGCTGGAAGGTCTAGCATACTAATCAAATCGCTCTCAGCTCCTTGATGTTGATGTGGAGCGAGAGCTCATCTTGAGACCAGAGGCCTGTATCTGAAGGTCCCCCAGATGTGCGCCTCACCCCAGCGCCAATGCCTCTGTTACCAGGGATGGGGAGGACTAAGGTCTGTGGAAGGAGATTTCCTTGCACACACTTTGATGGTTAAGACACTAGCCCAGGGGATGGAGGATGTGATCCAGAAGAGTGACCACAGAGTTCTAGACTGTCGCATCCTGGACTGTCGCATCCTAGTCTGTACCACGTAATGTTGCACCACGTAGGTTACAAGCTGCCATGTGACCAAGTAGTCTCAGGTAGGTCCTTGCTGTGGTGGTAGGTTACCATCTGAGACCTTGTACGGAGTCTGAGATCATTCAAAAACAGGTCTCCAGCAGGAATGCTCTGGCATGACCCAGGTCCAGTACTTCTCCAATAAAATCTATCCTTTGAGTTGGTATCAGGGTCAACTTGCTCGTGTTTGAGAATAAGGCCCAACCTGTTGAACATGGACCTCATGATATGTAGGCTGACCAGATAGCAAGTTTGAAAAATCGGGGATAGAAGTTGGGGGGTAACAGAGTCTATATAAGAAAAAGCCACAAATATCAGGACTGTCCCTATAAAATCGGGACATCTGGTCACCCTAATGATATATATCTTCACTTCTACCTGATCCCTGGAGCGCCCCTGGAGCTGCCAGTCATTGAGGTAATGGACACTGCACCTGCTCCAGCAAAGGAAGGCAGCAACAACCAACATGCACTGGTGAACACCCAAGGTGCTGTGGACAGGCCGAAGGGGAGATCCATAAACTGGAAGGTGGTTGTGATTGACCACAAACCTGAGGTATCGTCTGTGAGTGACACATACTGAATATATGAAAGTATGCGTCCTTGAGATCAAGGGCTGCATACCAGTCTCCCAGATCCAAAGAAGGGAATATCGAGTTCAGGAACCTCAGTTTCACCATGAATCGTTGAGGCCTCGCAGGTCTAAAATGAGTCTGAGACCCCGTTGGCTTGGAGATTAGGAATAACAGAGTAGAATCACTTGCCTCTTAGCTCCTGAAGAACCTCCTCCACTGCCCTGCAGTGAGAAGCATTTGCCCCTCCTGGATAAGGAGTTGCTCATGAGAAAGGTCCCTGAAAAGGATGGGAAGGGGAGCTGGGAGAGAGGAGAAAAGCAGAACTGGAGAGAATAGCCCATTTCTATCATGTGAAGAACCATGATCCGATATTATTTGGGACCAAACATGGAAGAAGTGGGATAGATGGTTCAGAAAACAGAGTTGATGCATTCTTACTTCTGCGCTTCTACTGTGGGGGACTGCCCTCAGAGCTTGAGTGCCTGGCCAACAGTCACCGCTTTCCAGCCAACAGCTGACACTCGCCAGTCACCCAGCTCTGAAGGCAGCGCAGAAGTAAGTGTGGCAATACCATGATCCCCCTAAAATAACCTTGTGATCCCCCTGCAACCTCCTTTTGGGTCAGGATCCCCAATTGAGAAACTCTGGACTCCTCTGTGAAATCTGTGTAGTATAGGGTAAAAGCACGCAAAAGACCAGCTTTCACAGTCCGTGACGCATTTTTCATGGCCATTCATGATCAGGAAAGCTGTGCAAAGTAAACAAGTTGCCTTTCCAGTATATATGCATGAACTATCAATTATCCAGTTGGTCAGAAATTACCAGATTTGAAAAACCAAAGCCACTGTTAACAGCTATAGATCATGAGTTGTGACTAATGTACAGCACATCCAGACAAGGTCAACAGGAAAAAAAATTCAATTCTCACACACACACACACACACACACCACACACACACACACACACCACACTTAGAATCAAACAACTGCACTGTCTCCGACCTCTAAACCAAAATAAAAAGGAGTCATTATTGTCACTGGTTACTTTAACTATAGCTCTCCCCACTACAGTCAGTACCCATACCCATTACAGTATGCATGTCAGAATAGAGCTTCTGCTTCCAAACCCTCTCCACCCATACATGCACTAACCAAACTTTTCTAGCTAGAACACTAACCATACATATTGAAGTGCTGGGAAGTGTGCCCTTTGGAAGGGAAAACATATCTACTTTGCAGCAACTGGTAAAAACTAGAGTGGAATGAGGGAATCCCCCTACTTCTGAGTCATTTGGGAGAGGAGAGTGGGGGGTCACTGTACTAAGACTACACGTGTCCCTCACCTCAAACCAGAGAAGATACTGTATGAGAGCATGCACAAAGGGAGCGAAAGCTCGGACTAACCAAGATAGCAGCAGCACATGCTGCCAATCACACATATGCAAGATATGATACAAAGAGGGTAGAGCTACTGCCACAGTATAAACTTTGAAAATCGATTCACAAATATGGAAATATTCTGCCAACTCACAAGTAGAAAATGTTATTAATTACATACCTGCAAATGGCTTTGCCTTTTTAACAACTCTGCTCTTTTGCTGCTATTGATGGCACTATATACACGCAGGAAAGTCATATATCTGCTTGGAGTTGCTCCATATGCTTTACAGGACTCATGGATCACCAAAAAAGATTTCAAAAAATCAGAATCACCTATATAGCAAAATATATTATTTATTAAACAGCTTTATCATTCCTACTGCATCCAGAATAACTTAGGATGAGCAATGTGATATACTTTTTAAATCATGAACTGAGGACGTACACAGTACCTAAAAAGGAAGAGTTTTGCAGGGTTTCATGAGAGAAACGAAGTAGCATTCCGCTCTGAAGATCTGCCCTTCAGAAGGCAACATTCTGTTCTTGTTTTACAGCATTAAAAGTTTTATACTGAACTGAAAAGGCATATGAGCATTGCCAGAATTAGTTACACATCACTGAGGGCTTGATCCTAACAGGTGCTGAGTACCTTCATTTCCCACTGATGTCAACAGAACTTGAGGGTGCTCAGAACTTTACAGAACCTAGGCTTGAGTGCTTTTGGTGTCACTGGTGCTACATACAATACATATTTTTTTCTGGACATTACAGATTCTACAACTTGCTAAATGGAATTTTTGTAAATGAACTCAAGAAGACAAGAAATAAGCTATGCAACACTACAAATGAGAAAAAAACACTAAGATATGTATATGTGAAGGAATGTCTGGAAGCAGCATCAAGGCAAGCATATAAAGGTATCCAGAATTATGAGTCGTTGCATGGATCTTAACCCTATAATCAGAGTATCACTTCAAAGGTTTGAGTATTTTTATATTAAAAAGTGAGGCAACATAAGAATTCTAGAAGGAAACATTTAACATTTGGTTTTCTCCTTATCACTAGGATTTATACATATAATCTTATTTAAATTTTGTTTTTATATAGTAATTTGAGAAAAAATATTTTTCAAACTAGGATGAGTGCTGATTTTGTGATTTAGACTATTCTTGCTACAATTTTTTTTAATGGACAAATGTGCAGTTTTAGCACATAATCTGATCTAATCACTTAATAATTTCCTGTTCTGAAAACACATTGTATTATTTTTAATTATTACAGACAGTTCTAATTAATCTTTCTATTTCTTATATTATAACCCTGTTCTTCCTTTTCTTCTTCCTCTCTACTCTCTCTCAACTCTTCACCACTAGACTCTTTCCTCTTACTCCTCTATCTCACCCAACTGTACACGACTTTAATTCTTATTTGTACAGTGGTGGCTCACAAATTTACATCTTCACTCAAATCATTCCATTATGGCACCACTCAGCTTTCTGATGTACAATCGTGGCTGTTCTACTAGCTCAAGCTTTACAAGCTCAACATACAAACTATTAGTTCTTATATTTCCCAAATCCTGTCCTCTTCCTCCTTTCTTCAGAGCTGTCTACAAAACCACCATCCTTCTCATCATCCAGGCTCCTCCCTTCTATTCTCACAAACCTGGTTGTCACTGCCATTCTTTTATCTACAACATATCTAGAATCTGATCCTTTCTCACTAAATGTCAATGTGACAGCTAAAGTGCATACTTTCTTCTCTCTGAACTCTCCATTTCCCAGCTTAGTCCCATTCCAGCATATCTGGTAATGAAGCAGCTTAACTCACTTTCTGTTTTCTGCTTCCACCATCTCACAACTTCTTGAATTCCTCCACTATTTTCCCCTTTGTCCACCTAATCAAGTTCAAGAACTTCACCCTCACCTTCAAGGTTCTAAGAAACACCCACCAGACCCTACCTACATCTCTGTCATCTCATGTATCCCTCAACTCCTTGCATCATTTGTGATGTTAGTGTCACCATTCTCTTTGTTTCTTTCTCCAGCACCACTCCACACTGTATATCTGATGCCAATCCTGAAATTCATTGTGCAGGGGTGCTCTGCTCTGCCCTTGCAGAGCCTCACTGAAATGAATGGAGCCTCTTCCTCAGAACGGGAGTTTGCCTGTTCCTAGATCTATTTGCAGATTCCAGACCATTATTTGTGCCTTGTACAACACTAAGCGAAGTAATTAACAAGACTAAATAAATAAATAAACGATCAATAATAAAATAATCATGTTAAAAACACAACTTAATCAAATTCACCAAAATATTACCAGAATATTTTTTCTTAGGTTCTTTATGTGCTCTGCCAGTCTTTTCTTGTTCATCCAAATCAGCAAAAAACATTTCAGGTATCTAAAATAAAAAACATTTTTGTCAAAAAGTGCATACACTGAACTTTCAAGTAAAGATAAAAGCAAAGAAACTATTAATAAAATGGCAACATCGGTTATAAATGTAAAAAGGATTTGAAAACAACAGCTTTGTTCAAGAGCCCTTTATTATTACCATTTATTATTTATCATTATTCAGCAATTAATAATAAATGAATCTCAGCTGTTAGTACTGATGATTCCCTGTTCTCTCAAGAACAATCTTTCACCAACTCTAAGGAAACAGCAGTTAATATCATTGAGGAACTTCACAACTATATAAGCAGCAAAGAGTCCTGTGGCACCTTATAAACTAACAGACGTATTGGAGTATGAGCTTTCATGCGTGAATATCCACTTCGTCGGATGTACCCCCTCTGATACAATCATACAAATTCCAAGGAAGTATCAAATTCAACATGAATTCAGATGACCTAATAAAATGCCTTGTTTAAGGAGGCACCATGGGAATGAGCTTCCCTCATGCAGTGCAAACTTTCTTAAGCTTGATCTACACTAAGATTTTCAAGTCTTCTACACGGTCACAGATGGCTGGTGGGCATCATAGTTTATCTCATGAATTTCACAATGGTAGACAATAAACACCGAAATATGACTACAGGATCAAATCCTGGGTCCTTATTCAATTTACACTCAAACAAATCCTACTGAGATCACAAAAATATCCTAAAAACATTTTTCAAACTTAGACAATTAAATTTCATCAAAAAATGCTGTTTCATCAAAACTGACACATTTTGCAGAGACATATGGATTGTGACAATGTTTTTGTCTGGAAAGTTTTTGAGGTCCAGGCCCCTGATAATTTCTGATCCAGAAAGGAATGAAAAAAAGGAGACCTGAATCAAAAAAAGACGGTTACTCACCTTTGTAACTGTTGTTCTTCGAGATGTGTTGCTCACATCCATTCCAGTTAGGTGTGCGCGCCGCGCGTGCACGTTCGTCGGAAACTTTTTACCCTAGCAACTCCAGTGGGCCGGCAGGTCGCCCCCTTGAGTGGCGCCGCCATGGCGCCCAATATATATCCCTGCCGGCCCGCCCGCTCCTCAGTTCCTTCTTGCCGGCTACTCCGACTGTGGGGATGGTGGGCGGGTGTGGAATGGATGTGAGCAACACATCTCGAAGAACAACAGTTACAAAGGTGAGTAACCGTCTTTTCTTCTTCGAGTGATTGCTCACATCCATTCCAGTTAGGTGACTCCCAAGCCATACCTAGGCGGTGGGGTCGGAGTGAGAAGTCGCGGCACGGAGCACTGCAGTTCCGAAGGCCGCATCCTCTCTCGACTGCTGTACCAGGGCGTAGTGGGAAGCAAAGGTGTGGACCGATGACCAGGTCGCTGCCCGACAGATTTCCTGGATGGGCACACGGGCAAGGAAAGCCAGCGACGACGCCTGCGCCCTGGTAGAATGCGCAGTCACACGGCCCGTAGGGACATGGGCCAAGTCATAACAGGTCCTGATACAGGACGTAACCCACGAGGATAACCTCTGGGAGGAGATAGGAAGCCCTTTCATACGGTCCGCTACCGCCACGAAAAGCTGGGGGGATTTGCGGAAGGGTTTGGTCCTCTCTATGTAGAACGCGAGAGCTCTACGGACATCCAGCGAGTGGAGCTGCTGCTCCCTGCCTGAGGAGTGAGGTTTTGGGAAAAAAACCGGGAGGAAAATCTCTTGGTTGACGTGGAAGGCTGAGACCACCTTGGGTAGAAAGGCAGGGTGTGGTCTAAGCTGTACCTTGTCTTTGTGGAAGACCGTATATGGGGGGTCTACCACAAGGGCTCGGAGTTCCGACACCCGTCTAGCTGAGGTGATAGCTACTAGAAAGGCAGCCTTCCAAGAGAGGTAAAGCAGGGAGCAAGTAGCTAATGGCTCAAAGCGGGGCCCCATGAGCCGGGACAACACCAGGTTAAGATCCCAGGTTGGAGCAGGGGGACGGACGTTAGGGAATAACCGTTCCAGCCCTTTAAGAAATCTCGACACCGTCGGGTGAGAAAAAACGGAGCGACCGTCCGCACCCGGGTGAAAGGTGGAGATAGCTGCCAGATGGACTCGCAACGACGATAAGGCCAGACCACGTTCTTTGAGGACCAAAACATAGTCTAAGATTTCGGATACCGAAACTTCCATAGGGCGGAGATTTCTCTCTACGCACCAACAGGAGAAGCGTTTCCATTTTGCCGAATATGTGGCTCTTGTGGACGGTTTCCTGCTGCTCAAGAGCACCTCTCTCACAGGCGTGGAGCAGCGCAGCTCGGAACCAGCTAGCCACACAGGAGCCACGCCGCTAGGTGCAGCGACTGCAGGTCTGGGTGACAGAGAGACCCGTGGTCCTGGGTAATCAGGTCCGGATGAAGGGGCAGGGGGACTGGGTCGGCTACGGCCAAGTCTAGCAGCATGGTGTACCAGTGCTGTCTGGGCCATGCCGGGGCCACCATGATCACACGAGCCCTGTCTCTGCGCACCTTCAGGAGGACCTTGTGAACCAGAGGGAACGGAGGAAACGCATAGTACAGGTGGGTCGACCACTGGATGAGGAAGGCATCCGCTATCGACCCCGGCTCCCTGCCCTGAAAGGAGCAGAACGCTTGGCACTTCCTGTTCCCCTTGACGCAAAGAGGTCCACCCGGGATAACCCCACCTCCGGAAAATGGAGAGAGCGACGTCCGGGCGAAGGGACCACTCGTGTGACAGGAAGGATCTGCTCAATCGATCCGCCAGCGTGTTCCGTACTCCGGGAAGGAAGGAAGCCCTGAGGTGAATGGAGTGGGCTACGCAAAAGTCCCAGAGTCGTATCGCCTCGAGGCACAGGGAGGAGGACCTGGTGCCGCCCTGCTTGTTGATATAATACATGGTCGTCGTGTTGTCCGTGAACACGGCTACACAACGACCCTGAAGCTGATGACAAAACGTTTGGCAAGCAAGGCGGACCGCTCTCAACTCCCTCATGTTGATGTGTAGCCCCACCTCCTCCTGGGACCATAGGCCCTGCGTCCGCAGGGTCCCTAGGTGGGCCCCCCAGCCTAGATCTGAGGCATCCGTTGTCAGGGATACCGAGGGCTGAGACGGGTGAAAGGGAAGACCCGCACACAATACGGACTGGTCCAACCACCAGCCGAGGGAATCTAAGACCTTCTGGGGGACTGTGATTAACATGTCTAACGATTGCCTTGGCCTGTAATGACTGATAAGCCACAGCTGGAGAGGCCTCATGCGGAGCCGAGCGTAGTCGGTCACAAAAGTGCACGCCGCCATGTGGCCTAACAGGGTTAGACATGTCCTCACTGACGTCAACGGGGCTGACCGCAAGCGTTGAACGATCGCCGCCATGGTCTGGAACCGCTGCCGAGGCAGCGAGGCCCTGCCCACAGTGGCGTCCAGGACGGCCCCGATAAATTCCACCTTCTGAGTGGGCCTCAGGGTGGACTTGTCTGTGTTTATCAAGAGGCCCAGACTCGCAAACATGCCGGTGATCACGCGGACATGGCTGTACACCTGCTGTTCCGACGTGCCCCGAATCAACCAATCGTCCAGATAAGGGAACACGTGGACACGGTTGCGCCGAAGATGCGCCACGACAACTGCCATGCATTTTGTAAACACCCTCGGGGCCGTGGACAGGCCAAACGGGAGGACCGCAAATTGATAATGACGAGCCCCCACAACGAAGCGGAGGAAGCGTCTGTGGCGTGGCCAAATGGCAACGTGGAAATACGCGTCCTGCATGTCGAGGGCGGCGTACCAGTCTCCCGGATCCAGGGATGGATAATGGTCCCCAGGGATACCATGCGGAACTTCAACTTCACGAGGTATTTGTTGAGCTCTCGCAGGTCGAGGATAGGCCTGAGGCCCCCCTTGGCCTTGGGATCAGAAAATAGCGGGAATAAAACCCTTTGCCTTTCTCGTTTTCGGGAACCGCCTCTATAGCTCCTTTGCTGAGGAGCGTCTGCACCTCCTGCCGAAGGAATTGCTCGTGAGAGGGGTCCTGAAGAGGGACGAGGAAGGAGGGCGGGAAGGGAGGAAACGAAACAAACTGCAGGCGGTACCCCGTCTGCACCACGCTTAAGACCCAGCGGTCCGATGTTATTGGGACCACGCCGGGAGGAAAAACGAAAGGCGGTTGGAAAACGGGGGGGAAGGATCCATAGGGGAAACTGTTACTGCGCCCTCGAGCGCACCTTCAAAATGAAGGCTTAGGACCAGGCGGGGGTTTTGAGGAGCCTTGGTTCTGCCCCCCTTGGTTCCCGACTGCCTGCGCCTCCCGTTCCTGCCGCGGCGCCTGTAAAGGTCCTGCCGCTGGCGGAACTGGGAAAACGGCCGACGGTGCTGCTGTTGTTGCGGCCTAAAGGGTCTACGCTGTGTCACGGGGGTGTGCATCCCGAGGGACCGCGCAATGACCCGGTTGTCCTTTAAACTCTTAAGTCTGGGGTCTGTCTTATCGGAAAACAGGCCCTGGCCTTCGAAAGGAAGGTCCTGTATCGTGTGCTGGAGCTCTGGCGGAAGGCCGGAAACCTGCAGCCAGGAGATGCGACGCATCGTAACTCCTGACGCGAGGGTACGGGCAGCCGAGTCCGCAGCGTCCAAGGAGGCTTGTAAGGCCGTGCGCGCGACCTTCTTGCCTTCGTCCAGGATGGCCGTAAACTCTTGGCGAGCATCCTGTGGCAGCAGCTCCTTAAATTTGTCCACTGCCACCCAGGAGTTAAAGGCGTATCTGCTCAGCAGGGCCTGCTGGTTAGAGACCCTGAGCTGCAGCGCCCCAGCCGAATACACCTTACGGCCAAGGAGGTCCATCCGCCTGGCTTCTCTGGATTTGGGGGCCGGAGCCTCCTGGCCGTGACGCTCCCTATCGTTCACCGATTGCACTACCAGTGAACCGGGAGTCGGGTGAACATGTAATATTCGTACCCCTTAGAAGGGGCCATGTACTTCCTCTCGACTCCTTTCGCTGTCGGAGGGATGGAGGCCGGGGACTGCCAGATAGTATTGGCATTGGCCTGGATGGTCCGTATGAACGGCAGGGCGACCCTGGTGGGAGCATCGGAAGAGAGGATGGTGACAATTGGGTCCTCTATCTCCGAGACCTCCTCTGCCTGCAGACTCAGGTTTTGAGCCAATCGCCTGAGGAGGTCCTGGTGCGCCCTGAGATCCAGCAGGGGGGGACTGTTGGAGGAGGTACCCGCCACCGCCTCATCCGGGGAGGAGGATGATGAGACCCCAGGCACAATAGTGTCCAACTGAGGGTCTTCCTCAGCCCTCGCCTCTGTCTCCGGAGCCACAGCGGAGTCCTGCTGTTTGGACCCTTCGTCCCCTTCCGGGGAGGGAGGGGGGCGAGACAAAGAGGCTTCAGGGGCCCTACGCTCCGCAGTCGCCGGCCTAGCAGGGAGCTGCTGGGGGCCCTGGGCCTGATGGTACGCCCAGGGTGTCCAGAATCCCCACTGTTGTGGGCCTTGGTCCTGCAGCGGCGGATCAGCAAACAGCGCCGCCTGCCGGTCGGTGCCCAGCGCATAGCCGCTGTCCGTCTGGGAGGATACGGACGGCTGCCTCGAGGGCCACGGCGGGGCCGACCCTGGATGGTACGGGTCTGCGCGGGCCGGCACGGAGGATCGTCTCGGTGCCGGGGACCGGTGCCGGGAGTCATATCGGTGCCGGGATCGGGACCGGGACCGGGATCTGTCACGGTGCCGGGCGCCGCTTCGGTGCCGGGACCTACTACCAGCTCGGTGCCGGGAGATCGACCGGGACCGGGACCTGCCACCAGCTCGGTGCCGGGAGGTCGACCGGGACCTGCCACCAGCTCGGTGCCGGGAGGTCGAGCGAGACCGGGACCGGGACCGGGACCTGCCACCAGCTCGGTGCCGGGAGGTCGACCGGTGCGGCGAGAGTAGCGTCGGGACCTGCTCCTGGAGTCGCGGTGCCGGTGTCGACTGGAGCCTGACCGCGACCGTCTCGATGCCGACCGGTGCCGCGAGTGCGACCGGTACCGCTGAGGGGAGCGGTGCCGGGACTGCGAGCGGCGTCGGGATCTGGAGCGCCCAAGACGTCGGGGCCTGGATGGCGAACGACTGTCTGTGGGCGGTGCCGACATCATGGGCTTGCCTCTGGACGCGACCCGCACCGGAGGTACCGGGGGTGGCAGCCGAGTAGGCTCCGTCAGGGCAATAAGGTCCCGAGCCGAGGCGAAGGTCTCCGGTGTGGATGGGACCACTATCTCAACCCCAGATCTCATGGGGGAGCTCGGCGGCACCGGACTCAACGGACCCGCCGGGCCCGGAGTCAACGGTGCTGACGGTGCCGGCGGCGCCGCGGCTGATGTCGAGGCCGGGCGCTCTAGCCGGGTCTGCCTGGCCGGAGTATTAGACTTCGACGGCCTTGGCTCTGGCTCCAGTGCCGGAGAGGGTCGGTGCCGAGGAGTCTTCTCGGTGCCGGAGCGATCCGGTGCCGGTGCCGATACCACGGCCTGCGAAGCCGCCGGGTCAAGTGCCGCCTCCATCAGGAGAGTTCGGAGCCTTTGATCCCTCTCCTTCTTTGTCCTCGGCTTAAAGGCCTTACAGATGCGGCACTTGTCAGATCTGTGCGACTCCCCGAGGCACTTCAGGCACGCTTCGTGGGGATCGCTGGTAGGCATGGGCTTCTTGCAGGCCGCACACTGCTTGAAGCCCGGCGAACCAGGCATGAGCCCGGTGCCGGGTGCCGGGAAGGGCTAAGCCCCCGGCGAAGAAGTACTTTATAACTAATTAACTTAACTATCAACTTAACAAACTATTTAACAACTGTAATGGAACTAGAGAATAACAATAGATAACGATAGATAACTAGGAGAGCTAGGGACGTGGAGGACAGCTATGCCGCGCTCCACAGTTCCAACGACCGACACGGCGGTAAGAAGGAACTGAGGAGCGGGCGGGCCGGCAGGGATATATATTGGGCGCCATGGCGGCGCCACTCCAGGGGGCGACCTGCCGGCCCACTGGAGTTGCTAGGGTAAAAAGTTTCCGACGAACGTGCACGCGCGGCGCGCACACCTAACTGGAATGGATGTGAGCAATCACTCGAAGAAGAACTTGAGGTTTCTTTAATCTGAAAACAGCTGTTTGACACAATTCTGTTTCACAAAACAGAATTGTCATTCTCTGACAGCTCTACGTACAGGTCCCATATATCTTTCTCAAAATGATGCCACAAACATTCTGCAATAGGGATAGCTTGATGCTGTAAGGTGCTCAGTTCTCTGGCCTCAATCCAGCAAAGCACTTAAGCATGTGCATAATCCCACTAAAATCAAAATTTAAATTCTGTGTTTCATCAAAGGAAGAGTGATCAGCCCATAGTGAGATACTAACTTACTGTTGGTGAATTATCAAATGATGATAATATTTAACTTTTCCAAAGCACTTTGTATTTTTAAAGCACTGTACAAACATCAATGTAAAAAAGCAAGATATGTCAGAGGTTCCTTAAACACTTTAATTAAAAGCAACTTTGCATCTCTTTTTTAGAGCTGAGTAATTTGGACTTAAGTCATTTAACATGAACAAATGGCATTTTCCGATTGCAGCACTTTTGAATTACTGATAATCTAAACAAAGAAATCTTAATCAAATATGATGCAAGGGAAGAACATTGGACTGAAAAAATGTAATTGCTAGCTTTCCTTAGCTTTATAAAAAACTGAATATTTGGGTAAGAGAAGATTACATCATAATGACAATTTGGTCTGATAAAGAAATAACTTAATAGAACAGGAGGGAAAGCCATATAATGACATTTACAAAATAAATGAATTAATGCTCACTTTTAAATTTTGCTTTGTTTGTCTCCTATACTTACCTTTTTCATACTGCTTTCAGACCAGCTTTCCATCCACAACACCTGACATTTTTTATGCAGTGCTGGATTACTCTCACAATTTATTGTGAAATTTAAATTGGCAGAATCCATAATCAAGACAATGTGCAAGTTCTGCTGAATCCCTAAAGGAAATACAACATATTACTATATTAAGCCAATTGAATTCTAACTACCAAATGATAAATTTATTGCAGATCCAATACAGTATAATTTTTGACTGTCCTTCATATATTGTCTCACAGACCTATTTCCAGAAAGAGACAATAACAATCAAAATACATAAGAGATACAATTATCTTAAAATGTAGCCAAGTCTAAAACAAATCAGAAGTAATTTTAGTGCCCTGGAGTCTGCCTGCCAATTTCAGCGTTTTCTCAATCTTGTTTTCTAATTGTATTTCCTTGTTTCTATGTGAAAGACCCACACAAACTAATAACTAAATCCCTTATCTTGCCAACATTAACTTCATTACAACTACTCACTCATGTGTGGAAAGTTCTTCATGTGCATAAGTGTTTGTAAGATTGGAGTTAACTGATTGTAAAAGGGAAATACTGGAATGTGCTAGCATATGCACAAAGTAAACAAACTGAAAAAAGAACAAGAGTACTTGTGGCATCTTAGAGACTAACAAAGCTCAAATAAATTAGTCTCTAAGGTGCCACAAGTACTCCTGTTCCTTTTGCGGATACAGACTAACATGGCTGCTACTCTGAAACTGAAAAAAGAGATAAACATTTTCTTTCCTGTAATCTCTTTCAGTTATAGGATTCTTAGATGTTATTTGAAACCGTAAGTGTGAATGCAATTTTAGACAGAATGTGATTTTTATGTTGTGTTCCTTCAATTAAACTGAAGTATTGATTGTTCCTTACTGTTTTTTAAATAAGTACATGATTCAAAATATACTTTAAAAGTAAAAAATAATTTTGCTATTATATATGCTATCACTTTGATAGCCTTTCATAACTAATGAATTATAAATTATGGAGTCCAATTCACTTACTGTATGTAAAATAGTTGAAGACTGGTCCTGTAAATCCATCTTGGGCAGCTTGATCCTTCAGAGGAGACAGTAATGGTTCTAATTCTTCTATAGTGTACAGTCCAGGAACCTCACCTATGTCAGGAACAGTTTCAATCAGCTTTAAAATGTGTAAAATGAATTAATCAAAATAAAATTGATAAAATACCACTAAATATTTTATTTGGTGAATTTGGGTGATACAGAATCTATCTACATATCAACATACTTACATGACCTTCCTTTTCAAAACAACAAACCAGTACTGTTCACAATCTCATTTTGGATGAAGCACCCAGTCTTGCTTGCATCACTGAGACATGACTCAGTGCCTCCTCCAATCCTATCCACAGATAGTCACTACAGTATATACCCTATACATCACAAGCCAAAACTGACTCCAGAATGCACCAGAAAATAAAAAGAGGACGCAGAATAAAAATCCTGTTCCCCTCCAACTCAGATACAAAAGATGCTTCACTTCAGAAACAAAGTATCAGAGGGGTAGCCGTGTTAGTCTGGATCTGTAAAAGCAGCAAAGAATCCCGTGGCACCTTATAGACTAACAGACGTTTTGGAGCATGAGCTTTCGTGAGTGAATACCCACTTCCTCAGATGCATGCATCTGAGAAAGTGGGTATTCACCCACGAAAGCTCATGCTCCAAAACGTCTGTTAGTCTATAAGGTGCCACGGGATTCTTTGCTGCTTTTACAGAAACAAAAACATTTGAGTGCATACATACGATCTGTGAGCCAAAAGACAAGAGAAACTTAGGAATTCTAGTGATATACAGGCCTCCAGATGGAAACCCTGTCACCTGAAGAAACTCAGAGCTACTGTCCTGCATGGTACAAGAATTAGACATTTCTTACCTGATAATTCTCTTTTTGTTAGCAGCTTCTCTTCTTCATCACAAATGGGTAATATCTCCACAAATGGATGGAGTTAACAGACAGTTTAAAGATGTTGCTGGAGGCCCCAGGAGTAAGCGCCACCCTTCAACTCAGAACAAGAGTTCTTCTCAACATGATGAAACATTCTAGCGTACAGATTATTAACATTAAAAATTTCTTGTCATTTGCCATACTACCAGGATGGGTTGAATAAGGAGAGAAGCTACTAGCAGAAAGAAAATTATCAGGTGAGAAATTTCTCATTCTGTTGCACAGCTTCTCTCCTCATTCATAATGAATGGGAAGTTGTGAGAAGTGAGTCTCAGAATTCAGGGAGGAAGAGGATGGGAGGAAAATGCAGAATTGTAATTATTATTACAGTTGATACTATGTAGAAATGGACATTCCACCCATATAAAGCAAAAGCTTTGTAATTTAAGGAATTATTTGGGAACCAACCCAGTAGCACTTTTCCTACCAAAAGATGGATTTGCAGAGGAACTGGAATCTACTTTACAGATGTTCCTCAAATGAATAGGGCCCTAACAAAGTCACAGTCCATTCTGGTCAATTTCAGTCACAGGATTTTTAAAAATTGTAAATTTCATTATTTCAGCTCTTTAAATCTGAAATGTCATAGTATTGTAATTGTAGGGATCCTGACCCGAAAAAGAATTGGGAGGGGGGGCATCACAAGGTTATTGTAGGGGGAGTTGCAGTACTGCTACCCTTACTTCTGCCTTCAGAGCTGCACAGCTGGAGAGCAGCAGCTGATGGCCAGGAGCCCAGCTCTGAAGGCAGAGCTGCCACCAGCATCAGCGCAGAAGTAAGGATGGCATGGTATGGTATTGCAACCCTTAGTTCTGCGGTGCTACCTGCAGAGCTGGGCCCTTAGTCAGCAGCCACCACTGTCTGGCCGCCCAGCTCTGAAGGCAGCAGTGCAGAAGTAAGAGTGGCATGGTATGGTATTGCCACCCTTATTTCTGCACTGCTACTGCTGCGGCTCTGCCTTCAGAGCTGAGTGCCCAGCCAACAGCCGCCACTCTACAGCTGCCCAGCTCTGAAGGACGCAAAGTAAAGGTGACAATACCTCAATCCCCCCTAAAATAACCTTGCAACTCCCCTGCAATACTCTTTTGGATCAGGACCCCAATTTGAGAAATGCTGGGCTCCCCATGAAATCTGTATACTATAGGGTAAAAGCACAGAAGAGATCAGAGCAGATTTCACGGGGGAGACCAGATTTCGCAGTCTGAGACACATTTTTCATGGCTGTGAATTTGATAGGACCCTACAAATGAGGCTCAGACCTTTTCTTTCTACAATGCCATTAAGTGTGTTGTAGAGCAGAGATTCTCAAACTTTGGTCTGTGGATAGATAGCCGCACACAATTGAATGAAGGGCCACCCACCTAATTAGTGGAGCCACGCAGGCGTAGCTCCACTATTTAGGTGCCTGGACCCTGGAGAAGACACTCATGTAAGGTGAGGTGGTGCTCCTAGGAGAAAAAGGGGTAGGTGGGAGGGGGCAGTGGGGTGAGAAGTAGGGATGGTGGAAATTTGGGATGTGCAGGGCTGCGGCGACCAGAGAAAGAGGTGACTTTCCTCAGCTCCAGGGCTGCAGCTACTGGGGAGAGAGAGAGCCCTCCTTCTCAGCCCCAGCTCGGGCGCTGCCGTGGTGTGGGAGAGAGGGCCTATCCTGTGCATTAGAAAGGTAAGACTACTGATATTGAAATATGAGTTGCGTGCTCTTATTTGTAGAACAAAAAATGTTAATTATTATTATGGTTTATTTATATAGCACTTTTATCCAAAGCACTTTACAATAGTTAGCTAACAGTACAAACAACATTTGGAAAGATCATTAAGTGGTCCCCCAAGAATCTCAGCAATTTTCAAGTGGTCAATGAAAAAAAAAGTTTGAGAAGCACTGTGTAGAGGGGCCTTTGATTATCTGCAGGAATGATTTCCCGGATGCTTAATATGGCAACTTCTGCAGCAACTCTGAGGCCTGCAGCAACTTTGAGGCCCCAAGGCCCTGGGCATTTTGGATGGAATTAGATGAATAGAGTACAACTGGCATGCATCCTATGTATGTTTGAACGGAAAAATTCTTACTGATAATTTCCTTTCTGCCAGCCGTGTTTTCCACAATTCTGGATCTCTGGGCGGCTCTCCTCTCTCTGGAGCTCAAGGATGTGGATCAGCATTTTGTACATTAGACCAAAGAAGATGGTCAAATAGTAATGTCTCCACTTAATATCTGACTCATGAGCCACTCAGGGTGGAAAGAATTGTGATAGACACTGCTAGCAGAAAGGAAATTATTGGTAAGAAATTTCCATTCTGCAGCCCAGCATCTCCCACAATTCTACACATCTTGGAAGTAGCAAGCCGTAAACAGATGTAGGGAGGGATATGAAACAAAACTTTAGTAGGAAAGAAGCACTAACCCCCTCTCCTCTGTTTGGTCAACTCATTCAAGTATGTATTATTTTTACCCACTGCCTGTGACAACTTCCTGCCAAAGGAGGTCTCTGCAGAAGACAGGTCCAACTTGTCATGCTCAGTGAAGGGGATAGCTGTAGACCAAGTAGCTTGCTGCCATTCCAGTCTGACCCAGCACACCACCTTGGAGGCAGGCATAGTATTGTTGATGAACTCTTATTTGATTTTCCCTTGCTCAGGATCTCAACAAGTCCAAACTGCCAGTTAAGTGCTAAAGAGCACCTCCTTGTGGTGGGTCTCCTTTATTAATGGAGAAACTAAAATCGAATATAAACAAAACTTTCACCCCAACATTCCAGCATGCCAACTAGGTCATTCTTAGTTCATGTGCCCTTCTGAGTCCAGCGTTCACCACTACTCAGGCTTTTCCTCCAAGGTTCTCTTAGTTCCAGTCTCTGCCTCTGATGTTATGACTCTTGCCCCTACTGGAGTACTTCCTCCTCTGGAGTCTGACGTCTGGAGAGGTCTCTCCACTGCAACTCTTCTCCAGGGACAGAGGGTGATTCTTTGCAGGCTGGGCTTCTAGCCAGTATCTCAGGGACCCCTGACTGAGACCAGGTCCTCTTGAATGTCGGCTGGCTGCTGCCCACTATTTAAAAGGCTGTCCTCTGCAGGAGCTCCTCTTACAGACTCCCAGTCCTGGTAGGTACCCCAGAGACCTATCTTCTAGATACCCTGTCCAGGCTCTGGTTTCGCTTGGGAGCTCCCCTCTATATGAGCCTCTTGTCTCCCTTTGGAGTTCCCTCTAAAGCCTTATCTACACAGTTTTGTTGACAAAAGTCACCTTCATTGACAAAACAGTGGAGTTCCTCCTGCAGATGTAGCTCCCCTGTTTGCCAACATAATAAAACCACCTCGAAGAGCGGCATGGAGCTTTTTGCAACACAGTTAGAGCAGTGCAGCATTAGTGTAGACACTGCACTTGGTTATGTCACCCTAAGCGGTCTCCAGGAGGTATCCCACAATGCCCATCTTGACTGCTCTGGTCAGCACTTTGAACTCCACTGCCCTGAAGGTACTCAGGTATGTGCTCCTCCCTCATTTAAAGGCACAGGAATTTTTGAAATTCCTCTTCCTGTTTGCTCAGTGTGCATAATTCACACAGCATCTTCCCAGCTGACCATGCCGACTTTCTGCAGCAGATGCTCTCCCGCATGGAGCACGCTGGAGCTATTGGATATGCTGGGTTTATGGGGAGAAGAGGCTGTGCAGTTTCAGCTTCACTCCACCCGTAGGAATACCTATGGGCTGATTGCTAGTGGCATGCAGGAGAAGGGGCACAAGAGGGACATACAGCAGTGTCATGCCAAGATCAAGGAGCTGAGGCAGGTGTAGCAAAGACAAGGGAGGCTAACCTTTGCTCTGGTGCAGCACCGAAGACATGCCATTTTTATAAGGAGCTGCAGGCCATCCTCAGCGGTGACCCCACCTCCACTGCCAAAAGGCCCATGGATACTTCAGTCAGCGACTGGAGGCAGCAGACAGCGGACTCAACCTCAGTGACGAAGTGGTGATGAGGAAGTGAATCTGGAGGACAATGTGGAACAAATGGCAGGGTCATCTGGTGGTGCAATGAGTCAGGTCCTCTTTTCCACTCCGGACGTGTCTAGTCAATCCCAGCACTCCAGCTCTGGTGCACAGGATGCAGGAGGGGGAAACTCTGGTAAGTGCTCATTTTGCTTTGGTGAGTGGAGTTTGAGCTCCCATGTATTTTGTCATATGGTAGAAGAGGGATAAGGGACAGAAATTAACAACAGAGCCTGTACATTTACACTCTGGGTCCACAGAGAAAAAGTTTGTTAATGCTGGTGGGGATATCCCTCGAATCTGCTATAGTGTTCTCTAGGAAACTTTCCAGTAGGTATTCTGCAATCCTCTGCCGAAGGTTCCTTAGCAGAGCGTTCTTGTTTCTCCCCCAGCTGTAGGAAACTTTGCCGCGTCACCCGGCAATTATTTCTGAAGGGACCAGAGCAGCACACAGGCGAGCAGCATACGGAGCCAGTCTAAAGCCACATGTGTGCAAGAGATGCCCCCTTGCATCCTAGATTACCCTTAGAAGTGAGATATTGGGTTCAATTACCCTATCCTTTGGAAAAGGTACCAATATTCAGAATAGTCTCCCTGGCTGCTTGTAGTAACCCCCTTCGCGAACCACCCTTTGTCCCTTCTTGCCTATTGCCTTTGTCACCACCACATCTGAACTCATCATATTTGGAACTCATGCCAACCTGTGTGCTATCCCAGGGACAGTGAGAAAGAGGTGTGTGTAACTTTTGTGACTCACGGCTGTGAGTGCACTTACAATACTGTTTCTGTTCTTGTTTTCTTTGGTAAGGAGGATATGTTTCATGAAGTGCTGCAGTGAACAAAGGCAGCAAATAGAGAAACAAGAGCATGGAGGGAGACAATCAATGAAAGACTGAAACTGGATAGACTCGGGGGCAGGAGTGAATGATAAAGCTCCTCCAGGGCCAGACAGAGATGAACTCCCTCATTACCCTGCAATCTGAGCTCCATGCAGCCACTACAGAACACCAGTCCATGCCATCCCCAAACTCCCGCACCGAAGACCTTGCGTGTTCCCAGTCCCTCACAGTACCCAGCGCACTCCATGCCTAGGGACTGGTTTCCCAACTAAAGCTGGAGTTACAGCTGTGAGAGCCCTAAATGTGAAACTGTTCCTCATTGTCATGTCCCCCGTTTGACCAAAAAATTGTGTTTTGTCCTCTTATTAAAGCAACTTATGATTGTCAATGTAAGTCGACTTAACTCTGTAGTGTATATATGGCCTAACTGAGCTTGGGTAACCTTTATTAGGTCCAGGTACTTGTTGACTAATCAGCCAGCTGTGGCAGTCAATTACACCTCCATCAGGCATTCATAAGACAGTCACAAGCAGACTGGCCCTAGCTCCCCATAAAGAGCAGCTGCCTAGTGACATGGCCACTTTGCAAATGTCCAAAGTGGGTGCCTTTTCTCATCCCCCCCATGAGGCTGCTAAGGACCTCATGGAGTGAGGGGAGAGGGATAGCTCAGTGGTTTGAGCATTGGCCTGCTAAACCCAGGGTTGTGAGTTCAATCCTTGAGGGGGTCATTTGGGGATTGGTCCCGCTTTGAGCAGGGGGTTGGACTAGATGATCTCTTGAGGTCCCTTCCAACCTTAATAATCTACGATTCTATGAGCGTGCCTTGATCCCTTCTTGGACAGGACCTCTGATGATATGTAGGCTTCCACAATACATGGCCTAATCCATCTAGTGATGGAGGACTTGGAAACTCTGAATCCCTGACATTTCATTTGGAAGGACACAAATAGGAAGCCTGATCTTCTCATGATTCTGTAGGCTTGAGATAGTTTTTCAACCTCTTCTGACCTCTAAGGTGTGGAAGACTTTGTGAAGTATTTTGACCTCTTTGCATTCATAAAATTTGTGAACAAGTCGGTTGAAAGGAGACTAAACATCTAAACGATGAGATAGAAAACCTTCTGATTCTAGCACCACTCAGCATTTTTGAACCAGTGCCTGCTGAGCCAGTCTGCATTTTGGTTCAGCTCTCATTTGATGTGGATCACTCTGAAAGAAAGGAGGAGCATTTCATCCACGTCACTATTTACACTACTTCCATGAGGAGCACCAGACCCTTAGTTCCCCCTCTGATTGTTTAAATATATGACCATAGTTGTATTGTCTGATTGAACACAGGGCATGATTCCCCCTTAGGTTGGACTGCAAACTTCACAGAGCTAATTTAATCACTCTAAACTCTAGAACATTTATACTGTGAGCCTTTTCCTCCTCATTCCAAAGGCCCTGGGTTGTTTGGGTCTCCAAGTTAGCTCCCCAGCCCTCCATACGGCATTGGTTGTGAGAACTAAAAGATCTGGAAGGCAGATAGGCATGCCTTTCAAGATATTGTTGTGGGCTGATCAACATTTTAAGTAGTTGAACATCTGTATTAGAACCCCTACCTGATTGTTTATGTGTTCTGGGGAGTGGTCCCACACATTTAGTATGGAGGCTTGAAGACTTCTAATGTGTGATTGTGCCCATGCAGTGATTCCCATGTAGGACAGCTGAAGTTCTAGCAGTTGGAAGGCATAGTGCTATGGTAGGCCTCTTGCAGCTCTGGAGTAAGTTTTTGGATGGAACTAGAGAACTTTTCTTGGTAATGATGATGAAACTGTGTGCCTGGAGAAGATTCAGCATCCAAGACATGGCCCTATGGGCTGCTGACTGTGATGGAGTCTAATCAGGATGTCATCCAGGAAGTGCATAGGTGAGTTCTCTGTGAACTGCGTCTGATTATTATCACCACCACCATCTTTGTAAAAAACCTGGAGGTTGAGGACAGGCCAAACAGGAGTGTTCAGTACAGATAACGTTTCCTGAGGTAGAAAAACCTCATAAGTCTGCAGTGGCACGGGTCTGTTGAGGATATGATATGCGTCCATTACATTTACTGAAGTCAAGAAGGTCCCCCAGGAGAGGGATGACAGCATAGAGGCCAGGGTCTCCATCTGAAACTTCATTTTCTTCATCCACTTTTTGCAGGTCACCTTCTGGATATGGGAATGAAAAAGAGTGTTCACCCAGAAGTCACTATTGCCTTTGGCTCCACTTTAAAGAAGGTCTCTCTACTACGTTTGTAGCTGACATCTTAATGAATGCAATGAGGCTACTGGCTTCCAGCTCAGTAGCTGAAATGTAGATACTCACTCTAAGGAGGTCTTATGCTTGGCGAAGTTTACAAGCTTCCTTCTTTTCAGATAAAAGCTGGATAAAGTGGCTGACAATTGGAAAAATCCAAACAGTCTTCCCCCTTCCCCACTAAAGGCTCTGAGGAGAGAATATAGACCAGCCATCACAGAGAGGCACTCCTTTCACTCCTTGTTCCCACAGAGGCACCAGTGAAGGGACAATAGATTCCCTAATGGAAAGCACTGGAATCAAGGGCTCTACCTGCCTGATTGTTTCTCTCACCCTCCATGACCACTGGTAAATGCTGATGTAAAGAGCTGCATGTTCAGTTGTTCTCTATGTCCACTGAGGGTAGGACAAGAGGTAATGGACTTAATCTGCAGCAAGGGAAATTTAGGTTAGATATTAGGAAAAACTTTCTAAATTGTAAAGGTGCAATAGGCTTCCAAGGGAGGTTGTGGAACACCCATCACTGGAGGGTTTTAAGAATAGGTTGGACAAACATCTGATGGTATAGGTTTACTTAGTCCTGCCACAGTGCAGGAGGCTGGACTTGAAGACCTCTCGAGGTCCCTTCCAGCCGTACATTTCTGTGATTCTGTGATTACTAGACCCAACTGAGCAAATAAGGAGTGAATCTGCAGAATACTGATCTCCACTTGATGTCTGGAACAACCGCAGACCAATCAGCCATCCAGATAGAAGAACAACTGGATGCCAGCCCTGCTGAGGTGAGCCACTACCACTACAATGCATTTGGTAAACACCTTTGGGGAAGACGACAGGCTGAAAGAGAAGACAATGTATTGGTAATACTGGTCCACAACTAGAAATCTCAGATATTTTCTGTGGTTCAGGTGGATTGCCACATGAATATAGGCATCCTAGATACCAAGAGCGGCATATCAGTTGCTGGAATATAGAGATGGGATGGTTGCTGCCAAGGAAACCATGCAGAACTTGATCTTTCTGATGAAATTAACTTCTTCCTCAGACCTCCTTCCCCCTCCACCTTCTTTTGGGAATGAGGAAGTAGTGAGAATAAAACCCCTTTCCTAGGGATGGAGGGGAACTTTCTTCATAGCTTCTATATGAAGAAAGCTGCTCTTCTTGTTTAGGTGCAAACTCACAAGAGGAGTCCTTGAAAAGGGATGGGGAAGGTAAGTGGAAGCAAAGTGTAGACTGAAACTGGATTGTATAATTCATTGGACTGTGCTTAGAACCCACTGATCTGAAACGATGGACTCCCAAGCTCCAAGGAATTGTTGGGGAAAAGAGAGGGTAGGTCGAGCACAGCTGGAATGTTCCTCACAAATGGACAGTCAAGTGGACTGTTTAGAAACTAACGGCTATTGTTTAGAAGAGGCATAAGAGATATGCCTTCTCCTCAGAGACATTATTTTTTTGGAAGGGTCAGGCCATCTAGGCTCATAGTAACTTTGCCATGATTGTTGCAGCTTCTACTGCTTCCTTCAGCAGTGAGATAAGGGAATGCAGTGCCCCTTCTTTCTTATGCAAAAAAAGAAGGCCAGGTCCTCAATAGTTTGTTCAACTTCCGTAGGTATCTCAGAGTTCTAAAGCCACAAAGCTCTCCTCAGGGTGACCACTCTGGCCCTTACCCTAACTGCAAAGTGACCTGAAGATTACATCAAGCTACAAGATGGTCTTCAGACATCAAAGTCTTAAATTCATCCTTCATATCTTCTGGGAGCTTGTCCACAAATGTACATATTGAGTACCAGTTGATGTAGTCATATTTAGACAGAAGTGGCTGGGGTGGCTGAAATTGTGCATCTGTAGATTTGAAGTAGAGTATGTTTTTCTGCCAAATAAGTGTGGTTTCTTTGGCTCTTTTTCTCTTGGTGTGGTGCAAAAGCATCCCTGGCATGATCATTCACACACGTGACTAGCAGGGAGCCTATGCTGGGATGTGAATAGAATTACTCAGAACCCAGAAAAAGGAACTTATAGCATCTATCGGTTCTTTTTGCCATCAATGTGAGGCTAGCTGAAGTCTGCCACAGGATTCTGTCAGGATCTAATAAAGCCTCATAAAACAGGCAGTGCAACTCTGCCTGTTATGTCTGTAAAATATCAACAACCATGTGAGTACTTTCTACGTTGTGGTTATTTATTAGTCTGCAAGCTGTGGGAATAGAGGACCTGTGCTGAGGGGAGAGGAAGGAAGGCTTTGAAAATTGTAACCCTAGTTCCATGTGAAAGTTCTTCCACAAAGGGAGACCTGAAGTCTGCCAGGTGTGCCATTTGGAAGCAGAGAATTCTGAAGAGTTCTCCCTCAGAGTAGGATGGAAAAGGAGAAAGGGTTTAAAGCCTGTTTTTTATGCCACTTACATATTAACAATTCAAATTAATTCCTTACAAAGGGGATGCTTGATTTTCTCTTTCTGGAACCTTTTTTGAAATAAAGTCACTGCTACATGAAAATGAATAAAACAAAGTAGTCAAGAGAAACTGAAATGTAACTTGTTTCCATTAGAGGTAGAAATTCTGCTGGTTTGTGTTCAAAGATGGGGCTTTGTCCTGGAGCCCCCAGCAACAATGGACTGCTTCTGAATTCCACATGTAAGAAGCATTACCCATTTGTGATTAATTAGGAGAGAAACACTCCAGCAGAAATATAGGACATTTCTACTTAAAAAAACTTCTTTAAAAGAAAGTTATTTAGGTTGCAAAATCAGGAAATGGCAGTTATACAGTTGCCCATGCAACATCAATTCTGCCCTACTGTAGGCCCACCCTATGCACTGAATTAAGGGAACAAGCTTTTTGTACTCATCTCACCTGATGACAATAGACTGTTGACCATCTCAAGGAACGTGGAGTGGACAAACTGATAGTCTTCGAGCAGCAATACAACCTGTTGTGCTTCAATACCAGCAAGCTGCATCACCTAATAGCAGGGAAGTAATTTTAATCTAATTGAACAGAATGTATACATTCTTTTATAATAGAATAATAAATCCTTAAATTTATTTTACATATTTATCTATTCCGCCCCCCACCACACACACACACACACACACACACACACACACGCGCGCGCGCGCGCGTTCTGTATGACTACATTTGTATATTCTCAACAAATGATTTTGGTCATCTGTCAAATATAAAGATAAAGAACAGTTTACATGGAAGAACTGATTTCTAATTAGAAAATAATTAACATAAATACTTTGATGCTTACATGACATTAAGGACCAATTTTTTCAAATATGACCTCAAACTGTACCCCAAAACTATGCAGTTGGTGCTCCCTTTGTTGTGTGCAATTTTGGAGGCCACTTTGGGAATTTTGACCCTAAAAGTTTTGTTGTCTATTTTAATTTAATGTGTATATCTTCGTAAATCAAAAGATTTTTGCTTGATAAAGCATATTATAATGAGCCCACATAGTCCATACTTGCACTTAGAGAGAACCCTAAAAAAATCAGTGGGGCTCTAAGTAAGTGCAGGTGTCCACACACACAGAACAGCTTGCAAGATCTGGATCTGAGAAGGAGACTGTATCTGTGTCTTTACAGTACCTAAAGGCCTGTCTTCACTACTGGGGAGATCAATGCTGCTGCAACCAATGCAGCGGGTATCGATTTAGCGGGTCTAGTGAAGACCCACTAAATCGATGACAGAGCACTCTCTGGTCGACTCTGTTACTCCAGTTTCCTGAGAAGAGTAAGGTAAGTTGACCAGAGAGCATCTCCTATCGACGCAGCACAGTGAAGACATCAGGATAAGTCAGCCTAAGTTACGTCGACTCCAGCTATGTTATTCACATAGCTGAAGTAGCATAACTTAGGTCGACTTACTCCACTAGTGAAGGCATGCCTTCATACAATGAGGCACTGCTACTAATAATATATATATAACTGTCAAAAATAAAATTCATAAGGAAAGATTTTATAACGTGATCTCCACCACAGCTGGGGCTAAATTTTCGAAAAATCTGAGCACCATGCTGCTCTCCCTGAGAACAACAGGAGCTACTGATTGCTGAGCTCTTTTGAAAAATTGGCTACTTCATTTAAGTTCCTAAATGGGTGCTGACCTCTTCTGAAAGTCTGACCTGCAGGAAACATTTTTATTTTGTGTCTTTCAAAGTTCCCATAACTATTCAACTTTTCTCCACACAAACTTAATTTAAATAAACTGCAAAATAGAAGACTGTGAGTGACACACCTGTTTAAGATCATTTTTGAACTGCTTCAGTTCATAATCTCTGGAAATCTTGGGAGTAATCAGAATAGATCCATGCATGTGACTAACTAAAGAGGTAACTGTCCGACGACCAACACCACTACGTCCTGCTAAAAGAAGTGATCCTCCAGGAAAACTCAGCACTCTGTCTATCCTGGACACATAATCAAGGACTTCTTGGAAAAGTAAAATCTCTATCTCCTTGTTATCTCGTCCATAATGAATAATACCCTATATAAAAATGAGATAAATTAATAATTGTGTTAATGATAAATACAAGTGTAACTATAGAATGTGATAATGTCCAACATTTTACAAAGTTAAGAAACAGAGGGTAAGAAACTGAAGAGATGACACTGATGTTCTTTACAAACTGAACTATTTAATGCAGTAGAATTGTGTTACCTTGCTGTCCCTGTTCCAGCAGTGGATAGACTTCAGAGTCCCAGTAAAGAAGTCACTTAAACCGAAGGTTCAGAGTATCACAGACCCAAATATGGTATGCTCTGAAGCAGGGGTTGGCAACCTCTGGCACGCAGCACCCTGGCGGGCAGGGCCAGTTTGTTTGCCTGCCGTGTCGGCAGGTTTGCCCAATCACAGCTCCCACTGGCTGCAGTTTGCTGTCCCAGGCCAATGCGGGCTGAGGGAAGCCGTGGCCACATCCTTCGGCCCGCGCCGCTTCCTGACACTCGCATTGGCCTGGAACAGTGAACCACAGCCAGTTGGAGCGACAACTGTCGAAACCTGCTGACGCGGCAGGTAAACAAACTGGCCCAGCCCGCCAGGGTGCTTACCCTGGCGAGCTGCGTGCCAGAGGTTGCCGACCTCTGCCTTGGAGTAATACTTACAGACTAAAATATATTGAAACAATAAAAGAACATACCAATGGATGAATTTAAAGTACATAATAGGCCAGAGTGACAGGTCTAGCCAAACTGTGCTCCAAGCCACCTCTTTTAGTCATAGAATCATAGGACTGGAAGGGACCTTGAGAGATCATCTAGTCCAATCTCATGAACTAAAGGCAGGACTCCAGTACTCCAGCTGAATGTATTAGATTATGTTTATTTTCTGTTGTCACTTTGTTTTGCATAGAGGGAGAATCGAATTGAGTTTCTTTGTGTAACTAAGGTTTATTCCCAGAGAGACATCCTCTGTGTTTTGAATCTGTTGTCTGTGAGAGCAGTTTGCATGCTAATCTCACAGAGGTATTCCTTTCACCCTTTTTCTTTAATTAAACATCTTCTTTTAAGAACCTGATTGATTTTTTCCTTGTTTTAAGATCCAAGGGTTTTTTGGATCTGGGCTCACCAGGAATTGGTGGGAGGTGAATCAGTCTCAATTCTGCCAGGAAGGAGAATAAAGACTGGGGAAATATTTGGGGGGGAAGACAAGAGTTTCCAAATAAGTCTCCCATAAACATTTGTTTAAACCATTTGGTGGCAGAAGTTACTAGATCTAAGCTGGTAAATAAGCTTAGGGGTATCTCATGCAGGTCCCCACATCTGTACCCTAAAGTTCAGAGTGGGAGTGACACTTTAACACCGCTCTTAAAAATCTTCAATGATGGAGATTCCACAAACTCCCTAGGCAATTTATTACAGCGCTTAACCATCCTGAGAGTTAGGGAGTTTCCCCTAATGTCCATCTTAAACCTCACTTGCTGCAATTTAAGCCCATTGCTTCTTGTCCTATCCTTAGAAGTTAAGAAAAACAATTTTTCTCTCTCCTCCTAACAACCTTTTAAGGACTTGAAACTGTTATCTTTTCCCCCCTCAGTCTTCTCTTTTCAACACTAAACAAATCCAATTTTTTCAATCTTCCCTCATAGATCATGTTTTCGAGACCTTTAATCATTTTTTCACTCTTCTCTAGAAATTCTCCAATTTGTTCACATCCTTCCTGAATTTTAGCCCCCAGAACTGGGCACAATACTCCAGCTGAGGCCTAATCTGCGCAGAGTAGAGCAGAAGAATTACTTCTCATGTCTTGCTTACAACATTCCTTCTAATACATCCCAGAATGATGTTTGGTTTTTCTGCAACAGCGTTACACTGTTGACTCATATTTACCTTGTGGTCCACTATGACCCCCAGATCCCTTTCCGCAGTACTCCTTCCTAGGCAGTCACTTCCCATTTTGTATGTGTACAACTGATTGTTCCTTCCTAAATGGAGTACTCTGCATTTGTTCTTATTGTATGTCATACTATTTACTTCAGACAATTTCTCCAGTTTGTCCAGATCATTTTGAAATTTTAATCCTATCCTCCAAAGCACTTGCCACCCCTTCTAGCTTGGTATCATCTGCAAACTTTATAAGTGTACTCTCTAGGCCATTATCTAAATCAGGAGTCGGCAACCTCTGGAACGCGGCTCACCAGGGTAAGCACCCTGGCAAACCAGACCAGTATGTTTACCTGCTGCATCAGCAGCTTTGGCCAATCACAGCTCCAACTGGCCGTGGTTCACCGTCCCAGACCAATGGGGGCAGCAGGAAGCCGCAGCCAGCACATCTTTTGCCCACACCGCTTCCCGCAGCCCCCAATGGCCTGGGACAGCGAACCATGGCCAGTGAGAGCCATGATCGGCCAAACCTGCTGACACGGCAGGTAAACAAACTGGTCTGGCTCACCAGGGTGCTTACCCTGGTGAGCCATATGCCAGAGGTTGCCGACCCCTGATCTAAATCATTGATGAAGATATTAAACAGAACTTGACCCAGATTTTCTCCCTTATCTCCTTCATCTGATCCTTGGCTCTGACCAGTGACCAAATTGCCCACTGGCATAACTTAGAAAAGCCTTTAGGCTCCTATAAATTACATCAGTTAGAGCGGTCAGCTACCCAGCCCAATCTGACCGCAGGTCAGAACTAAATTCTTGTCCTATCATACTTCACAGTACTGAGTTGGCCACAGCTTTGAAATCCAGCATTGTTTGGCATTGTTGGCATTGTTGCCAAGAAGGATAATGGCATTTTGGGCTGTATAAGCAGGGGCATTGCCAGCAGATCGAGGGATGTGATCATTCCCCTCTATTCGACATTGGCGAGGCCTCATCTGGAGTACTGTGTCCAGTTTTGGGCTACACACTACAAGAAGGATGTAGAAAAATTGGAAAGGGTCCAGCAGAGGGCAACAAAAATGATTAGGGGCCTGGAGCACATGACTTATGAGGAAAGGCTGAGAGAACTGGGATAGTTTAGTCTACAGAAGAGAAGAATGAGGGGAGATTTGATAGCTACTTTCAACTACCTGAAAGAGGGTTCCAAAGAGGATGGATCTAGACTGTTCTCAGTGGTACCCGATGACAGAACAAGGAGTAATGGTCTCAAGTTGCAGTGGGGGAGGTTTAGGTTGGATATTAGGAAAAACTTTTTCACTCAGAGAGTGGTGAAACACTGGAATGGGTTACCCTAATGAGATGGTGGAATCTCCTTCCTTAGAAGTTTTTAAGCTCAGGCTTGACAAAGCCCTGGCTTGGATGATTTAGTTGGGAATTGGTCCTGCTTTGAGCAGGGGGTTGGACTAGATGACCTCCTGAGGTCTCTTCCAACCCTGATATTCTATGATTCTATGATTCATTGCTGTGCAGTCATGGAGCACTACACACCTGACAAAGAAACTCACAGAGTTCTCAAGCCACCAAACCTAGTCCCTACCCACTATCCTTCATGGGCCCTACATGGGCAGAGTAAGAGAGAAAGAGCTACTGAGGACTACTTGAAGTTGTGCGGAGTTGATTTCCATGAGTTTCCCATCTCCAGAGCCTACTACTCAAGTAGATGTGGAACCCTGCCATGATTCCTTCCACTATGGCCTGACTATCCTCAAAATCAGTTAGACCAATTTAGAGCCAGCATAGTGTCCCTTCCTCCACATGTTCTGGATTTGTCCTCTCTCTCTTAAAAGCATGCCAACTTCTGTTACTAAAATAACTGTATCTCCCTTTTAGAATACAAATTACATTCTATTATTCTAACCAAAAGAAAAATGTTGGGTAACATAGTTCTGGTTACTTTAAACAAGGTACAAATATAACTATAGACTTTTGAAAGTTATTTCTTTTGTTTTTATTCCTTATTCTTGACACACCTTTTTGATAACATCTTTTAGGTCTTCTGAATTTAATTTGCCAAGTGGCTTTCCATGAGGTGGTAATGCCTGCTCTGGTGCTCTGAATGTTCCCGCCTCATGATGAGCTCCCCATGTTACATAGAAGCTATCTGTGAAAATATAACCATAAATGTAATAGGAGTCTACATTCTCAAGTGATAAAGCATATTACCAAATATTACAATAAATCTCATGTAATTCATTTTATATGTTTTACCTGCCATATTCTCCAGGATATCTGAGCCCCAGTCTCCTTGAAACACTTTCATTAAAATATTATCAAATATGAGGAGTTCTTTAGCACCAACAATCTTGTCACGGAAGAGGCGACGGGCTTCATAAGCAACAATTTCCAAAACGTAATCTAGTGTGTGTGTTGATGACCCTGCAAAGTATATATAAATGTGTGTGTATCTGTTGATGACCCAACAAAGCTGATAGATAGATATTTTTGCATTTCAAAATACAGTCAAATAGAAAAAGAGTAAATCAGATTACATACCAGCATAAACACATCAAGAGGAAAGAAATAAAAGAAAAAACAAGCATTATAAAATATTTTTTTAAAATCTTATGGGTACAAACAAGGACAAATTACAAGCACACAGAGAAATAAATACTTTAAGAACAAGTTTTCTGCAAAGTACACTATTGTTTAATAATTGTTTAGTATGCTCAAGGTGCTGAACACAGAATAAAAACAAATATATTGTAATAAAAATAATAAAATACTACCCTTTTAAAATACAATCCTATTAAGAAAACCTGGAGATCCAGTTTTAAAGGGGGAACAGAAAGTAACTGGTAATAAAGAACACAAGAACATAAGAATGGCTATACTGGATCAGACCAATGGATCACCTAGCCCAGTATCTTGCCTTCCAACAGTGGCCAATACCTGGTGCTTCAGAGGGAATGAACAGAAGAGGCAATTATCATGTGATCCATCCGGTCGTCCACTCCCAGCTTCTGGTAATCAGAGGTTAAGGACATCCAAGGCATGGGGTTGCATCCCCAACCATCTTAGCTAATAGCCATTGATGGACTTATCCTCCAGGAACTTATATAATTATTTTTTGAATCCCATTATTCTTTTGGCCTTCATAACATCCCCTGGCAACAAGTTCCACAAGTTGGCAGTGTACTGTGTGAAAAAGAATTTCCTTTTGTTTGCTTTAAGCCTGCTGCCTATTAATTTCATTGGGTGTCCCCTGGTTTTTGTGTTATGCAAAGGAGTACATAACACTTCCTCATTCACTTTCTCTACACCATTCATGATTTTACAAACCTCAATCATATTCCCTCTTAGTCATCTCTTTTCTAAGACAAAAAGTACCAGTCCTTTTAATCTCTGCCATATGAAAGCTGTTCCATACCCTTAATCATTTTTGTTGTCTTTTTCTGTACCTTTTCCCATTCTAATATATCTTTTTTGAGATGGGATGACCAGAACTGCACGAAGTATTCAAGGTGTGGGTGTAACATGGATTTACATAGTGGCATGATGATATTTTCTGTCTTATTCTCTATCCCTTTCCTAATGGTTCCTAACTCTGTTGGTTCTTTGTCACACTGAGCGCATGTTTTCAGAGAACTATGCATGACTCCAAGATCTTTTCGTTGAGCAGTAACAGCTAATTTAGAGCATCATTTTGTATATATAGTTGGGATTATATTTTCCAATGTGCATTACTTTGCATTTATCAGCATTGAATTTTATCTGCCATTGTGTTGCCCAGTCACCCAGCCTAGTGAAATACCTTTTTAACTCTTCACAGTCTGCTTTGGACTCAACTATCTTGAGTAATTTTCTACTATCTGCAAATTTCGCCAACTCAGTATGTACCCCTTTTTCTAGATCATTTATGAAAATGTTGAACAGCACTGGTCTCAGTATAGAGGCCTATTTACCTCTCGCCATTCTGAAAAATGACCATTTATTCCTTTCCTTTGTTTCCTGTCTTTTAACAAGTTAGTGAGCTGTGAGAAGACTTTCCCTCTTATCCCATGACTCCTTACTTTGCTTAAGAGCATTTGGTGAAAGACCTTGTCAAAGGCGTCTGAAAGTCAAGTACACTATATTCACTGGATCACTTTTGTCACATGCTTTTTGGCAAGAATTCTAATAGACTGTTGAGGCATTATTTCCCTTTAGAAAAGCCGTGTTGAGCCTTTCCCAACAAATTGTGTTCATCGTGTGTCAGAGAATTCTGTTCTTTACTACAGTTTCAACCAATTTGTCTGATACTGTACTGAAGTTAAGCTTACCAGCCTGTAATTATCCGGATCACTTCTGGAGCCTTTTTAAAAACTGGTGTCACATTAGCTATTCTCTAGTCATCTGGTACAGAAGTGGATTTAAAGGATAGATTACATAACGCAGTAGTCGTTCTGCAATTTCATATTTGAACTCCTTCAGATCTCTTGGGTGAATACCATCTGGTTCTGGTGACTTATAACTGTTTAATTTATCAATTTGTTTCAGAATTTCCTCTACTGATCACTCAAGCTGGGCCAGTTCCTCAGATATGTCTGAGGAAAAAGAATGGCTCAGGTGTGGGTATCTCCCTCACATTCTCTGCAGCGAACAGCAATGCATAAGAATTCATTTAGCATCTCTGCAAAGCCTTATCTTCCTTGAGTACTCCTTTAGCACCTCGATCATCCAGTGATCACTGGCTGTTTGGCAAGCTTCCTGCTTCTGATGCACTTTTGGCCTAGTTTTTGAGTCTTTGGCTAGTTGCTCTTAAAATTCTTTTTTGGCCTGCCTAATTATACATTTACACTTGACTTGCTACCATTTATGCTCCTTCCTATTTTCCTCAATCGGGTTTAATGTCCAATTTTTAAAGGATGCCTTTCTGCCTGTAACCACTACTTCTACTTTGTTGTTTAGGCATGGTGGCACATTTTGGTCCTCTTACTATGCTTTTTAATTTGGGGTATACATTTAATTTGAGTCTCTATTATGGTGTTTTTAAAAGTTTCCATGCAGCTTGCATGCACTTCACTTTTGTGACCAAACCTTTAAATTTCCGTTTAACTAGCTTCCTCATTTTTTTGTAGTTCCCCTTTCTGAAGTTACAAAAAATAAGTCCAAAGTCAAGGCGAAAAATAAATCCAAGAACAGATAGTGGTTATCTTTGGGAAAAATAAAGCTTTAACATGCTCCTTACAAGTGGAGAAGGGACAAGATGAGATGGGTTTCAGGTGGAGCAAATTACTCACCACACTCCTCATCACAGAAAAAGCACAGTCATCCACCAGCTTCAGATATAATAGTGGAATCCTTAAACAGGGAGAAATCCCCACTTGGTGTAAGTAAGTGTACCTTCATTGACTTAAGTGGAGCTATGCTGGTTTACACGCCCCTGAGGCTCCAACCCAATGAGTGGAGTGTGAGTACAGATGCTTATCAGTTCAATGCGACCAAGGCATGTCTCAAATTTAGCCATCAACTACATCTCCACTAATGCCAATTTAAAACCTAACTGACACTTTTCATGAAGACAATGTAAAAAACACAGGTCTGTAAATGATCCCATAAAAGTTCACAATTATTAGCACAAAACAAATACAATAGGATTATTATAAGATTATTCATGACCCAGTAAAATATCAACTCCAAAGGAAGGATAAAAATCAGACTGGAAACCAGCCTAAGCTGTCAGTTTCCAAGAGTACCTAAAACTAAATTCCATTCAGCTTATCAGGAAAAGGAAAAGTTTGAGGAAAAGGAAAATTCTGAGAATAAGTGGTCATTAGAAAGCACTTCAACATCATGAGAAGGATTGGTCACACCCTTCCTTTGTTAAGCAGTATAAGAATAACGTCCCTCAGTAGTGCCAATGCTGCTACACCCCCCACACCCACACACTTTAAGCAACTGATACAGCTAAAGTCATTTGTGGCAAGCCACTGTGGGTATGCCTACACCTCAATGTAAGCCCAAGATTCGAACTCAGGCTCAGGTTCAAGTACTCCACAATTCCATGGGCCGGCTTTCTTTGTCCTCTGGACAGTTGAGTTTGGTGGACAGTCAAGTTTTTCCACACTGCACCATAAACAAAGGGCTAGAGCTGCCACATTTGGGGAGGGCACTAAGAAGTCTGGGATATGGGTGGTTGAACTTGGGCCCACATAATGCAGTGTAAATGTTGGCACGCACAGTTGGGACCCAAAATTAAAAAATTCCTAAGCTGGGGTTACAAATAAGTGTAAACGCTCAAGCCCTACGTTAACAAACCTGGGGTGTGCTAACTCAAGTTCCACTTACCCTGGGCTTACTTTGAAGTGTAGACATACCCTGAAACATCCTCATCAAAAACCAGCTCAATTGCAGAAAGTGGAGTCCACAGATTTCATAATCAAAATGACTGAACAGCCCAGACTTATTTATTTTCTTTAAACTCAAGATAGTTATTACCTATATTTTAAAATCTCACATTATTTTTCAAAATTAAAAACAACAACATAACTTTTCATGCAATGGAACTTTTGTTTTTCAACTGACATTAGGGCCAATCCTACAAACTTCCCAGGTTTCAATGGGGATTCAAGGAGGAAGAGATAGCTCAGTGGTTTGAGCATTGGCCTGCTAAACCCAGGGTTGTGAGTGCAATACTTGAGGGAGCCATTCAGGGATCTAGGGCACAAAAATCTGTCTAGGGATTGGTCCAGCTTTGAGAAGGGGATTGGATTAGATGACCTCCTGTGGTCCCTTCCAACCCTCATATTCTATGATATGGAGAGTTTGCAAGATAGATAAATAATAAGAAATATCACAAAATATTTGAATCTTCTAAAAATGTTTTCTCTTTTAGAACAAATCAGAGTAACTCACCTCCTGTTACATCATATCTGAATAAGCCAAGAACCCATTGAGTAAGAATGTATGGTGTAAAGAGGTAATGACTATGATCATCAACTGTGAATTTTGCTCGTACCTGAAAACATAAGTTATTCACAACACAATTTATATTTTAATTGCAAATATTTCTTGACAATTTGTTCAATTTTTTTCTATGCTTTCACCAAGTGGATTTACTTCAACTGTACAAGTTCATATATTTTGTTAATTCATCTGAAAAATACACAGCTTGGACTGTTTACATTTTGCTTTCAGAACAAAAAAGCAAAACATCTCATTTCTAAAATATTTATTCTATATTATTTCTGAGAAAAAGGTTATGTTGGAAAATTAGTTCCCTGTTTCTTCCATGGGAACAATCTCTCTTCCAGTCTAAAACATCTATAGTGGGTCGATTTTTCTAGTTTGGCACCAGGAGAAGAATTTTGTCCAAATTCGGATAGACTCTGACACTCTCTACCTCAGGGGATCACCCTGCACCCCCACGTTCATCCTTATAATATGTTTGTTTGATATCCAATGCAAAGTTTGTCATGACATTGTCTTCAGAAGGCTCATGATGCACTGAGCATTGTTGTTATAGTAATGTTATAGGTTGTAATTTCATGTATATAGTTATGAGGCTGAAAATGTGTCCCTGTGGCTTAAAACAAGCCCAGGCAAAACTCTCCAGGAGCAGAAGGGAAGTTCACACCCCATCGGGGCATGTATGGGACAAACCCAGCCCAGCCTCACAGGAACAAAGGACACTGGCCTAGGCAGCAACAAAGGATCTGTTGGACTCTTGAGTGAGTCACTTCCCTTCCTTTGGTCAGTTTGGGACTACGATGAGGTAATGCTCATCTGACTCTGAAGGGGGGGAAAGATAATGCCAAAGGGGAAGAAAGAACATGATAAAAGGGAGAGACGTTTGCCATGCTCTTCCTCTCTCTTCTACCTACATCTACAGACATCACCACCAGGCGACTGAAGCACTGATCAAAGAGGCAAGCCTGGCTGAAGGGCAACCAGTCAGCCTGTGATGAAAAGCATCTAAGTTTGTAAGGGCACTGAAAGTGTTAAGATCAGCTTAGAATGTGTTTTGCTTTTATTTCATTTGACCAAATCTGACTTGTGTTTTGACTTATAATCACTTAAAATCCATCTTTTGTAGTTAATAAATTTGTTTATTCTACCTGAAGCGGCGCATTTGGTTTGAAGCTGTCAGAGACTCCCCTTGGGATAGCAAGCCTGATACATATCAATTTCTTTGTTAAATTGACGAACTCATATAAGCTTGCAGTGTCCAGCGGGCATAACCGGACACTGCAAGATGGAGGTTCCTAGGGTTGTGTCTGGGACCGGAGATATTAGCTAGTGTCAATCGGATGCACAATTCAAGCAGCAGCTGGCCAAAAGTACTCACTACCATAGCTGGGAGCAGCTTACAAGCTAGAAACTGTGCGTGAATAGCCCTGAAATGGGGGTTCTCACAGCAGAGCAGGGTAAGGCTGCCTGCCTCCCTGAGTCAAGGACTGGAGTGACCTAAAAGATCACCGGTCCAGATAACACCAGGGGAACGTCACATAGAGCAAGAGGATGAAAGGCCTGTGCACGGATGGAGGACATCCCAAATACATTTGATATATATAACAACACATGCTTTCAAAGGGTCTGTGGTCAGACAAATCACATGTATTAAATATGACTGTATTTGTATAGTGTTCCTTATGTATGGTACATGATTTGTGTGGGGCCAAGGTATATTTCTGGACAGAAGATGCTACATAAATGTAAGGTATAATGAATAAAAAAAAATAACAACAATGCATATCATAATTTGGCTGACTGATAATGGAAATATTAACTATTTATTTATATCTGAAAACACACCTTGATTTTTAACTCATGGAGTAACTGCATAGCTCTCTTTGAGGATGAGACAATTATCAGCACAGATTTACACTAATAACTCATAAAATATACAGATAAAGAATAGGCCATATGAAAAGCATGCAAGGCATGAGACTGCAGCTGTTTACCAAAAGGATAACAAATATTTTGATCTGATTCTCCTTAGACTATTATATGTAAGGTATTGATGTTCAAAATGTGTAGAATCTCAAAGAATAGAAATGTTGTTACTATTCAATACACAGGTAGTGTTTCTTTAGTGTGTTTGTTCTATTAAACCTGTCAATTGTGGTCTGAAATGGTTTATAGGTAATATAATTGTCTGCATGGTGAGAAACGGCCTACTTATTACATTCTGTAAATTTGACTCTACCTCCACCATAACTTTTTATTATCATAAAGATTCAGCCTTCCACTATTGGAAAACTTTTGGCTAAGCTAAGTTTCCTTAATCAAGATTTTCAAACATCTAATAACCGTGCCTTACCAGAATGACACTTGCACATATTTCTTTGAAGAGTTGAATTATGTGACTAGTTGGAGGTTGTCCCATGCTCCATCTGCTTTTAAGGATGTGATCATTCTACCTAGATGTGTGTTAAGAACTTGGGTCCTAGTCCATGTAATTACTCCTACTAAATCCAGTGAGACTATGCTTAAATGCTTAAAGTGATTACATGCTTGGCTAGGACCCTACAATTTTGAATAGGAAGTTAAAAATGTATTTGTGTGCCTAAATGTCATGTTTTATATGCACACTATTTGGTATACTTAGTCCTATCTAAGTTTGGCCCCCATCATCATACAAAATCATAGTATCTGAACAACTTGCAATCTTCAGTGTGAAGCAGAGTTATCCTCATTTTACAGATGTGGTATGGAGGCACAAAAAGGCTGAATCCATCATTTACTAGTGTAAATGATAGATTCTCTGGAACTTGAAATCTTTAAATCATGATTTGAGGACTTCAGTAACTCAGCCAGAGGTTATGGGTCTATTATAGGAGTGGGTTGATAAGGTTCTGTGGCCTGCAATGTGCAGGAGGTCAGAACAGATGATCATAATGGTCCCTTCTAGCCTTAAATTCCATGAATCCCTAAGTGACTTGTCCAAGCATACACAGGAAGCCTGTGATGCAGCAGGGAATTGAACCCAAGTCTCACAAATCCTAGACTAGTGCCCTAACCACTGGACCATCCTTTCATGTCCATAACCACATGCATGTACTCTTCACTTTAATTCTGAAATCAACATAAAAAAAGTTACTTGCATTTAGATTTTAAATATGGTGAAACACTGTATAATCTATTGTTACTGTCTAAAGCCAGAGAATAAAAGACAAGGCAGCTTCTCAATTTTTCATCTCCATTTCCCAAAAAAGAAATCAAAGCACTGTACCTGCTCATATATTTGAACCATAGATCCTGCCAGCTGATGTATTTTTGGTAAGGAACCCCAAACAGAGTGATTCTTTAGGTTTTTGTGAAGCACAGGCTCCAAATATGCACTATAAATTGTTTGCAGTTGGTCTCTTTCTGGATAGCTAGAGGAAAAAAAGAAGAGTCCAAAGAAATTGCGATGTATCAACATACTTAATTTCCATACCAAAAATGGGTTTAGATTTATATCTATAATTTACTCTGAATCTTCAATAAACAGAGCCTTAGTCCAGCAATAACTTAAATACATTTGGTTTTATCTGAATATGCAACCCTCAGAGACTTTCCAGTGTATCTTTAAATATGTTCCAATTTATAAACCCAATTTATAAACCCTTCCTCACAATGTATTTAATCCACTAAACAACCAGCACTTTAAAATAAGTAATCTTACTTGAAAACTTATTTCAGATACTTAGGAACAACACGGTGCATTAAAATAATTATATATCGCTCTTTAACTGGTTTCAAACACCAAGAGGTAGCAACATTGATATTATATGTGAAGATTCTACATTAGTAGGAAAGATTAGAGGCTTGACTTGCCAGACACAATCACATTCAATGTTTTCAAGTCTCACATCAAGGAGGACAGGCAGAGGCAAACAGACCCTGCAATCTGAATCTGAGATCTCAAAGTCAAGTAGGTTCTTGCAAACACTTACTCAATTGCACAAAGACGAACAACAGAAGTAAATCTGGATGTAAGTTTATGCCTTCCTAATGTTCCCCCAGCAGACATGGATGCCACAATTTGGATACTTTCTAAACCAACCCATTCAAGATTTTCATCGTAAAATCCTTGGTACGTCAGAATCTTTAATATAACAAAACAAAATATTTTAGTAAAATTAAATGAAAAATAGCAAGGTACCTAATGAAAACAATAGATTAATGATGAGTCTCTGATTAGTATTATTTGTTAAATACCAACAATGTACTCATCACTAACATTTTCCTCAAAAGTGTCTAATATATTATTCTTAAGCAACTGCGCAGCACTATAAACAAAAATTTATATGGCATTTTATAAAATCATAAATTAGGCCAGATTCTCCTCTGTGAACCAACAGCACAAAGGAGCTAGAATCCAGGTGCAACTGGACAGCTGACAATTCCTCCTGGAGAGAGACAGCTCTCAGCTATAGTAAAGCCAAAAGAGTTGGCTCCTTCCCTAACCTGCCCGACCTCAACCAGAGTAAAAGACATGTCAGGCGTGGAAGGGGGCATACTGGAGCTTCACTCTGCCAATTCTCAGCTCTTGAGTGGTCCCTTACAGACCATGAGCAGCTGAAGTAACTTAGGGCAGCCCTTAGCTCAAGGTCTTTATCCCAGATAGCTTGCAATGTAAGAGAAAATTAAACCAAAGGGGGAAATATTTCAGTAAAGGGGAGAATGTAGTAAATTCATTGTTAAAAATCAACAAACACTACAACAGATTTGTTGGGTGAAGTGGGGAAGAGGGTTTTAAGAAGGAATTCGGAGAAGGAGAAAGAATGCATGATGGACGGAATGTAAAAATGAGAAAAAAGGAATTTTTAAAATACTGTAAGCATTACATTTCAATTTCCAATCTCTGAGGAGAGAAGAATTATGCAAATCCACAAACTTACTTTATTAATCACTATAAGCTTTTGGGGACAGGGACTGTCTTTTGATTACATATGCAAGGCCGGCTCCAGCTTTTTCGCTGCCCCAACCGGCGAACCAAGGAAGAAAAAAAGCCGATTGGCAGCACTTCAGTAGCAGCTCAATCGCAGCGCTTCATCCTTCTGTAGCAATTCAGCAGCGAGTCCTTCATTCCCTCTCGTCCTCTTCAGCGGGAGCTCAAAGAGGTGAGAGTGACTGAGGGAACCGTTGCTGAATTGCTGCCAAAGATCCTTTTCCATTGGCCACCCCAAGCAACTGCTTGGTTCGCTGGTGCCTGGAGCCAACCCTGTATATATGTGTACAGTGCTTAGCACAAATGGAACCTTGATACCAGTTGGCATCTCTACATGCTACCACACTACATATAAACGTAATGATAATAAACATGTAGGATGTTAACTATTAAAATCATCAGCATATTGTAAGGTGTTCAATTCAAAATACTCTGCCTGTATATCAAATGATTGCAAATAGGACTTTAATATGTATTTACTGAATCATAATAGATCATTTATAGTCTATAATTCTAAATATAATTATTATCAAAGCCATATACGTTCACCTGTTGCAGGAAAGCCACTAGAGTGCTGGTTCCCCATTTATCAGGTTTGGGCAGGTTGATGTCCTTTAAGTATAAAACCAGCCTTTCACAGTCTTTCGGTCTGTATACTCTCCCAGTATTTGTACTGATTACCATGCAAGTCTGATTTAACTTTTGGAGAAGATGTCGAGATGTAGTTTGTGCACTGCAGTGAACTGTAGCAATCTGGGTGGATCGGAGTTGGGAAAAGGCATAACGAAGCAACATTCTAACAAAATAAAATATATGAATATATATTTTATATACACAGAAATTTTTAAAAAGCAATTTGAACACCTTAAAACTGCTAGCACACTGTTTAATGTACTGCATATAATGCACTGGATCAGTTTTGTTGAACTAAGTAGTCTTGATTATAAAATCAAATTGTATCATTTCACATTTATGAAGTTCCAGAAAAGTACTTGTACAGATTTGTGTAAGAAACAGCTAGCTGGTGAACAATGAAATATGGCCCCAAACCAGCTATTTACAATACATGGACAATGGAAGTCAATAGGGCTCTGCAAAAATTCATTAGTCCTCTCATGCAGTATACATTGCAGGATCAGAGCCTATGCACATGAGGATAAAGAAAATAAAAAGGAATGGTACATCTCTTTTTCTTTTAGGAAACATATTTATGACTGAATTTTAAACAATGGAAATAGCATTAGATTTTTGAGAAGAAACCACTGAAAGAAAGAATATAATCTATTTGCAAATCAACAGAGACACAGAAAAAAAAATGGGTTCACACTTATTACCATTATTATTATGTAAGGAGTACGCCCTCACTCTATTGAGGGAGAATTTAATGAGCTCTTCAGGGCTCAGCCAGCACTAACTAGACACAGCTGCATGGCTTGCTCTTTGAGGGAATCAACAAGCACATGGATAAGGGTGATCCAGTCGATGCAGTGCACTAGGACTTTCAGTGCACGAGGTCCCCCACCAAAGGCTCTTAAGCAAAGTAAGGAGTCATGTGATAAGAAAGAAGGTCCTTTCATTGATCTGTAGCTGGTTAAAAGATGGGAATGGAAACAAAGAGTAGGAATAAACTGCTTGTTTTCACAATGGAGAGAGGTCAACAGTGGGAGAGTTCCCTGTAGTGGAACTTGTGCTCTTCAATATATTAATAAATGATCAGGAAAAAAAGGATGAACAGGAATGTGGCAACATATGCAGATGATACAGAATTACTAAAATATTTAATTCCAAAGATCACTTTGAAGAGTTACAATGGGATTTTGTTGCAGATGAAATTCAATGTCGATAAGTGTGTAGGCCAGGCTTGATATAAGAAACTTGTTTCATTTCTTAGTAGGCATAATTGGAAAGGTGAATGGAAGGTTAAGTTGTAAATAGGGGCTTGACAAAGAGTATGCTGGCGTGATGATAAGGACAATGGACAAGATAAACCTTGAAGATAAAGATCAGGTTCCACATGAACAGCACACGGACAGAGCATGCTGTACAGGGACTGGTTCCTGCAAAGTAATCAAGCCAAGCCAAAAACGTATGCTTGAATGTAAAACAAATGCGATGTTATGTGTAAATTCATATAAAAGAAGAGATTGTCTGTGTAACTTTGAATGTGCGGTATGCCCTGTACCTATCCCCTATGCTAGAGTCCGATCAACTCAGTGTAGCTTTGCTGTATGCCAAATAAAGGAACCTGAGTGAAGAAATCCAGAGTCAAACTGAGAGCCCTGGATCCCAGAGAACTGGATTAAGTATTCTCCCAGAACTGGACAAGGTGCTCTTGATAAGCCAAGTGTAAAAACTCCCTGAGGGAATCCCAACAAAGTGCAACGTAATGCACACTGGATAACTTAAACCCAACTATACATATAAAATGTTGGGGTCTAAATTAGCTGTTACAACTCAATTCATTGTGGAGAATTCTCTGAAAACTTCTACCCAATCTCCAGTAACAGTAAAAAAAGCTAACAGAATGTTAGGAACTATTAGGAAAAGGATCAATAATAAGACAGAAAATACCATAATGCCACTATATAAATCCATGGTATGCCCATACCTTGAATGCTGCACGGAGTCCTAGTTGCTTCATCTCAAAAAAGTTATATTAGAATTGGAAATGGTGCAAAGAATGACAATGAAAATGATTAGAGATATGGAACAGCTTCCATATGAGGAGAAATTAAGAAGACTGGACTGTTCCTCTTAGAAAAGAGATGACTATGGGGGGATATGAAAAAGGCCTATTAAATTGTGACTTGTGCAGAGAAAGTGAATAGCAATGTGTTATTTACCCCTTCACTTAACACAAGAACTGGACATCATTTGGTGAAATTAATAGGCAGCAGGTTTAAAACAGACAAAAGGTAATACTTCTTTACACAATGCACAGTCATTGCCATGGGATGCTGTGAAGTTCAAAAGTATAACTGGGTTAAAAAAAGAATTAGATAAATTAACGGAGGACAGATCCATCAATGGCTATGAGCCAAGACAGCCAAGGATGCAACCCTATGCTCCATGTGTCCCTAAACCTTCAGCTGCCAACAGATGAGACTAGATAACAGGAGATAGATCACTCGAAATTGCCCTGTTCTGTTCATTCCCTCTGAAGTATCTGGCACTGGCCACTGGCACATACAGGATATCAAGCAAGGTGGACCATTGGTCTTACCCAGTATGACCATTCGTATGTTCTTATGGTATCTGAGCGGTGGTGTGAATGGCTGGCTGATATGCAGCAGCAGCAAGCACTCAGCAACAGCAGTTCCAGCAACAATTGCTGCAGCAGTGAACCACCCACTAGCACGTTCAAACAATGCAACAGCAGCAACAGTTGCTGAGAGAGTTGATGACCCACCAGCAGGAGTTCCACAAGGAGATGATACAACAGATAGTGCTCACCTTACGCTCACAAGGGCACCCTTCTGTCAAAGTGGATCCCCCACCAATACCCAGGAAGTTAACCAAGACAGGGCCAGACACTACCCTAAAGCCTTTTTAATTACCCTTCAGAGCACAGCACTAATCTCCTGGTGGAGTAGGCTTTGATTTTGGCTCCGTATTTTATGTGTCTGGCACAGATTGCCTACCATAACCCAGACCTGGAGAAGTCTAAGAATTATAAACAAGTAAAGTCAGATATGTTGGACAATTTGGACATTTCTGGGGAAACTCACATCAATGACACTACCAGTGGGACTACCAAGCATATCAAGCAACTGAAGATGGACCTGCAGAACAGGGGCCAGCCACTACTCCACAGCTGAGTTCACCCACAACTAGTAAAGATATCATCAGTGCCAGCCCAGCGACTTGCTGCTCCTGTGGCTAGACAGAACACATAAAAGAAAGAATGCCCTCTTAAGGAATGTGATTATGCCCAGGGCTGGAGTGCAGAAATCCATGCATGGACAACAGCACTTCCCAAGTTGATGGCGCTGCTGATGGTCCAAGGGAAAAGAGTTCAATGACTTGGACTCTGTCTGTAGTTAGACAGTGGTCCAGGTCTCCTTCACAAGGGATGAAAACACCCCCAAAAGGCTGATCTCATCTACAGTGAATACATGGCAAAGTGAAAACCTATCCCAGCCAATGTTTACAGCCGACTGTGGGGACATGTATCAAGGTGACAGTTGTACCACTGGTGGAGAAATTGGAGTATCCCATAATGGGAGACTGGCACTGGCCATTTTTTTGGCAAGTGATTAATGAACAGGCCAGCCCAGCAAACAGGCATCCTGGTTGATCATCGCAGAGTGACCAGAAAGCCTGGTAAATCTTGAGGAATTGGAAGACCCTAAGGACGGAATGTCAAGAGGAAAAGAACTGTCAGCCCCTGCAAGTGAGGAAGAGGTTATCTGATGTGGAAGCACTCCTACAGAATGGGAATTTTGTGCAGGCATAGAAAAGTGACCCTACACTGAGCCATGCATATGACCAACTGGTCCCTGTAAAAGAGAAGAAATGGAGCCTCATCTGGTCAAGCACTATCCACACTTCATGCTCGAGAAAGAGCACCTGTACCAAGCTGAAAGAGATACACAAACAGGGGTAATAATGTTTTGTTAGTCACAAGGAGCAGGGGAAAGGAACTCTTATTTAGAGAGAAAGAGAGAGAGAGAGAGAGAGAGAGACTCTTGCACACCCCAGGTACACCCCAAGCAGAGGAAGGACTCTGTTAGGGTCAGAGAAGGAAGTAACTCAAACAATGTTCTGGTAGTGACTAAAGGGGCCCCTATCAACCACAAGTATGTATAATTTGCTATTTGCATTCCATTAGCACCAAAGTTCCAATCAGAAACAGCATCCCACTGTAACAGATGCTGGACAAACACACACACAGACTGAGACTGATGTTACTAACTTGTTGTAACAGATGTGTCAAAGAACATTTCAAATGGTTCTATTAGTATTTCATCTAAAGAAACAACTTTATCAATGGAGCAGAAACTTTCACTATGCAAAAATGTTCCAAAACTTTATCACCAAACTTAGAAAAGTTAGATTAAAACAGTTAAAATAAAAAACAAAAACAAAAACAAAAGACTTACCCCTTTCCACATCCTTCAGGCCCAATAAGAAGAAATGGCTGCTTATTGTCAAAGTCTAGCCATGGTCTGAAGTAATCTAAACCTCTCTGCATGTCAGGGGTTTGAATGACAGGAAGTGTTCGGAGATTACTAAAGTCATCAGCAGTTAAATGTATAGGTTTTCTCAGCTGATATGACATTAAATGTCCAGTGTCAGGGTCATAATATGTGTCCAGTGGCTTCCTGGGATCTGGTGGAGATTCTCGTGCCCAATTAAAAATCTTTACAAAAATTTTAAAATAATAACAATTAAGCTTTTAAAAATCTGCATTCCTAATAACAATACAATAACTATAATTATAACTACATCCAAAAACTATGCTAAAAGAATATTAAATTTGCAAAGTCAAGCACTCAAAAATTAGAAAATGCAAGAATTAAGGTTGCCTATGCAACTTGAATTCAGTCCCGTTGTGTGAATATATTGGGCAGTGAGTGAATGAGTGGGTAGTTATCCAATATTTATTTTTCATTCGATGCGTGGTGCCAGACCTCATGGAATAAATGTCCTCATTCATTTCCTTGAGTCACTGAGGGCCTGACTTTACAAAGTACTTAGTAGGTTCAAAGTACAGCTCCTATTGACTTCAGTTGCACTCATGAGCATACAAATGAGCATTTCTCACACTGAGTAGAGAGAAAATGAGGGACACACAATTAGTAGTCAACTGTAAATAAAAGTTCAAAGTTAGGAAATTCCAGAATTAAAGGCTGCCTAAAGAGATAACTGTTTTTTTTCTTTTTAAGTAACTTTTTTCTTTTTCCTATTTTGTGGTCTGGTAGGAACACTTATCACTCACAGTCATCTTTTTTTTTTCTAAAACTTTTAAGATATGAATGTGTGTGAGGATTTACTTAGCATTTATACAATCGTAAATCACTTCATGTTATCCTGGGCTAAAAAAGTGTGGCTGCACAAACTATGCTGTCCTAACAAGAGAAATTATGGGTTATTAAGAGAAGTCCTGCTTAGTGCGACAGCCTTGAGCTGCAGCATGCCTAGCACATAGAGGATCTTCAGAGAACATATCTGCCAAATTACAACAAATCTCTATGGAACATATGAGAACTGAGATATTTGGAGGCTTACAGTTTGGCCAAATTTGGGCAAGTTTTCATGGAGATGACAAAAGGCACATCCTTCTCATCAGGGTGATGCCCCCTGCCAAATTTCAGATCATGGAAGCAGTAAGTTTAGCAGTATTGGACCTGAATGAAACAATTGTAAGAATGTTTTTAACATAAAAAAAGACACATAATTTCATCCTCAGAAATGACTAAATTGTTTCAGCTGAAACTTTCCCAAAAGAAATCAGCCTTAGGCAAACACCCAATACTGAAAATTTCAGCATGAACAAGTGATGTTTGTCAAAGATAAAAGCAACTGAAACCTAAGTTCTGTAATAGAAAATGTTAGGCAACTTTAAGGATAGATGATAGAACCAGCTCCACCTATAATAAAATGGAATATGTTTGTGATCAAAGAAATGGAAATGTAAGGAGGGATGGGACTGGACTGTTCTGAAGTATGTACATGTGAATAAACACTTTTGGGAGGCAACAGTATACCCACTTATTTTTTTTGAAGAAATTATGATCGTCTCCACATGTTGAAGAGCTGGGAGGAATGAAGTATTTAATCCACAGCTGATATCCTATGCTCCTGACTAAAAACCTTCCTTTATCTTCCAAAAAATGCACATGCATCATTTGCAACAAAACAATATGATATCGTCAGAATTAATTTAGGGCCCAATTTTGGAAGTCCTTATACACATAAGCAACTTTATTAATATGAGTAGTCTAATTAACACCAATGGGACAACTCACATGGGTTAAGTTACTCATGTGCAACCATGGCTAAATTCCAGAACCTGTGTTCCTTACTCATCCTGCTTGACCTCTCAGTGGCATTCAACACACTCGATCACTCCCTAGTTCTTGAAATCCTATAACCCCTTTGGCTTTTGTGATCTCATCCTCTCACAATTCTCATTCTACCTCAGTGATGGCACCTTCAAAGTCTCATTGGATGGAGTCTCCTCCTCTTCCCTTCTCCCCTTTTCCATGGGCTTCCCACAGGCCTTCATCTTTTGTCTCCTTCTCTCTTTGGACCTTATCTATAAGTGTTCTTGACCACTCTCATGTATTTGACTACCATCTATCTACCAAGGACACATAAATCTGCCTCCCTATGGTTGATCTATTTCCCTCCACCTAATCTCAAATTAGATTATAAATTTACTGAGGCAGCGACTAACTCTTATTCTACTTTTATACTCTGAAACCATAGCAAAATCAAAATTTCTGTTTTATTCATCTCATAGTTTGAGATAAAATAGAAAAAGATTATTACCTCTTTTGTAAATTCCAGTCGTGATTTCATGTTGAGATTTCCACCAAGACCCCGCATTAAGCTAATAATAAATTGTCCACGATCAGTGCATCCACGGAGATGAGACAACCCATTCATCACAGTGCCAACTAGACTTGTTTCTACCACATAGTCATTCTGTAAATTGGAATTTATAATAGTGTATAATAACTTATAATAATAATATAACTTTAAACAAACTTCTAGCAATAACTAAATGAGTTATGGTGCAAGTAAATATGTCAGTTTCATTGCTATTAGGAGCCACCTTTAGACTTCTAAAATTGGTAGAAAATTTGATCCATTCAGGTCTAGAAGAGGTGATCCATTTCCAATCACTTGCTTTTTAAACATTTACTTCTGACTCTTATACCAAACCTACTTACGATTTATCAGTTCTCATGCTCGGTCATCCTTCTATTTTAGATGTTATTAGCCTACCGACTGCAAAGAAATGTGCACAATTGTGCAATGGAGATATGTGCCCAGAAGGGACTCTCCATGTGTGGATCTCACTCTCCCCCATAGAATGGGGTGGGGAAACAACTGCTTCTGCAACAGTGTGCCCCTTTTCTTTAATCCCACACAAGTGTAGAAATCTGCATGGAGGAAAGAAACAGCTATGGGAGAAACACATCTTAATCCACATCAAGCTATGTAGATTCTCCAAGGAAATATAGCAAGATTGCCCCTCAGCATTTGGGATCCCTCTTAAAGGAAGTTCCACAGAAGAGAGGCCAGCTGCACAAGGCCTGCATGGCTCCACTGTGAGGGGTATGAAGCCATGGAGGGGTAGTAGAGCCACAGGAATCACAAAGCAAGCACAGAGACACAAGCAGTCTATATGCATGGTAATAGACTCCCATCTGGGATCCCTGGGTTTTCAGGACATCCTGCCCACTTCCCTTTCCCCTAGATAGCACAAATGAAGGGAAATCTCTGTAAAGAAAAGCTTGCAGAGGTTCCTGCCTACGTAGAATTATTTAATGACTTATAACATTATTAATTTTTCCTCAAGCCTAGCAAAGCACATGCCTTTCTGATTAGGATTTTGGGCAGAAATTTCAAATTTTCTGAGCCTAAATTTAGATACCTAAATCCATGATTAGTCAATGGAAGCTCTGGGATCTTAGCATCTCGAAAAAATCAGATCCCTTATTTAGATGCCTAACTTTAGAGACCACATTTAAAAATTCTGGCTGACATCTACACCAAGTTCATAAATTTGAATAAAAGCCAGAAAGTTATTAAGATTTTGTGAGTTACTCACCTGTTTTAGAACCCAGTTTAATGCCTTTTCAAAATAGTTCCCAATCCAATTTTCAAGATTATGTCTGCATTCTTCAGGCTGGTTTCTTAGCCAAGATTTTATCAAAGAATTAAGATCCGTATCTTCATCACTAGAACAAGACATACTTCAGATTAAAACAAAAACAAAAACATCCACGCAGATGGATGCAGTATGATCTAAATGCTCAAGCAAGATGACTGAGTTAAGAGGCCAGGGTTGTGTTCTCAGCTCTCCCAATGAGCCACTGTATGAATTCAGACCAGTCATTTAACCTCTCTATATTTAAATTTGCCTTTCAGTAAAAAAGGGGTCAGAAAATGTATGCTCTTGAATAAAAAGCACTAAGATGCAGAAAAAAGATGCAAACTAGAAATGGAGTATCTTTATTATTACTGTCAAATGTCAAAATAATGCTCTAATACTATGTGAAACTGACTGGGCAGATTTGAGCATTTATTTTCTGATTTCTGTAATTACAAGAAATGGACAGTGGTTTAATTTTGATTCAGTGCAATTTTCTTTCATTTTTTCTAATAAATTTTGCTTTAAAATATTTGGGGGTCTAATAGTGTTTACAGGCAATTTAAAGCAACCCAGTCTCTGAGTCAGAGAAACAAACTTCTGACCTTTGGTGAGAGAAAGAAAGGCGCAAAAGATATGACATGGGGTATTTGGTGAAAGGTGTAGGGCAAAAAACAGCCCTTCCCTACGAGGCTTTACTGACCATAGTCAGTAAAGTGCAAAGAGACTGACTGGAGACATTCAGGAGTCACAAATACAGTGTCAAGTATCAGAGGGGTAGCCGTGTTGCATCTGAGGAAGTGGGTATTCACCCACGAAAGCTCATGCTCCAAAATGTCTGTTAGTCTATAAGGTGCCACAGGATTCTTTACAAATACAGTGGTAGGTTACAAGCTAACAGATGAAAAACCTGACTTCAGAGATAAAAAGGCAAATACAGGTAACATCTATACAGACAACTCCACCTACTCAGCGTAAATGAACATTTTCAGAGGTTAGCATTACAATGAAATCATCAGTTTTATAATAATAAAATAAAATACCATTCATAAAAATTAACTTAAAAAAGGAAATTACAGACTTGTCAGCCTAACTTTTATACCTGGAAAGATATACTGGAACAAATTATTAAACAACCAATCTGTAAGCATCATGAGGATTATATGGTTACAAGAAATACCCACTATGGATCTGTCAAGAACAAATCATGCCAAATCAACCTCATTTCCTTCTTTGACTAGGTTACTGACCTAGAGAATAGGGGGAGAAGCAGTAGACATGATATAGCTTGATTTTATTAAGGCTTCAGATACAGTTCCACATGATATTTTTATAAACAAAGTAGGGAAATGTGATCTAGGTGAAATTACTATAATGTGGGTGCACAACTGGTTGCAAGACCATACTCAAAAAGCAATGATTAATGTCTCACTGTCAAACTGGGAGAGTGTATCTAGCGGGGTCCTGCAGGGATCAGTCCTGGGTTTGGTACTATTAAATATTTTCATTAATGACTTGGATAATGGAGTGAAGAGTATGCTTATAAAATTTGCAAATGACATCAGGCTGGGAGGGCTTGCAAGCACTTTGGAGGACAGGATTAGTCCTTTGACAAACTGGAGAATTGGTCTCAAATCAACAAGATGAAATTCAATAAAGACAAGCATAAAGAACTACATTCAAGAAAGACGACTCAAACACACAACTACAAAACGGAGAATAAGTGGCTAGCCGGTACTACAGCTGAAAAGAATCTTGGGGATATAATGGAATGGATCACAAATTGAATGTGAATCAGCAATGTGATGCAGCTGCAAAAAAGGCTAATGTTATTCACTGGTGTATTAACAGGATTGTTATATGTAAGACAAGAGAAGTAACTGTCAAACTCTACTTAGCACTTGAGAGACCTCAGCTCGAGTATTGTGTTCATTCTGGGTGCCACGCTTTAGGGAAGTTGTGGACAAACTGGAAAGAGTCCAGAAGAGAGCAGCAAAAATGATAAAAAGGTTTTAAAACCTGGCAAATGAGGAAAGGTTAAAAAACTTGGCACATTTAGTCTTGAAAAAAGAAGACGAGGGGGGACCCAATAGTCTTCAAATATGTTAAGGAATGTTATAATGAGAATGGAGATCAACCATTTTCCATGTCCACTGGAGTTAGGAAATGAAGTAATGGGCTTATTCTGAAGCACAGGAGATTTAGGTTAGATATTAGGAAACACTTATCTGTAGGGGAATTATGCTCTGGAATAAGCTTCAAGGGAGGTTGTTGAATCCCCAATCAATGTAGGTTTTTAAGAACAGGTTAAACAAACACCTGTCAGGGATAGTCTAGGTCTATTTGGTCCTGTCTCAGCACAGGGGATTGGGCTCGATCACCTCTTGAGGTCCCTTTCAATCCCACATTTCTATGATATTATCAATAAGCAAATGAAAATGCACAAAAAGGTGCAAAGCTAGAAGGAAAATAAAATTGGAAGAAGTTTAAGCATGTTGCTGAAACTCTGTAAAGGGACTATATATATATAGAAAGTCATACACTAACCTATCACAGCCAAACACAACTGACACAATAGGGTTTTAAAAAGTTAATAACTATTCACAATGACAAATAAGTTATATAAATTTCACCTTTGTGTCTCACCTCAGGAAGATCATTCCCATCCGTGAAATTGTGGCAGGAGAGGCACAACTCAGATCATGTGTTTCAAATACAAAGTTTACATTTGGGCCAAACTGAATTCTTTCTCCACTGGGCATAGTGAGTAATCGATTGTCATCCAGGACAGAATTCAAAGACTCAATCCACTCAGGGTCGATGTCACCATCACAGATTATCCATGAGTTAACATCTACTTACAAATAAAAATACAAAACAACAAATCTACTGGAAAAACTTAAAGAATATGAAGGCTTGCTAAATTTCTAACCATTTTTCATTCTCTATGACAATTATAATTTATTAGTTTTATATGCTTTACATATAACCTCTTTAAATATTCCTCACATTCTTCACCTTCTGATGCATATTGCATGCCATTTATTTTCATATTACACTAACTTGGAAATTACAAACTGAGGTACTTGACAATGGTATTGCCGTAAGCCTTTTTGACCTTACACTGGCCACTTTCAACAATTTTAAATGAGCATATTGTCAAAATATGAACAAAAAAAATAAAGTTTATTTCAGCATGTTGAGCACAACACAGGCTTCTGGATTGACATACCTTGCGGTTCTCGTACCACTTGTCGAGCACTGCTTGTAAGCACACCATCAGACCACTCCCTGGTATCCATGTCAATGTGACCTAGTAACTGATGTCGAGGCATAGCTTTGGGATTCATAGTATATTGTTTCACCACTTTGCCAGTTTTACCAAGCGCTGTCCTTAACATCTGCCAAAGCGTTGATTTACCTGCACCACTCGGACCTACAATAACCACACCCATTCTCTGACGTAGCTGTTCATACAATTCCAAAGCTTTCTTGATCTGTATAAAAAAGAAATAGCGGTTATAGGAGGTTAAGCATTAAATCAAACTTGTTCTCTAATCCTAATTTCACACATTCCTGTTTGATTTTGTATACTGTCATCCTCTTCCCTTAATTTAAATTTATTTTAGGAACTTGTAGGTGCAGAAGCAAAGAATAAAAAAATGTTTGTATTCAAACAAATCAAGGGCTCACATTATAAACATTAAAAGGCTGAAGGTAACTAAATAAAAATTAATAGATTACCAACTCAAGCCTCACTGAGACTCTTAACTCATAACATCTAAACTTGGTTTATGCTTATACTTCATATTTACCTGGGTGTTTATAATTTCCAAATTGGCTTCCTCAAAGACTTGTTGTAAAGAAGTGGTTAATTCAGCATATTCTACATCCTTAAAACCAATGCCAGGGAACACATCTTTAACCAATGCATCAAACCGGGCACAGTCTGCAAATGTAAGCTTTGACATGGTATTGAGGCGCAAAGCTTGGACCACAATATGGCTTTCATTAACTGCAAAAGAAAGTTCAGTTTACATTTATTTCCACAGCTGAGATATCACCACCTGAAGTCATAGTGGGAATTGTTTCTTGGTATCACAGGTTGTTTTTTGGCATCACAAGGGATTATGATTTTAGGTGGGAAATTAGCATTAGTAGCATATAGAACTTCTGAGTCTTAAGTTACAAAGGGACAGACTCTTAGTGTACCCATCACAACTTTTGTATATAACTGGGTTCTTGAAAATGATAATTCATGCCAGACTGATTATATGCTGTGGGAATTTCTAGATGTCCTAATATGCAGGGTGTCTCTATCCTGACTGGATAGTAGTCAGCTAAGAAAGAACTTTGAAGGGGAAATATCCTAACATATGTTGTCGGTGTGTTTTCAACTGACAGATGAATTCCTGAAGTCGATTATTAGTTGTTTGTTAGCTATTTGCTTTTTATATCTAATGGGAAAACAAGGGTTGCCTCTAATAACCCCAGGAACAGTCAGAGCAGATCTGTCATTTCTTAAAGCATCAAAGAAGCAATATTCATGTCCCAAACATTTAAACTCCTCATCCACTTTAAACCTCTGCCCCCAACTCTCCCACAAACATAGAGAGAAAATCACCACCCACTCAAACACACTTTTTTATAATACACAACATTCCCATCCAATAAAATACCATCTGGTCTCGGTGCTCTAGTTAGCAGTACTCAGTCAGAATTAGATACGGTAATCCAAGAGTAATTGAGACTTCATATGCAAGAGTTCTCTTTTCAACTTGCCAACTCCGCAAATTATGTGCCCTGAGTTTCTGTGGGTTATTTAATTATTTATTTGTATTTGGGAAGGCTCTGATTCAGAAGGGCTTTCATAGAGGCTTATCCTTTTTTGAATAGTCTGGCTTCCTACAGTTCCAGGGCATATAACTTGGTACTTGAATGAACAAGAAGGCTGTAGATATTTATTTCAATATAACACCTTGATTGATCAAAAGCGAACCAACCCTTGGCATAGTCAATCTTACTTTTTTCCTTCATTCCATTTTTCTTCAGGTGACGAAGGAGATTGCCACATCCTCTCAGAGCAGTCTTCATTGCTCTTAAGCCCCAGTCATAGTGTTGCTGGGGTGTCAAAAGCTCCCTATGTTTTTAAAATATTAATATTGTAATAGGCTGTAACAGTTGAAACTCCAGTACTTGTAGCTGATCATTGAGGAATTGACATTATACATTTTTCTGAAAATCAGAGCCATTAGAAAATAATATACTGGCCACAAACACTACCATTTTTCTTGAACTTCAGAGATAGATACACATGAAGTTGCGTGTTTCCAAACTTTCAGAGAGGCAGTTTCTTCAAAAACTAGATAATAATAATAATTGTTTTAAAATAGGACCTCTAATAGTTCCCTCCCAGGGTTTTTCCAATAGGCACACAAATGAAAAAGTGCCATTGTGGTTACTTGGATGTCAGCTACTCCTCGAAAAAAATCACAGGTACATGATTTTTATGGCAGCACTGCACACTCAGGAAAATAACCATGTGCTCCCATTCAGACAAACAAATGGGAAGCAGAAGAAGAAAAAAGAACAAAAAAGAGTATATAGCAGAGAGAAATTAATAAAGGTATCATATATGAACTTGAAAAATGTTTATTTTAATACTTTTCTTACCTATTAAAGAGAAAATTACATTTATATTCAAGATGCCAACATAAAGGAAGGAAACAGTCAGGGTCTTAAGCAAGCAATATTTTCCCATCATGGGATTATAACTGCAGTTCCTGTATTCTTACATTTTTACTTAAATACAAAGCAGTGCATCTCAATAAAATTCAAGCTGTGTTTTATTCTGACAGATTTACATATTACTAATTTTGGAGAACCGTGTTTGGTAGCATTCAAATATAAGATATTCTTGTTCAATGTAAAACAGCTTAAGGAGACTATAGGCATGAGACAGTAGCTCTATGTTGCTTATGGTATATAGCTTTATGAAGGTGATTTCTGGAGTGTCCATTTCATAAAGATCAGAGAAAACATACAGGAACAATGTTTAAAAGATTTCTATATCAATCTTTTCAAGGTTTGGTATTGAATGGACTGAAATGTAAGGAAGGTAAAGTGACATAACATGAGGGGGAAGTACTATAGATCGCAAAAGACAAAAGCTATATATTGACACAAACATGATTAATGGAACAAAATGTGCTTACCTGGCTAGATTAAAAATAGCCACCAACTTTCTGCCAAGGGTTTTAGCCTCTTTAAAACCTTCTGAATACAGAATAACTTCCGCAATGAGTTCATTATCTGGACGAGTCATAGCAACTGGCCTAAAAAGCTGTTTGAGGTTATCAGGCAGTTTTTGTCTTCCTCCATAACCTTTTCCAGCAGGATTCATAGTGATGAAAATTCCAGAATTATGATCCATTTCAACCTGGCATTAAAATCAATATATTGTCAAAAAAATAATATTTTCACCTCTATATCCTTAAGTATGAAATAACTCATGTAATTAGAACACTGTAAAATACCACTATATGCTGTGCTGGTGTAGCTTTGTCAGTCCCAGGATAGTAGAGAGATAAGGTGGGCGAGGTCATATCTTCTAGTGGACCAACTTCTGTTGGTTGAGAGAGACAAGCTTTCAAGAGCTCTTCCTCAGGTCTAGGAAAGTTACTCATGGCTTGGCTACACTACCGCGTGGGGTCGCTCTAAGATATGCAAATTCAGCTACATGAATAGCGTAGCTGAAGTCAACATACTTGGATCTACTTACTGTCATGTCTTCACTGTGGTAAATCGACAGCTGACGTTCTCCTGTCGACTCCGTTGACGTGTCTCGTTCTAGTGGAAAACCAGAGTCAACGGGAGAGCGCGCAGTGGTCAATTTATCGCGTATAAATTGACCCCCGCTGAATCAATCACTGCCTGCCAATCCAACAGGTACCGTAGACAAGCCTCAGAGTGTCACAGTTAAATACTTGATCAAACAGATAATCTAACTACTTATGTCAAACTATGTGCTAAGGGGTCATTCAAGGTGAAATGGCCCATTAACATCCCTGTAGTCATAGGATAAAAAGGAGGGTTAGTGGGTTACAAATTGTTGTAATAAGCCATGAATCCAGTGTCTTTATTAAGACCATGATTTTTAACGTCTAGCAAACTTATGAATCGAACCTCCCAGACTCGTCCTTTAATGGTGGTGTGCAGGTTTCTTTTGAGGATGAGGACAGACAGGTCAACTATAGAGTCATCGCTTTGTGAAAGTGTGCTTCCCCACAAGTGATATGGTATTTTGTCTTTTATCATTTTCCTACGTGAGTTCATGTGAGAGCATAGTGACTGTCTGTTTCCACCAGAGTTGTTATTGGGGCATTTAGTGCACTGGAACAGTCATGTGTAGGATTCAGGGATCTTGAAAGGTGTGTTGTGGGGGTTGTTGATCATTGCAGAAGTGAAGATATGTCTGCAGGTTTTGCATCTATTATTCTGGCAGGTCTGGTGCCACTTTGAGTTGGTGTGTCCTCGTCTATGAGGAGCTTGCTTCTGATGATGAGGTTGGAGAGGCTGGGAGGTTGTTTGAAGGCCAGAAGAGGGGATTCAGGAAAGATTTCTTTCAGGATGGATTCCCATTGAGTCTGGGTTGTAGTTGTTTGTTTGTGTATGGTGTATAAACAACTACAACCCAGACTTCATAAAGCATTCACTCTATATCTGACCTGTCTGTCCTCATTCTCAAAAGAAACCTGCACAACACTTTCAAAAGACAAGCCTGGGAACTTAAATTCATAACTTTGCTAGACACTAAAAATCATGGTCTTAATAAAGACACTGGATTCATGGCTTATTATAATAATTTATCCTATGATTACAGAGGTGTTAACAGGCACTTCACCTTGAATGATCCTTTAGAACAGTGGACTCAGGACCCATTTGTAAATGTTTATGGCCTGTCATGACCCAATAAATAGTCTGCTGGTTGAGGTCCTGGGACAGAGATGTAACTAGGTATTTTAGTGCCCGGGGAAACAAAACATATTTGTGCCTCCTACCAGAGGCAGAATGTGAGGGGAAGGGGGAGAATCACATGGGTTCCCATGCCCCCCACCCAATGTTTCTTGGGTGTGCTTCCCGACCCAAACAGGAAGGGTGGCCTGCTAAGATGAGTCACAGGATGGAAGTGGCACTCCCTCTCTGAGCGCTGCCATGCCAGGCTGGCCTCACCAAGCCCTGCAGAGCAGGGCTGGCTTGAGCTACTCCCACGGCTTTGCACCCTGGGTTACTGCCCCACTCTGGTTACAGCCCCGACTTGGGTGATTTCGTTTGGATCCTGCCCACACTCAGCCCACAGTGGCAGCTCCTGCAGCTCCTGTGCTGTGGAGCTGACTGACTTTGGCTCTCTGGGGTTGCAGCACTGCTCAGGTTTGGTCCCATCCCTTGACTGGACCAAATTTGTGTGAGTGGAGTTGTGACCCAGCTCATGCGATTACAGTGCCATTCACACAAATCTGCTACCTGGACTTCCATCCTCATGACGGCTGGGCCAAACCTAAGTGGTGCTGGGACGCCAGAGGTTGCAGTGCTTGGAGCAGAGAGGGGAGACCACCCAGCTCTGTCAGACAGAAGCCACCATGCAACCCTTTGAAACACTCTGGCGATCCAATTTTGGGTCCAGACACACATGTTGAGAAACTCTGCCTTAGAATATGTGTTAACTACTTATGCTAATCTATCTGTTCAACCTTGTATTGAGTTGTAACACTCTAAGTACCTTTCCCAGACCTGAGGAAGATCTCTGTGTAGCTCAAAAGCTTGCCTCACTCACCAAAAGAAGTTGGTACAATAAAGATATTAGCCTCCTTGTGTCTCTATAAAATAATATCAGAAATGTTGGGCAAAGATCTTCCTTATGTATGTGGGATTTATATATTGAACCTAAAAATGGTATACTTGTTAACAATACAAAGGTTTACAGGGTTTTCAGAAGACACTTGATATTAGTGACAAAATTTGAACAGTTTTCAACAACAACAAAAAATGCTGTTCTATACCTCCTTGCCAAGTAGTTCACATACAGGTCTATGCTTCTTCAAAGCATGCTGAATTGTCTGAATTTGCATGGACACTGCAGACAATACTGCCTCCTCCAGCCTATTGAACTCATCGAAACATCCCCAGGCACCACACTTCACCAAACCAACAAAAATACGACCCATCGACTTCACGTCAATACCCTTAAAATAAAAGAACATTATTTATATGTTAAATACCATGGAATCAATCAATGAATATTTTCTTCCTAGTTCTGCTATGAAGTCTCTTATTGCAAATGCAAAGATCCTAAAATTTCTATTTGATTATAAATGAAAAACTCCATTAAATTACACTCAAAGTTTTGTTTTAAATTGTTCTTTAAATCCATATTGAATAGATACTCGTCGCCTAAAATATATAAATATGCACATTTCTTCACCTCATCACAATTAAAAACTAAAACTTGTCTTCCAAGAAGTCCACCCAAAGCCTTTACTGATTCTGTTTTTCCAGTTCCAGCTGGCCCATAAGGATTTCCTCCGAGGCCCATCTTCATAGCCTGAGTAAGAGTTAAGTAGCACTTATCTGTCAATGGTGTATAAACAAGTTTCGGGGAATTACCCTGTAGAAACAAAAGATATACTGTATGGATTAATACACAGAAACAAGGTCAATAAGTTAGCATTTCACTCAGTTTGGACATAATGAAGATAACACAGAAGCACAGAAATCCAGATTACTAGCTGCCCAAGTCTGAGGACTATACTTGGGGCCATACAATTTTTGTATTACATTCATAAATTCTGTTAGAACTATTCCCAAAGTGTTATGCAATCCTTTATGCACCACAGATAGAGGCTCAAAAAAGGGAAACACCTGCTATATTCTCTCCCTCATAGACTTCAACAAACATTGCCTTCATATACCCAAGAGCATAATTTGTTCCATATTGTTAATCAAACATTTGATTCAATTTAAATACATCCCAAAATTTATTTCAAGTTATCATTTTGTCCGCATTTGGCATTTTACCTAGCACTGACATAAATGAGAAAGTAAGAATCATACTATGTTCTTCACTTTAATATAAAAGCCATATAAATCCACCAATTCAGCAGTAAACTCAAAAATTCCGTATCACAGGTATTTGGAGATAAGAAGCATCTCAAGATTGAAGAAACACCAATACACCACTTTTCAATATTTTCTACAAAACAGCATCATAAAATGACAACTGACAAAATGGAAGCCATGTGGAAGCAATTGTGGAGATAAAGCTGCCTCCCAGAACTGAAAGGTGAGCACCACACACATTTAAAAGCCAACAAAAATAGAATTAAAAAAACCCATACCTGATATTCATAGGTATACTGGAGTTCAGCATCTACCATTTGAATGTAACATTTTTGGTCTTTCAGATAGAATCTGAGTTGTTTCTTCCACACCCAGTCATCAACACTATTAATCTGGGCTTGATTTAGCTGCTTCACCACATCAATGTTATGAATAATATCAAGAATCAGTGCTTTAAGCTTGAGCTCAAGGATTCCAGATTCTGTAAATAAATAAAATTATTCACAAAAACACCATAAAGAAGATTGCCTTTAGCCACTTTCAAGTAGTTTATGTTGCTGTTTACAATCATAGAATCATAACGGGGTCATCTAGTCTAACCCCCTACCAAGATGCAGGATTTGCTGAGTCTAAACAATCCAAGACAGATGGTTATCCACCCTCCTTTTGAAATAGCTAAAAAACTAAAGCAACTAACATACAAATGAGAGGTTGATAAAGTTACTAGATAAAAGCATAACAGCCAATACACTTTAATCTAGAATTCAACAGAGTGACCAGATGCACAAGGATAAGTATTGATCCACATTACAATCTGCACATCATATTGGTGTTTTATAGGTTTGTGATGTTACATTTAAGTCAAGAAATAACTCCAGAATCCAATCGAATATCATATTACCAGGGGGAAAAAACACCGGGACTTATAGAGAATGTGTTGACATGGTATCATGTTTATCCAATAGTATCTGGCCAGTTTCAGTGAAACATAATGTTAGAAATCAGAAGATGAAAATAACGATATAGAAGCAGATTTTGTAATGACAAATTATTAGTAAATATATTAAATAACAAAAACATCAAGTTAAAGGAAATGGATAAAAATTGAAAAGGAAACAGATTCAGACTACCTAATAATGTTAAATATAGAACTAACATCTGGAAAACAAAGGACATTCACTGTGAAATATTAAATATCCCTAACCTGGCCATTACTGGTAGGTCACTCAATATCATTTCTAGCTCAGAGGATTGGATTACTTAGCACCTTACATTTATTTTAAGGAATTATACACTTATGATCATTTTTCATACCTACTCTCCCTGGATCTTCCATACTAGTATCTATACTGGTATAATGTTCCAGTTTAGCCGTAAGTTCTAACTCTATCTGCTGCAGGTTATGTTCTTTGATAGCAGTTTCAACATCTTCAGTGAACTGAATTTGTTCTGCCAAGGAAAGAATCTATTGACAGAAAGAATAAAATAAAGTTTTAGAAATAGGTAACCATGAGGGACAAAAGATTTTCAACTCATTTATAAATCATGCCAATACTCCACTATCCCTTTAAAAAACATAGTTACTCTAAAGGTGCTCCCAGAGCAAATATAATTGAATTTAAAAACTTACTAAAATGTAACAAACAGCTGCAAAATAATTTAGTATAGCTATTCCCTTAGGTGCAATATTACGATTACTGTACATTCACTATAGCAGCCTATTGTCTGAGCTGTGATGTTTCAGCCAAACTCGTTGCTTGAGGGAGATCTCCACAGTACTGAAGAACAACTGTTCATGAGTAGGAAGAAATGTGGATTTGTTTCACCAATTTCACTAATACTTTGTAAATCTCTTTCCTTCCTACCCTTTGATTCCACTCCCGAAAAATATGCCAGAGGTGAAAAAGAGCTACTCACTGCCAGTACAATATTCTCCCCTTATTCATACCAAACTTCAATGCCCTCTGAAACATATGCTCAGAGTGAGTAGCTTAGTAATAATCAGAAGAATAGAGAATTACCATCTTGGCCAAAACTGGGTATTAACTCAGGCACTTCCTCGACTAAAAGCATGGGGGTTCTCAGGACAAATTTTTCGTGGCCTCAGAGTGCGGCCACCAATTCTTGCTGGTGGCCACTCTCACACTTTTTCCTAAATACTTAATTAGCTTTAGGAAAGCCAAATAAATATGTACATATACACATCCAAATCATTATAATTTCTTTACTGCTAGCTAGTAAGTCTGTTGTGAAAAGTGGTATTAACAAACATACAAGTATCACTTTTCACAGCAGACTTACTCAGCCCTGCCAAGCCTGGGAACAAATTAAGTCCTGGATGGAGAGTCGGGGGGGCAATGGGGGCCAGGGGAGATGGGGTGAGGGGCTGGAAGAAGCAATGGGGGACTAGAACCTGAAGCCCAGTGGCCAGAGCCTGCTGCCCTGCTACGCCAGGACTGAAGCCCAGAGCCTGAGCCCAACTGTCCATGGGAAGGTAGGAAACTCACTGGCTGCCTAGTCCTACAGCGTTGTGCCCCAGGTGACTCCAGAGGGGGGCAGGGACAAACTCCTGGCCCTGCCCCAGCAACCTGGTGGCCCCAGCAACCAACACCAAGGCAGTGCATCCAAGGGTAACAGGAAAGGGGAGGGGGCGCTACTTTCCCTCCCCAACTCCATCACAGTCTAGGAGGCTGTGGCCGCAAGAAAAGCCCCTGATGGCCGCATGAGGTTACAGTGGCTGCACTTGAGAAACATGAGCTGGAATGGATTCACACATAATCACATGCTGAACTACGAGTTCCACTTCCATAAGTTAAACAGAATAGGAATTTTCTTCTCATCAAAATTCCACTCTTTGCTTTGGCCATGTGATTCAGGTAAAGCAGGAACAGCTAAACACCATGACATAAGGAGAGGGTCAGGCTGTGGTGCACAGCACTCCCATACTCTCAGCATGATGAAGAAAGGCAGTAGATTGCAATGGTATACACAGATGAAGGGAAGATTTATTTCAACTAAAAAGCCCACACAGGCTTTCTTCAACCTGTCATTAGTACATACTCTTTCACTAGCATTTTCTACCCAAGTTATGCATGAACTTCAGAAACTATTCTAATAATGCCGCTTTGAATCAATAGCAGGAAACAGTTTCTGCATCACTGATTAGCCAGGGACTTGATTCAACATCAACTGAAATCAGTGGAAAGACTCCCAGGCCTTGGCTACACTCACACTTTACAGCGCTGCAACTGGGATGTGAAAAAACACCCCCCTGAGCGCTGCAAGATACAGCGCTGTAAAGCGTCAGTGTAATCAGGGCAGCAGCGCTGGGAGCGTGGCTCCCAGCGCTGCACGCTACACCCGTAAGGGATGTGGTTTACATGCAGCACTGGGAGAGCTCTCTCCCAGTGCTGCCGCTCTGACTACACTCACACTTCAAAGCGCTGCCGCGGCAGCGCTCCCGCAGTGCTGCCGGGGCAGCGCTTTGAAATTCCAAATGTAGCCATACCCCCATTTATTTAAATGGGCAGTGAATCAATCTCCCAACTGAGCAGAGTTCTATTCTACAGATGCTTATAACATTGCACATTCTGAGTAATTTCTATCTACCTAAAATCAAGGTATACAGCAAATCAACTGTTTTTTCAAGTCCATATATATTTCCCAAGCAGACCTAGCATCCTTAGGATCATTCAGAAATTGAGTTATTTACTTCAAGGATGAGACTAAATCAAGATGAGACTGTATCACTCAGTACCTGGGAAGGAAAGAGTGATGGATCAATTGAACCTTGTGAACGTCTTCCAGCAGTAACACAGTCAAGCAATAATTGTTTCAATGTGTCCTTCATCTCCAAAGCCAAACAATTTAACCAAACCTGGCAAATAAAATATAGAGGGAAGAAAAAAATCACAAATCACATAGCAAACATATTTACCACAATTGTTGGTAATGCATTTTAACCTGCTTCTCTTACCTCAACATCACTTGAGAGAAGAATTTTATTTTTAAAAGGTACAACTTCTCCCTCTAAAGATTTCATTGCAATTATGTTTTTAAAGTCCCCATCAAAGCTGACACTATTAATTCCTGTTAATCAGAAAATAACAATATCTCTTTAAATAAACTCAGCAAATGATTAAATACAATCTAGATGATTCACTGTAGAATTCTTAAACATTTGTTTCTTGATAGAGCAGTTACTTGGGAAATAGTCAAAAAAGTTGAATCAATTCTTTTTGTATATGTAACACAATATTTATGATAATTAAGTAGATGAACATAAAAAGTCCTTCAAAAGTCAGAGATATTTTGAAATTTTTTTTCACCTAATAAATGGTGAAATATCAAAAACATTTTCCTTTTCTAAGTTATGTTATGGAAACAGAAAGTAAAGAAACAATTTCTAGAATAAGTTCTTCAGTGTCAAATGACTGTACTTCTGAATAAGTACATTTTACAAATGATGACTAATGTATTATGAAAATACTAATTTAGTTTACCACCAAAAAGTTTCTTAAGATGAGACTGAATCACTGAAGGATTAGTGGACTGTCCCAAGATTTCTAATAAATCATCATCTCCAATGAAATAGAATCTAGGGAATGCTGAACGCTTTTCCTGTTTAAAAAAAAAAAAAGAATTGTTGTTTTAAGCACTGAAATATTGCTTTTTTATAAAATTATATATTAAAATAAGCAGTTGTACCTCCAGAAATTCATTCAAGGATTTTTGACATCTCTGAAGCTGATCAAGTAGGGTAATCAACGCATGCCTCATTCCTGTCCGAGCATTCAGTGATGTTATTCTATTGTCCCTCTTGATATCTATCATTATGGATCTTTAAAAAAAATATAATCTTAATTGTTTGTAAATCTACCACTGCATTTTGTCCGAATATATCTCTTTTAAACATCTGATTAAAACTCAAGACACAGATACGTAATATTCAACAGTCAATATCTGAATGTAAAAATTGCAACATTTATGTCAAATTTCTTCCAGTTAAACATTAGCTAGATCTGTCATGATTCTCCTCCTATTATACCTATCATACTGTTTCTGATCATGACTCTTCCTTTACATCAAGACCCCTCTATCCAAAAAGTCCAATCAAGTTTAAATCTTGACCATTTTTTCTTCTAAGTGCCTCCATCTCTGTCATTTCAGCTTTATTTCTAAGCTCAACTACCATATCTAAACTAAAGAAACTCAATTGTGTCTATCTTTGGACACCTCTAAAATCTACTCTCTAATAATCCTCTCTGTATGTCTTGATCAAGTAAAGTCATTTCATCTCAAATTCCTTCAATGTAATTTTTTTTGAAAGATAAGTGCTTCTCTTCAGCAAGAAATATTTTTTCATAATCCAACATCTTCTCTACTTCCTTTCTCAAATAAGACCTTCTATTTGCCTGCATTGTTCATAATAGTGGCCATCATATTTGACTCAGAACCTTCCTTCTTTCCCACATATCCCATATCAATAAATCTTCTCATCAATCATCTCTTTTACAACTCTAATTCTTTCTATATGATTGCGTCAATGCAACCTTTGCTGAAATCCTTATGCATGCCTTCATCTTCCTGCACATCCTGTTTGTTCTGTATTAATTCACTTTGAATCTTGGCTTGCAGCTGTTCAAAGGACTTTATACAAAATAGAGTTGTGTTTAATAACACTGACCTGAAGTCTTCATCAACTCTATTAAAACGTGCCTGCTCTTTGGGTAGAGCTCCACGACCGAAAATGGGTTCCAAATACACCCACTTCCTTTGAATCTGGTTTAAATTCTGCAGGTACTCATCCAGCTCAGCAAGTTTTCTTTCCCAGATAGACACTTTATCCTCAAAGCCTTTGTAATATGGAGAGTCCTTTAGGGACTGAAGAAGACAGCGATTATCTCCAACCTGGTTAACTATGTCTTTCCAGTCTTTAATTAGTTTGATAGTCCTGCTCTGGCTGTCTTCATAATCTGTTAATGTGAAGACTGCTCCAACACCCCAGAGCTCAAGTTCACGTAAGGCCTCTCTGATTGTGACTTCACCTTGTGCCCGACTATTCAAATCCTATTTTAAAATATAAAACACAAAAAAAATTACTATTTATATAATAGAAAACATATAAATGAAGAGAGGAAAACAGTTTTATTAAAAAAATAAACATCTTCAGTTTCCAAAAAGGAATAACAGCATATAGAACATATAAAAAATTAATAATTTTACTTGTGAAATAATTCATACCTTAAGTGCTGCTGCTTTTTCTACAATTACATCTGACACTTTGAGTAGATCTCCAAACAACAAATTCTCTAGACTAGTGCCTCTAGGGAGACCAAGAAGACGAAAGAGGTCCAGCCAATGATCTGGAGACAGGTGTTCTCCTCTAACATATTTCAGGACAGGAAGTGTCATCTAAGGGAATATGCAAATTGGAATATACCAAGTTTTTACAATGACTATATCTGTTCAGTCCTACTGTCATGTACTGTGAAAACATAACAAAAATATATTTTCCCACTATGTATTGAAAATAAATCTGTTTAAATTGAGATCTGCTTTGTATTTTCAATACACTAATTTTAGCATTTGGTATTATGCCATTAAGGCTGTTTTATTACTAAATGTGTGTCAAACAAATTGAGAAAAAACTGTAATGATTGTCCTGTTCACTGAAAGAAGCTCAAATGTACTTTGAAATGAATGATATGTTTAAAAATAGTTGCAGGAGATATACAAAATATCCTTAAGGCTCACTTTTATATTTACATGGAGGTCTGTTTGTGTATTAGAGTGAAGCATATTACCCAGTAATACCGGAAAGCATTTTGCTTTGATTTCCCTTTGTATAATGAGGATCTTACTTTGTATTTGTCCACTTCTTTTTGCAACTTCACAGTCATTACAGTGTGTTCTTCCATCTTCCTCAGCTTATCATGCCAGTTCAACAAGAATTCCTCAAACAGGTAAGTCTTACTCCTATATAAAAATTAAATTTTAAAAAGAGCACAATAACACAGTTCTCCAATAACCAACAACTATACATAAAAGTTTAAAAACAAAATCAGACCTAAAAGTAATCCAGTCTTCTTTGGCTTTTTCCTGAAAACCTTGATGAAATTCTTCATATAGTGCCCATACTTCTGCACAGTTCTCAATATCTCTACATACAGCTTTTGCCAAAGAGAAATCAGGCTCTTCTAATTCAAAATGATGGCAGTCCTCGCTAAATAAAAAGATCATTGCATTGTTATAATATTGCATATTGACGTTATGATCCTGGACATGCTGTCAGACATGCTTAACTTTACCAATGTGAGTAAGTCCACTGACTTCCATGTCCAGAAGAACACATTATGTTGCACTCCCCAAGCAGAAAAGAAAGTAGCATAAGAGACAATTATCATATGCAATGGCCTTTCCTAGCAGTCACTGCTTTCTTCTTTTTTTCATTCCTTTATATTAAGAGTACTAATTTGTCTCCCAAAAACATAAAGGAAAAAATAAATTAACTTTAATTATCTTTCTCTGTAAGTAGAATCCTATATAGAATCACATGCCATTTAGTGTATAAATTCAGTTGTTTCAAAGCCTAAATATTTTCAGAAACTTCCACTTCACAAGTGTCAGTGAAGATTAAACTATACATTGAAATACAATTAAAATAGGATTTATTAAATTATTTGTTGTGTTCATATTTAGTTAACTATAGTTCGTATTGTCTGACCCACCAAAAAGCTGCTGCTGCATGATTTACTGCAGAACATCCCTAAAATAATGTGCTATATACAAAGAAATACACATACATCAGTTTTTTCTTTGTGGCTTCAAGTTCATCAAACTCAATTTTCTTTTCCTTTATGGTCTGAGCACTTTTCTCAAGCATATCCTGATGGCCTGCTTCAATGATATCATCGCTGGGCTTTAGCTGATCCCAGCGAACTTTAAACTTTTCTAGTTCTTGAAGATACACATTAACACGTGACATCACATTTCCTTTCATTACTTCAATCTACAAACGAGTAGATAGAAAATAGAAAATAATTATCATTTTTTAAACCATCTACAGGTTCAAAATATGGGTGATGATCATGGAATCAGCTCATCTCAATTGATTAGACTCTTCCTGTTGGTATGCATACTTCCATCTTTTCATGTTCTCTGTAGGTATAAATAGGAAAAGTACTGAGGCTGCATTGGCTCCATTGAGCCCCAGCAATTCACCTGCAGGACTGTGGACATAATATTTAGCATGGATTTTTGGAAAAGTTAAAAATATTATGCAACAATATTAATAACGTGTAGTAACACGGTAAAGTTGACAAATGTTCATTTTTAAACTGCTATATTCTTTTCATTTCGGTTAATAAAAATAAATCCATGAGGTGAAACATAGTCGTGATTCTAGAGTGAGCTCCTGCACCTGGCACAGTACCCTAGCTGACTTCACTGTTACTCTGTAGGGGCTCAGAGATCATTTCAAGATCGGGGCCTACAACGGTATCAGCTGATGCTAGATGTTCTTTCTATAAAGGCTCTCATTCACGCCATTAACCTTGGTGCCAATACTAAACTGCAATATCTTCGGGGGGATGGGGGAAGGGTTACTCCAGGAGAAAAAAATGTATCTTCTAACTAATTCAAAATGAGATCAGTGCATCTCAGTGAATTACTAAACCTTCATTCTCACCTGTTCCTTAATCATAAGTTGATGACTTTCCATCATTAATTCAAATTTATCCCACATAGCTCTCAGGTTGCTGATTGTGTCTAAACCCCCACCAGCCACGGTCCGGAAAAGCTTGTTTTTATTTTCAGCTTCTTGAAGCTGGAGAAAAATCTAAAGTTGAAAAGATATTTTATACATGTATGAAAGAATTTCAATAAAATGTGGCATTTTTATGCAAACATTTGAATAAAGACACAATATTTATATATTTTCATGTTTATATTTAATTATTTTAATATTTATCAAAGTAAAACTATACAAAGGTAAACATAGGAGACAATACAGAGCAATTATAGGGACTCTTGATCCTGAAATGTGTGAAATAAAAGTGAAGGCTTACACCAAATCAGTCAATTGGACTACTCACAGGGTATGTCTATACTACGGGATTATTCCGATTTTACATAAACTGGTTTTGTAAAACAGATTGTATAAAGTCGAGTGCACGCGGCCACACTAAGCACATTAATTCGACGGTGCACGTCCATGTACCGAGGCTAGCGTCGATTTCCGGAGCGTTGCACTGTGGGTAACTATCTTGTAGCTATCCCATAGTTCCCGCAGTCTCCCCTGCCCACTGGAATTCTGGGTTGAGATCCCAATGCAAAAACAGTGTCGCGGGTGATATTGGGTAAATGTCGTCACTCTATCCTTCCACTGTGAAAGCAATGGCAGACAATCATTTCGTGCCCTTTTTCCCTGGATTGCCCTGGCAGACGCCACAGCATGGCAACCATGGAGCCCATTTTGCCTTTTGTCACTGTTACCGTATGTGTACTGGATGCTGCTGACAGATGCGGTACTGCAGTGCTACACAGCAGCATTCATTTGCCTTTGCAAGGTAGCAGAGACAGTTACTATCCCTACTGCACCGTTTGCCATGCCATTGTAAATTGGAGATGAGATGACCGTTATCAGTTGTTCTATACCATCTACTGCTGTCATGGGTGCTCCTGACTGGCCTCGCTGAGGTCGACCGGAGGCGCATGGACAAAAATGGGAATGACTCCCCGGGTCATTCCCTTCTTTATGTTTTGTCTAAAAATAGAGTCAGTTCTGCCTAGAATATGGGGCAAGTTTACTAGAGAACCAGAGAGCACAGCCGCTCCATGTCAGAGCCCCAGAGATCCCGCAGAAACGATGAGCTGCATGCCAATCTAGGGGGTGCCCCTGCAACAACTCCACCCATTGCTTCCCTCCTCCCCCAATCCTTCTGGGCTACCATGGTAGTGTCCCCCCATTTGTGTGATGAAGTAATAAAGAATGCAGGAATAAGAAACACTGACTTTTTAGTGAGATAAAATGAGGGGGAGGAAGCCTCCAACTGCTATGATAATCCAGGCCGTACAGAATCTTTTCTTTAGACATGAAAGGGGGGGGCTGATAGAGCTCAGCCTCCAGTTGCTATGATGAAGACAGTTACCAGCCGTTCTGTACCATCTGCCGGGGATGACCAGGAGTCATTCCCATTTTTACCCAGGTGCCCCCGGCCGATCTCACCGAGGCCAGCCAGGAGCACTCATGGGCTGATGATGACGATGGATAGCAGTCATATTATACCGTCTGCCATCAGGAAGGGGATGCTGGTGTTCAGCACTGCAGCACCCTGTCTACCAGCAGCATGCAGTAGACATATGGTGACATTGAAAAAAGGCGAGAAATGGTTTTTTTCCCTTTTCTTTCGGGGGGGAGGGGAAGGGTGTAAATTGACGACATATACCCTGAAACACCCAGGAAAATGTTTTTGACCCTTCAGGCACTGGGAGCTCAGCCAAGAATGCAAATGCTTTTCAGAGACTGCAGGGACTGTGGGATAGCTGGAGTCCTCAGTCTCCCCTCCCTCCCTCCATGAGCATCCACTTGAATCTTTGGCTTTCCGTTAGGCTTGTCACGCAGCATTGTGCTGTGGCCTCTGTCTATCATAGCCTGGAGATTTTTTCAAATGCTTTGTCATTTCGTTTTCTGTAACGGAACTCTGATAGAACAGATTTGTCTCTCCATACAGTGATCAGATCCAGTATCTCCCATACGGTCCATGTTGGTGCTCTTTTTGGATTTGGGACTGCATCGCCACCCGTGCTGATCAGAGCTCCATGCTGGGCAAACAGGAAATGAAATTCAAAAGTTCGCGGGGCTTTTCCTGTCTACCTGGCCTGTGCATCCAAGTTCAGATTGCTTTCCAGAGCGGTCACAATGGTGTACTGTGGAATACCGCTCGGAGGCCATTACCATTGATTTGCGGCCACACTAATCCTAATCCGACACGGCAATACCGATTTCAGCACTACTCCTCTCGTTGGGGAGGAGTACAGAAACCGGTTTAAAGAGCCCTTTATATCGATATAAAGGGCCTCGTTGCGTGGACAGGTGCAGGGTTAAATCGGTTTAACGCTGCTAAATTCGGTTTAAACGCGTAGTATAGACCAGGCCACAGGCACAGGCATCCACTCACGTGGATCAAAGCTTTAAAAAATATATATATATACGTATGAAAACAGCAAGCACGAGGAGAGAAGTTGAGAACAAATGGGAAATCTATTAATATATTAGAAGAAGAACACATTTATAGTCTGAAAATAAGGAGAAAAATTAAGTCACCTGATTGTTTCAGAGATTATTTTTTCATACACTAAAAAAGCCCAATCAGTTAAAAATCACTACAAGAATTATGATTAAGTAACACTATAAAAGTCAGAAAAATTGAAGTAGAAGACGACATTAGAGAAAATTTCCCAAAATGTCCTGTTTTGTGTGCATTCATTTCACAAGGAAGTGAAGACGACAACAGGTACTGAGAGACTCAGGGACAGTATGGATTATGGAGGCTTAATCCCTTCCAATATCCACCTCCTCCACAAAACAAATTCTACAGAATTTAAGTATTCATTTGAAAAAATATATACGTACATACATATACATATACACACACACACACTTCTAGTTGTTACAACAAAGTCAAACCAATACAGTATTATCTTACTGAGTATGAAGACAAAGTGACTGAAATAATAGCTGTAAGAAAAGGGTGAAGCGCCCATTCTTTGCAATCAAGTGTTTGGTGTTGAAGACTAGTAATGACAATTCAGTGTAAATGTTTTTAATTAATTCACTGACAATCACTTCAGCAGAATCACATTTATCCAACATTCTTAGATGCAGTAGCAAATGTAAACGGAAGGTGATCCTGCCATAATTTTTTTAAAAAGTTCTTTTTTAAGTAGCAAAGCCCTGCAATATAGTTTGCTTGCTCTCTCTCTTACTCTCAGCAACTTGATACCTTCCTGGTGAGTTCATTCCCTGCATAAGTGTGGTCTGCAGAAGAAAACTCAGCTGCCACTAGGCTTTCCATTGGTACCAGCCTAAATATGCATCATATTAAAGAAGCAAGGATTTTTAAAGATGAAGCTAAAATTTAATCAAAAGATCTTAAGATCTGCCCCTCCCCCATTTTAATAGAAGCCAAATGTTATCACCATAGTCTAAAGCAGGGATCGGCAACCTTTCAGAGGTGGTGTGCCGAATCTTCATTTATTCACTCTAATTTAAGGTTTCGTGTGCCAGTCATACATTTTAACGTTTTTAGAAGGTCTCTTTCTATAAGTCTATAATATATAACTAAACTATTGTTGTATGTAAAGTAAATAAGGTTTTTAAAATGTTTAAGAAGCTTCATTTAAAATTAAATTTAAAATGCAGAGCCCCCCCGGACTGATGGCCAGGACCCAGGCAGTGTGAGTGCCACTAAAAATCAGCTCACGTGCCACCTTCGACACCCGTGCCATAGGTTGCCTACCCCCGTCTAAAGGTCCTGGGAAACCACTCTGGTTTTGAATTTGCTGTATAAGTGTGGTGTGGTGATATGAACCAGTATAACAAATAGTACAATAAATGGCAGAAAACACAAGGAAGAATGGCAAGAAAAACATTAAAAGCAACAACAACAAAATGTTGTAACAAACTCTACTAATAATACTTTGAAAAGTATTTTGCTCAGGCATACTAAACATGACTAAATTTTTTGCCTAGATATTTTCCTGACTATGATCAAATAAAATCCTACCTCTGCTTTTTTTTCTTGTAAATTTCCATACTTTAAGTTATCTTCTCCAATTTCATCTACAGTCTGGGGCCTAACTATTAATGCTTCCATGGCATCAGTAAGAAACGATGAAATATCATGTAGATGAGCTATGTAAAGAATATGGGAAAACAAAATTATTACAAATAAAAATATCCATGATATCAGTCTTAAAATCGGATAAATATGTGTGCAAGACGGTCACTTGGACTGCATGAAAGATGGTCCAGTTGTTACAGGATTAACCTGGGCCTGTGGAGACCCAGGCTTAATTCTCTATTCCACTTACTCTGTACTCCAGTTTTCCAACCACAAAATGAGGACAATAGCACTTCCCTACCTCACAGTGGCTGTTGTGAGGATACTTATGCTCAAATAAATGTGTTAGTCTCTAAGGTGCCACAAGGAGTCCTCGTTGTGTTTTCCGATAATAAAGCAATAAAAGTCATATAAACATGACAGATTGATAACAGGGCAATAAGGGGGAATAAGAATTACCTCTGCACAGGTATCTAGGCTATGGGTCCAGTTACATACTCCTTGCTCTCTCAGAGCAGGTGGGCAGGAAGGAGTGGTAGATGGTTTTGTATCAGGCCCTTAATGGAAAACTAAAAACATACTACTTTTGCTCCAAAACAACTTTGGCACTTCAGTATTCCCAAGGATAAAAGATTTTTTTTTAAATAAAAAGGTTACTATATGTAACAAACACAACAAAAGGAAAAGCAAAAAAAAAAAATACAAACCACCAACCAGCCACCACCGTATCTCAAAATTATTTACCTTGTATGGACTTTCTTAAAGATAGAACAAGAACATCATAAAGCTTCTGAATAAGATCATCAATCACAGTCTTCACAGGATTGCAATTTACAATTAAACAATCTATCTTGATGGTGCTTCAAGATTCAGTATGACACATTCCAAAATATAAAAGAAAAAGAGAAAAGATTAGAGGCAATATGCTCATTAAGATATATATTATATAATAAACTTTAAAAACTGTCATTTCAATACTTTATAAATTAACTTTAATATTTTCAGTTTTACAGTTTAATATTTTGCTCAGAAAATTGTTCATATAGAAGTACACAAATAAATGTGGCTTAATGTGTTTATATGTAATTATGTTCAAATACTATAATCACTGCATATACAGTTTTACTGGAAGCAATTACAAGCTAAGACCCTGATCCTGCATGTACTTAACTTTACACATGAATACTGTCACTAAAGTCAAAGGATCTACTACACATGAACAAAGTAAAGTACATATTTAAGTACTGGCAGGTTTGGAGCTTCAGATCTTGATCCTGCAACAGTATCTGCTAACCTAGACTTCTGCACTCTTGCAGTGCACTGACATCCATATGGATGGGGATTCACAAGTACAAGGGTCCACACTGGCATATCTCAATGTGGGATCAAGGCCTCAGGGCCGAATCCTAAAAACACTTAGGCATGAATTACTCACGAGCACAAGTGTTTGCAACATCAGGCCCTAAAGGTCTCAAGTACTTATTAACTGGAACAGTACTTAGTAAATTCAACTGTTAAGAGCTGCAAGCACTATGCCTAGTGTATGTGTTTGATCAGGCCTTAATCTATAAGGGCCTGACTCAATTCCCATGAAGTCAATGGGAGTCTTTCAATTGATTTCAATGGGAGTTTGAATTGGACTCAAAGTCAAAAAGTTCTGTAATACTAATCTGAAGAAGGAGGAGTTAAAAAAATTAGAAAGGTACATAGATGTTAAAAAGCAGTGCTGAAATTCTGCTTAATTTTTCTCATATAAAATATATATTTCTATTACGCTATTTACACTAGAATGATTGGCCAGTGAAAGCATCCGTTGTTCATACACAAAAATGTTTAGGTAAACTGTACCTTGGAAGGCGTTCCACTTCTTTCCCTTTCCCTTTTAATGCTTTAAAGTTTTTTTCCCAATCTTGTTCACTAGAAAGATGTTTCTCCACCAGAGTTTCCATATCTACTTGCCCAATTATAATCCATTCCTTTTCAATATTGTATTTGATTATGAAGAAAATAAGTAAGATGTTAAGATTATGAAGCATTAATTGACATTAATATTAATAAAAAGAGTAATCTATTTTTATGTTCTTAATCTATCATTTTTTAAAATAATTTGCATCCTTTCAACTCAATCATTTTAACCATAACAACTGGAGGTTCTCTTCTTCACACAAAAATATTTTACATTCGTCTGTGCTCAGATCAGAAGGCATAGACTGGTATAACATGGCCACACTTTTTAGTGATACTGAAAAACAAATCTTGAACAAGGGGTACGGTCTCTTACAATATTAAGACTTCAACGGGAACTACAAATATACTTCAAGGGACGCATGTGCTTAAGGGTTTTGTTGACTAGGGATGGACTTACTCATATGCTTAAAATTAAGCCTATGTTAAGTGCTTTGCTAAATTAGAACCAGAATGTACAGAGACCAGGAGTGCTGGAACAATTTTTATAGTGGGAGTGCTTAGAGCCATTGAATAACATTGTAGACCCTGTATATAATGGAAACTACTTCAAGCCAGGGGGTGCTGCAGCACCCCTAGTTCCAGCACCTATGACAGAAACTAACAAAAATCAGTGCTCCATTTCATCTAAAATTATTCATCCCTAAAAATAATTGTAATTAGGTCTAAAACAAAAAGTCTGACTCAATTAAAATACTGTACAAACCTTAAATTGGTTTGAAACTTCTGCCAGTCTTCTGAACAAATCCTCTGCTTTATTGAAAGTAGTCAGAAATCCATTTGCATTTCTTTCAGTCATAATAGTGAAGATGGACTCCTCTTCTGTTTCACTCACTCCTCTAAACTGATTTGGAATGGAGATGAATCTCTTCATTTCTCTGTAGTATCTAGCTCGTACTTCTTCAAAAGGGGGTTTGAATTGTAATCTTCCTTGTCTAGAAAGCGAAACAAACCATATAAAAATTAATATTTTAGACAATTTCCAGCTATAATATTTTAACAGTAGGAAAAAATATCTTACTTATAAGTTAAATCAATATTTATTTCTGGTAGATTCTCATTGAGTGCCTCCAAACCCATTTGATATTGATGCTCCAGAGCTTTATAGAGTTGATGATTCCAGTGTTGTCTCCATGCTTTCATATCACGAGGAAGAAAACCCTAAAATGTAATAACATTTATTTAATTTACATATCTTTCCTCAGTGCATAATGAGACTGTGGAACTAGTGCTACAATATGTCACTGAGCCCAGGAACTTAGTAAGATTCAAGAGGGACTAGATGTTTATGTGGATAATAAGAAAAAGTGTTATAACACTTAGTGCAAACGAAGAGTTAGAGATAAAAATATCTCATGCTTCAGGGCTTAAGAAAAACTCTATTACATGTTAGGATGAGGTTTTTATGGAAGCAGATTGTCCCACATCTGTCTACTGTGGAGTGCCTGCACCTTCCTCTGAAGCATCTGGTACAGGCCACAGTTGGAGACAGGATACTGCACTAGATGAGCCAGGGATCTGATCTGGTATGAACATACCTATGTTTCTATGATTTAGAAGACTATCTTCAGGTACCTGTTTTTGAAAATCCTGTGTGATTTGAAGAATTAGTATTTCTTAATAAATACATTTTAGATCTTGTCTCTCAAAGCAAGGACATTAGTCACTAAAGACAGTCTCTACAGGATGAAAGCACATTAGTAGGAGTGATTAAAGAGAATTTTACTGGAATCTGTTGGATTGCACTGTGAGGAAATCTACAGCTACAACATGCAATGCAGTTCAATGTCAGTAAAAAGTTACTTTGTAAACCAATCACACTACTGCAGCAAATTTTCAAAGGACAAAAGGAATGATAAATTTCTTAACTGATCATTCTTTTTGTTAGCAGTTTCTCTCCTCATTCATCACAAATGGATTATTCCTCTCACCTGTGGAATTCAGACAGTCTAATGCTGTTGCTGGAGTTTCCAGGTCTGAGTCTTGCCCTTAAACTAAGGACCCCAGAAGAGTTCTTCCAAAGCTCTAGAAACACTCCATTAACTAAAAAACCAATTTAAAATGGTCTATGGTAACCTTAAGGAGGCAATTGTCTTTAAGTCCCTCTTTAGAGAAAAATGTTAACATGTTACAAATTGTATTCTGGTCATTTACCAGTCCACCAGGGTGAGGTGAATGAGGAGAGTTGTTAACAGGAAGAACATTATCATCAGATAAGAAATTTCTCATTCTGCTGCATAGCTACTCTCCTCATACACAATAAATGGGAAGTAGTGAACAGTAATCCACAGAAGTGGAAGGAGAGGACAAAGCAGAATTGTAATTATTATTACAGCATAATAATAAGCAGAAATGGAAGTTCCCTCCACATGATACAAAAGCTTTGTAATTTAAGGAATTATTTGCAGCACCTTTCTACTAAAGGATGGTTCTGCGGAGGAATGGAACCCACTTTGCAAATCTTCCTTGGATAAAGCTCAGACTATTTCTTCTCCCAATGCAATTAAGTACCTTGTACAGGGAACCCCAATTCTCTCCATGAATTGCTTCCCAAATGCACAGCACGTCAACTGGTACAGGATTTTAACATCTTGCCTGCAGAGAGGCCTTAAGACCCTGTCATTTTGGATGGAATAAGATGAACAGGGGAGATTGGTGTGTATACTCTGTATACTTTAGAGCTCTAGCAATTCCTATTTATGCCACAACCTTTCCAAGAGAGTGCCAAGGTTTGGAACAAATGATGGGAAAACTATTTCCCAGGGACCATGAAAAGAAAAATTTACCTTATGCAGAAAGGTTTCTGGAGCGGTGACAACAGCAGTTTGGCTCTTGTACAGATAATTGAACTAATTTCAAAACCTGTCTTTTGGAGGTAATGGCAACTAAAAAGGCTGCCAAAGGCTTCTCTAATCTATCAATCTGATTAATTCTGACACGTGATACTCAGCTGGGGAGTCTGATATGCCTGTCACACCATTATCCTGTTCTGATGTTTGGTTTTAGGACCCCCACCAAATATCCTGGAGGAACTCTAGTGCAGCTGAGGTCACCAGAACTTTCTGATTATTTAAATTATTTATTAGTATTATGGTAACATCTAGAGGCCAGAACACCATTGTGCACAACCATTTAAGGGTATAATCCCATAACTGCTGATGTCAATAGAAAAACTCCCCTTGACTTAAATGGTATCAAAAGAGCATTCCTTGCTTTGGCTTATGTAATAGCAGTGTCACCAACTCTTATTGTTAAAATATAGTACTGTGTAATTAGTACTTCGCAGGTAAGGAAGGGGAAAAAAAAACCTCATCATTATTTAAAACAATGGTCACCAACCGGTCGATTGTGTTCGACTGGTCGATCCTGGAGGATCTCCCAGTCGATCGCGATATCTGGCTGCTCAGTTGGGCTGCCACTAAGACAGGCTCCTGGCCTCCCCCACCCCACACCACTCCCAGAAGCAGCCAGTGCGGACCCGGGCGGGGAGGGAGGCAGGGGCCTCTCTCCGCACTTCCGCACACTGCTCCTATCTGTAAGCACCGCCACCACAGCTCCCATTGGCCGGGAATGGGAAGCACTGGTGAATGGGAGCTGCGGGGGCGGTGCTTGCAGAGAGGGGCAGCACACGGATCCACGTACTGCCTGCCCCTTCTCAGTGGCCACAAGGGCGCATTGGTGTTTTCCAAGAGTGGTGTGGGGCCAAGGTGGGCAGGGAGCCTGCCCTAGTGGCAGTCACGCTGCCTCACTGACTGGGAGCCACTGGAGTAAGTGCTGCCCGGCGAGAGGCCATACCCCAACCCCTAGCCCTGAGCCCTCTCCCAGAGCCAGCATCCCAAACCCCCTCCTGCACCCTGAACCCCTTCCTGCACCCTAGCCCTGAGCCCTTCTTGGAGCCAGCACCCCATATGCCCTCCTGCACCCCAATCTCCAACCCTGACCCCTTTCCTGGAGCCAGCACTCCAAACTGCCTCCTGCACCCTGAACCTCCTCCTGTACCCCAAGCGCCAACCGTGAGCCCCCTCCCAGAGCCAGCACCCCAAACCAGTTCTGTGCCCCCTCCTGGAGCCAGCACCCCATGCCCCCTTCTGCACCCCAACCTCCTGCCCCAGCCCTGATCCCACTTCCAGAGCCAGCATACTGTACCCTCTCCTGCACCCCAACCCTGCCCCACTCCAGAGCCCCCTCCTGCACCCAAACTCCCTCCCAGAGCTTGTACCCCTCACCTCCTCCTGCTCCCCAACCCCCTGTCCCAGGCTTAGCTCAGAGCCCCCTCCCACATTACAAGCCCCTCAGCCCCAGCCCAGAGCCCGCATCCCGTCCCAAACCCCTACTCTAGCCCAGTGAAAGTGAGTGAGGGTGGGGGAGAGCGAGTGACAGAAAGGGGGGGGATGGAGTGAGTGGAGCGGGGCTTTGGGAAAGGGGCGGGGCCTCAGGGAAGTGGCAGAGTAGATCCTGGGTTGCCCTTAAACTCAAAAAGTGATCTTGGGTGTAAAAAGGTTGGAGACCACTGATTTAAAAAGTAAATGCACATCTAAATTTAAAGTCTACACATACATCCTATGCTGCCTTGGGATCTTAGATTTTTGGAACAAAAGCCTTGTAGTTCACCTTTGCATTTTTGTTATTAATATTTCGTTACTGAAAATTCCATTTAAAATTACTTCATAGCCTACAATATAATAATGAAACCATGCCTGTGACTCAAGGCTGGCAAAACCAGTTCTTAGTTCCTGTAGTCCATCCTTCCAACGCTGCTGCTGCCGCAGTAGATCAATGTTCATGAGAACTACAACCTTTTAAAAGAAAGAAATTTAAATGTGCTAAATATTGTACTATTATTTGTCATCAATGAAAATGGAAGAAAGCACAGTCCAGAAAATGTTATTTCAATTTCATTATTAAAACATACCTTTTCAATGAAGTTAGTATGCCACTTTCTTAGTTTTCTGTTTTCAGTGGAAAGCCGTTCAGCAGCAGCTTGTAGTTTTTGAATGTATGCTTCTAATTCTTTAGGGTTATCCCACGTTATCTGTGTCTTTCCCCCAGAGCCAGCTTTCGAATGCTGGGGGAAAGAAAATATTTCAAGGTTTAATGACAAATGTAGAGCTAAATAATCAGTTTGCAATCTAGTCCATAGTAAGGGACATCTTCAGAAGGAGATTGTCACTTGGAGTTAATCTCTCTCACTGTCTCCCTGCTGCTTCAGGAAGTAGTATATTGTCGCAGCATATGCTCTGTAACACACTGGTGTAACTAAACTAGTCAGTGGGTTAAGGGGGGAGGAATCAAGGCTCTGCCCACTCCCCAGCAGCCTGACCGAGATGAAGGATATAGCCAATATGCACAGCTTGGAATGCCACAGAGATGCCACACATCCCCTCTGCTTCCTTGCATCTTTGCTCAGAGTGAACCATGAACTGATCCACAACTACTTACTTCTCCAAATTTACACTTTCTCCATGAAAGTAGTAACTGTCTGAAAATAGAAGTTTTTACAATGTACTTTTGGACAATCTGACTTGCAGTTTACGCGGATGACACAGACTTTTTGTAGTTTTCCTTGTTTTTTTGGAACACGTCTTGCTAAGGTTACATTTTAAAAATTATAGAAGAAGGCCCACGCTTGCATGAGATTTTAAATACATTCCTGAATCAAGAGATACAGCACATGATTTGCAGCCCAGGGAAGAGGCGCCATAATGGCCTTAAGCCACTTTTGTGCCCTCCAATCCTGGGCCATTTGGGGGGCTGGAGAGACCTCCAGTGCAACCTATAGCTAGTCCTGGAAGACTGTCTAAGTTACAGTAGCCTCCCCAGACTGCCTTATGAGCCAATCTCTGCAACACTTCATGCTGTGACCCCACCCCTAACATGTCCCTCCTGTCCCTAGCTATGCCAGGGCTTGTGAGGGGTTCTCTGGAGGCAGTGTTCCAGCTGCTTTCAACAATGCTTGCACTGGGGTACCTTCCTTAATGAGATATGAGGCCCTTAGAGCCTCTTTGCAGCACTCAGGCCCTTTTCACAGCATAAAGGGG